>NW_026042315.1:2400000-3000000 GCF_023856365.1 Brienomyrus brachyistius
TTCATCTGGTACAGAAAACATACGCCTGACAGATGTTGAAGTTTATTCCGTCTTTATTCTTCTAGACACTAGAAGAATAAAAACTATAAAATAAACATATTATTAAATTCCTGCATTACATTTAATCTTACAAGACATTCTAAAAGATCCATGATATTACCGCTAAACAGCGGCTCATACATCCCCACAATTCCACTTTTCAATACAAGACAACAAGTAAATACAATAAATATAAATTACCGTGTGCGCCTTCTGACCAAATGCTTAGGAGTTATTACAGATCCTGCCGTGACAAGCCGACAAACCACAAGTTGACTCCATGAATCTCCCAGCATGCATTTACTCCTACCCTATTCCGTCACATGACCATGTATTCAAGGGTTAACACGGATCAATTAAATAGTCAGCAGAGGGCACTGGCATACATTTCACAGTATACATTCTATATTAAATCAAACCAGCAAAAGGTGATTATAAAATAACCGTCTTAGCGACAGTTACAGAGTGGCGTAGTCACCCTTTCGCTCTATAGCGCCCCCTACCCCTACTACGTTTATAATTATAATAATTGCCTCATGTGCAGTTACGCTGGTTAAATTACCTGGAAATGTTATTAACTGCACATTCTCCTAGAAACTAACAACGGTGCTCACTCAGGTATATTTATAATGGTCAGAAAGCTGATGTAAAGTCTGATATAGTGCTGAATGTGTTATTTTGTAGACAGTAATAGGTTTAATTAATTTTATATTCCATTACTGTAGAAAGCTATACTTGCTTACTTAAGGCATTTTGCGTTATTAATGTGTGATTTAAATGCAGGTAGTTTTATTACAGTCAGCTTTTATTCACAGTGAGTAGCTTGTCATCATGAAGAGGAAGTGTGACAATCGTGAGGTTTTGGGCAACCACAGAAAAGCAGGAAAGTAAGTAGAGACAGTGAGATAATTAGTGCCAGTCAGATGATAGACGTATACAGTATGTGAGTCAAAGGTTCTTCATATATTAATCATCCCATTCAGGTAACAAATCCTTAGAAATCCATTCCTGAGCATCATGCCAAGAAACACCACTTGTTTACTGATAACTGCTTTCATGTAAACTCTGCTGTGCTGAGAGTAAAGATGAAGAGGGAGAGACAGCAAGAGGCTGCTGACGGCAGACAATGCAGGCGACATGGAGGGGAGTGAGAAAAGGAGCAAATATTGATGGTTAAGAGTGAATAATGACGTCACAGCAGCCTGATCCTGATGTTAGTTTAATATGCTTCTTAGTTTGGCCTGTGGTGTGTATTTCAGATACAGCATTTAATCAGGGAGACTGAGTGTGAGTCAATGGCAGAGAGAGAGAGAGAGAGAGAGAGAGAGCAGACAGGCAGATGAAGATGAAGGTGTATTAGGGAGGAGGGGGGAGGAGCTTGGACCTTCACCAAATCAGCCAAATGTAAATGTCACGTCTATCAAACAGGAGACCCTGCTTTCAGGAGAAATGGTTTAAAGATCACACTGGGGTCCATTACAGCCCCCCTCGTCTTAAGGGGGGTTCTTTGTTTCTACTGTGCAAAATAATTTGTAACACAAATGTCTAAACTGGCATGAAAGACACATTCAGCTCTTGTGAAGACTGGCATGTGAAACTGGAAAAGGCACTGGGGAAATTCAGTGCACATAAAGACAGGCAGTGCCACAGATTAGCACTGAAGACATGGATTCAGAAGATCAATCCTGTTAATATTCAACCATCAGATGAGCTGGAAAGAGCAGCAGCAAGTGAGGAAAAATCTTCTGAAGTTAAGTACTTGGCACGGCAAGGCCTGGCTTTTCGAGGTGTTGGTAAGGAGAGTGGGAATTTCAAGCAGCTTCTAATGCAAACAGCAGAGGGCGATGCAGAGCTGACCATGTGGCTGAAAGGTCACTTTGATTTCACCAGTGCTGTTTAACTGTAACGCCTGTTCCTGGGTTGCCCTCAGTCCTTGTTATTGGTTATGATTCTCACTGTCCTGCACTGTGTCTTGTTAGCTGTGTATTTAAGTGCCTGTTCTGCTTCTGTTCTTTGATGCTTCATTATAGCTGTATGTTGTATGTATGTATATAGTTCTCTAGTTGTGTTTATTCCATCATTTAGTTCATTCCTGGTCATTTGCTGTTTATTTTGGATCCATCCTGATCCTTTTGGTTTTGATGTGTGTGTTGTAATAAACCCTATTTTTCCACCTGTGTCATGCACTGCCGCAACCAGAAGAGGGCAGAAGATATGGCACAAAAACAAAGGAAGAAGCCTAACTTTAAAAAGAACAAAAAACATCAAGACTCATCCAGCATGGGGTGGTGGGTTAACAAATAACACAAACAATCAAAGAATGAGCAAACAAAAGAGTGAAAAGATGCAGAGATGACTGAGAAGCAGGGGATGACTGGAGAAGAGACGACAGGACCAGAAGACAGGAGGGATACAGGGAGAGCGGAGAAGGCAGTATAACTGAAGAATGGGAGAAGAGGAGAGACCGCAGAGGAAGGAGAACATAGATGACTGGAGGGGAGGGAATATAGGAGCAACAGAGAGAAGGAGGAAGGGCTGCGGAGGAGAAGACAGGATAAGAGGGGAAAATGTGAGCAGAGAAGGACAAACCCCCCCACTGCCCATCAAAGTGCACTTGTAAGTAAACCACAATTTTAGCCTTGGGCTCAATATCTGGACTTGTCTCTGTGTAGCAATGCATAGAATCCCTGACACTGGTTATGACTGTACTGTATTAGTCCTAAACCTGCCATTATAGTGTAAAGAGAAAAGATTTTTTTTTAAATAAATCATTTAAAAAAAAAAAGGTAGAGCGATGTAGCCCCCGGAGAAGTACCCCCCCCCCCCCCCAAAGCCCTGTTTGTTCCCTTCTAGCTACCAGATGAAACTCACAATGCACCCCAACGCCACCTAACTTCTCTTCCACATGATGCACCTTATTTACCCTTTGAATCCTGTCTATTATTGAGCGTTTTTCTATCCATTTGATTATAAGCTTATTACACTGTATGTACATTAGTCAGCCACATATGCTGTACGGCTTTGTTTTCCGGACAGTCTGGGCTACTCAGATGTGTCATAATTCGATTTATAAATGCTGACAGTCTTGATATTATCCTTCTTATCAGGAAAAACTACTTCTGCATATAGATATTTCTCAATTTTTAGTCTCATCTAATATAAAAATTGGCAGGTAGTACAAATATAATCCTATAAATGCTGAGATTAGAGTATCTGCGATGCAGGAATGCAGGGGTTTCATTGGGGACCTTTAGTACACAGGCTTAGTACTGTGAAGGAGTACATGGTTAGTGCCAGGCGCAAATGAATATCTTTGATTTTGCATCCCTGTGGTAACTTGTTGAAGTTGTCTGATAGTCAGTAATACATGGTTTAATTATTATGATTGTTTATTTATTACTTTATAACATCTAAAAGAAACTGAAATAGGAAAGCTTATTTTAATATATGGTCCACTGGATAAACACAGACATTACAGACGGTTTTAGAGTCTAATGCTGAATGTTTTTTGCGATCATTTTTCTGCCTGCATATGCTGTGATTGGTGCAGTGAAATTTGAGAATGTGTTTGTGGACAGTATCATAGCCTCAGACAACAAACCAACGCTGTAGCACGTCACTGTGTTTACATTTGGGAGGGGTTCCAGTTACATAATGGGCTCATTCTAATTCAACTGTTTTGACTATATTATAGCTATATTCCAGATTTATTACAGCCAAACACATCTCGGAGCTCCGAGGAACCTCCTTCTCCTTATATTTCCCTCCATCCCACTCTTCTCATCCCTCCATCCCTCAAATACTGTGTAATGATGATATGTGTGTGTGTGGGGTGTGAGGGATGGGCGTGATAGGTAATAGTTAATTAAGTGGCTACACCTGGGTTGTGAGGGATCTGGGGTGGGAGAGGGAGTGGGAGGCGCGTTAGGGAGATATGGTCTGGTAGGCACCGTACGGGTGGGGTCCGGGAGGGAGGTGCCGCTCGTATGCTGTTTAGGGCTGCCGGCTGTGAAGCCAGAGAGTGGGCGGTAGGGACAGTTCCCGGTGCGGTAGGGCGAGGACAGTCAGGACAGTGGGGGTAGGAGGCTATGACCACTGCTTAGACGGGGTGGTTGATAGACGGGAGTAGCGGCACCCTCATAGGGACGGATTGGCGGTGGGGGGGTGGGATTGGAATTCCCTTTCCGTGGGACGTTCTAGGTGACGGACCGGTGTGATTGTTCCTTCCCCGGGGGAGGGTCCTGATCCCTGGGAGGGGAAGGGGTGTTCTGTTTTAACTATGTCTTTATGGTATGTGTGTTCTGTGTGTTTTAAATGCGCAGTGTAACCGCTTAGGGTCGGGACAGGACTATATACAGTAGGCGGTTCTGGTCCCGTAAGGCTTGCATGTGCACGACGTGTGGGGATTACTGTGCATTGCAGTGATATTGGTGTGCCGTGCCCTAATGGGGATGTTGTGTGGTGCGGGATTTACTGTGTGGTAGCGTGGGTTAACACACGCTTAAAAAGGGGTGGTGTGCTACGGGGAGAAAGCGGGACCGAACTCTTTGTGATTCCAGATCCAACCCGACGGGTCGCTGCATGAATTGTACTGAATAAAAGTATCTTTGTAATTGTAGCTGCAGTCTGGTGGTGATCTGTTCTCCTTTCACAGCCTCTGACGCTAGTTTGGGTTCGTTACACTGGTGGCAGCGGTGGGATCATTTCTTTCCTTTGTGGTTTTTCCGTTTAGAAACCTAGAATTAGCTTTAACATGTCGGAGGCGGAGGATAGTGTACAATCTCCTAATTATGAGGTCGCTGATTGTTCTGTTACGTCTAGAGAGTGTTTTCTCAATCTCCCGGTGGCCCCGCCTGCTCACCCAATATTTATACCGGAAACTTTTAATGGTGTGGGGCGTGAGTGGTCTGACTGGTCGGAATAATTTGATCTGGCGGCTGAGGTAAACAGGTGAGATGAGTTTCTGAAAATTAAGTTTATATCTTTGCTATTGTCTGGCCGTGCTATAGGGAGATGCTAACTACATCAAAAACCAAATGAATTAAAAAACGTGGAAAATAACGTTGAAATAATATTTTTAACGATGTCGCTGCGATATCGCTATTTGTAAAAAAAAGAAAAAAAAAAGAAAAAAATAGTTACTGGAAAAGCTACAGCGTTTTAAAAGTATTTGCTCTACCGATAAGCTACTGAAAGAAGTAAAGTTAGTAGCGTCGTTCATTTTAGTTAGCTACCCCACAACACTGGACATAAAAATAACTGAACAATGTTAACATTTTCATAATTTAAGCCCTCTCAACAGAAGCACTTTAATGAGAATATTTGAAAAATTAACTGATAACTGTCATGCCCGGCTCGTCCGCTCCTCCTGTGTGCCACGCCCCCTGATTACCCACGTGTTTTCTCCCGATTGTACCCAGCTGTATCTAGTTTATTTGCTCAGTCCTGTGTATTTCAGTCCGTGTCTTACCCGAGTCCTTTGTCCGTCATTGATGTTTCCTGATGTCTGTTGCCGTCCAGTGTTCCCTGCCCCGGATATCCTTATTAAAACCCCGTTTTCCCGTATCCCGCTTGCCTGCCTGCTCCTTACCCGCACGATCGCCGCTTATCTCCGGCGTGATCGTGACAGATAACATATCAGTTATCTATATTTTTAAAATTTACTTTGTTAGAAAGGCTCTTGTGTCTTTAAGAAACGGCGGTGCGTGCAAAGGACTATGGGTGCACGCAGGACTAGAGCGCGGGAGAGCCGGAGAGATAGGTAGCAAGTCAGCGAGCGGTAACTTATAATTAGTTAACTTAGTTGTTCCTGAAAGTAATAAACTCCGTGGGTTATGTATGCGTCACTGATGAACGTAAGTATTGAGTTTATTGAATAAGTTGTAATTATCGCTGACGAGTGTTTTGTTATACCTTAGGAAGGTATTTACGTTGATTTCCTATCCAATCATTCCCTTTACTTCGATTATGTATTGTGTTGGTGTGTTATGGTAATGGCTTTTGTAAGCATTGTAGTAATTGGTTTTCCGTTTATCTGTTATAGAACCATACATACATCCATTCATACGTACAGGAAATAAAACTCATAACAACCTCCGTCCATCTTGTCTACCCTGCATCGTAATTGATATCCCGCAGCGAGTACTACCCTCCTGCAGCAACTCGTACAGTTTTCCCAGGGGAGTGTGGCCCCCCTTTTCCACATACTTTGAAAACGGACTCAAATTAAGCCTATACGAAAAATTCAGAAGCCTATACAGTCTCAAATGAAGCCTGTTGCGTTTTTATACAATCGGCCTGGGATTCCGCTTAACGTCACGCCCGAAGCTCACACTTTGATTGCAAACGGGAAGAAACATAACTATTGTCACGTACATCGGCGGATGTCATCAATTAAGCCTGCATACTGGAGACTACAAAGGGACAGCACACGCAACGGGGGTTGCGAAGTATTGCCAATGTTTCATTGCTATATCGAGCGCTTGCTTGTCCAGTGTCATTCCCTCGTTCCTTACCTTGCCTGCCTTCCTTTCCCAGAGCAGCCCTCGTCCCTGAACCTCCCGTCCTGCCTTCCCTGCCAGCCCCAGGATCTCTCGTCTCCCCTTCCCTTCGTCTCCGTGTCCTGTGCCTGCCTGTTGGACTGCATCTCCCCGGCTACCGAATCTACCTTCTGTCCCCGACCATTCTTCTTGCCTGGCCCATTGAAAGCCTGTTCCCTGCTCGATCTAATAAAGATCGCTCTGTTCCGCATTCCTGGGTCCGCGTTTCCCTGCCGAGGGTGTCCTAACAATTATGTCTCCAGTAATAATTTTCTGCTAATAGCATTAATTCTCTTATTTCGGTATCGTTGTACTGCATGTACATGTTATCACCATCAAAGAAAAAAACGCGTTATGACTTATCAGTCATTATTATTGTTTTTGTCGTTTATTTAATCGTGTAGCAATACTGCCACTTGTCATATTATTCATTGCGTATTTATATAATATTAACCAATGACCAATCTCTGTATCTTACTAGCATCTTTTGCGCATTTGTCTTTGTATCAGCCGTAGCGGTCTGCAGGGGGAATCGCAGAAGCTGGAGTTTCTTAGAGCACTGCATGGGTTTGGACAAACATTAGGTATTGGTAATATTACTGGACAAAAATATATCGTTATTGGTGTCCACCAAAGTTTCCAGCACTAGCTACAAGAAATGAGATTGAATGCATTTGCTCGTTTTTATTTGTATTTATTTTTTTAAAAGTTTCTTACATTATATCCGTGCTTTTTAAAGGTTATATCTCAATTTTTCAAAAGTAAACACAAAAAGGATGACACTTAATGCCCCCTCCCTGCCCCCACCCTATTTAGAACGTTAGGCGTTCCATTACGTAAAAATGTAGTACTACGTCATGATGCACCGCTTATAAATGATCTGTTTGATAAGGGAGAATCAAACACAAACGATTCGTGAGTGCATCGTACGTGTTGTAAGAGCAAGTGAAGCTGAAAGACATTGACAGTTAAGGTAAGGCCTCCCCTTCAAAATGTATACTTCACTTAGATCAAAGGTATTAAACTAAAAAAAACGCTGTGAGATGCTAAACTACCGACCGCAAAACGTGCAGACTGGTGGGTGTCAATTGCGCTGGAATGACATTACATGGTTTTAATTTTTCTCTGATATCGGCCGGCCAGATACAGTAATTTGTTTGAGACCCCTGAATTTAAATAATAATTAATTTTTATAACGATGGTGGCCTATATAATGTGCCGATTTACTTGTGAAGTTGTTCAGCTGGTTGACATGGCATTGATTACTGCTTTTTAAGAAAGTGCATGTAGTCTCACACTGCAGAAGTCCATTGCTCAGTTGTCAGCATGCTCAGCGTGTCGCCTGTGATGTGTCCTGCACAGCAGTAGGCTACATTGCGTTTAATGGACTAATACTTCTTCAACCCATTAAATGATTCCTTTCTCTCTCCCTGCCAGTGATGGCACCCTCTATCAATCTCTTCACCTTCCTCGTCCTGTCCCTGGTGGGGGGCAGCTCTTCATGGGACGAAGCTTCTCCTTGCGGATCCGGCTCCATCCTGACAAGGCCCTACACGGCCTTGTGTGAGCTGGATGCGGTGTGGGGCTTGGTGGTGGTGGTGGCGGCAGCGGCGGCGGCCCTCGCCTCGCTGATCCTGCTCCTGGTGGTACTGTGTCGCCTGCGGAAGATCACAGAGGCTGAGGAGCGCAGCGGGGTGGCGCCGCTACTCCTGCTGCTCGCAGCCATATTTGGGCTTTGTGGCCTCAGCCTGGGATACATCGCTGAGCAGCAAGAGAGCCTCTGCTTCGCCCGGCGTGTCCTGAGGGGGGTGTTGCTTGCTATCTGCAACACATGCCTCGTGTTTCATGGTCTGCGACTGCGCCGGTTGGGACAAGGTGCTCATAGCCCCAGCACAGGTCAACTGATGGGGCTGGCGGTGGCCTTGGCCGTGTTGGATCCGGAGTGGATCCTTCTAGCCACGATGTCCACGTGCCAGCCAGCCTGTGAATACCAGCCGCTGGACTTTGCGCTGGCCACCACTTATGTGCTGGTCCTGCTCCTGGCAGCACTGGTGGGGGCGGCCTGCAGTCTGTGGAGGCAGCAGCCACGGTGGAGGTGCAGGACCATGTGGCTGCTCATCACCTGCCTGGCCTCAGTCCTGCTGTGGGTGGCCTGGATCACCTTCTGCCTGTATGGCAACGCGGCGCTTGGCCTGCCCCCAACATGGGACAACCGGGTACAGGCAGTGGTGCTGCTGGCACAAGCATGGCTGCTCATACTGCTGCACGCTGCTCCTGAGGTCCACGCCACCTTACGGCCCCCATCCCGCATGAGAGAGGCCAATTTAGAGGAGGGCCTTTCTCACCTGTAGTTTGGAGCAAACCGGGACTTCGTGTTCAGTGACAACAACTCAGGTATGGTACTTTGTTTTTGCTTCTTTGACCTACTCTGTGACTCTGTGTGTACTTGAGAGAGAGCATAGCCCTCGCTCTTTCCTCACACGGAGCCCCTACTGGAAGTCTGTGGAACAGCAGCATATAAGCAAGGTCTATGGACCTTTCCCTGTAACTCAGATCTCACTTGAGCAGAGCTTAGGTACCATGGCTGCATGTGCCCCCCCCCCCCCCCCAACAATCCCAAAAAAAAAGTGAAGTATGACTACTGCACTGCTGAAGGATGTTTACATGATCAATATCTGTCTCTCTCCTGCAGGTGTCCTCCCCAGCCCCCAGGAAACATTACATTTTAAATAAATAATATATATATCATCATCACTGGAAGTGGTGTGTTTTTTTAGGGTTAAAAAGTTGAGAAACATTCAATGGTCATCATCATACCATATATCAGTAGCCCAGCCACTGGTCAGTTCCTTCACTCTACTGTTACAGACTTTCATGAAAACATTTTTTAAATGTGGGTGTTTTACCTGTATGATATGCTTGCCTTTTGTACTGGACATAAAATAGAATTAAATTTTTACATTATATTACTCATACAACAGGCGCAGTGCAGTGGTTAGCACTGGTGCAGGTGCACCAGCAGGTGGTGCAGTGGTTAGCACTGTTGCCTCACACCTCTGGGACCCGGGTTCAAATCTCCGCCTGGGTCACATGTGTGTGGAGTTTGCATGTTCTCCCCATGTCATCGTGGGGTTTCCTCCGGGTACTCCGGTTCCCCCCACAGTCCAAAAACATGCTGAGGCTAATTGGAGTTGGTAAATTGCCCATAGGTGTGCATGTGTGAGTGAATGGTGTGTGAGTGTGCCCTGCGATGGGCTGGTCCCACATCCTGGGTTGTTCCTTGCCTCGTGCCCATTGCTTCCGGGATAGGCTCCAGACCCCCCGCGACCCAGTAGGATAAGCGGTTTGGAAAATGGATGGATGGATGGATGGATGGATTACTCATACAAACACACACATCTGAAGGTTCTCAACTCTAGGTTTATATCAAACACATTAAAGCCAAACAAATGCAAAAAGTCCATGTATCGTTTGTCCTTGGGTTTTCCAGTCCAAAACGAAATCAGGAAAACTAAACAACAGCAGCGTTTTTTGGTTTTTCTGTCAGAAGGGGAAAAAGCGAAAAGCAGAAAACAAAAAATCAGGCTTCATATTTTATCCTAAAATGTAGAAAATATTACAAAAATACACCATTCTAAGGGTGGGTGTTTCCAAGCTTATGACTGGGACTGTTAATGTTGTAAGATAAAGTTCACATTAGGCTGTATCTTACATCTCTGGTATCTGTTAGACCTGAATTTACTCATAGACAAGAAACAAAAAAAAGGTGATTTTACGGTTTTCCCATTTGGTTTTAAAACAGAAAAACAACAAATTTATTTTTGTATAGCGCGTTATCCCAACAATACATTGTCTCAAAGCGCTTTACAGCATCCCCACCCAAAGCCCCCAGTGAGTAAGACATAGGTGACAGTGGCAAGGAAAAACTCTCTAGAAGGAAGAAACCTTGGGAGGGACCAGACTCAAAGGGGGAGCCCAACCTCCAGGGGCCGGCAGGGAGAGTCAGATAGAAGAGATGGCTAAGTGCCAAGTCACATTGTCCAAATCATAGGATTTGAGGCACAACCGGGGAGCAGGGAGGTGATGACAAGCCCGTGCCGACTCTCCTTCCAATCGCCAGGCAACCAGAAGTAATTAGGCAGCGGGTCATACATGGAAGATGGCACAGGCAGAACGCGAGCTGGATGCAAGGACGTCATGGGTACATGTCACATGTAGCAGGGTGTGCTGAAAATCTTGATAGATTGAGGTCTCCAGGCAGCACACCCCAGGAGGAGTTGGGGAAATAAAATGTGCAATTAGTCAAAGTATAGGGGAGACTATAGGCAGTGCTAACAGTTAGGTGAGTGCAATATGAAGTGCAAAGTGCAAGCTCCGGCAGATATGGCAATGGCAGCATAAGTAGGAGGGAGAGGCAAGTGGGAATGCAGGCATGGGGAGTCCCTGAAATGTCAGCACTCCAGTTCCACAAGGGATGGTGAAGCTAGAGTGACAGCGCTGACAGTTCAGTTTATCTTACACCTCACACTGTAGGTCTGACTGGTGGCAGCGGTGGGATCATTTCTTTCCTTTGTGGTTTTTCCGTTTAGAAACCTAGAATTAGCTTTAACATGTCGGAGGCGGAGGACAGTGTACAATCTCCTAATTATGAGGGTGCTGATTGTCCTGTTATACGTGTAGAGAGTGTTTTCTCAATCTCCCAGTGCACCCCCCTGCTCACCCAATATTTATACCGGAAACTTTTAATGGTGTGGGGCGTGAGTGGTCTGACTGGTCGGAACAATTTTATCTGACGCCTGAGGTAAACAGGTGGGATGAGTCTCTGAAAATTAAGTTTATGTCTTTGCTGTTGTCTGGCCGTGCTAGAGAGATGTATAGTGGGATGCCGAGTGAGGCTAAAAGTAATTATGGGTTGTTAAAAGCGGCTATGGCAAGGTGTTTTGAACCTGGTGATAGTAGTGATTGGAATAGAGCTAGTTTTACCGCCCGTCGCCGCCTGCATAGCGAGACGGCAAGGGAATTTGGTAACGCCTTACGGAGATTAGCCGCTAGGGCTTTTCCCACGGCTGATCATCGGATTTGTGATCTGTTGGCAAGAGACCAGTTTATTACGCATTTTGCTACCGGTGATTTTCGGGTTAGCCTGTGTAGTGCCAAGCCTAATACGCTGGAAGATGTCATTGAACTTGCTTCTGAAATGGAGTTGCTGAGAAGTTTGGAGCAGACTTCTTTGCCACCTGACGTTAAAGTGAGGGGAGTGGTGGAGCATAAATTAGAAAGGGATGAACAAATGGAGGTGTTGTTGGGGGTGGTAGAGGAGTTAAGGCAGGAGGTAAAATCGCTTCGTACCACGGTGTCTAAGATGCAAGAGGGGATGAAAAGCTTTCTAAGTAAATATGGGGTGGTGTTGGATTTTGGTAGGAAGGAGTGTCGGGTTATGGGTCAATTATTACCTCTCCTTGTGCCAGCAGATGTGGACAAGCCTCGGGTCGTCATGGTTCCAGAAGATACTGTAATCCCCCCCCCCCTCGAAGTGAGGCAATCATTGCTGGTAAGGTGGAGAATACAGGTGGGGCTGCTTTTGAGGGTATGTTGGAGCCCTTGGATTCGGCATCTAACCAGTGTAATATAATGATGGGGGGATGAGGGTAGGTACCTTGCATACGGGTATTGAGGTGAGTCGGAAAGCAGAGAATGTAGACCTGGGTGAGGATGAGGAGGATTCTGTTGTGCCCTGGACAGTCGATAGGCTTGTAACATATTTTGATTGCACCAGAAGGGGTTTGCCTCATCTGATATGACTGGTATTTATACCGCGTTGCAGAAGAATTTGTCTGTATTTAGTGCCGGAGAGGGAGATTTGGGGAGAACTCGCCTGATGTTGTATAACATTGATACTGGTGAGGCGAAGCCGGTAAAGTTGCCTCCCCGCCGTGTCCCCCTCCATTTGCAGGAGGAAGTATCTGGTCACTTAAAGCAGATGCTGGAGAATAACATCATTCAGCCCTCGAATAGCCCTTGGGCAGCGCCGGTGGTTCTGGTACGGAAGCGAGATGGTGGCCTTCGGTTTTGCGTTGATTATCGCAAATTGAATGATGTTACCCGTAAAGACACGTACCCCTTACCCCGAATTGATGATGCGTTGGGTAGTTTGAGCAAGGCTTGCTGGTTTTCTACATTGGATTTAGCCAGTGGGTACTGGCAAGTCGAGGTGGATCCAAAAGATAAGCATAAGACGGCGTTTATCACTCGTCAGGCCTTTTCCAATTTAATGTGCTGAGTTTTGGCCTGTGTAACAGTCTGAGAACTTTTCAGCGTCTCATGGATTTAGAGTTGGCGAGTCTTCAGTGGACTACTTGTTTGGTGTACTTAGACGATACAATAATATTTGGCCGTACCTTTCAAGAACATCTGGACCATGTGGATGAGGTTATAACGAAATTGCGTCAGGCTAATCTGAAGGTTAAACTGGCGAACTGTCACTTGTTTGCCACAGAAGTGCAGTATTTGTATCATATAATATCGGCTAGGGGTGTGAAAGCTGAGTGGCCGGTGCCTAAAAATCAGACAGAGGGGAGGAGTTTTGTGGGCCTTGCCTCTTATTATAGGAGGTTTATTCGGGGTTTTGCTGAACTTGCTCGTCCTCTGCTCCAGCTGACCGAGAAGGGCAGACGGTTTACATGGACAGAAGCTTGTCAGGCAGCATTTGAACAGCTCAAACTTAGTTTGATGTCTGTACCAGTCCTGTCTTACCCCGACCCTGATAAAACCTTTATATTAGATACGGATGCGAGTGATGCAGGTATTGGGGCAGTATTGTCCCAGGTAGAAGGGGGACGGGAACAGGTGATAGCATATGCTAGTAGGGCTTTGACTAAACAAGAAAGGAAATATGCAACAACCAAGAAGGAGTTAAGTATGGTTACCTTCATAAAACATTTTAATTACTACTTGTTGGGGAAGGAGTTCGTCTTACGGACAGATCATAACTCCTTAAGATGGTTGCATAATTTCCAAGGTTTAGAGGGGCAGTTGGCTAGGTGGGTGGAGCAGCTGGCCAGCTTCCAATATAAGAGAGTGCATCGGCCGGGTCGGGGACACGCTAATGCGGATGCCCTCTCTAGAGTGCCCGCTTTTCTGCCAGTAACCTCAGACTCACCGCCAGCTACCCAGGAAAAAGGGGGAGAGGTGATATGTGCTGTGAGAGAGGTGTGTCAGGAGGCAGTGGCATGTCAGGAGGAGTGTGATGAGCTGGGGCAGGATCAGCAAGGAGATGCTGAGCTGCGGGAGATTTTTCCTTTAAAGGAAGGGAGGGAGGGCAGGTAGTCAGCCTCCAAATGAGTTGTGGAAATATGCATCAGTGTGGGATCAGTTGCAGGGTTCTAGGTTGGTACGATATCCACCTTTGCATTCTGATGCAGCAAACCAAGTCCAGGTTGTTATCGACAAGTCTTTGGTGCCAGAAATTTTGAGGCAGTTGCATGATGCTACCACTAGGGGTCATTTGGGAATACAAAAGTTGCAAGCAAAGGTGAAAGATCGCTATTATTGGCTGGGATGGTTTGGGGATGTTAAGCACTTGTGTCGGGAGTGTGTGGATTGTGGTTCCCGGAAAGTGGTGGGGAAACAGGGAGGTGCCCCGCTGCAGTCTGTTGTAACCGCTAGGCCATATGAACGGGTAGCATTGGACATTTTAGGGCCATTACCGGTAACTCCAGGGATGAATATGTACATTGTGGTCATTGGGGATTATTTCTCAAAATGGACTGAGGCATTCCCTCTCCCTAATCAGGAAGCTTCCACTGTGGCCCAGGTCTTGGCGGAGCAGTGGGTCTGTCGCTTGGGGGCCCCTCGCTCTATCCATACAGATCAGGGCCGAAATTTTGAATCAAATCTATTCAACGAGGTGTGTCAATTGTTGAACATTCAAAAGACTAAGACATCAGCTTATCACCCCCAGTCAGATGGGATGATTGAGAGGTTTAACAGGACATTGTTGGCAATGTTGTCTCTCTTTGTGGAGTAAAATCAGTCCAATTGGGATGTTTTGTTGCCTTGTGTGATGATGGCTTACAGGAGTAGTATTCACTCTAGTACTGGGGCTACACCGTACAAGGTTGTTTTTGGGCAAGAGATAGTGTTGCCAGTGGATGTTATGTTGAATCTCAACGAGGGGGAAAGATTTTCCTTTGTAACGGAATATGTGGCCAGACTAGGGGACATATTGTCCACAGTGGTGGGAGCAGTGAAATGTCATCAGGCAAGAGCTTCGGGTAAGCAGAAGCAAGCATATGACTTTAGAGCGCAAGTCCAGTACTATTCAGAGGGGAACTGGTATGGGTTTGGAGGAAGGCTAGAAGACGGGGGTTATGTCCAAAGTTACAGAGGAGGTTTAAGGGTCCATATAAGGTGGTGGAAAGGGCAACGGAGGTATTGTATCGAGTGGTACCAGTGGAAGGGGGAAGTGAGGAGGTGGTGCATTTTAATCGACTTAAACCATTTCTCTCTACTGTAACAGAGGCTGCCAATCAGGAGGGCAGAGACCAAGTGATGCCTGTTGGTACCCTGCCTGAGCTAAAAGATTCCCCCCCTGGTGGTGGCTATCCGCAACCACGGCCCTTAGTAGAAAAGGGTGGCGAGATGGAGGAGGGGGTGCCAGGGCTAGAAGTGTGGGCAATGGCAGCGAATCGGCCAGAAGAGGCAAGTGCAATTGGACCAGGGCAGCAGGGGGAAGGGGACCAGCCTACCTGAACCTGGCGGAGCCGAGCCCGTAAGGTCCCTCCAGAGCCACACAGCGATGGGCCTGCTGCTATGCATGGGGCCAAGGAACAAGAACGGAGGGAAGGGGCTCCAGTTCAGAAGACTCGTCTGGGACGTCAGAGGAGGCCACCAACATGGTCCAAGGACTATGAAATGTTGTGACTCAAGGACGAGTCTGCCCTAAGGGTGGGGGGAGTGTAATGATGATGTATGGGGGTGAGGGATGGGCGTGGAAGGTAATAGTTAATTAAGTGGCTACACCTGGGTTGTGAGGGATCTGGGGTTAAGAGAGGGAGTAGGAGGCGCGTTAAGGAGATTTGGTCTGGTAGGCACCGTACGGGTGGGGTCCGGGAGGGAGGTGCCGCTCGTATGCCGTTTAGGGCTGCCGGCTGTGAAGCCAGAGAGTGGGCTGTAGGGACAGTTCCCGGTGCGGTAGGGCGAGGGCAGTCAGGACAGTGGGGGTAGGAGGCTATGACCACTGCTTAGACGGGGTGGTTGATAGACGGGAGTAGCGGCACCCTCATAGGGACGGATTGGGGGGGGGGGGGGGAATTCCCTTTCCGTGGGACGTTCTAGGTGACGGACCGGTGTGATTATTCCTTCCCCGGGGGAGAGTCCTGATCCCTGGGAGGGGAAGGGGTGTTCTGTTTTAACTATGTCTTTATGGTATGTGTGTTCTGTGTGTTTTAAATGCGCAGTGTAACCGCTTAGGGTCGGGACAGGACTATATACAGTAGGCGGTTCTGGTCCCGTAACGCTTGCCTGTGCCCGAAGTGGGGGGATTACTGTGTATTGCAGTGCTATTGGTGTGCCGTGCCCTTATAGGGATGTTGTGTGGTGCGGGATTTACTGTGTGGTAGCGTGGGTTAACACACGCTTAAAAAGGGGTGGTGTGCTACGGGGAGAAAGCGGGACCGAACTCTTTGTGAATCCAGATCCGACCCGATGGGTCGCTGCATGAATTGTACTGAATAAAATTATCTTTGTAATTGTAGCTGCAGTCTGGTGGTGATATGTTCTCTGTTTACAGCCTCTGACGCTACTGTAGTTTGGGTTCGTTACAATATCAGTTCGATGACTCGCATATTCCCTATAATATAGGGTCTATATTTTCTAATTTTAAGTTTATTTAATGTTTATAACCTTAGATCTATGCAAACCATTTCGTATATATCCAACAACACAGTACAATTATGGTGGTCATCTGGTTTATGACAGTAAAACAATGTAGATTTTATGTACACTGAATGTAAAATTAAAGTTAATGAAAGCAAAATTATTGAAAACAGCTGTTGTGCCTTCGATTTACTAAAACACATGTGGGTGCAATAAAACCATTAAAATTTTACAGATAAAGCATATGACCATAAGTTTAATTTCTGTAAAAATACAGAAAAGAAATTGACCAGTTTCACTGAAGGGGTTTCTTTTATTTTACAAACTGTGCGTAAAAATATGTTTATGCAATGTGGTTTTGATAAACCTTTACTGTCATTTAACATAAGAGGAAAAAAATAATTATACTGTAGTCAAAATGGCTGATATAAAATGGTTTAAAACTGTGAAAAAAAATTGCCTTTTTTTACAGTGTATACTTCCAGTCAGAAGGTACCACACCGGCAGATACGGATTTCTGAAATAGCAAAGATAAAGGTCGACGAATAATATCCCTCATCTCTTTTAAAACAAGAGGTAAGATGCTGTTATGATATCCTGTCTAGGGTTGGAGTGTAACAGTATTCACAGGAAAGGGGAATGGGATAAAGGGACAAACAGGATGAGGGCAACAAGGGAACACCAGTGGGCAAAGGGATATTTTTTGTATTTTCATTTTTTTTTCATGTATAATGACACTGAACAAATAACCCAGTGCAAAAGACTTTGGGAGTGACCACAGCCAAAATAACAAACAAAATCCCCAACTATCAAGTGCGACCCACAGCTAATCTCACCTAAGTGCAAAAGAAAAGGAAACCAAAAGACAAACACTCCACCTCACTCCCTAACCAAATAAACAGAGTCCAACACACACTTGCAAAACAAAACAGCAGTCACTCCCTATGCAGCAATACAATCACACATACATAACTTACACACAAGTCAAAGCAACAAGGGGGCTAGTGAAGACGTACACCAAAGAAAACCAAGCGGGGAGACAGCAAGCCAAACTGAGGTCGCGGGGGGGACCGGAGCCTGTCCTTGGAACAACAGGCGTAGGCAGGAACCAACCCTGGGCAGGAGTCAACACTCTGCAGGGCGCAAAAACTCACAACTCAGATTTGCCAATTAACCTACCCTGCGCACTTTTGGACTGTGGGAGGAAACCGGAGCCCCTGCTGGAAGTCTTTCCCCATTCACCAGATTATATTGCCAGAAGACTGAAAATTAGATATCAAATACTAGAGTGACATAAAAACAAAAAACAAATTTGCTTGTAATGAGACGCAAAACAGAAGATTATCTCTTTTTATATTTTGAGAAAACATTTTAACATTTATCCAACCGGTCAAATGGTTTAATACTTCAAACAGCAGCATTTCTAAACTCATTCCTCAGCCCACCAGACAGCTCCACGTTTTTGCTCTGTCCCAGATCCCTGCATGCATGAACCAAACAGTCACCTTTTACTGCTGTGCTGAGAGCTTGGACAGAGCAAAACTGTGGATCTTTGCAGTGGGGTCCAAGGACTGGGTTGGGAAACCCTGGCATAGAGGAGACTGCAGTGAGAGCCAAGAAAAAAAGAGATTAGAGAGGAAGGTAAAATGCTTCCATTAGCATGGCAAATAAGCTGCAAGTACAGACCCTGTGCTTCCATTACAAACAAAAAGCCTGTATGACCCTCCTAAACACACAAGTCAGATTAACTTAACCAGGGGAAATAAGCATAAAACTTGGCAAAGACTAGACTATGAAAAGGGAAGGTGAACATCATACTTACAAGAACTTCTGCTAAAGCAAACGGACAAATCCCTTTTAACGGAATCAAGTTACTTAAAAAAAAATAATAATCCAAAAATAAATCAATAAAAATTAAGAAAAACACAATCATGCTTTGAACTAATACTGCAGTCAGTCCTAAATGTTCCCATGACATTCTTTTCGTCACGACGCACACTCGGTACATACTGCTTAAAAACCATTTATAATCCTTCATGTACCAGTCTATGATGGAGCACCCCAACCTGGGCCGCCCATCCAACATGGCAGATTTCTGCCCCCTGGCCCCAGAGACTAGCAGACCAACCTCTGGAAACAGGGAACCAGGGGGACATGGGCCGCTGACTGGATGGGCGGCTCCAGAATGAGGTGAAGCAGAAGGTAGACTCCACAGCAGAGGGCCGAGGAATGTAGACCAAAACCAGGGAACCTGAAGTGGCAAGAACACAAACCAGGACAGACATATAAAACCAAAGCAAACGCATCAGTGGCACAGCCCACCAGCTTGTGAAAGATGGCTACCTGGCATCATGAATCCCTTAATCACAAACCTTTGTGATGGCAACTTTGCCACCCAGGACTGATCCCTCCTAAAGACCTCAAGTTTCAATGCAAGGTTTCTGAAATGTTTTGAAACATTAGTCCATGTGACTGCTGTGGTATTGTTCCAGGCAGGGAAAACAACTTAGGAGAAAATTTCCGTGCATGTTGGGTGTTTGTGGTACTGTTGGGCTGAGGGGGTAATTGAGTGACTATTAACCTTTGAAATCCAATTATATTATTTAAACAGGTTAGTAGTTAGACAGTGTGATTTAGATGAGGATAAGGATGTTTTATTGTCATTACAAAACGTGTTCTACATGAAGGGAACAAAATGAGGCACTCAGATCCGGTGTATTAGAAATAATAAAATAGAAATAAAATCGAAAGAACAATACAATGAATAGTATGGCAACAATTAAAATAAAATAGAATAAAGACATTAAGATAAATTCCATTAGGAGAATTTAACCATGGATGTAAAGTGAGCAGGTGTGAGTGTAGCAGAGATTACTGAGGTCTGTGTGTAATAAAGTATATGTGACACTGGCTGAGGAAGCAGCAACGTGTGTGTGTGCAAAGTCACAGTAATAACCTGCAGCACTGAGGGATCTATTGCAGCGAAGCCCTGACATGTAACACTGGTGATGAATAGCAGTGTTAGATATAGGTATAGTGAGGTACTTATAATTATAGTAGGTGTAGGATCAAGGTCTGGATTAGATTTAGTTAGAAACATACAGGGCAAATCTAGATAACACATACACACACAGATTACATATAAATATAAATTTAGGGGCAGTGTGTAGCTCAGTGTGCTAAGCCTGTGATCAGAAAATAGCCCACTTTAGCCCAGCCTGGGCACATCTGTGGGTCCTTCAGCAAGGCCCCCAGCTCCCTGGGTGCCACTATGACTGGCTGCCCGTCATGGCCAGCTCACTCTGAGCAAGTTGGGGGAGGCAAAATGAAAATATCTTGATTGGAATCAATAAAAAGTATTAATTCTTTTCCTACGGTCTGAGCATTCGGTCAATCCAAGTACAGAGAGTGGTAATGTGGACAATGCTGCTTGCATTTCCGGCCCAGCAAAGCCTGCTGCTGCTCCACAGCTATATATATTCAGCACTGACCTTTTTCCATTCAGTGGTTGTTAAAATAACTTTGTGTAGCCTAGTAATGGTGTAGTGCAATATTCTTTGGTTTGTAATATAAGGGATTAAATAATATCTTCCAAGTGAGATACAGGCTCTCCACATTTTCAGTCAAAGGAGACCAGACAGCATGAAAGCTCTTCCTACATTTGCCTCTGCTGTATCTCAGATTTTCAAAAGGTAACATAGAAAACACATCTTTAACCTATTGTCTGAAGGCAGGGGGTCTGGAGGACTTCCACTTCATGAGAGTTGTTCTTCCACCCAGCAGAGAGGAGAAGGCTGTGGCTCTGGCCTGTGAGGCGGTGTATTGTTTTTCTGCGGGGAGATGTGAGCATCGGGTGAGACTCGACTCAAATGCAGCCGCTTTGAGAAAGACGTGGACTTTAAGGAAACACAGACTACACATGGAACAGCAATGACTGAGCTGGGGAACGCAGTGAGGGCAGGCATATTTATACACAGCACACTAATCAGCAACAAAACAGGGGTACAGGGTTAGGATGGAGAACTATAATGGGATACAGGAGAATTAGGAGGGTTACAAAGGGCCAGCAGCGACCCCTGCTGGCATTAGTGGGAGGAGACATGAAAAAATAAGAGATTGCAGATCATGACAGGAGCACCAAGCACAGCAACAGTGGGGTCATGCTCAATTATCACACCAAATATATGAGAAAACATTATGAAAATCTGTTCCTTTCCGGAATATTAAATGGAAGCATCATAGAGAGATAATTAACTTGAGGCACCACAACCATTTTAGTAACATTAACTTTCCCCCTATGAGGATAATTTTAATGCTTTCCATTTGTCCATATTAAGTTTAATTTTGTTCAATGAGGGTTCAAAAATTCAGAATTATTATTTTGTCAATATATAAACTCAAGGGGGCGGCATGGTGGCGCAGTGGTTAGCACTGTTGCCTCACACCTCTGGTACCTGGGTTCGATTCTCTGCCTGGGTCACATGTGTGTGGAGTTTGCATGTTCTCCCCATGTCGTCGTGGGGTTTCCTCCGGGTACTCCGGTTTCCCCCCACAGTCCAAAAACATGCTGAGGCTAATTGGAGTTGCAAAATTGCCCATAGGTGTGTATGTGTGAGTGAATGGTGTGTGAGTGTGCCCTGCGATGGGCTGGCCCCCCATCCTGGGTTGTTCCCAGCCTCGTGCCCATTGCTTCCGGGATAGGCTCCGGACCCCCCGCGACCCAATAGGATAAGCGGTTTGGAAAATGGATGGATGGATGGATATAAACTCAACAGATTTAAATTTCATGTTTATAGTTCAATTTTATGTTATATAAACAAAATAATTTTTAATACAGTGCATTTTTTTATTAATTCAACAGCACCCATGTTGAATCCACTTAAGTTTGGAAGGTGTATTGGAAGGTAACGCAGATATTTCTTAAGTGGGCATCCAGAGATATCGTCCCCCCCTCCAAGCACCCCTTTTCTCCACCAGTTCTGTATGGAGCTCAACAGGAGGAATGGAGAGGTAGAGAAAGGGGTTAGTCTCAAACATAATGTAATGCAAAATAAAGAGTAAATACAAGTGCCATGAAGCAGAATTGAGCTCCAGCAGGCCTCGACTTACAGTAAAGGAATTGTAAGGCAGACATGCTAACAAAACAGCTTTACATTCCCAATTCCAAACCATTAATGGGCAACCTTAGAGTGACGACGGCTAAAAAAAACCTTAGCTATAAGCAGGAATGAAACATTGTGAAAAGCCAAGACTCCACGTGAACATGTTCTCCCCTTGCAGAGTCAGATCACGCATTTGAAGTGTTCCCAAGTGTTTGTGTGTTTTAGGTTCCTGTTAGTGAGGGGTCCTTTGCCGTTCTGTCTGACATCCAACAGAAAGTCCACTGTGTCTCTGCAACTTAAGCTGAGTCAGTGTAAGTGTGTGGCTCAGTAGCTCAAGTATTTGGGCTTGTAATCCAAAATTTGCTGGTTTAAATCCAGCTTCAGATGGATAACTGTATGTTTATGGGCCATTGAGTTATGAAAAATAATCAATGTAGTGAATTACTATATTCTCAAATTACTTGTTGTACTTTTAAGAACAACACCATTTATTAAACAAACAAATCTGCATTGGCAGAATGAAGAATTAAAAATGAAAATAAACTATCATTTAAGAAACTGTGGAAAACTGAATTTACAATATTTGTAAATTGAAGGAAGAGTCCATTAACTTAAAACCGTTTTTTGGTGGATTCTTTTTTTTTACAGTGTATGACGCGCTTGAATTCACTGAGCTCAAGTGTATGTGAAAATTAATATATTTACATCTAGTATGTTTCATGGCTTCACTGTATTTCCCTCTGGAATGATCAGTTTCATCTAACTGCTGATGTTAAAGGCAGAGCTGAAATTTAGTTTAGTCATGACCTCAAAATTTAATTGAGTAGGTATTCTGTACAACCAGACGGAACTGCTGGTTGGGCTGGTCATCACCTGCGTTTTCTAAGTGAGGTCTAAATGTAAAGTTTCAAATTGCACAATATATATTAATCTGTTTTTAATGTTTTTACAAAATATTTTTTATGTGTTTGCATCTTATATTTTGTATAATGTGCTTGTACATTTGATTCTTCCTTGATTTCGGTGTAATGAAGTGTAACTAGTGAAAAAGAGAGAAACGTTTGGGAAGCATTATTGAGCTGATTGTCCAGAGTCACTTGGGTGATAATTAAGGTCAATATAAATCACCTATTACCCACTGTAATCCTTTGTATTCCACCCGCACACTCTGTTAACAAAATAAGAGGGTTGAAGTTAAATCAGGTTAAAAAGGTAAATTTGATCCTCCCCCTATCGCGGAAGATGCGTTCCAAACCCATCAGCGATAGGTGAAAATCCACGATACAGAAGGAACATATAAATCTTTTTTGAAGTTTAAGCCTTAAAATACCCCTCCCACATGCTTTAAACACATGTAAACTCATTAAAACAGCACATATATCTGTATTTCGGGCTAAGGATATGAGTGACATAATAATAATAATAATAATAATAATAATAATAATAATTTTTAATATATATACACACACACAACTTTCTCTCTATATATGTAATGGAATAT
This sequence comes from Brienomyrus brachyistius, assembly GCF_023856365.1. Classification (NCBI taxonomy): domain Eukaryota; kingdom Metazoa; phylum Chordata; class Actinopteri; order Osteoglossiformes; family Mormyridae; genus Brienomyrus; species Brienomyrus brachyistius. Next base: position 2,423,058 of record NW_026042315.1, read on the forward strand.
ATAAAAATTAAAACATATATGGCTCTTACACATTCTTTTCATCCTTCTTCATGTAGCATACTGTTGATTCATTCAAACCATAATGGCGAACGCCGTCCGCATAACGCTTTCCTTCCCGAAGCACATCCAGAAGTTTTACCTTCTCCTGAATGGTCAACATCTTCCATCGTAGGGCTTAGAACAAAACGAAAACAATCGGACCACAAACAATGTACGGGATACGCAGAGAATTGTGAGGCGTCGGAGGAAAATCCGCGATATAGTGGGGGAATCGCTGTAATGTGAAATCTGCCAATCCTGGTTTTCAGCACCATGGACAGAAACCTGTCGTTTATAGGGACCTATTATGCCCATTTTCACTGTTAATAATTGGATTTTTATGGTCTGCTAGAATAGATTCACCCTTTTAATAGGTGATATCCTAGAATCCAATATATTATTGCAGGGCTGTTTTCATTTGATATTAACCAAACGTGATATATTTATTTTTACTTTTGATATCTCATCCTTTTCCCCTTATCTGATAAGAGCCGCTGTCCGCTGAGACAAGCTGGTGTGTTTTTACTGCTCACTGAAAAGTGGGTGGTGCGGACATTGTGTATTACATCACACTATGAGACAGTCATTGGTGGGCTCTGAGGGGGCGGTGTGACCAGAAAATCATCCATCAATCAATCCAGGATGGGGGGCCAGCCCATCGCAGGGCACACTCACACACCATTCACTCACACATGCTCTCCTACGGGCAATTTAGCAAGTCCAATTAGCCTCAGCATGTCTTTGGAATGTGGGGGGAAACCGAAGTACCCAGAGGAAACCCCACGACGACATGGGGAGAACATGCAAACTCCGCACACATGTGACCCATGCGGAGACTCGAACCTGGAACCCAGAGGTGTGAGGCAACAGTGCTAACCACTGTACCGCTCCTGAAAATCATGAACTATTTTAAATGTTGAAGTGTTTTTGAAATATTTATTTATTTTAAATATTTATTAAATCAAAACATTGGGCAGTATACATGTTATAGCTACTTATTAATGAATAAGCAATATAATAAGATTCAATTTTGCTTTCACTACTTAAAGCGCCAGAACAACGTATTTTAAAAATTCAACAGCAATATCTCTTACCAGAAATCATGAACAGGTTAAGAAAATCCACAGACTTCGTCGCGAGCAGTTTAATATACGAACTATTTCCTTCTACCCGACTCCACACACCAATAATTTCACTGCGCAGCAGATATCGCCAGGGAGCTCTTGCTCGTGTCTAATGCGCAGAGATACGAGTAGTGTACTTCGATAGAAGCCCGACATTTCTACAGCTGATATTTCCAAACCTGAACAACTCCCAGCAGAACTTTGATGAACAGATAGCATTAAGCCCCCTCTAAAATATCTTTTTATAGTTTTGGAGTGAACCTCCCATTTAAACGAAGTACATCGTGGTGCTCATGAATTTGAAAGCCTAGATGCCTCACCTAGCTTTTCCACAACGTGTCAGCAGCGCCACCATCTTGGAGCGATAATTAGACATAAACAAGCAACATGTCAGGGTGTAGATGGAAAGATCTTTTAGCCATAACTTCTTTACTAATTAACGCATTTATATCTTACAATTATGTAGAATAAATAAACAACCCCACCACTACTGCCCCCCCAATTTATGTAGTACTGCTCACAGTATTCTCAACAAAAACTAATGCTAGTATCCCGTCAGTGTCACAGGCTAGTAAACATGTTATGTATCTTATTTGACCGTACCGCAGATTTTTTTACCTGTGAAATGTGGTTCCCTGATTTCTAGTTTTAACATTCTTCATGTTGTTGCAGTTTCGAAAATAGTCGGTTCACTAAGTCATATCTATGAATCCTCTATTTCACAATTACCGTGCCAACATCGCGTATCGCCCAACGAGGCACACAGGGTTTCAAATCCATGGCGGTGCTGCCTACGCTACTACCAGTCACATGACACAGGAGCTACCGAATACCCGCCAATCGGGAGCCGGTTAGATCAACCACGCCCACCCGTCACATAGAGAAGAGTGAGGCGAAAGAAGCGAATCAGTTTAAAAAATGTCACCATTAACGCGGTATTTAGTAGTCTGGAGATATTTTACTTTAAGCAAAGCACAAAATAAAGTTGTAGTATTTGTAATAAAATTTGAAGATTAGCCATCCCCAAGGAGCTGACAGGAAAGCCAGGTACAGGTTTAGTCCTCTGTAGGAATTATTAGCTCAGGTAAATTTTTATATCTCCACCAATATGTTTTGAAATTAATTAACTTTTAATTAATTATTAATTAATGCTGATTATTAACCAATTGTTATGCCGAATGGTCGGCTCCTCCAAACTCAATTGCGAATCCCCGATATCTGTTAATGTGAGACTTAAATGGGATTCATTAATAACCAGTATCGCTTAATAACCTGGGTTAGTAGGCTCGTCCAGCGAGCTGCGTCACCAGGTAATGTAAACGATCGGTAGCGAAGCTCCCCTCACGGCCGATGAAAGAGAGTCTCGCGATATTTCAGGCGAGTTTAGAGGTTTCAGAGCGTAGTAGCCAGATCGCACAGAGGCAGGGACTATTGTGAGCACTCAATGACGGAGGCTGAAGTTGTGTAAAAAGACATGCATTTATTCCTACAACTAACATAAGACAGACATTACACCTAACAAACAATAAACATGAAATAACGGAATAGACACAAACGATGTAATCATGAAAATGCAATGACCAGATTTAAAATGATTAACCTGAAAAGGGAAAAACTGTTCTGCAAAGCAAGCAGTTTGTAAGGATTATAAACCTAAAGGAATATAGCAGGTGAATAGGACAGTTTAGGTTGTTAGAAAGGAAAGGAAGTTGGTTTACTTGGATGCAGGAAAGAAGGAGGTCTTTGCAGTTGGTTGCAGTGGCTGATGAGCTGATGGGTGATGGCTCTCAGGGAGGCGCGGTGTTTGCAGCAGTTGTTGGAGTGGAGTCCCTCCGGTTCTTTCTTCTGGTGAAGCTTGGGCTGAGTTGCAGTTCTTTGGGTCTTCACCGACGGGCTTTAAGAACGCTGCTTGTTTCTCCTTTTTCTTCTCTTTTTCTCCGCCTTTCTCCTCTTTGTTCTGAGGTGCCAGGTTTTATAGCATAAGGTTCGTGATTAGGAGTGACCAGGAATTTGAGTCCTGGACCAATGGCTGACCATCCATTTGGCGGGCTTCGGAAGGGGGTCGGTATCAGTCTTTTTGGGATTTATGACCAGACTGACTTCTCTGGTAATGGTGATTTTCATTAGGCTGGTGTAACTTTTGATACGTCCACTTTTGTGGTAACCACTGACCAGATTTGGAAACTGGAGTGATTTTCCTTCGGTTTGATACCAAACATGCCGTACCAGCCCAGCGGTTCACACCAAATACCATCTGTGATGATTAATTAATGATTACTTATATTATGCTATTATGTTATGTTCTATTACTCACACCAGTATATGGTACAGGTGGTTTAGGTTGTACCTCAACAGATATTACCCTTTATACAGACATTATATGACATATTCTCATGTCATAAGCACATCTTACCCTTAGATAGGCATGGTAGAATACAAAGATCAGATAAGGGTTGCCGAGGAATGTGGCAAAGAAAAAGGGGGGGGGAGAAGGTTTGTCAAACAAAGAAAAAGAATCTCCAAAAGTTAAGACACATTCGAACATAACCTGTACATATCTGTATATTAAGACTAGTAGTCAAGAGTAAATACATATACAGATATACAAAAGCCAAACTTAAAAGAAACTTTCTTTGGGGTGTTGGTCTGTTCGGTGAGTGGTATGTAAGGCAGGACGTCGGGGGATGGGGTTGTGTGCCAAGTCGAGGGGCCCCTGTCCCTGGGGATCCACTCTGCTATCTGTAGGTCGTTAAAGCTTTGGGCAATAAAAGTTGGAGTGCTGGCCTCCCTGGTTATCTATGTGTGTGGGGTCACAAACCCCCCTTTGGGGCCTAGGTCGATATGTGCCTTCTCGTACCAGGGTAGGCCTTGTCTCAGGCCACCTGGAATTTAAGCTTTGTGATATGTGCATGTGTGATCCTACATATCCCCCCTTTCGGCTGATGATGGCATTGCCATCATTCAGGCGACGGAAGTTGAAACAGGATCATCCACATGCAACGAGGCACATGAAAGGTCCCGTTTTTCGGCACTCTGGGTGGTACAGTGACTGGATGGACAGGGAGGAGGCGCAAGGGCTGGCCCCTGGCTTCTGGGACAGCAAGGAGTGGTGAACCCTCTGTCGAACAGGGTGCCGCAGCTCCCAGCAAGGCGTCCAGGAACCTCTCGGGCAGTCGATTGGACTCAGCTTGGTTCACGGTCGTTGGGTAACTGCTCCAGCATGTGGGTAGTGTCCACGGCAGCATGATGCATGGCATCGGACACCTGTCCCACTCGTTTGGCGTCTCTCATGGAGGTAATGGGCTCGGTCGACATCGTCAGACGAATACTCGCTGTATGTGGGTACAACAGTTAGTAATCAAGAGACCGGGCTGTTCCCGGAAGACAATGCCTGACGGAGGCCCAGGGGATGCCCTCTTGGACTGGGGCCTCACCCCTCCTGGCTGAGTAATGCTAGTAGCAGGGCAGCGTCATCCTAGTGGTAAGGGGATAGAAAATAAGGACCGGATTAGGAGTGAGGGGGTGAGTCAAGACCGATTCGGAGTGTGGTGCACCCTTGTGCAAAGGGGACAGGAAAAAGATATAGTGGCAACAATTCTCGGCCAGAGGACAATTGTAAAGAAACAAACGTGACAAGAAAAGTGCAAAACCGGATCCTCTTCAGTAATTTCCCGGGCACGCGTGAGCCACCCCAGGTCCTTACCAAAAACAACAACCAAAGAAACTGAGAAGTTATCAAAACAAACAAACAGATAAACAAAAACATCAAGATCACCCAGATATCAGTAGTCAAGCTCACCACCTTGGTCTACCCTATCTGTGACCTTCTCTCCTTCCCTTCCTCTTTGTTCTTCTCTCTTGGGGGTTTTGGGGAGATTTGAACTGGAAAAGTTGTCCTTCTTTTGGTTGGAATTGGCAGCAGACCAGACATCCTTTCACATATTCCGTCACATCCTGTCGCATGTTAGGCCAGTAGGCTACTTGACTAAGTGCCTCATAGGTTGTTTTGGCATTGCGGTGGCCTGCACAGGGTGCGTCGTGGGCGTACAGTAGCATGACCCCCCTTTGTGCCTGAGGAACCACGAGCCGTGGTGAAGTGTGGGCATCAGGGACATGAAGAGGTACGCCCTCGGCAAGATGAAAAGAGGATAAAGCCGTCATCAGGTGATGGAGGTCAGGCAGGGATTCTTGGTCAGTTGTGGAGATCGAGTTCGCAGCGGGGTCGCGGAGGTGATCGAAGACCATGCTGAGCACAGAATCAGTGGGCTGGAGGGAGACGATGTCGGAGTTGGAAACCTGAGGGGAAAGTTCCAACAGTGAAATCGTTGGCGGTGGGGCAGATGCTCGGCTGTGACTGCGGGTGACGATCTGGACAGCGTGGGTGGGTGGGAGGGGACAAAACTCCCATGAATCACCATGCAGTGCTCCTGCTTTGGCAAGTGCATCCGTGTGGTCATGGTGTTTGACTGGCTTGTTCCCTGATGTCTTGAAGCCATTCTGTGTCCAGTGAGGGAGATAGCACATGAAGCTGAGACGTGTATAGCTGGAGTCTTTGCAGATCAGCAGGTACTCTACTCCATGTTCGGAGGCCACCTCCCGGGCGATTAAGATTGTTGCCAGCTTCGCATACTGCGATGTGTGAGGACAGAGCTTGAGCTGTTGTGGTGGGACGAGGTCGTCGTTGAGCCCCAGAATGCTTGCTCTAGCTTTCAGGGTCCCCTTTTGTTTGAATGCGCATCCATCTACATAAATGGTGATCATGTCTTGAGAGACATTCTCATCAACGTAGTGGTGTTGCGATGGTTCTATTGGCGTCGGCGTGTCCAAAATGCTGGGTGCTGCTGGTCCCTCCCGAGAATAGTAGTGGCAGCTGGGTGACTGTACTGTGTCAGGCTGGGCAGTTATAGCATGGATTGTCAGGTGTTGGTTGTCAACAAGCTCCATGTCACATACAGTCCCTTTTGTCACCGGGAATTTTTCTATCCCCATGGTCATTACCACATCTGTGACTTCCATGCCTTGGAGCCATATGCCTTTCCTGATCTTGGGGCTGAAGGATCCTGGGGTAGGGTCCAGCCTACACAGGAAGGAGTCATGGTGCTGGCATGGGTCTCTCGTGTCACGATTCTGATCTCCAGCTGGGTACTCTCCAGGGTGTGGAGTGAGGTCTGAGGATGCAGCCAGGGTTTGACATTCCCGTGTGGCTGCGTCAGGTTTCCACAGTGGCAGTGGTTCTATAACTTGAGCCCAAATTTTCAGACGTTGGAAGTCTAACATCGGCTCGAACCGGTTCAGCAAATCTTTCCCAATGAGGAGAGGAATGGACTCAAGTTGGGAAATGTATACTGGGTGCATTACATTCATGGGACCAATGGACCAATTGAGGGGTATCATGTGATCCATCCTGGTGCCCACTGGTGAATACGCCTGCACGTCCAAAGAGCATTTCCTCGGCTGGAGGGTTTTGTTCTTCTGGGCGGCTAGGTGCTGCACTTGGCAGAAAAGACTGGCTGACATTAGGGTGATGTCTGCTGCAGTGTCGATGAGGGCCTCCAGCGTGAGAACATCTTCCAGGGTGATGGAGAGGTAGAATTTCTTGGCTACCCCCCTTTCCACCAGATCTCCCAGGAGCTGTGGCACAAGGGCCTGGCCAGGAATTAGTGCGGCATCACCACAGTAGGGGTGGTGCTCTTCTGAGTCACGGCACACAACTAGGACAGCGTTGTCAGGTGCTGGTGGGGGCTCATCCTCTTGATCGAGCTCTGTGTTGGTGACGGCAACATCAGGTGCTCTTACCAGGCCTGAGTCGGCAGCTTTTTCTAGTTTAGGTGGGACGTCTTCAGTTGTTCCAATATCTCTGGTAGGGAAGGCCGATAGCTGTTGAGTGTCGCTTGGGGCTGACGTCCATGGGAGTCCGTGGGCATTGTCTGGTTTGGGTTCTGGTGAGGATTGTGGGGTCCTGCGTGTTTTGTGCTTCAGTCCTAGTCATTTTGAATCTTTCTTCCGAAAGTCCTCTTGACCCTTGAGGTGATGCTGAGCAAAGAAATCACGCAGCAACTGGAGTAGAACCCACTCATCTTTCTCCGTGGTTTGTCCAGGCTTCAAGTCTGGTTCATAACTTTTCCTCCTGTCTTTCCAGTTCCGTGGTCGATTCCATCGGGAACTTGGTGGAGAGCTTGAATTAGAGAACTGGCTTCCTAGCCGATCTCCCCGCTTCTTCCAAGGCTCTGTGGGTCTTGGTTTTCCTTGGTTAAGAGAGCGCTGTGCCTCCCACCGGTCTGGCCGGGTCTTCAACTGCTGTGGAGGCGGACCAGGGTAACGCTCACTGTGGATTGCTGCTCTCCAACCTCGGTCATGGATTGGTGGTTGCGGATGAGGGTGGCCACCTTCCAATGCCAGGTTGGAGTCTGTAATGCCAAGATTTAGCACTGCCGTCGCTTTAGTTGCTTTCTCGGCTGCTGCTCTTTGTTTGTGGTATGCCTTGATTGCAAGGTCTCGCAGTTGTTGACTTGTCATGGTGTGGGGACAAGCCATGAGCCCAAGGTAGTGATTTAAGGTTGGGTGGAGATTCCGAAGGAAGAGAGCCTTGAAGGTTGCATCTTCTTCCATGTATGCCTCATTTTTGGACCCAAAATATGCCCGACGAAGGCGATTGTATTAGGCTTGGGGAGTCTCTTGTCTGCTCTGTTTGACATCCAAGGCGACACTGATACCTTGTTCCGACTCAGGATCAGCAAACTCTTGAATCAGTGCTTCATGTAGCAGCTTGGAGTCGGCCTTGATTCGACTGGGCTGTCGATCCAGGAAGCTGCGGACCTCCAGGCTGGATGTGATCCTGATGAGGTAGACTCTGTCTTCATTGGTCACATTGTCCAGTCTTTTGAGGTGGAAGTCAATGTCTTGGAGGTAGGTATGAATGTCGTAGCCCCCCATGGGGTTAGGCGTAAACATGTCGATATTCCGAGCTACTTTATCAAGCTCCTTTGTGGTAACCCGGTGTTGGTATCGCTTCAGTACACCTGTTTCATCTGGGGTGCCTTCTTTGAGAGAGACCTTCCAGGCGCTTGGTTCCTCAAGGTCCGGTGATGGGCAAGGAGGTAACTTGTCCCGATGAGAAGTCCCTTGAACGCGGTCTGAGTGCCTTGGGGGAAACAGCACTGTCGGAGAGGAAGTCGGTGCCATCACTGAATCGTAGGAGGCTCCAAATTCTGACTTCACCTCATATGCCTGTATTAGTTCTTGTCTCATCCGGTCAATCTCTTCTGTGTCAGCTCGATGTTTCGTTCTGGCATCGGTGAGCTGTTCTTGGGAGCTGATTAGCTGGTGATTCAGCTTGTGCAGGCATCTCTGTGCCTCAGCCAGATGGTTTTCCAGGGCCTGGATCTGAGCATCCTTGTTCTTGAGCTCTGTGTGGGCTCTGTCGAACAGTGTTTCGGCCTGGTCCAGTCTGGCTTCGAGGTTCTCTCTGGTGGCTATGGCTTGCTGTTCTTGCTGGTCAGCTTCAGCTCTGAGCTCTTCCAAAGCCTGTTGAAGCTTTTTGCTTGTTTGAGGAATCGTGCCTTCTTCTGTCTCCTCTTCCTCATGGGACAGAGACCTTCTTTGTTGGAGTTCTTGCTTGAAGTTCTCAATGCAATGTTGGGCCTGGACTGCATCTCTCTGTGTCTCAGCCAGAAGTTGTTGGGTGTCTCTCTCCTGCTGTTGGAGTGCTTGCACCCTTTGCTGGAGACAGGACGTTTCCTCTTCATTTGTCTTCAACCTGGCTAGAAGTTTGTGTGCGAGGGAGCCGAGTGCTTCGGTTAGCCTTTTACTCCCGCATTTCTGAGTGGGTGGCATGGCCATTAGTTCAGCGATGTCGTCCTCAATTTGGTTAGCTGCTTTGGACCGTATGAGATCGGCACGACTGGGTAGGAAGTCGGAAGTCACAACATCAGGCCAGGTACCCAAATCTTTCCACTGGTTGAGGGGGCTTTCCATGTGGATCATTGTGACTCGGTCAACTGCAGGGTGGCCGCAGAAATCTGTTACACTCAGACTGGAGGTTGTCTAGGTGGGTGACCTGACACCTAAATCTGGGTGAACAAATAAAACCAACAAAGTAAAATAAAGTAGAACTGGGGCCTGTCACTGGGTAACTGGAAGGGTGTAGTGAACCACGGGAATAGTTACCCACGACAAAATAAACAAACAAAAATTGCTCCCTGGGAGAAGTTGTTGCAGGTTAGAACAGTGTGAGTTACTCTAGGGCTGGAGAGATGCCCTAGTCAGGGGTAAAGGATAAAACCTTATCCAGGAAATTGTCGGTCTGTGACTACTGACAGTGTCAGAAGATGACAGGAGAAGTTGGGAATAGAAAGTGGGAAGCAAGAGCTTCAAAAGCAATGGGACTGCATTCAAACTTAGCTTGCTGTTGCAGATCAGATTACCCCTGGGTTGGGCTCTGTTGAACAACTCCGCTTTGACCGGAAGGGGGACCACTAGCAGGTTCTGCTTTACTTGTCCCTATCCGAATTGTTGCGGTGTTAAGCTAGTGATGCAGGTGGAGAGGTTTGAACACTGTCAGGTGTCCCTCCTGAACAGGTCACGTCCCACAAGCTCAATCCCAGCCAAGCAGGCCTGAGTCCGGCTCCCACTTCCCCGATCCCCAGCAATGTCAACTTGGAAGGGGGTATTCTGTACGCACAACTGAGACAACCCAGGTGGGGCTCAGCTTATCGGCTGCACTACCTGAGACCTGACTCGACCAAGGCTGGCAAAATAGCCTTCAGGTATCACCCACCCTAGTGAGAGTCCAAGCTAGGGCCGTTCTCCGAACTCACCCTAGACGAGGTCCTGCTCAAAAGTTGTAATGACCGCCTGAGGTACCTGTCAGCCTTGCCCTTAATGAGTCAGTGGGTGCAGCCGGGCTGGCACGCTTTTGGGCGTCCAATTGCTGAGAACTCCCCTTCGGTTCTGACAAACTGTATGATCGTAAGCAGTGACAGCAGAGTCACAGACAAGCTCAACCAACAGAGAGGGAATGGTAGGCACCTAGCACAGGAAGAGCTCAACTGATCAGAACCAAACAACTCTCCGATGTGATTGTGTATGTTGACTGTTGTTAATAATGGTTGAACTTCTATGCAAGTACCCTTGTTGTGGGAGAGGGAGTGAATGAAAGCCTAAAGTGAAATAAGACCTAAAATAAATCAAAGAGATAAAACAGAAATCAAACCCAATGAGTTGTGATTCTTATTCAATTGAAAACATCAATTAGTTATGCAGCAATAACCTAATTAGATGTTAATGTGTTGTAATCAAGTTAATTAAAAAGTTGATTAAGGCTTTCAGGCAAGAACCTGTGTGTCCAATTATGCGTGTTGGTATTACCGCAGATGACCACCAGAGACCCAACTCAGATGTTATTTACCTACTATGGCTGACCACTAGAGGTGCAATTTCAATGGAGTGGCACTGCTATGGCTTGCCACTAGAAGCGCAATTTTAAAATTGAGTGGTAGTTCTACGCCTGACCACTAGAGGCGCAATTTCGAAATGGAGTGGTAGTTCTATGCCTGACCACTAGAGGCGCAATTTCGAAATGGAGTGGTAGTTCTATGACTGACCACTAGAGGCTCAATGGGGCGTTGCTCCCTTTGTGGGGGGTCCCAGGCAAGTGAGCCTAAGGGGTAGGGTCACTGGTGACCAAAAAAAAAACGGCGTCAGGCAGGCCTTCAGGGCTCTGATCTCTAAGTGGTTAGAGTGGCGTTCGCAGACTGCACTCGTAACCAAAGAGATAGCTGGGCGGTTGCCGACGATCAATGAGTGTTACACACGTTTAATGCATGCACATGCCGCTTGCGGCCTTCTGCGCCTTGCGCAGGTTAACCCCTTAAAACTATTACTGGAGCGAGGAAGCGCTCGCGTTACGGCGACGGATCTAAATAGTGAGTGCACTATATCTCGTCGCAAATGATGCTGAAACCACGGTGGGTCTCAAGAACTGGAGACTCCCAATTTCCAAATTACACACACACTTGGCTCGCAGCGCAAAGTGGTGTTAAACTTGCTTTGTCTAAAGCAGGCACACACATATGAGTAAGATCCTGATAGGTAGCTAAGCTATCGGTCTTATCTCAGGGAGTCCAAGCGCAACAGAATTCAGGTTAGAACCTCGTAACAAGAATTCCTGTTCGCTAATAGAGAGATCTCTGCCAGGATATATGGAAACGGAGAAACTTGTCCGAATCGATCCTGGAAACAACGCGCTATATCTGAGAATCTCGTCAGACATAGGGTTAAGGTTTACTGCAGTTTTAACGAAATAAACAAAAATAAAATAACCAAAAATAAAACAAAATAATATAACTACTAATAACAGAAATAAAAATAACTATATTAAGCCCGTATGTTCCCGCTTATATGCCTTCAGATTGCCCTGAGTGCGATTAATCCTCAACTTTTCCAACCAGTTCACTGTAGCGCTTATTCAACTGTACGTTCAGTCATAAAAAGTTTAAATTGTGTGCTCACAATAAGTTTAAACCTTGTGCCCGCGTTCTTCCACCAATTATGTAGGAATTATTAGCTCAGGTAAATTTTTATATCTCCACCAATATGTTTTGAAATTAATTAACTTTTAATTAATTATTAATTAATGCTGATTATTAACCAATTGTTATGCCGAATGGTCGGCTCCTCCAAACTCAATTGCGAATCCCCGATATCTGTTAATGTGAGACTTAAATGGGATTCATTAATAACCAGTATCGCTTAATAACCTGGGTTAGTAGGCTCGTCCAGCGAGCTGCGTCACCAGGTAATGTAAACGATCGGTAGCGAAGCTCCCCTCACGGCCGATGAAAGAGAGTCTCGCGATATTTCAGGCGAGTTTAGAGGTTTCAGAGCGTAGTAGCCAGATCGCACAGAGGCAGGGACTATTGTGAGCACTCAATGACGGAGGCTGAAGTTGTGTAAAAAGACATGCATTTATTCCTACAACTAACATAAGACAGACATTACACCTAACAAACAATAAACATGAAATAACGGAATAGACACAAACGATGTAATCATGAAAATGCAATGACCAGATTTAAAATGATTAACCTGAAAAGGGAAAAACTGTTCTGCAAAGCAAGCAGTTTGTAAGGATTATAAACCTAAAGGAATATAGCAGGTGAATAGGACAGTTTAGGTTGTTAGAAAGGAAAGGAAGTTGGTTTACTTGGATGCAGGAAAGAAGGAGGTCTTTGCAGTTGGTTGCAGTGGCTGATGAGCTGATGGGTGATGGCTCTCAGGGAGGCGCGGTGTTTGCAGCAGTTGTTGGAGTGGAGTCCCTCCGGTTCTTTCTTCTGGTGAAGCTTGGGCTGAGTTGCAGTTCTTTGGGTCTTCACCGACGGGCTTTAAGAACGCTGCTTGTTTCTCCTTTTTCTTCTCTTTTTCTCCGCCTTTCTCCTCTTTGTTCTGAGGTGCCAGGTTTTATAGCATAAGGTTCGTGATTAGGAGTGACCAGGAATTTGAGTCCTGGACCAATGGCTGACCATCCATTTGGCGGGCTTCGGAAGGGGGTCGGTATCAGTCTTTTTGGGATTTATGACCAGACTGACTTCTCTGGTAATGGTGATTTTCATTAGGCTGGTGTAACTTTTGATACGTCCACTTTTGTGGTAACCACTGACCAGATTTGGAAACTGGAGTGATTTTCCTTCGGTTTGATACCAAACATGCCGTACCAGCCCAGCGGTTCACACCAAATACCATCTGTGATGATTAATTAATGATTACTTATATTATGCTATTATGTTATGTTCTATTACTCACACCAGTATATGGTACAGGTGGTTTAGGTTGTACCTCAACAGATATTACCCTTTATACAGACATTATATGACATATTCTCATGTCATAAGCACATCTTACCCTTAGATAGGCATGGTAGAATACAAAGATCAGATAAGGGTTGCCGAGGAATGTGGCAAAGAAAAAGGGGGGGGGAGAAGGTTTGTCAAACAAAGAAAAAGAATCTCCAAAAGTTAAGACACATTCGAACATAACCTGTACATATCTGTATATTAAGACTAGTAGTCAAGAGTAAATACATATACAGATATACAAAAGCCAAACTTAAAAGAAACTTTCTTTGGGGTGTTGGTCTGTTCGGTGAGTGGTATGTAAGGCAGGACGTCGGGGGATGGGGTTGTGTGCCAAGTCGAGGGGCCCCTGTCCCTGGGGATCCACTCTGCTATCTGTAGGTCGTTAAAGCTTTGGGCAATAAAAGTTGGAGTGCTGGCCTCCCTGGTTATCTATGTGTGTGGGGTCACAAACCCCCCTTTGGGGCCTAGGTCGATATGTGCCTTCTCGTACCAGGGTAGGCCTTGTCTCAGGCCACCTGGAATTTAAGCTTTGTGATATGTGCATGTGTGATCCTACACCTCCTTAATCAGCTTGTCGGTTACTAAATGTCGGCAAATAAGCTTGCCTTTTTCTGTGATTTTTTTTTCAGTTTAATTGACACTTAACAAAGTAATCTGAGACCTGAGATATAACATTAGCAACGATGGTCATTTTTTACACTCATGGATTTTAACATTGAGGACGTGTGTCACATGTCATTTTCACGTAGAGGGAGTTTAATTGTTTTTATCTGTGTCTGTGTGTCAACATATGTCTATTTAGTTATGTCACTGAAATGTATGATTAGTATTGACATTTCCGTAGACTACTATGTTTTAATAAAAATGTATGATCCTTTGGGAGTTGGGCAATAGAACGGAATTGTAAAGTATCAATAAGAAACACTATTAATGAAGTAGCCGCCCTATCCTTTTACTTTGTATGGAGTGTGCATACAAAACACAAATAATGCAGTTGTACTATTATGTATATAATTTAAAAGGTATACTTGCCAGCAAAAGATTGAGTTAATAAAATTAAATGAAAAGTATTAAGACCCCTTGTCATTCATAGTATTATATACTTCTTAATTTTACAAAGACTTTTTTTCTCTCATATATTTAAGTTTTTGAAGTTGATAATCTGGAAAACTGCTGCTTGGGATCAACTATCCATTCTTGACTCTTGGAATAGGAATTGAAGTCGAATCAAACAGCCTTACAGCACCCTCTTGTGACATACAGTAATATGGAAAACAGAACAATTACTAACTGAACGCAACATCCCCCCTTTACTTATGTATTCTTCTTCCTGCAGCAGCACTGTATTCTATAAAAGACACGCTGTCACGATCGCGGTCGGGCGAAGCGGCGATCGTGCGGGCAGGCGTGGAAATAGCAGGCAGACAGGTGAAGTCGGGGCAAAACCAGGGATTTAATGGGCGAACGAGGACTGGAAAACATAGCACACCTACAAACATCAATGACGGACAAGGGAAACCGGGGAGACCAGGACTTAAATACACAGGACTAATCAAAGTAACTAGACAAAGCTGGAGACGATCAGGGAAATACACGTGGGTAATCAGGGGGCGTGGCACACACGAGGAGCGGACGAGCCGGGCATGACACACGCCTTACCTGTAACATTTCTTCCTTTAAGGTCACTACACCCCAGACAAAACAATAATGTAAGTTCAACAAAACACATTGTGCTTGTGCCTTCCTGTAACTGCACAACCTTTTCACTATGAACTGCCTGTTTTGCTTCCAACAAAAATCAATTACAATTAGAAATGTTCCATTCACTGAGGACCACAGTAAGAGGATCTATGAACAACTGTTATATATTTTACACTGAATCTCTCTTTTCCTTTAAGGTATCTCTTTCTAACCAGAAAATCACGCTCAGAACATGCATTTCATTTCTTTGTTTAATTCTGTGAAGTTCCATAGTCCTTGAGCCGATGATGGTTTGTGTGCCCTGGCTGCACAGCTTCCAGTTCCTTAGGCCATTCCAAGCTCAAATGTTCCTTCAGGACCAGTCTTTGGCAGGGCTGGAAATTTGGGAAGTCCACTGGGTACTGAGGCCAAATGGGCAGCATGCCATGCTTTCCCGTCAGCCAGGATGGGTCTCGATGGGTGCAGAGAATTTCTGATGCCCTTTTTGCACATGCGCTGGTTTCCACAGCCGCACTCTGTGCCCTTCTCTGAATGAGGGAGTGCGAGCTCCCTGTCTTGCATCACAGTACTGTTTCATGCGAGATTGGCAAAGAAACACCCAGCAATGCACTTTATTATCATGTCACTTAATTATCACTTATGCCCCTTCAGTATCAGGCCAAGTACAAACACTACACAAGCAGAGTATTCTGTGGGGAAAGATTAATGTCCTCAACTGCTGAGAGCAGCGTGCTGGTGATGCTCTGTGCTCATTACATCTGTGAGCTCATTACTCTCTGTAGTGCTTTTCAATACTGCATTGAGCAGCTGCCAGGATGTTATGCTGCCTCTGAGAATAACTGTTTGTTTAGAAGTAGAATAATTCAGAATAATTCAGAAGATGGATACAGATTTTCTCTTATTAAACAAGACACTGGCTCACTCATAATTGTCCAATAAAAGGTAAGGAGCATTCCTATTGAACAATCATGACTTCTAGCTTAAGTTAACTCCGCTAACTGAGAAATCCTGCTTAGTGGAACACCTCCCTGGTCAGAAGAGAACAACTACAACAACCAAGAGTCACTACCTGGCTTCTGGTTATTGTGCATTAGCTCACAGCTCAGACTGGGAGTCATTTCATAATGAATTGACTCCTCAAGACCAAGCCTTGCAGTGGACTGCAAAGCATCCAGGGACACTGCGCAGCACGTTAAAGGACAGCTCTTATGGAGTGACCACTAAACGTAAAAGTGGAAAAATAAATCATTTAAAAAATGTTAAATGAATAGTTAAGGAAGATGTAGCATTTGATTATGTCCATGCATTTTATAATCTATTCAGTACAAGATCATAGGGGAGTCACAATAGGACATACTGTAAGGAAGGGGAATATTCTGCCAAGAAGGTCAGTGCATCATAGGACTCACTGACAGACACAGACACACACAGGCACAAGGAAACAAGCAGCAGAACATGCATATCACATGCAGAGCTCAGCCATGATGTTAAGAGCACGACACCCTGAGCCAACAAGCCTGTAGGACCTAAGAACAAACTTAGATTTGGGTTTAAAGTTTTCTATCTGGGATTTTCTTGCTGTTGGTACTACAGCCAGACACACTACAGTCTGTAGTCATGATCCTCGTTCCCCAGTAAAATACTCTTATTTTCTTTCATGCGTACTTTGACAAAGACATCAGCTTAATACAATGCATAAGGCTCACAAGTTGAAACTTCAAGAATAGGCACAGACCATGACATCACCTTAAAACCAGCTTGGAAGGTGATGAAATTGTAACCTGGCTGTCTTCATCGCCTGATTTAATCCCCATCGTTAACTATGGGGCCTTAATGTAGCATAAGATTAACCACGATCACAAACATTACACTTCTCAGAGTGGCATCTGGGAGGTTGTCCTGCCTGCTTGTGAGTGTGTGTGTGTGTGTGTGTGTGTGTGTGTGTTTGTGTGTGTGTGTGTGAACTGATACCAGGCTCATGATGGTCATTGACAAGAAAGGGCATTAAACTTGGCAAAAGGGACCGCAAAGAATGGCAGATTGTTATTCTTTATATAAATTCAATAACTAACTAAGTCTTCTTTTATTATTGCTTCTCTTAAAAGAAAAGAGAGAAAAATCCATCAGTTTCTTTTGTTTTCGTTTGTGACTAATTTTCTCTAAAAAAGAATTTACTTTTAGCAAGACAAAACTTCTGAATTCATTTTCTCAGTCTGTCAGTTTGCACGGACACACACACACACACACACACACACACACACAGTCAAATGCATTCATAAATGTATATATATAGTCAGGAGTGGTACTTTCACCACGATATGTCACCCATGTCTTCAAGTAGTGAACCAGTTTTCAATACAATGGTTAAAAAGGCTCAAACCTTCAGTGCCTCGTTGTGCCATCTCTACCAGTGTTTTTTTTCAACAGGGAAAATACAAGTTGTATGCTGGCCTTAGAAGCACAACTTCAAAGAATAGCTGCCATGCTTCTGCCTAGCATGGCAGAGGGAGTAAAATGGTATGGGACTGCTTTGGTGCTGGTAAGGTGGGTGATTTACACAGAGTACAAGGTGCAATGAAACAGCAAGGTTACCGCTCTGTTTTACAACTCATGCCACCCCCTGTGGTCAGCACTTCTATCAAGCAGCAAGGCTGATTCAAAGCACACTGGTGAAAGATGAGGAATCCAGAGAACTGTCCTGCTTGACTGGCCTACAGAATCATCACATCTCCAGCCTATCAAGCTCATGTGAGACCAGCTTCACCGTGAGGTCAGAGAAAATACCAAGCCAGTCCCACCTCTGGGAATAGCAGGATTGAAATTTCCCCTAATATTGTCATAAACGGACAGCTCTAATGGCAAAGGACTGCAAAGCTGTAATTGCTGCCGATATATTTTTCATAAAGTTTGATTAATTGAAAATGAAGATGAAACTTATTGCAATATTTATTATATCACAAAGCAGAAGGCAGCAGGGAAAAGTAAAAAAAGAATCACCCCAGATGGGACTTAAAACCACGATATCCAGCTCAGAAAATCAGGGCCGTGGGCGTTTGGCCAGTGGGGCAACCGGCAGACCTGAGCTTATGACCGGGACACTTGACTCACAATGGAAGCTCAGCAAATTATAAGCAAGTCTGCAAAAGTGACATGAATGGATCTGTGTAATCTATGGTAAAATGCATCTTGGGGCCGAGACATTAACACTCACAGTCCATGAGAAGATGACATCAATCACTGGATCTCAGTCAAATGCGCTCATCGAATTTCCGCTATGCCTTTGGCATTTAATGTTTGTACTTAGCTGAAGAGCTAACTGCAAACATTACTTGAATGGGAAATAAAAAAAAAAAAAACATTTGCATTACAGCAATACGTCACACATGACTATGTAAGGGAATAGATGAAACCCTGAAATGCCGAACCTGAACAAGGTTTTCTGGATTACATTCATAATCCTTTGGATCATCGACGACTGTTCAGCAATAAAACCAATAGGTAATGGACACAATCCACTCACCTACAGTAGAGGGGAGCTTCTCCAACTGCAGTCGGCTATCACCTCAAGGCCGGCAGTTGCTCTTCCTCTGGAGTTTCGCCTGAGTAAAAGAGGTAGACGAGGAGGTGTACGCTCCAGGTTGAGGAGGCGACCCTTCAGACCACCGCTACACCCCATCATACTGGCCAATGTATGTTCACTCCAGAATAAAATGGACTTATTGCATGCCAAGTGTCGGGTGGAGCGGTATCACCTATGTTATTGTCCTGACTGAAACCTGGCTTGATGACACCATCTCAGACTCTGAGGTTAGTCTCTCTAATTTTATGATCTGGCAGACTGACAGGATGTCTCAGTCACGTAAGAAGTGGGGTGGTAGGGTCGGCATATTTGTCAACGAGCGGTGGTACACGAATATTAAAGTACACCACATTGTTTGTACACCTGATGTGGAGATGCTGATTCTATCTGTACGCCCCTTCTACCTTCCGTGGGAATTCCCTACTGTAGTAATTAGCTGTGTCTACATTCCACCAAGCACCAACACCAAGGCAGCGGCGGAGCTAGTGTGTGAGGACGCCAGCTCCATGACGGCAATATATCGCGACGCCCCGGAGTTACTGCCAGTGATTTTAACAACTATAATCTCAACGCTGTTTTGCCATCTTTTTATCAGTATGTGGATATTCCCACTAGGAAGCTTAATACTCTGGACTTATGTTACAGTAACATCTCTGACGCCTTCATCGCGCGTGTACATCATCCACTTGGCCACTCTGACCACAATGTTGTCTTCCTGCTACCTCACTGCAAACCAGAACTGAAGCGCATTAAACCGCATGTGCACCTGGCCACCCTCTGGTCGGAGGGGGCAATTGAACGACTATAAGGTTCACTTGCATGTACAGATTGGGACATTTTCCAGGGTGATCAAAACCATAAAGTTTCTGTAATTACAGACTACATCAAGTTTTGTATTTATTCCAATATTCCCACCAGAACTGTCTGGGGATATCCTACCTACAAACCCAGTATCACTTCCCATGTTAAGCACAGCTTGAAGGAAAACACAAAGCATTTCTATGCAAGGACTGGTCTTCTGTCCAGTCACTCAGTAGACAAGTAAAGAATGAGATAATCAATGCCAAACTCAAATAAAAGAATAGACTGGAGCAAGATTTCAGTACAATGAACACCAAACAGGCCTTTTGGTTACTCACTGGTCAAATACCCTACCATGACCTTCATCCCATAGGCACTGACCTTACAACTTTTGCTGACTCCTTAAACTCCTTCTATACAATGTTTGATAAGCAGGACTACTCTGCTGTCTGTGAGGAGCTGCTCAGTGGCCTTCCCTCTGACAATCCTACAAACCCTCCCTTTACTGTAGAGGACATGAGGCAGCAGCTAAGCAGATGCAAAGCTGGCCAGGCCTCCGGGCCTGATCGTGTACCAACTAAAGTTTTGAAGCTATTCGCCACAGAACAAGCTCCCATCCTTCATTCCATCTTCTGAAACTCATATTGATTGGTGACCATTCCTACAATTTGGAAAACTTCTACCATCGTCCCGGGTGCTAAGAAACCTCGTCCCTCTGAGCTAAGTCATTACCGGCCAGTAGCACTCACATCGATAATAATGAAATGCTTAAAGAAGATTATACTCCATATCATCCAGCCAGCTGTCAGACCGCAGCTGGACTCAGACCGGTTTGCCTCCTGGGTGAAGAGCGGAACAGAGGGTACTGTAGTATGTCTCCTCCACTCCCTTCTCCAACACCTTGAATCTCCAGGCACCTTCGCTACTGTCCTCTTCATTAACTCCAGTTCCGCTTTTATTATCATTCAACGCCACCAGATGATCAAGAAGCTTCTTCAATTGAACATATCCCCATCTCTCATCCGTTGGGTCCATAATTTCCTCAGCAATAGACCACAGATTGTAAGGATAGGCACAGCCAAATCAGCAACTGTGATCAACAACACTGGACCCCCTCAAGGGTGTGTCCTCAGCCCCTTCCTCTTTACACTGTATACCAATGACTGCATTATTTTTCTAACTTTTTCAGTGTGAGATGAAGCTACTTCAGAAAAATGTACATTTTTTCTAACCCTTTTCACAAATATTTACAAGGGCTGCCAATAACTGTGGAGGGCGCTGTAGCTTCTCTAGCTATATTTTTATCAGTGAGCTCCCTTGCCTGCAAGTTTTCTTTTACATATTCTGCAACACCACCTCCCTTCCTGCTTATCTGGTCCCTACTATGTAAATGATTCTCACTGACTGAACAACATTGAAATAATTGCTGTAGTTATGTTACAGTTTACTATGAAATGTTTCTGTGCAACAGGTCAGCAAAAGAAATGGGTGTGCAGAGGCCTAAGAGTGAGGATACGTAAAGACCACCATCCTCAGCCTCAGCAAGTGGTCCATCAATGTCAAGCGGATGACAGTGAACAGCAAACCCCAGTTCTGCCAACCATAGTTACCCCATCAGCTTGGAGGGAATCAGTGGCTGAGAGGATGAGGAGATCCACGGGGTGGAAGGACCCATTCTCTGTGCCTGAGTACGAGATCCACCACTGGTCCGGAGTGAGATACTGGTCGCGACAGCCAGAGAAGACATCTGTAAATGAAAAATCCATTCTGGACCTTTGTAATGCCCTGCAGTCGTTTACTCTCTCTTGAGGGGGAGCATTATAGATTTCTAAGGCTAACAAGATGTCCAACACCCAGAACTGTATTTAAACCTTTAAAATTATAAAATAAATTCAGTCTGATATTGTGTCTGCCAAATAGTGTCATCAATTTGCATCATAAATATAACACTTAGCTGATGGTGGACCTAAATTTTCCAAATAAACCAGGAATCATACGAATCATGTCAGTGCACTTCGTACTGAATTGCACTGGTATAGTGATGTATGCAGGGTTTCATCTATTCCCTTACAAAGTCATGTGTGACGTATTGCTGTAATGCAAATGAACTTCCCATTCATTTGTGTTCCTGCCACTCTATAGCTAAGTACAAACATTAAAATGCCAAAGGCATAGCGGAAACTCGATGAGCGCATTTTACTGAGATCCAGTGATGGATGTCGTCTTCTCATGGACTGTGAGTGTTAATGTCTCGGCCCCAAGATGCATTTTACCATAGATTACACAGATCCATTCATGTCACTTTTGCAGGCTTGCTTATAATTTGCTGAGCTTCCATTGTGAGTCAAGTGTCCCGGTCGTAAGCTCAGGTCTGCCGGTTGCCCCACTGGCCAAACGCCCACGGCCCTGACTTTCTGAGCTGGATATCGTGGTTTTAAGTCCCATCTGGGGTGATTCTTTTTTTACTTTTCCCTGCTGCCTTCTGCTTTGTGA
The DNA here is from genome assembly GCF_023856365.1 of Brienomyrus brachyistius. Taxonomy (NCBI): domain Eukaryota; kingdom Metazoa; phylum Chordata; class Actinopteri; order Osteoglossiformes; family Mormyridae; genus Brienomyrus; species Brienomyrus brachyistius. The sequence goes on from NW_026042315.1 coordinate 2,444,648, forward strand.
TATAATAAATATTGCAATAAGTTTCTTCTTCATATTCAATTAATCAAACTGTATGAAAACTATATTTGCAGCAATTACAGCTTTGCAGTCCTTTGCCATTAGAGCTGTCCGTTTATGACAATATTAGGGGAAATTTCAATCCTGCTATTCCCAGAGGTGGGACTGGCTTGGTATTTTCTCTGACCTCACGGTGAAGCTGGTCTCACATGAGCTTGATAGGCTGGAGATGTGATGATTCTGTAGGCCAGTCAAGCAGGACAGTTCTCTGGATTCCTCATCTTTCACCAGTGTGCTTTGAATCAGCCTTGCTGCTTGATAGAAGTGCTGACCACAGGGGGTGGCATGAGTTGTAAAACAGAGCGGTAACCTTGCTGTTTCATTGCACCTTGTACTCTGTGTAAATCACCCACCTTACCAGCACCAAAGCAGTCCCATACCATTTTACTCCCTCTGCCATGCTAGGCAGAAGCATGGCAGCTATTCTTTGAAGTTGTGCTTCTAAGGCCAGCATACAACTTGTATTTTCCCTGTTGAAAAAAAACACTGGTAGAGATGGCACAACGAGGCACTGAAGGTTTGAGCCTTTTTAACCATTGTATTGAAAACTGGTTCACTACTTGAAGACATGGGTGACATATCGTGGTGAAAGTACCACTCCTGACTATATATATACATTTATGAATGCATTTGACTGTGTGTGTGTGTGTGTGTGTGTGTGTGTGCGTGCAAACTGACAGACTGAGAAAATGAATTCAGAAGTTTTGTCTTGCTAAAAGTAAATTCTTTTTTAGAGAAAATTAGTCACAAACGAAAACAAAAGAAACTGATGGATTTTTCTCTCTTTTCTTTTAAGAGAAGCAATAATAAAAGAAGACTTAGTTAGTTATTGAATTTATATAAAGAATAACAATCTGCCATTCTTTGCGGTCCCTTTTGCCAAGTTTAATGCCCTTTCTTGTCAATGACCATCATGAGCCTGGTATCAGTTCACACACACACACACATAAACACACACACACACACACACACACACACACACACACACACACACACACACACACACTCACAAGCAGGCAGGACAACCTCCCAGATGCCACTCTGAGAAGTGTAATGTTTGTGATCATGGTTAATCTTATGCTACATTAAGGCCCCATAGTTAACGATGGGGATTAAATCAGGCGATGAAGACAGCCAGGCTACAATTTCATCACCTTCCAAGCTGGTTTTAAGGTGATGTCATGGTCTGTGCCTATTCTTGAAGTTTCAACTTGTGAGCCTTATGCATTGTATTAAGCTGATGTATTTGTCAAAGTACGCATGAAAGAAAATAAGAGTATTTTACTGGGGAACGAGTATCATGACTACAGACTGTAGTGTGTCTGGCTGTAGTACCAACAGCAAGAAAATCCCAGATAGAAAACTTTAAACCCAAATCTAAGTTTGTTCTTAGGTCCTACAGGCTTGTTGGCTCAGGGTGTCGTGCTCTTAACATCATGGCTGAGCTCTGCATGTGATATGCATGTTCTGCTGCTTGTTTCCTTGTGCCTGTGTGTGTCTGTGTCTGTCAGTGAGTCCTATGATGCACTGACCTTCTTGGCAGAATATTCCCCTTCCTTACAGTATGTCCTATTGTGACTCCCCTATGATCTTGTACTGAATAGATTATAAAATGCATGGACATAATCAAATGCTACATCTTCCTTAACTATTCATTTAACATTTTTTAAATGATTTATTTTTCCACTTTTACGTTTAGTGGTCACTCCATAAGAGCTGTCCTTTAACGTGCTGCGCAGTGTCCCTGGATGCTTTGCAGTCCACTGCAAGGCTTGGTCTTGAGGAGTCAATTCATTATGAAATGACTCCCAGTCTGAGCTGTGAGCTAATGCACAATAACCAGAAGCCAGGTAGTGACTCTTGGTTGTTGTAGTTGTTCTCTTCTGACCAGGGAGGTGTTCCACTAAGCAGGATTTCTCAGTTAGCGGAGTTAACTTAAGCTAGAAGTCATGATTGTTCAATAGGAATGCTCCTTACCTTTTATTGGACAATTATGAGTGAGCCAGTGTCTTGTTTAATAAGAGAAAATCTGTATCCATCTTCTGAATTATTCTGAATTATTCAACTTCTAAACAAACAGTTATTCTCAGAGGCAGCATAACATCCTGGCAGCTGCTCAATGCAGTATTGAAAAGCACTACAGAGAGTAATGAGCTCACAGATGTAATGAGCACAGAGCATCACCAGCACGCTGCTCTCAGCAGTTGAGGACATTAATTTTTCCCCACAGAATACTCTGCTTGTGTAGTGTTTGTACTTGGCCTGATACTGAAGGGGCATAAGTGATAATTAAGTGACATGATAATAAAGTGCATTGCTGGGTGTTTCTTTGCCAATCTCGCATGAAACAGTACTGTGATGCAAGACAGGGAGCTCGCACTCCCTCATTCAGAGAAGGGCACAGAGTGCGGCTGTGGAAACCAGCGCATGTGCAAAAAGGGCATCAGAAATTCTCTGCACCCATCGAGACCCATCCTGGCTGACGGGAAAGCATGGCATGCTGCCCATTTGGCCTCAGTACCCAGTGGACTTCCCAAATTTCCAGCCCTGCCAAAGACTGGTCCTGAAGGAACAGTTGAGCTTGGAATGGCCTAAGGAACTGGAAGCTGTGCAGCCAGGGCACACAAACCATCATCGGCTCAAGGACTATGGAACTTCACAGAATTAAACAAAGAAATGAAATGCATGTTCTGAGCGTGATTTTCTGGTTAGAAAGAGATACCTTAAAGGAAAAGAGAGATTCAGTGTAAAATATATAACAGTTGTTCATAGATCCTCTTACTGTGGTCCTCAGTGAATGGAACATTTCTAATTGTAACTGATTTTTGTTGGAAGCAAAACAGGCAGTTAATAGTGAAAAGGTTGTGCAGTTACAGGAAGGCACAAGCACAATGTGTTTTGTTGAACTTACATTATTGTTTTGTCTGGGGTGTAGTGACCTTAAAGGAAGAAATGTTACAGGTAAGGCGTGTGTCATGCCCGGCTCGTCCGCTCCTCGTGTGTGCCACGCCCCCTGATTACCCACGTGTATTTCCCTGATCGTCTCCAGCTTTGTCTAGTTACTTTGATTAGTCCTGTGTATTTAAGTCCTGGTCTCCCCGGTTTCCCTTGTCCGTCATTGATGTTTGTAGGTGTGCTATGTTTTCCAGTCCTCGTTCGCCCATTAAATCCCTGGTTTTGCCCCGACTTCACCTGTCTGCCTGCTATTTCCACGCCTGCCCGCACGATCGCCGCTTCGCCCGACCGCAATCATGACAGCGTGTCTTTTATAGAATACAGTGCTGCTGCAGGAAGAAGAATACATAAGTAAAGGGGGGATGTTGCGTTCAGTTAGTAATTGTTCTGTTTTCCATATTACTGTATGTCACAAGAGGGTGCTGTAAGGCTGTTTGATTCGACTTCAATTCCTATTCCAAGAGTCAAGAATGGATAGTTGATCCCAAGCAGCAGTTTTCCAGATTATCAACTTCAAAAACTTAAATATATGAGAGAAAAAAAGTCTTTGTAAAATTAAGAAGTATATAATACTATGAATGACAAGGGGTCTTAATACTTTTCATTTAATTTTATTAACTCAATCTTTTGCTGGCAAGTATACCTTTTAAATTATATACATAACAATACAACTGCATTATTTGTGTTTTGTATGCACACTCCATACAAAGTAAAAGGATAGGGCGGCTACTTCATTAATAGTGTTTCTTATTGATACTTTACAATTCCGTTCTATTGCCCAACTCCCAAAGGATCATACATTTTTATTAAAACATAGTAGTCTACGGAAATGTCAATACTAATCATACATTTCAGTGACATAACTAAATAGACATATGTTGACACACAGACACAGATAAAAACAATTAAACTCCCTCTACGTGAAAATGACATGTGACACACGTCCTCAATGTTAAAATCCATGAGTGTAAAAAATGACCATCGTTGCTAATGTTATATCTCAGGTCTCAGATTACTTTGTTAAGTGTCAATTAAACTGAAAAAAAAATCACCGAAAAAGGCAAGCTTATTTGCCGACATTTAGTAACCGACAAGCTGATTAAGGAGGACTAAACCTGTACCTGGCTTTCCTGTCAGCTCCTTGGGGATGGCTAATCTTCAAATTTTATTACAAATACTACAACTTTATTTTGTGCTTTGCTTAAAGTAAAATATCTCCAGACTACTAAATACCGCGTTAATAGTGACATTTTTTAAACTGATTCGCTTCTTTCGCCTCACTCTTCTCTGTGTGACGGGTGGGCGTGGTTGATCTAACCGGCTCCCGATTGGCGGGTATTCGGTAGCTCCTGTGTCATGTGACTGGTAGTAGCGTAGGCAGCACCGCCATAGATTTGAAACCCTGTGTGCCTCGTTGGGCGATACGCGATGTTGGCACGGTAATTGTGAAATAGAGGATTCATAGATATGACTTAGTGAACCGACTATTTTCGAAACTGCAACAACATGAAGAATGTTAAAACTAGAAATCAGGGAACCACATTTCACAGGTAAAAAAATCTGCGGTGCGGTCAAATAAGATACATAACATGTTTACTAGCCTGTGACACTGACGGGATACTAGCATGATTAGTTTTTGTTGAGAATACTGTGAGCAGTACTACATAAATTGGGGGGGCAGTAGTGGTGGGCTTGTTTATTTATTCTACATAATTGTAAGATATAAATGCGTTAATTAGTAAAGAAGTTATGGCTAAAAGATCTTTCCATCTACACCCTGACATGTTGCTTGTTTATGTCTAATTATCGCTCCAAGATGGTGGCGCTGCTGACACGTTGTGGAAAAGCTAGGTGAGGCATCTAGGCTTTCAAATTCATGAGCACCACGATGTACTTCGTTTAAATGGGAGGTTCACCCCAAAACTATAAAAAGATATTTTAGAGGGGGCTTAATGCTATCTGTTCATCAAAGTTCTGCTGGGAGTTGTTCAGGTTTGGAAATATCAGCCGTAGAAATGTCAGGCTTCTATCGAAGTACACTACTCGTATCTCTGCGCATTAGACACGAGCAAGAGCTCCCTGGCGATATCTGCTGCGCAGTGAAATTATTGGTGTGTGGAGTCGGGTAGAAGGAAATAGTTCGTATATTAAACTGCTCGCGACGAAGTCTGTGGATTTTCTTAACCTGTTCATGATTTCTGGTAAGAGATATTGCTGTTGAATTTTTAAAATACGTTGTTCTGGCGCTTTAAGTCAGTGTTTCCCAACCTTTTTTGAATTGTGTACCCCCTGAGAGATTTTCTCATACCACAAGTACCCCCTTTGTCAAATGTGTTGATGATTCAATAAAAGTAGAACGTACAACTGATTATCAAATTTAAAACATTTTATTAAATCTCCATGACTTGAACATTTAATTATTGGGCATTTTATTCTTTTCAGTTTAAATTTAACATAAATATATATGTTGCCACGAAAGTGAATGATAAATCTGAAAATAAATACTAAATTTAAAAAAAAGTAAATAAACCTCCCTTTGTTATAACAAAAGCTGAATGAGTCCCCTTTAAACAGACATTTAAACTTAGAACATCAGGAGCAAAACACTAAAATAAATAACCATATCAGTTTTACTTTGTTTTCATCATTCAACTTAGTTTAGTTTAATGAGACACCTGAGCTTGCTTATCTTTGATAAGCTCTGATAGATCTGGGGGCAGTGTGGAAACAGCTGTTACCAGGCTGTTCTCCACATCCAGTCTATTCCTCTGCTTGGTTTTGATGTGTGTCAAAGCTGAGAAGGTCACCTCACACATATAGGTAGAACCAAAAGGTAAAAGTTCAAACAGTGCATGTTTTCCCAGTTCAGGATATTCCTTCTCCACATCACACCAAAACTCAGTCAATGTCTTCTCAGCAAATGCTATTTTCAGCCCACGGTCAGATGACAAATCCATGAGATGCTCCTGCAGCCTTGCATGAAGGTTGCTGCTGCTCTCACTCACAATGAATGGGTCCCTCACCCAGTCCAGTCTTTCTGAATTTTTTTCAATGTCCTGAAAATACTGGCTAAAATACATGCTGAGTTTGGACAGATGTGCTTTCACCAGTTTGACCACTGGACCCCGGGCAACATCAGTGGTGGCAAGATGGGCATCAAGTAGTGGGAAACAGCTCACATCTCCCTCATCACATTTCCTCTCCCATAGTTCGAGCTTCTTAGTGAATCCTTTCACTCTGTCATACATTTTAAGGATGTGTGACTCCTTCCCCTGAAGTGATTGGTTGAGCTCGTTAAGTTTGGTAAACACATCAACGAGATATGCAAGGCGTGCCACCCAGTTTGCATCCTCAAACACCACAGCAAGAGGATGCAGATGCTCCTTGAGGAACATAAAAACTTCATTGCGAAGCTCATAGAGTCTCAGGAGCGTTTTTCCGCGTGAAAGCCAGCGCACGTCTGTGTGGAGCAATAGCTGTTCGTGCTCTGCGCCATTCTCATGACAGAGAGTTTCAAACAGTCTATGATTCAGTGGTCGGGATTGGATGAAGTTTATCATCTTCACAGCATCATCCATAACAGCACATAAATCAGGACAAACCCTCTTACTAGCGAGTGCTTCACGATGAATAATACAGTGCATCCATTTAATGTCGTTGTTTACCTTTTTGATGTGTCCGAACAGTCCCTTCCCGCTTCCCGTCATCGCAGCCGCACCATCAGTACAGACGTGGCTGCATGTATTCCACTGCAGATCATGTTCTTTGAAAAAGCTGTCTATAACCTGGAACATTTCTCCTCCGGTTGTCTTTCCTGGCAGCTTTTTACAAAATAAAATATGCTCATTTATGTCCGACACATCTTTGTAACGAACGAAAGCCAGGAGCTGAGCATCTCCACTCACATCTGTCATTTCATCCAGCTGCAAAGCGAACTGACCGGCTTGTTTTATTTTCTTCACCACTTGTCCAATAATATTAACTGACATATTGTTGATCCGACGGGACACAGTGTTGTTCGACAGGGGGACTTTTTTTAGTGTGTCAGCTGCTTTCTTGTCAATCATAATTTCAGCCATAACACTAGCTGCAGGAAGAATGAGCTCTTCGACAATTGAGTGTGGCTTTTTTGACTTAGCCACAAGCAGGGATACGGCGTATGATGCCTCCAGTGCTTTGCTTGATACAGACGTAGCTTTCATCATTACAGTCTGACCTGACCTAAATTCCGATAACTTTCGTTTGTAAAAAGCCTCTGTTTTACCGATACTTCCCGAGTGTTTGGTGCTCTGATGTCGTTGTAAATGGGCCGGCTTCATTGCGCTATTTGCTAGGATTTCCCTGCAAAAGAAGCACTGAGGCTGTGGCAGGTCCGCAGACGTAGAAGTGAACCCGAAGAAAATATAATTGTCATTGTACTGCCTAGGTTTACGTTTGGTTTCTATTTTGCGTGTCTTGGGGTCTGCTGAACCCTCTCCTGGATCCAGAGCAACGGGACGTTTCAGCCATTTATCCATATTTGACTGTGGCTGCTTTGACCCGTCAGTGACTTTTGTCTGTCTTGTACTTTCTCTCATGCCCTCTGTCGGTAGCGGAGCGTCGTGCAGATGCACAGCCCTGCTCTAGTCTTTCCGTCATGTAGTTGTTGTTTATGTCTTTTTTTGCTCTTTTCATTGATAAAAGCTGGGTTTGTTATTCATTAAGCAACACATCCGAGATAGATTTTCTTTCTATACCAGGGCACAGCTAATGGAATGGCTGATAATATTTACCCATCATCAGGGAAATTAAATATAAAAATTTTTTCCACGTACCCCCTGTAATGTGCTCGCGTACCACTAGGGGTACGCGTACCCCCGGTTGGGAATCACTGCTTTAAGTAGTGAAAGCAAAATTGAATCTTATTATATTGCTTATTCATTAATAAGTAGCTATAACATGTATACTGCCCAATGTTTTGATTTAATAAATATTTAAAATAAATAAATATTTCAAAAACACTTCAACATTTAAAATAGTTCATGATTTTCAGGAGCGGTACAGTGGTTAGCACTGTTGCCTCACACCTCTGGGTTCCAGGTTCGAGTCTCCGCATGGGTCACATGTGTGCGGAGTTTGCATGTTCTCCCCATGTCGTCGTGGGGTTTCCTCTGGGTACTTCGGTTTCCCCCCACATTCCAAAGACATGCTGAGGCTAATTGGACTTGCTAAATTGCCCGTAGGAGAGCATGTGTGAGTGAATGGTGTGTGAGTGTGCCCTGCGATGGGCTGGCCCCCCATCCTGGATTGATTGATGGATGATTTTCTGGTCACACCGCCCCCTCAGAGCCCACCAATGACTGTCTCATAGTGTGATGTAATACACAATGTCCGCACCACCCACTTTTCAGTGAGCAGTAAAAACACACCAGCTTGTCTCAGCGGACAGCGGCTCTTATCAGATAAGGGGAAAAGGATGAGATATCAAAAGTAAAAATAAATATATCACGTTTGGTTAATATCAAATGAAAACAGCCCTGCAATAATATATTGGATTCTAGGATATCACCTATTAAAAGGGTGAATCTATTCTAGCAGACCATAAAAATCCAATTATGAACAGTGAAAATGGGCATAATAGGTCCCTATAAACGACAGGTTTCTGTCCATGGTGCTGAAAACCAGGATTGGCAGATTTCACATTACAGCGATTCCCCCACTATATCGCGGATTTTCCTCCGACGCCTCACAATTCTCTGCGTATCCCGTACATTGTTTGTGGTCCGATTGTTTTCGTTTTGTTCTAAGCCCTACGATGGAAGATGTTGACCATTCAGGAGAAGGTAAAACTTCTGGATGTGCTTCGGGAAGGAAAGCGTTATGCGGACGGCGTTCGCCATTATGGTTTGAATGAATCAACAGTATGCTACATGAAGAAGGATGAAAAGAATGTGTAAGAGCCATATATGTTTTAATTTTTATATATTCCATTACATATATAGAGAGAAAGTTGTGTGTGTGTATATATATTAAAAATTATTATTATTATTATTATTATTATTATGTCACTCATATCCTTAGCCCGACATACAGATATATGTGCTGTTTTAATGAGTTTACATGTGTTTAAAGCATGTGGGAGGGGTATTTTAAGGCTTAAACTTCAAAAAAGATTTATATGTTCCTTCTGTATCGTGGATTTTCACCTATCGCTGATGGGTTTGGAACGCATCTTCCGCGATAGGGGGAGGATCAAATTTACCTTTTTAACCTGATTTAACTTCAACCCTCTTATTTTGTTAACAGAGTGTGCGGGTGGAATACAAAGGATTACAGTGGGTAATAGGTGATTTATATTGACCTTAATTATCACCCAAGTGACTCTGGACAATCAGCTCAATAATGCTTCCCAAACGTTTCTCTCTTTTTCACTAGTTACACTTCATTACACCGAAATCAAGGAAGAATCAAATGTACAAGCACATTATACAAAATTTAAGATGCAAACACATAAAAAATATTTTGTAAAAACATTAAAAACAGATTAATATATATTGTGCAATTTGAAACTTTACATTTAGACCTCACTTAGAAAACGCAGGTGATGACCAGCCCAACCAGCAGTTCCGTCTGGTTGTACAGAATACCTACTCAATTAAATTTTGAGGTCATGACTAAACTAAATTTCAGCTCTGCCTTTAACATCAGCAGTTAGATGAAACTGATCATTCCAGAGGGAAATACAGTGAAGCCATGAAACATACTAGATGTAAATATATTAATTTTCACATACACTTGAGCTCAGTGAATTCAAGCGCGTCATACACTGTAAAAAAAAAGAATCCACCAAAAAACGGTTTTAAGTTAATGGACTCTTCCTTCAATTTACAAATATTGTAAATTCAGTTTTCCACAGTTTCTTAAATGATAGTTTATTTTCATTTTTAATTCTTCATTCTGCCAATGCAGATTTGTTTGTTTAATAAATGGTGTTGTTCTTAAAAGTACAACAAGTAATTTGAGAATATAGTAATTCACTACATTGATTATTTTTCATAACTCAATGGCCCATAAACATACAGTTATCCATCTGAAGCTGGATTTAAACCAGCAAATTTTGGATTACAAGCCCAAATACTTGAGCTACTGAGCCACACACTTACACTGACTCAGCTTAAGTTGCAGAGACACAGTGGACTTTCTGTTGGATGTCAGACAGAACGGCAAAGGACCCCTCACTAACAGGAACCTAAAACACACAAACACTTGGGAACACTTCAAATGCGTGATCTGACTCTGCAAGGGGAGAACATGTTCACGTGGAGTCTTGGCTTTTCACAATGTTTCATTCCTGCTTATAGCTAAGGTTTTTTTTAGCCGTCGTCACTCTAAGGTTGCCCATTAATGGTTTGGAATTGGGAATGTAAAGCTGTTTTGTTAGCATGTCTGCCTTACAATTCCTTTACTGTAAGTCAAGGCCTGCTGGAACTCAATACTGCTTCATGGCGCTTGTATTTACTCTTTATTTTCTATTACATTATGTTTGAGACTAACCCCTTTATCTACCTCTCCATTCCTCCTGTTGAGCTCCATACAGAACTAGTGGAGAAAAGGGGTGCTTGGAGGGGAGACGATATCTCTGGATGCCCACTTAAGAAATATCTGCGTTACCTTCCAATACACCTTCCAAACTTAAGTGGATTGAACATGGGTGCTGTTGAATTAATAAAAAAAATGCACTGTATTAAAATTATTTTGTTTATATAACATAAAATTGAACTATAAACATGAAATTTAAATCTGTTTATATATTGACAAAATAATAATTCAGAATTTTGAACCCTCATTGAACAAAATGAAACCTAATATGGACAAATGGAAAGCATTGAAATTATCCTTATGGGGGGAAGGTTAATGTTACTAAAATGGTTGTGGTGCCTCAAGTTAATTATCTCTCTATGATGCTTCCATTTAATATTCCGGAAAGGATATTTGAACAGTACGAGAGTATAGTAAAAGATTTTTGTTGGGAAAGAATAAACCTAGGATTAAAATTACTTCGCCCAGAGACAAGGGAGGTCTAGGATTGCCAGATGTTAGATTATATAGCATGTCATTTGAAATAGCCAAACTCTACTATCACTGGAAGAATGTGAATTCTGATGTGGACTGGATAGCTATCGAGAGCAATTTGGCTTCACTATTTCAACCTCTGTACATTCTGTCACAATGGGGGGACAATATAAGAAACACAAACCCGATAATATCTTTTTCGAGGAATATATGGATCAAAATACATAAGAAGCTTAAAGTATCACATGACATGCAGCCATATTCCTCAATTTGGCACAATCCTCAAATACAAATAGGAAAAAGTATGGAAACAATGGCAACCCAAAGGGGTGAAAACTCTTTGGGATTTATTCGTAAATGGGATGTTTATGTCATAATCAGACTTAAAGAGTAAGTATGATGTAGGAGGAGGAGGGAGTTTTTGGAAGTTTTTGCAACTGAGGCATTGAGTCACAAGTGTTAAAATGCAGAAGATGAATGGTCAAGAATACTTTCTAGAGTGGGGAAATATTATAGGGAAGTAAAAGGTACATTTATTCAGTATAAAATTATACACAGATAGTACTGGACACTAGTTAGACTAAATAGAACTGGTCAGTGTTGGAATTTTAGAAGGCAGGTGGGGGCTTATTTACACATGCTGTGGCAGTGCTCTCAGGTATATCCATTTTGGGGTAGAGTTCTTGGTCTCCTGGACAAATGGCTAGGCTTTACTTTTCCCCGCAAACCCGACTCTGTCTGCTAGGAGATAGAGTGGAATTGCCAAAGGGGAATAATAAACAGTTTAAGGCTGTGATGGTGGGACTCATAACTGCCATGAGGGTAATATTAAGGCATTTGAAATCCTCAACAATCCCCAATATAAAGGAATGGACCGATGAGATGATTAAGGCAGCTTCATATGAAAAAATGTTGGACAGACTAAATGGGAAACGAGGTATAATGAAAATGTGGGAATGTTTCTAGGGCCATGTTTTTGAAGGATAAATGGCTGGGAGGTTGAACTAGTGATTGGTCATATTGTTTTATAAATGTGAATGGCTGAAGTGTATTATATGAGAGTGCTGTAACTTTTTGGTTAGAAAAATAAGAAAAATTTGAATTACAAAATAAAATGTTCTTAGAAAGTAATTTCATGTAACCACTAGTCTTAAAATTAATTACATCCAACAGTACATTTTTTAGTGTAGGTAAGTAGATGGATCGATAAAATTAAATAATTATTACAAATCACAAATAACTATTACAGTCATGGCCAAAAATATTGGCACCCCTGCACTTGTGTCAAAAAACACACCCCTTCTCCTAGAAAATTGTTGCAATTACAGATGCTTTGGCATTGTCATTAATTTCTCTTGTTGGCACTTGAAGAAAACAAAAAGAGGAAGAAGGAAAAACAGGAATCGGAGACATTCCACGCAAAAGGGCACCTGCCCTTCTCATATTGTCTCAAATACCCAAAGCCAGTCAGAGTGGTCTGGGGGTGATTGTACACCAAAATAGGCCATTTCATTCATGTTGATCTTAGTCTTTCTCATGATGGTGGGTAAATCTGGGGTGGCTCTTGTGGTTCTCATATGAGGTCTTTGGTGCACATTAAGTGAATCAGATACAGGCCACCCATTGTGTACCTCTGTGCCATTTAAATGGGCTTGCAATCTGAAGAGGTGTGAGGTCACAGTGATTTAACACTGGTCCACTTTTTCTTATGGCCTTGAGCCAGGTCATGACAATATCTTGTGCAGCACTAATGACGTAATGGCATCTGCTCATGTTATCTCATAACTTGAAGCTGTTTGTGCAGCACAACCCACACGGCACCAACAAGACATTGAGAACAATCCCAGCAGCCCTCGGCTCTCTTACCCAATGCTGTTATAAGGGGACCAAACTTCTTTAAATTTCGCTTCCACAGTGGCTTTTGAAAAAAATAAGCAAATCACGCAATGCTATTGAAATTATTAAAACATAGAGATTAACAGTCAGATATGTTTTGTGATTTTAAATGAGGAAGTGATATATTGGATATAACACGAATGTATTTCTTATTTCTTTTTTTTTTGGGTTTTCTGTGGTGAGAAATGAAAGCTACAGGCATGTAAATATTGCTTCCTGTAGTAACTTGTAAAATGTTCCTCATTGTTAACAATCACATTACATGTGAAGGTGTCAGTCAGTGGAAACGCATAGTGAGGCACGCTGGCCAGCCATTGTATTCGTTCAGGACCAGCCCATCAAGTAAAGGTTTCAGCACCACGGACAGTGACCTGTGTTAAACTGACCTCAGGTTCCTACATTGGCTCTATGGAATTTTCTGTAAATAATTAAATGCCACTGGCCCCCTACATGCGGAAATGTTTCCCCCTCCCCCAGACTTCTTCAGAGAGCTTTGGAGGACATTGTCTGCACGCTACCAGAGGCAACTAAGAATGTGCTTGAGTTGGGAGGAGGCAGTAGTCCCCATTTTTCCCTCCTGCTGTAGAGGGTCATTGGGAGGAGGTGGGTTTGCTGCTCTCTTTCGTGTCTCTTCAGCAGGTGGCTCTTAGAGATTTGTCTGAGAAAGGTCTGTACCAGGCTTGTGTTAAAGTGCTGCATTTTCGGGCACTGAGTGGACTGGCGGATTCTAGGTGGTCAGGTTTGTTGAGGCCTGGATCTTCCCCGCGGGGATGTTGGAGGTCCCTGTACAAGCCCCCCATTGAGAAGCACACGGTGGATCTTCAGTGGCAGATTGTGCACGGGGCAGTGGCCACAAACAGACAGGTGATGCACATTGATTCCACAGGGTGGCAATTGGTTTTCTTAGCTAATCTGTTTCTTTAAAACAAAGAAATGGATTGTTTACTTGTGTCTTTTATTCTACATCATAGATAATGCGAACCTTCATATAAGTAAGAGGTAATATTTTGCTCAGTATCAGTTCAAGTTCAAATACTTCAGGTTTTTTATTTGACAAAACACATAAAATTGTCATGCAAAGTCATTGATTTATTTTTAAAACTATTGCACTGTGATACATTTAACATCATATTTTCAGTTCTGCCAAATCTCTTATTGACAGCTTAGTGGTTTTCCAATGGCTTGTGGCGTCACATGGTGGTCGAAAATGATATTACAGGCTTTTGTTGAAATTACCTTAAAATTCATCTGGAATGTATTGATTTATGCTGTAATTAATGATGCAAATTAACACAGATGGGACCATTTTGACCCAAAACAGCTAGTTGGAGGGTAGCAATCCTCCAGATTGCAAAGGTCAAGATACTAAAACCTGGAAAAGTACAAAGGACTGGAGCAAAAGAATAACAGTGAAAGCTGTCAGAAACAGGCAGGAAACTCTGCATGGATGTTTTGGAAGAGGTAGATGGTCCAGTTGGCTGTATTAGTCAGTCTGCTGAGAAACATAGCGCCAGTAAGCCAACAAAATGCAACAAACATTTAGGACTGACTGCAGTATTAATTCAAAGCATGATTGTGTTTTTCTTATTTTTTATTGATTTATTTTTGTATTATTAATTTTTTAAAGTAACTTGATTCAGTTAAAAGGGGTTTGTCCATTTGCTTTAGCAGAAGTTCGTGTAAGTATGATGTTCACCTTCCCTTTTCATAGTCTAGTCTTTGCCAAGTTTTATGCTTATTTCCCCTGGTTAAGTTAATCTGACTTGTGTGTTTAGGAGGGTCATACATGCTTTTTGTTTGTAATGGAAGCACAGGGTCTGTACTTGCAGCTTATTTGCCATGTTAATGGAAGCATTTTACCTTCCTCTCTAATCTCTCTTTTTCTTGGCTCTCACTGCAGTCTCCTCTATGCCAGGGTTTCTCAACCCAGTCCTTGGACCCCACTGCAAAGATCCACAGTTTTGCTCTGTCCAAGCTCTCAACACAGCAGTAAAAGGTGACTGTTTGGTTCATGCATGCAGGGATCTGGGACAGAGCAAAAACGTCTGGTGGGCTGAGGAATGTGTTTAGAAATGCTGCTGTATGAAGTATTAAACCATTTGGCCGGTTGGATAAATGTTAAAATGTTTTTTCAAAATATAAAAAGAGATAATCTTCTGTTTTGCGTCTCATTACAAGCAAACTTGTTTTTTGTTTTTATCTCACTCTAGTATTTGATATCTAATTTTCAGTCTTCTGGCAATATAATCTGGTGAATGGGGAAAGACTTCCAGCAGGGGCTCCGGTTTCCTCCCACAGTCCAAAAGTGTGCAGGGTAGGTTAATTGGCAAATCTGAGTTGTGAGTGTTTGCGCCCTGCAGAGTGTTGACTCCTGCCCAGGGTTGGTTCCTGCCTACGCCTGTTGTTCCAAGGACAGGCTCCGGTCCCCCCCGCGACCTCAGTTTGGCATGCTGTCTCCCCCCTTGGTTTCCTTTGGTTTACATCTTCACTAACCCCCTTGTTGCTTTGACTTGTGTGTAAGTTATGTATGTGTGATTGTATTGCTGCATAGGGAGTGACTGCTATTTTGTTTTGCAAGTGTGTGTTGGACTCTGTTTATTTGGTCAGGGAGTGAGGTGGAGTGTTTGTCTTTTGGTTTCCTTTTCTTTTGCACTTAGGTGAGATTAGCTGTGGGTCGCACTTGATAGTTGGGGATTTTGTTTGTTATTTTGGCTGTGGTCAGTCCCAAAGTCTTTTGCACCGGGTTATTTGTTCAGTGTCAGTATTATACATGAAAAAATTAAAATACAAAAAATATCCCTTTGTCCACTGGTGTTCCCTTCTTGCCCTCACCCTGTTTGTCCCTTTATCCCATTCCCCTTTCCCATGAATACTGTTACACTCCAACCCTAGACAGGATATCATAACAGCATCTTACCTATAGTTTTAAAAGAGATGAGGGATATTATTCATTGACCTTTATCTTTGCTATTTCAGAAATCCGTATCTGCCGGTGTGGTACCTTCTGACTGGAAGTATACACTGTAAAAAAGGCAAAATTTGTCACAGTTTTAAACCATTTTATATCAGCCAATTTGACTACAGTATAGTTATTTTTTTCCTCTTATGTTAAATGACAGAAAAGGTTTATCAAAACTACATTGCATAAACATAATTTTACGCACAGTTTGTAAAATAACAGGGAAACCCCTTCAGTGAAACTGGTCAATTTCTTTTCTGTATTTTTACAGAAATTAAACTTATGGTCATATGCTTTATCTGTAAAATTTTAATGGTTTTATTGTACCAACATGTGTTTTAAGTAAAACGAAGGCACAACAGCTGTTTTCTATAATTTTGCTTTCATTAACTTTAATTTTACATTCAGTATACATAAAATCTACATTGTTTTACTGTAATAAAACAGATATCCACCATAATTGTACTGTGTTGTTGGATATATACGAAATGGTTTGCACAGAGCTAAGGTTATAAACATAAAAAAATGACTTAAAATTAGAAAATATAGACCCTATATTATAGGGAATATGCGAGTCATCGAACTGATATTGTAACGAACCCAAACTACAGTAGCGTCAGAGGCTGTAAACGGAGAACAGATCACCACCAGACTGCAGCTACAATTACAAAGATAATTTTATTCAGTACAATTCATGCAGCGACCCATCGGGTCGGATCTGGATTCACAAAGAGCTCGGTCCCGCTTTCTCCCCGTAGCACACCACCCCTTTTTAAGCGTGTGTTAACCCACGCTACCGCACAGTAAATCCCGCACCACACAACATCCCCATTAGGGCACGGCACACCAATAGCACTGCAATACACAGTAATCCCCACACTTCGGGCACAGGCAAGCATTACGGGACCCGAACCGCCTCTATAGTCCTGTCCCAACCCTAAGTAGTTACACTGCACATTTAAACCACACGAAACACTCACACAATAAAGACATAATTAAAACATAACACCCCCTCCCCCCCCGGGGATCCGGACCCTCCCCCGGGGAAGGAATAATCACACCGGTCCTCGCCCTACCGCACCGGGAACTGTCCCTACCGCCCACTCTCTGGCTTCACCGCCGGCAGCCCTAAACGGCATGCGAGTGGCACCTCCCCCGGGACCCAACGCGTACGGTGCCTACCAGACCATATCTCCCTAGCGCGCCTTCCATTCCCTCTCTTAACCCCAGATCCCTCACAACCCAGGTGTAGCCAATTAACTATTACCTTCCACGCCCATCCCTCACCCTCCACACGCACACATATCATCATTACACAGTATTTGAGGGATGGAGGGATGAGAAGAGTGGGATGGAGGGAAGTATTAGGAGAAGGAGGTTCCTCGGAGCTCCGAGATGTGTTTGGCTGTAATAAATCTGGAATATAGCTATATGACATAGTTTTTGATAACACCAGCATTTATTTTTTAGGTTTGTCGAGCTCCGTCAAAACAGTTGAATTAGAATGAGTCCATTATGTAACTGGAACCCCTCTCACATGTAAACACAGTGACACGCTACAGCGTTGGTTTGTTGTCTGAGGCTATGATACTGACCATAAACACATTCTCAAATTTCACTGCACCAATCACAGCATATGCAGGCAGAAAAATGATAGCAAACAACATTCAGCATTAGACTGTGAAACCGTCTGTAATGTCTGTGTTTATCCAGTGGACCATAAATTAAAATAAGCTTTCCTATTTCAGTTTCTTTCAGATGTTATAAAGTAGTAAATAAAGAATCATATTAATTAACCATGTATTACTGACTATCAGACAACTTCAACAAGTTACCAAATGGATGCAAAATCAAAGATATTCATTTGCGCCTGGCACTAACCATGTATTCCTTCACAGTACTAAGCCATAGAAAGGGCCTCAATGAAACCCCTGCATTCCTGCATCGCAGATACTCTAATCTCAGCATTTATAAGATTATATTTGTACTACCTGCCAATTTTTATATTAGACGAGACTAAAAATTGAGAAATATCTATATGCAGAAGTAGTTTTTCCTGATAAGAAGGATAATATCAAGACTGTCAGCATTTACAAATCGAATTATGACACATCTGAGTAGCCCAGACTGTCCGGAAAACAAAGCCGTACAGCATATGTGGCTGACTAATGTACATACAGTGTAATAAGCTTATAATCAAATGGATAGAAAAACGCTCAATAATAGACAGGATTCAGAGGGTAAATAAGGTGCATCATGTGGAAGAGAAGTTAGGTGGCGTTGGGGTGCATTGTGAGTTTCATCTGGTAGCTAGAAGGGAACAAAAAGGGCTTTTGGGGGGGGGGGGGGGGTACTTCTCCGGCGGCTACATCGCTCTACCTTTTTTTTTAAATGATTTATTTAAAAAAAAATCTTTTCTCCTTACACTATAATGGCAGGTTTAGGACTAATACAGTACAGGCATAACCAGTGTCAAGGATTCTATGCATTGCTACACAGAGACAAGTCCAGATATTGAGCCCAAGGCTAAAATTGTGGTTTACTTACAAGTGCACTTTGCTGGGCAGTGGGGGTGTTTGTCCTTCTCTGCTCACATTTTCCCCTCTTATCCTGTCTTCTCCTCCGCAGCACTTCCTCCTTCTCTCTGTTGCTCCTATATTCCCTCCCCTCCAGTCATCTATGTTCTCCTTCCTCTGTGGTCTCTCCTCTTCTCCCATTCTTCAGTTGTACTGTCTTCTCCGCTCTCCCTGTATCCCTCCTGTCTTCTGGTCCTGTCATCTCTTCTCCAGTCATCCCCTGCTTCTCAGTCATCTCTGCATCTTTTCTCTCATTTGTTTGCTTATTCTTTGATTGTTTGTGTTATTCCTTAACTCACCACCCCATGCTGGATGAGTCTTGATGTTTTTTGTTCTTTTTAAAGTTAGGCTTATTCCTTTGTTTTTGTGCCATATCTTCTGCCCTCTTCTGGTTGCGGCAGTGCATGACGCGGGTGGAAAAATAGGGTTTATTACAACACACATCAAAACCAATAGGATCAGGATGGATCCAAAATAAACAGCAAATGTCCAGGAATGAACTAAATGATGGAATAAACACAACTAGAGAACTATATACATACATACAACATACAGCTATAATGAACCATCAAAGAACAGAAGCAGAACAGGCACTTAAATACACAGCTAACAAGACACAATGCAGGACAGTGAGAATCATAACCAATAACAAGGACTGAGGGCAACCCAGGAACAGGTGTTACAGTTAAACAGCACTGGTGAAATCAAAGTGACCTTTCAGCCACATGGTCAGCTCTGCATCGCCCTCTGCTGTTTGCATTAGAAGCTGCTTGAAATTCCCACTCTCCTTACCAACACCTCGAAAAGCCAGGCCTTGCTGTGCCAAGTACTTAACTTCAGAAGATTTTTCCTCACTTGCTGCTGCTCTTTCCAGCTCATCTGAAGGTTGAATATTAACAGGATTGATCTTCTGAATCCATGTCATCAGTGCTAATCTGTGGCACTGCCTGTCTTTATGTGCACTGAATTTCCCCAGTGCATTTTCCAGTTTCACATGCCAGTCTTCACAAGAGCTGAATGTGTCTTTCATGCCAGTTTAGACATTTGTGTTACAAATTATTTTGCACAGTAGAAACAAAGAACCCCCCTTAAGACGAGGGGGGGGGCTGTAAGGGAGCCCAGTGTGATCTTTAAACCATTTCTCCTGAAAGCAGGGTCTCCTGTTTGATAGACGTGACATTTACATTTGGCTGATTTGGTGAAGGTCCAAGCTCCTCCCCCCTCCTCCCTAATACACCTTCATCTTCACCTGCCTGTCTGCTCTCTCTCTCTCTCTCTGTCATTGACTCACACTCAGTCTCCCTGCTTAAACGCCATATCTGAAATACACACCACAAGCCAAACTAAGAAACATATTAAACTAACATCAGGATCAGGCTACTGTAACGTCATTATTCACTCTTAACCATCAATATTTGCTCCTTTTCTCACTCCCCTCCATGTCACCTGCATTCTCTGCTGTCAGCAGCCTCTTGCTGTCTCTCCCTCTTCATCTTTACTCTCAGCACAGCAGAGTCTACATGAAAGCAGTTATCAGTAAACAAGTGGTGTTTCTTGGCATGATGCTCAGGAATGGATCTCTCAGGATTTGTTATCTGAATGGGTTGATTAATATATGAAGAACCCTTGACTCACATACTGTATACGTCTATCATCTGACTGGCACTAATTATCTCACTGTCTCTACTTACTTTCCTGCTTTTCTGTGGTTGCCCAAAAACTCACGATTGTCACACTTCCTCTTCATGATGACACTGTGAATAAAAGCTGACTGTAATAAAACTACCTTCATTTAAATCACACATTAATAATGCAAAATACCTTAAGTAAGCAAGTATAGCTTTCTACAGTAATAGAATATAAAATTAATTAAACCTATTACTGTCTATAAAATAACACATTCAGCACTATATCAGACTTTACATGGGCTTTCTGACCAATATAAATATACCTGAGTGAGCACCGTTGTTAGTTTCTAGGAGAATGTGCAGCTAATAACATCTCCAGGTAACTTAGCCAACGCAACTGCACATGAGGCAATTATTATAATTATAATCGTAGTAGGGGTAGGGGGCGCTATAGAGCGAAAGGGTGACTACGCCACTCTGTAACTGTCACTAAGACGGTTATTTTATAATCACCTTTTGCTGGTTTGATTTAATATAGAATGTATACTGTGAAATGTATGCCAGTGCCCTCTGCTGACTATTTAATTGATCCGTGTTAACCCTTGAATACATGGTCAGGTGACGGAATAGGGTAGGAGTAAATGCATGCTGGGAGATTCATGGAGTCAACTTGTGGTTTGTCGGCTTGTCACGGCAGGATCTGTAATAACTCCTAAGCATTTGGTCAGAAGGCGCAAACGGTAATTTATATTTATTGTATTTACTTGTTGTCTTGTATTGAAAAGTGGAATTGCGGTGATGTATGAGCCGCTGTTTAGCGGTAATATCATGGATCTTTTAGAATGTCTTGTAAGATTAAATGTAATGCAGGAATTTAATAATATGTTTATTTTATAGTTTTTCACGGTGTCTAGAAGAATAAAGACGGAATAAACTTCACCATCTGTCAGGCATATGTTTTCTGTACCAAATGAAGAACTTTTGGAGCTGTTATATCTTCTATGGTAAAGGTAACCTTACAGTAAATGACTTCTGCTGTGATCTGAAGCTATATAAAAAATTTTATTAAATAAGATTAAATTTACCTTCTGCGAGGGGCACCCTAATATAATGATATATATAATAATTATAATATGATGTAATTATATAATTATAATAAATGTAGTATAATTATAATTGTGCCCTATTCAAACAATAAAGAGAAACTACATGCAGCACTGAAAAACTATTCCACGGCCAAAAAAAATGTAAACATTCTTTCTATATCAGAAGCTAGTCTCTGACTGAAATTTCTATAAATCTTTATATAAACTGATAGCAATTAACCTAAGAGTGCATGCTTGGATTGTAGTATCTGCATGTACTGTGGAACTAAAAAGAATCATAATCAACATATATAATTACGTAAACGAAAAACAAATACGTTGCATTTTGCTTAATAGTTTTGCACGTTGCCATAATTTATATTTAATTTAAAGTATGAAGCACCCAAGCAAAGTTTATGTTGAAATAATACTCAAGATTCTTAAGTCTTAGCTCTGGCACAGTGGTGGATCTAGAAAATTTTACATGGGGTGGCGAGAGATTTTAACAGAGTGGCATGGAGGTTCAGTGAGAAACCGACTATCATTCAGAATCGTGGAGCTCAGGAGCATACTTACACTGAAAAAGTGACAATTTATCTAAGCATTTGGACTCTCATGGTTAAAACAATGCTGATTGTACTTTTCATTATCACTGACCAGTTGTTTTTCTTTGTTGTGCTGTGCAGCAGAATGTTTCACAAACATATCCAAATTAAGAGCCTTTGCAAGCTGATTCTCAATGCTCAGCAGAGTTTCCAGGTCCGCGGTGTTCATGTCCAGTTGTGCTATTTTGAAAACATAGTTTCGGGTAAATATTAGGAGGTCATGGGTTGCGGATTTTTGGGTTGATTTCATAATGTTATACAGCAGCAGACTGCAAGGGGAAAAAGAAACTAATTATTATCAGTGCAAGTGGCTCCTAATCCTGAGTAATGCTGGATCTCTAGCCACCTAAAGTAAGAGACAGATGCACACGGAAAGCAGGGCTGCCGACTACCATGCATCTGGCATGACTTTCACGCTCTCAGACACTCACACAAGGAATCTTCCACTATATTATTCCACTATAAGCCTAAATGTAGCTACATCAGAAGCGTTGGTGTAGTTTGCAAACCCTACATACCATTTAGAACAGGGGTCACCAACATGGTGCCCACTGGCACCAGGATGCCCCCAAGGACCACATGAGTTGTCCACGGACCTGTTCTAAAAATACCACAACTCACCAGTGGGCAGTGACTAAAATTTCATTTTATCTTGTTGCTATTCTTCTTTAATCACATTTGTATTTATATAGATTTGAAAATGACAATATCCAAAAAAGGATTTAAAACGTGTTTATTCTACATGAAGTTTAGATAAGTTTAGGTAAAGTCTGTTCTGGTAGCCTTTGTATGGCTCAGTACCCGTGAAGTAGCTCTCAGTTTCAAAAAGGTTGCTGACCCTTGATATATAGTATACCCCAATCATGGGTGATATATCCTAATCAGTAAAATAACAGTCGGCTAAATTCCGCATAGTGATCTCATTAACTGCGTGTTGTTGCTGAAATACATCACACAGACGTCGGGGGAATGTCGAATCATCAGAATATGTAAGATTTATACATTTGGTTAAGCTGAACGCATTTGCTGTTGAATGCAATTCCTATCACATTAACAATTACTGGTTGAAAAATGAATTGCTGTTAGTGTCTTAAATCATACTGCTGTAAAAGTAAAATTTACAAGAGAAATCAATATGCTTAGAATATGGGTTAAGATGGAAAATAATTTTTCCATCCCAATCCCAATCATGTTGATGCAAATTTACAGCAGTGTGGATTCTCAGAAAAAAAGGTACTCTGACATAAAGATCAGCAATACAGTGTAAATAACTTTTAATTTCACATTGTCATGCCCGGCTCGTTCGCTCCTCCTGTGTAACACGCCCCCTGCTTACCCACGTGTGTTTCCCGGATCGTACCCAGCTGTGTCCGTTTTGCTTTCAATCAGTCCTGTGCATTTAAGTCCTGGTCTCCCCAGTTTTCCTTGTCTGTCATTGATGTCTGTAGCCGTCCTGTGTTCCCTGCCCTGGATTTTGATTAAACCCCTTGTTTCGTCCCGAATCCTGCCTGCCTGCTTCCTGCTTCCCCGCTTGCCCGCACGATCGCCGCTCTGCCCGCGATCGCTGCCGTACACCCGTGACACACATTTATACAAAAAAAGGACAGGGCATTTCGATGATAAAATCTGTAGTGAACAATAAGTCGTATCAAAACAAAACCTGGAATTCGGTCATGCTACCTTAAGGTTAAACATTACTTTGTGCAAAGTTCCTTGTTCTGAAATAAATACTTTCTGCAATAGCACATCCAACCATATTCACACAGTCTTTATCGTTACTTATTTATTCAGCCGTTTTTTTCTTACTGACAGCATCTCATAAAAAGGGTCAGTGCTCACAGCAGCAGTGATGCTCTGTATCCACTTGTCCTTCTCCTCAGGGGTTGGCGCCGAGATGCGGTACACCACATGATTTCCCTCTCCCAGGCGGCCGTCCGCCTCCGTTTTGCAGGCTTTCATCAGCTGTCTGCTGTTGTTAGGGATGTACAGTTCAAAGCAGTTAGGCTTCCTGAGATCATTCACCTCACGGATGCTCAGATTCTCCAGCGGAATGATCACCCTGGGTTTCTTATCCGTAGTATGTTTAAAGTAGTAAAGGCAGTTATCCATCAGAATGAACCACCGCCTTTTCCATATTTTCACCCGTCCTCCTCCCAGTTTGAAGAGCCAACCCTCTCTGTCAGGGTTGAAGAAGGCATTATTCCCAATGTCTTCAGGAATCTTGAATGGCTCATTCTTTATGCTCTTATAAAGATTTCGGAGGAGTTCATCTGGCAGGTTGCCTCCATCATTGATTCCTCGATTCATGGAGATGAACCTGTCCACACTGGGCTTGTCTCTCACATTTGGATTATGAAGGCTAGTGTTTAGCATGATTATGGAAAATGAAAGTACATAGCAGGTGTCAATGTTCTGGAAGACTCCAGGATTACATTGACAGTACCTCTGCGCAAAGGCCTCCATCATCCTGTCAATCTTTTGTGCTTCTCCTGGCAGACGGAAACTCCAGAGGAACTGCCTGAGAGCCTGTACCAGGTTGAACCCTGCGAATTCGTGAAGCCCAAGAAATGTTTGGAGGACTTGGATATTGAAGTCGTCTCTCTCACCCAGGTAATCCCCAATGGCTGTTTTGTTCAGCCCCTCTCCCTTGTATAGGAGCTGGGCGATGTCCTCAGACGTGTGCCGGAGAAGATTGTTTTGTACCATGAACAGGATACCCTTCTTAGGGTCCATGTTGAATTTCTTTCTTCCCATGGCGACATGCCTATTCTTTTCTAAGATTTGGCTGCGTTTGGTGCTGGATTCAAGGCCCTCCACTTCCATGAGGGCCTCTCTCAGCGCCTCCCGCAGCCTCTGGATCTCCAGCAGAAGGGCTCCTTTCCTCAGCCGGATGTCCTCAAGTTCAGAGTGCTTCTCTGGACTCAGGTCCATGGAGACTGCAGCAGACAGGAAAAGGAGATCGTCAGCGGGTGTGGAGCTCAGCAGGTTGGCCATCTCTGCCAGTTTGGTTGTTGGTTCAACTCCCATGGCAGAGTAATCGTAACATTGTTAAGCCCTTGAGCAAGTCCCTTAGACCCAAGTGCTCTGACCCCAAACTCTCCTCACTTCGGACAAAAGCATATGCTGAATATATGTAATCCCAAAGGGCAGTTACAGAAGACCCCAGGACCGGAGTAACGTGGGAAGCAATTACTGATGCCTGGAAGCTTTGGGGCATGCAAATAAACTGCATCCAAAGGCAAATGGCTAATAAAGAATGCTCTGAATGCCAGGCATTCGTCCAGCAGTGAGATCGTAGAGATAATGAATAAAGATAGAAAGTGTGAATAAAGATAAAACATTTTGATTGTATTTGCGAAGCGATGCTGGATGCGCTGAGCTCGCCGGGAAGGTCATGTGGTCCGCATTCCCTCCCCATGCACACGTGATCAGCTCAATCACACCGAAATTGTCGGTTTGCTGCCCTTCAGGGAAACAATCTAAAGGGTGTTACGGGAAAAGTAATCGATGCAAGAGCCAATGATGTTCTCCTGGTGCCTACCCGTGTTTATGTTATCGTTACTGACACAAACAATGATGAACGATAATAAGCATTTATAAGCCATGATGACCGCACCATTAACGTGGAGTTGCACTAACGTCTGTTTTTATAGCTAACCAACAAGTCAACGTCTCACCCTGGTAATGCAACAGCGCCGTTTAAACAATACGTTTACACCGATCAGTGGCCTGTACTACGAATCAGGGTTACTGGCTTATCGAGGTAACTTGACGGATTTAAGGTACCACAGTTTAAATGAACTTCATATTTGTTCATCGGGATGTCTGAATCGGTGCTAATCAGTACTACGATGCCAGTTATGCAATGTAGTTTTGATAAAACTTTTCTGTCATTTAACATAAGAGGAAAAAAATAATTATACTGTAGTCAAATTGGCTGATATAAAATCGTTTAAAACTGTGACAAATTTTGCCTTTTTTTACAGTGTATACTTCCAGTCACAAGGTAGCAGATACGGATTTCTGAAATAGCAAAGATAAAGGTCAATGAATAATATCCCTCATCTCTTTTAAAACTATAGGTACGATGCTGTTATGATATGCTGTCTAGGGTTGGAGTGTAACAGTATTCACGGGAAAGGGGAATGGGATAAAGGGACAAACAGGGTGAGGGCAAGAAGGGAACACCAGTGGACAAAGGGATATTTTTTGTATTTTCATTTTTTTTCATGTATAATACTGACACTGAACAAATAACCCGGTGCAAAAGACTTTGGGAGTGACCACAGCCAAAATAACAAACAAAATCCCCAACTATCAAGTGCGACCCACAGCTAATCTCACCTAAGTGCAAAAGAAAAGGAAACCAAAAGACAAACACTCCACCTCACTCCCTGACCAAATAAACAGAGTCCAACACACACTTGCAAAACAAAATAGCAGTCACTCCCTATGCAGCAATACAATCACACATACATAACTTACACACAAGTCAAAGCAACAAGGGGGCTAGTGAAGACGTAAACCAAAGGAAACCAAGGGGGGAGACAACAAGCCAAACTGAGGTCGCGGGGGGGACCGGAGCCTGTCCTTGGAACAACAGGCGTAGGCAGGAACCAACCCTGGGCAGGAGTCAACACTCTGCAGGGCGCAAACACTCACAACTCAGATTTGCCAATTAACCTACCCTGCACACTTTTGGACTGTGGGAGGAAACCGGAGCCCCTGCTGGAAGTCTTTCCCCATTCACCAGATTATATTGCCAGAAGACTGAAAATTAGATATCAAATACTAGAGTGACATAAAAACAAAAAACAAGTTTGCTTGTAATGAGACGCAAAACAGAAGATTATCTCTTTTTATATTTTGAGAAAACATTTTAACATTTATCCAACCGGTCAAATGGTTTAATACTTCATACAGCAGCATTTCTAAACTCATTCCTCAGCCCACCAGACAGCTCCACGTTTTTGCTCTGTCCCAGATCCCTGCATGCATGAACCAAACAGTCACCTTTTACTGCTGTGCTGAGAGCTTGGACAGAGCAAAACTGTGGATCTTTGCAGTGGGGTCCAAGGACTGGGTTGAGAAACCCTGGCATAGAGAAGACTGCAGTGAGAGCCAAGAAAAAAAGAGATTAGAGAGGAAGGTAAAATACTTCCATTAGCATGGCAAATAAGCTGCAAGTACAGACCCTGTGCTTCCATTACAAACAAAAAGCCTGTATGACCCTCCTAAACACACGTCAGATTAACTTAATCAGGGGAAATAAGCATAAAACTTGGCAAAGACTAGACTATGAAAAAGGAAGGTGAACATCATACTTACACGAACTTCTGCTAAAGCAAATGGACAAACCCCTTTTAACTGAATGAAGTTACTTTAAAAAATTAATAATCCAAAAATAAATCAATAAAAATTAAGAAAAACACAATCATGCTTTGAACTAATACTGCAGTCAGTCCTAAATGTTCCCATGACATTCTTTTCGTCACGACGCACACTCGGTACATACTGGTTAAAAACCATTTATAATCCTTCATGTACCAGTCTATGATGGAGCACCCCAACCTGGGCCGCCCATCCAACATGGCAGATTTCTGCCCCTGGCCCCGGAGACTAGCTGACTAACCTCAGGAAACAGGGAACCAGGGGGACATGGGCCGCTGACTGGATGGGCGGCTCCAGAATGAGGTGAAGCAGAAGGTAGACTCCACAGCAGAGGACCGAGGAATGTAGACCAAAACCAGGGAACCTGAAGTGGCAAGAACACAAACCAGGACAGACATATAAAACCCAAGCAAAGGCATCAGTGGCACAGCCCACCAGCTTGTGAAAGATGGCTACCTGGCATCATGAATCCCTTAATCAAAAACCTTTGTGGTGGCAACTTTGCCACCCAGGACTGATCCCTCCTAAAGACCTCAAGTTTCAATGCAAGGTTTCTGAAATGTTTTGAAACATCAGTCCATGTGACTGCTGTGGTATTGTTCCAGGCAGGGAAAACAACTTAGGAGAAACTTTCCGTGCATGTTGGGTGTTTGTGGTACTGTTGGGCTGAGGGGGTAATTGAGTGACAATTAACCTTTGAGATCCAATTATATTATTTAAACAGGTTAGTAGTTAGACAGTGTGATTTAGATGAGGATAAGGATGTTTTATTGTCATTACAAAACGTGTTCTACATGAAGGGAACAAAATGAGGCACTCAGATCCGGTGTATTAGCAAAAATAAAATAGAAATAAAATCGAAAGAACAATACAATGAATAATATGGTAAAAATTAAAGTAAAATAGAATAAAGACATTAAGATAAATTCCATTAAACCCTCTGGGCCAGGCGCTCTGCCACTCTGCATTGTATTCTTTGCATGTACAACTTTGTACTCCATAATTTTAATATTTTATCACGAAGCCTGAAGAGCAATATGAACTGTATCATGCTTTAAGTAAATTGTCTCATCCTTTATTTGACTAAAGTATATTTAACTTCTACAGAACTTTGCAGGCTCATCTAGGATGGAGAATTTCTGCTGCTGAGCGCATTAGAAGAGATTCTCAGAGGGAGATACGAGTCCTAGGTGCCTGCTGGGTACATATTGAAGACAGAGTTAGGACCGACTCCAATAATTCTGCACTGTCTCCCAGATTAGAGGAAAAAAATGTATTTTACTGAAAATTTCATTTATGAAATTTTACCTTAGACTTGGTCAGCAGCCATGTGGATAAATTTCAGAACTACAGACGGTCTGTGGGTTGGGGGGGACAAGCAGGTTGGCCGGTGGGGGCACGCGGAATGCTCCTGGGGGTGTGGTGGGTGTGCTTATATGATTTACAGGAGCCGAGGCTAACAAAGGCACTAATCTGCACAAACAGCCTCCTGTACGAAGTTTTACATGAAAAGGGGCCATGGGCTTGTTGGCGCCATGTTTCTTAGCAGACTGACTAATACAGCCAACTGGACCGTCTACCTCTTCAAAAACATCAAAATGGGGTCAAAATGGCCCCATCTGTGTTAATTTGCATCATTAATTATGGCATAAATCAATACATTCCAGATGAATTTTAAGGTAATTTCAACAAAAGCCTGTAATATCATTTTCGACCACCATGTGACACCACAAGCCGTTGGAAAACCACTAAGATGTCAATATGAGATTTGGCAGAACTGAAAATATGATGTTAAATGTATCACAGTGCAATAGTTTTAAAAATAAATCAATGACTTTGCATGACAATTTTATGTGTTTTGTCAAATAAAAAACCTGAAGTATCTGAACAATTTTATGTGTTTTGTCAAATAAAAAACCTGAAGTATTTGAACTTGAACTGATACTGAGCAAAATATTACCTCTTACTTATATGAAGGTTCGCATTATCTATGATGTAGAATAAAAGACACAAGTAAACAATCCATTTCTTTGTTTTAAAGAAACAGATTAGCTAAGAAAACCAATTGCCACCCTGTGGAATCAATGTGCATCACCTGTCTGTTTGTGGCCACTGCCCCGTGCACAATCTGCCACTGAAGATCCACCGTGTGCTTCTCAATGGGGGGCTTGTACAGGGACCTCCAACATCCCCGCGGGGAAGATCCAGGCCTCAACAAACCTGACCACCTAGAATCTGCCAGTCCACTCAGTGCCCGAAAATGCAGCACTTTAACACAAGCCTGGTACAGACCTTTCTCAGACAAATCTCTAAGAGCCACCTGCTGAGGAGACACGAAAGAGAGCAGCAAACCCACCTCCTCCCGATGACCCTCTACAGCAGGAGGGAAAAATGGGGACTACTGCCTCCTCCCAACTCAAGCACATTCTTAGTTACCTCTGGTAGCGTGCAGACAATGTCCTCCAAAGCTCTCTGAAGAAGTCTGGGGGAGGGGGAAACATTTCCGCATGTAGGGGGCCAGTGGCATTTAATTATTTACAGAAAATTCCATAGAGCCAATGTAGGAACCTGAGGTCAGTTTAACACAGGTCACTGTCCGTGGTGCTGAAACCTTTACTTGATGGGCTGGTCCTGAACGAATACAATGGCTGGCCAGCGTTCCTCACTATGCGTTTCCACTGACTGACACCTTCACATGTAATGTGATTGTTAACAATGAGGAACATTTTACAAGTTACTACAGGAAGCAATATTTACATGCCTGTAGCTTTCATTTCTCACCACAGAAAACCCCAAAAAAAAAAGAAATAAGAAATACATTCATGTTATATCCAATATATCACTTCCTCATTTAAAATCACAAAACATATCTGACTGTTAATCTCTATGTTTTAATAATTTCAATAGCATTGCGTGATTTGCTTATTTTTTTCAAAAGCCACTGTGGAAGCGAAATTTAAAGAAGTTTGGTCCCCTTATAACAGCATTGGGTAAGAGAGCCGAGGGCTGCTGGGATTATTCTCAATGTCTTGTTGGTGCCGTGTGGGTTGTGCTGCACAAACAGCTTCAAGTTATGAGATAACATGAGCAGATGCCATTACGTCATTAGTGCTACACAAGATATTGTCATGACCTGGCTCAAGGCCATAAGAAAAAGTGGACCAGTGTTAAATCACTGTGACCTCACACCTCTTCAGATTGCAAGCCCATTTAAATGGCACAGAGGTACACAATGGGTGGCCTGTATCTGATTCACTTAATGTGCACCAAAGACCTCATATGAGAACCACAAGAGCCACCCCAGATTTACCCACCATCATGAGAAAGACTAAGATCAACATGAATGAAATGGCCTATTTTGGTGTACAATCACCCCCAGACCACTCTGACTGGCTTTGGGTTTTTGAGACAATATGAGAAGGGCAGGTGCCCTTTTGCGTGGAATGTCTCCAATTCCTGTTTTTCCTTCTTCCTCTTTTTGTTTTCTTCAAGTGCCAACAAGAGAAATTAATGACAATGCCAAAGCATCTGTAATTGCAACAATTTTCTAGGAGAATGGGTGTGTTTTTTGACACAAGTGCAGGGGTGCCAATATTTTTGGCCATGACTGTAATAGTTATTTGTGATTTGTAATAATTATTTAATTTTATCGATCCATCTACTTACCTACACTAAAAAATTTACTGTTGGATGTAATTAATTTTAAGTGGTTACATGAAATTACTTTCTAAGAACATTTTATTTTGTAATTCAAATTTTTCTTATTTTTCAAACCAAAAAGTTACAGCACTCTCATATAATACACTTCAGCCATTCACATTTATAAAACAATATGACCAATCATATTCAACCTCCCAGCCATTTATCCTTCAAAAACATGGCCCTAGAAACATTCCCACATTTTCATTATATCTCGTTTCCCATTTAGTCTGTCCAACATTTTTTCATATGAAGCTGCCTTAATCATCTCATCGGTCCATTCCTTTATATTGGGGATTGTTGAGGACTTCAAATGCCTTAATATTACCCTCATGGCAGTTATGAGTCCCACCATCACAGCCTTAAACTGTTTATTATTCACCTTTGGCAATTCCACTCTATCTCCTAGCAGACAGAGTCAGGTTTGCAGGGAAAAGTAAAGCCTAGCCATTTGTCCAGGAGATCAAGAACTCTACCCCAAAATGGATATACCTGAGAGCACTGCCACAGCATACGTAAATAAGCCCCCACCTGCCTTCTAAAATTCCGAAACACTGATCAGTATTAATTAGTCCAGTTCTATTTAGTCTAATTGGTGTCCAGTAGTGTCAGTGCATAATTATACACTGAATAAATTTACCTTTTACTTCCCTATAATATTTCCCCACTCTAGTAAGTATTCTTAACCATTCATCTTCTCTATTTTAACACTTGTGACTCAATGCCTCAGTTGCAAAAACTTCCAAAAACTCCCTCCTCCTCCTACATCATACTTACTCTTTAAGTCTGATTATGACATAAACATCCTATTTACAAATAAATCCCAAAGAGTTTTCACCCCTTTGGATTGCCATTGTTTCCATACTTTTTCCTATTTGTATTTGAGGATTGTGCCAAATTGAGGAATATGGCTGCATGTCATGTGATACTTTAAGCTTCTTATGTATTTTGATCCATATATTCCTCGAAAAAGATATTATCGGGTTTGTGTTTCTTATATTGTCCCCCCATTGTGACAGAATGTACAGAGGTTGAAATAGTGAAGCCAAATTGCTCTCGATAGCTATCCAGTCCACATCAGAATTCACATTCTTCCAGTGATAGTAGAGTTTGGCTATTTCAAATGACATGCTATATAATCTAACATCTGGCAATCCTAGACCTCCCTTGTCTCTGGGCGAAGTAATTTTAATCCTATAGGTTTTTTTCTTTCCCAAACAAAAATCTTTTACTATACTCTCATAATGTTCAAATATCATTTCCGGAATATTAAATGGAAGCATCATAGAGAGATAATTAACTTGAGGCACCACAACCATTTTAGTAACATTAACTTTCCCCCCATAAGGATAATTTCAATGCTTTCCATTTGTCCATATTAGGTTTAATTTTGTTCAATGAGGGTTCAAAATTCTGAATTATTATTTTGTCAATATATAAACAGATTTAAATTTCATGTTTATAGTTCAATTTTATGTTATATAAACAAAATAATTTTAATACAGTGCATTTTTTTTATTAATTCAACAGCACCCATGTTCAATCCACTTAAGTTTGGAAGGTGTATTGGAAGGTAACGCAGATATTTCTTAAGTGGGCATCCAGAGATATCGTCTCCCCTCCAAGCACCCCTTTTCTCCACTAGTTCTGTATGGAGCTCAACAGGAGGAATGGAGAGGTAGATAAAGGGGTTAGTCTCAAACATAATGTAATGCAAAATAAAGAGTAAATACAAGTGCCATGAAGCAGAATTGAGCTCCAGCAGGCCTCGACTTACAGTAAAGGAATTGTAAGGCAGACATGCTAACAAAACAGCTTTACATTCCCAATTCCAAACCATTAATGGGCAAACTTAGAGTGACGACGGCTAAAAAAAACCTTAGCTATAAGTAGGAATGAAACATTGTGAAAAGCCAAGACTCCACATGAAGGTAAATTTGCCTATCGCAGTAGATGCGTTCCAGACCCATCAGCGATAGGTGAAAATCCACGATACAGAAGGATCATATAATTTTTTTTTGAAGTTTAAGCCTTAAAATACCCCTCCCACATGCTTTAAACATATGTAAACTCATTAAAACACATATATCGGGCTATGTTAAATGTCGGGCTAAGGATATGAGTAACATAATAATAATAATAATAATAATAATAATAATAATAATAATAATAATAAAATAATAATTTTTAATATATATACACACACACAACTTTCTCTCTATATATGTAATGGAATATATAAAAATTAAAATATATATGGCTCTTACACATTCTTTTCATCCTTCTTCATGTAGCGTACTGTTGATTCATTCAAGCCGTAATGTCAAGCGCCGTCCGCATAACGCTTTCCTTCCCGAAGCATATCCAGAAGTTTTACCTTCTCCTGAATGGTCAACGTCTTCCATCGTAGGGCTTAGAACAAAACGAAAACAATCGGACCACAAACAATGTACGGGATACGCAGAGAATTGTGAAGCGTCGGAGGAAAATCCGCGATATAGTGGGGAATCGCTGTAATGTGAATTCTGCCAATCCTGGTTTTCAGCACCATGGACAGAAACCTGTCGTTTATAGGGACCTATTATGCCCATTTTCACTGTTCATAATTGGATTTTTATGGTCTGCTAGAATAGATTCACCCTTTTAATAGGTGATATCCTAGAATCCAATATATTATTGCAGGGCTGTTTTCATTTGATGTTAACCAAATGTGATATATTTATTTTTACTTTTTATATCTCGTCCTTTTCCCCTTATCTGATAAGAGCCGCTGTCCGCTGAGACAAGTTGGTGTGTTTTTACTGCTCATTGAAAAGTGGGTGGTGCGGACATTGTGTATTACATCACACTATGAGACAGTCACTGATTGGTGGGCTCTGAGGGGGCAGTGTGACCTGAAAATCATCCATCAATCAACCCAGGATGGGGGGCCAGCCCATCGCAGGGCACACTCACACACCATTCACTCACACATGCTCTCCTACGGGCAATTTAGCAAGTCCAATTAGCCTCAGCATGTCTTTGGAATGTGGGGGGAAACCAAAGTACCCAGAGGAAACCTCACGACGACATGGGGAGAACATGCAAACTCCGCACACATGTGACCCATGCGGAGACTCGAACCTGGGACCCAAAGGTGTAAGGCAACAGTGCTAACCACTGTACCGCTCCTGAAAATCATGAACCATTTTAAATATTGAAGTATTTTTGAAATATTTATTAATTTTAAATATTTATTAAATCAAAACATTGGGCAGTATACATGTTATAGGTACTAATTAATGAATAAGCAATATAATAAGATTCAATTTTGCTTTCACTACTTAAAGCGCCAGAACATCGTATTTGAAAAATTCAACAGCAATATCCCTTACCAGAAATCAGGAACAGGTTAAGAAAATCCACAGACTTCGTCGCGAGCAGTTGAATATACGAACTATTTCCTTCTACCCGACGCCACACACCAATAATATCACTGCGCAGCAGATATTGCCAGGGAGCTCGCGCTTGTGTCTAATGTGCAGTGATACGAGTAGTGTACTTCGATAGAAGCACGACATTTCTACGGCTGATATTTCCAAACCTGAACAACTCCCAGCAGAACTTTGATGAATAGATAGCATTAAGGCCCCTCTAAAATATCTTTTTATAGTTTTGGGGTGAACCTCCCATTTAAACGAAGTACATCGTGGTGCTCATGAATTTGAAAGCCTAGATGCCTCACCTCGCTTTTCCACAACGAGTCAGCAGTGCCACCATCTTGGAGCGGTAATTAGACATAAACAAGCAACATGTCAGGGTGTAGATGGAAAGACCTTTTAGCCATAACTTCTTTACTAATTAACGCATTTATATCTTACAATTATTTTGAATAAATAAACAAGCCCACCACTACTGCCCCCCCCAAATTTATGTAGTATTGCTCATAGTATTCTCAACAAAAACTAATGCTAGTATCCCGTCAGTGTCACAGGCAAGTAAACATGTTATGTATCTTATTTGACCGTACTGCAGATTTTTTTACCTGTGAAATGTGGTTCCCTGTTTTCTAGTTTTAACATTCCTCATGTTGTTGCTGTGACGCCCGCTCCGTCCGCTCCTCGTGTGTGCCACGCCCCCTGATTACCCACGTGTGCTTCCCTGATCGTCTCCAGCTTTGTCCATTTACTTTGCTTGGTCCTGTCTTATTTAAGTCCTGGTCTTACCTGCTTGCCTTGTCTGTCATTGATGTTAGTCGCGTCAGATGTTACCTGCTACCCGTTCCCCCGATTCCCTTATTAAAACCCCAGTTTGCCCCATAATTCGCCTGTCTGCCTCAGTTTAATTGACACTTAACGAAGTAATCTGAGACCTGAGATATAACATTAGCAACAATGGTCATTTTTTACAATCATGAATTTTAACATTGAGGACGTGTGTCTCATGTCATTTTCACATAGAGGGAGTTTAATTGTTTTTATCTGTGTCTGTGTGTCAACATATGTCTATTTAGTTATGTCACTCAAATGTATGATTAGTATCGACATTTCGGTAGACTGCTATATTGTAATAAAACGGTATGGTCCTCTGGGAGTTGGGCAGTAGAAAGGAAATGTAAAGTATAAATAAGAAATACTATTAATGAAGTAGCCGCCCTATCCTTTTACTTTGTATGGAGTGTGCATACAAGACACAAATAATGCAGTTGTACTGTTATGTATATAATTTAAAAGGTATACTTGCCAGCAAAAGATTGAGTTAATAAAATTAAATGAAAAGTATTAAGACCCCTTGTCATTCATAGTATTATATACTTCTTAATTTTACAAAGACTTTTTTCCTATCATATTTTTAAGTTTTTGAAGTTGATAATCTGGAAAACTGCTGCCTGGGATCAACTATCCATTCTTGACTCTTGGAATAGGAATTGAAGTCGAATAAAACAGCCTTACAGCACCCTCTTGTGACATACAGTAATATGGAAAACAGAACAATTACTAACTGAACGCAACATCCCCCCTTTACTTATGTATTCGTCTTCCTGCAGCAGCACTGTATTCTATTAAAGACACGCCTTACCTGTAACATTTCTTCCTATAAGGTCATTACACCCCAGACAAAATAGAATGTAAGTTCAACAAAAAACATTGTGCTTGTGCCTTCCTGTAACTGCACAACCTTTTCACTATGAACTGCCTGTTTTGCTTCCAACAGAAATCAATTACAATTAGAAATGTTCCATTCACTGAGGACCACAGTAAGAGGATCTACGAACAACTGTTATATATTTTATACTGAATCTATCTTTTCCTTTAAGTTATCTCTTTCTAACCAGAAAATCACGCTCAGAACATGCATTTCATTTCTTTGTTTAATTCTGTGAAGTTCCATAGTCCTTGAGCCGATGATGGTTTGTGTGCCCTGGCTGCACAGCTTCCAGTTCCTTAGGCCATTCCAAGCTCAACTGTTCCTTCAGGAACAGTCTTTGGCAGGGCTGGAAATTTGGGAAGTCCACTGGGTACTGAGGCCAAATGGGCAGCATGCCATGCTTTCCCGTCAGCCAGGATGGGTCTCGATGGGTGCAGAGAATTTCTGATGCCCTTTTTGCACATGCGCTGGTTTCCACAGCCGCACTCTGTGCCCTTCTCTGAATGAGGGAGTGCGAGCTCCCTGTCTTGCATCACAGTACTGTTTCATGCGAGGTTGGCAAAGAGACACCCAGCAATGCACTTTATTATCATGTCACTTAATTATCACTTATGCCCCTTCAGTAGCAGGGCAAGTACAAACACTACACAAGCAGAGTATTCTGTGGGGAAAAATTAATGTCCTCAACTGCTGAGAGCAGCGTGCTCTGTGCTCATTACATCTGTGAGCTCATTACTCTCTGTAGTGCTTTTCAATGCTGCATCGAGCAGCTGCCAAGATGTTATGCTGCCTCTGAGGATAACTGTTTGTTTAGGAGTAGAATAATTCAGAATAATTCAGAAGATGGATACAGATTTTCTCTTTTTAAACAAGACACTGGCTCACTCATAATTGTCCAGTAAGAGGTAAGGAGCATTCCTATTGAACAATCATGACTTCTAGCTTAAGTTAACTCCGCTAACTGAGAAATCCTGCTTAGTGGAACACCTCCCTGGTCAGAAGAGAACAACTACAACAACCAAGAGTCACTACCTGGCTTCTGGTTATTCTGCATTAGCTCACAGCTCAGACTGGGAGTCATTTTTATGTTGTAAGGTGTGACCATGTGCTTATGTTGCTGAGGTGTTTTTTTCGGTTCCCACAATGTCCTCCCCACTGGAGTACAGTCTGGGGGCTGCTTTTTTATTCTCCTCCTCTCTCCTCATGTTACTCTGTTTCTTTTCTTCTCTTCTCTCCTCCCCTGTCTCCCGGCCGGTCTACCCCCTACTGTGATGTTGTATATGTAAGGTCGGGCGATGGCCTGTTTTTCGCTGGTACTTGTGACTAGTGACATGGTATATTGCAACAGCAATAAAGGGTTTGAATCAAATCAAATCAAATCAAATTTCATAATGAATCGACTCCTCAAGTCCAAGCCTTGCAGTGGACTGCAAAGCATCCAGGGACACTGCGCAGCACGTTAAAGGACAGCTCTTATGGAGTGACCACTAAACGTAAAAGTGGAAAAATAAATCATTTAAAAAATTTTAAATGAATAGTTAAGGAAGATGTAGCATTTGATTATGTCCATGCTTTTTATAATCTATTCAGTACAGGATCATAGGGGAGTCACAATAGGACATACTGTAAGGAAGTGGAATATTCTGCTAAGAAGGTCAGTGCATCATAGGACTCACTGACAGACACAGACACACACAGGCACAAGGAAACAAGCAGCAGAACATGCATATGACATGCAGAGCTCAGCCATGATGTTAAGAGCACGACACCCTGAGCCAACAAGCCTGTAGGACCTAAGAACAAACTTAGATTTGGGTTTAAAGTGTTCTATCTGGGATTTTCTTGCTGTTGGTACTACAGCCAGACACACAACAGTCTGTAGTCATGATCGTCTTTCCCCAGCAAAATAGTCTAATTTTCTTTCATGCGTACTTTGACACAGACATCAGCTTAATACAATGCATAAGGCTCACAAGTTGAAACTTCAAGAATAGGCACAGACCATGACATCACCTTAAAACCAGCTTGGAAGGTGATGAAATTGTAACCTGGCTGTCTTCATCGCCTGATTTAATCCCCATCATTAACTATGGGGCCTTAATGTAGCATAGGATTAACCACGATCACAAACATTACACTTCTCAGAGCGGCATCTAGGAGGTTGTGAGTGAGTGTGTGTGTGTGTGAACTGATACCAGGCTCATGATGGTCATTGACAAGAAAGGGCATTAAACTTGGCAAAAGGGACCGTAAAGAATGGCAGATTGTTTTTCTCTATATAAATTCAATAACTAACTAAGTCTGCTTTTATTATTGTTTCTCTTAATACGAGAAAGAGAAAAATCCATCAGTTTCTTTTGTTTTCGTTTGTAACTAATTTTCTCTAAAAAAGAATTTACTTTTAGCAAGACAAAACTTCTGAATTCATTTTCTCAGTCTGTCAGTTTACTACATGTATAAGAATTAAAGAAGTCTTATTTGTTGCATTTCGTTAATATTTGAAAGTGATTTTATTACAGTGAATCTCATGACATCATTCTTTTGTTATCCCTAAAGTTAACAGGAACGTTTGTAGCTCCAAAAAGCAGTGCATAATTCGACTGACGATCGCCACGTACTACGGACTAAAAGTTTGGCCCCTTATCCTTTGCAAAAGTTTCACTGCAGCTTTTTTTCCTCATTAACGTCAAAGCTGTGAAGAACTGAGAAAGTTCTTTTTTGAAGATAAAAAAAAGTTTGGAGGAGTTTTGAAGAATCTTGTTGTCACGTTCAAAGCCGGACGGAACGGCGATCGTGCGAGGCGAACGGGCAGGAAGCAGGCGGACAGGCGGAAGTCAGGGTAAACCAGGGATTTAATAAATAAACAGGGAGCAGGAGACATGAAACGCTAACTAACATCAATGACAGACAATGGACTCAGGTAAGACACGGACTGAAATACACAGGACTGAGCAAATTAACTAGACACAGCTGGGTACAATCGGGAGAAAACACGTGGGTAATCAGGGGGCGTGGCACACAGGAGGAGCGGACGAGCCGGGCATGACACTTGTTTTATGAATATAGATTTTCCCAACAATATAATTTTATTGAGTAAAAGATAAAGCGTATCATCATTTAGGACAACACCAAAGATAATATCATTACAAGTAAAGGAAGTCAAAAAATGAAATTTTGTACTTGTTGAGAAGCAACAAGAGAAGAACAAGTGGTCCAAAGTTTCTATGTCATTATTTTAAAAGTATTATTATCAAAGTTAAACTTAGTATGAAGAAATTAATTACAGGGATATATAGCATTGAATACTTTAAAGTGTAACTCTGACTTTGGGGGGTATTGGATAATAAATATATTTAGTGCAAATGTGTTTACTGGTTGATTTGAATTTTTATTGGAAAGGTGACGAAATAGTTCATAAGCAACGTCTAATAATATTATGTCTAATAATTTCATTTAGGAATTTACCCTACTTATAAAATAATACCATTGTATTGGAGAGGAGGGAGGCTATGAAATAGGAGAAGGGGAGAATTGTTTAAAAGGTTCCTGACCAACATTAAATGTGCAGCTGGAATAGATTTTAGAACAATATCAAACTCTTTTTTAATAAACTGTATTATGTTTTAAACAAAAGTTTTCAAAAAACAGAACATTTCCTGTGATGTCCAATAGATGCAAAGCTGACCAGATGTTCTTCTCTACCCAACGTTCATGGTACGGGGACTGATTTCTGTGGGTAATATATCTATTATTCCAAATAGGTACCAAGTTTGGACTGAAAAATAATAAGAGCATAAGAAATTTACAAACGAGAGGAGGCCATTCAGCTCATCAAGCACGTTTGGGGAGAACTTAACTAATAGCTCAGAATTTTTTAAATCTT
The DNA here is from genome assembly GCF_023856365.1 of Brienomyrus brachyistius. NCBI lineage: Eukaryota > Metazoa > Chordata > Actinopteri > Osteoglossiformes > Mormyridae > Brienomyrus > Brienomyrus brachyistius. The sequence continues at coordinate 2,484,561 of NW_026042315.1, forward strand.
ATCTAGCTCTGATTTAAAGGAACCCAGGGTTTTAGCTTGCACTACATGAACAGGAAGACTGTTCCATACTCTAACTACACGCTGTGTAAAAGTGTTTTCTCAAGTTCAGTTTAAAATGTTCTCCCACTAATTTCCACCTATGGCCATGAGTTCTAGTATTTAAACTAATATTGAAGCAGCCATTTGGCTGAAGAGCATCTCGACCTGTTAGAATCTTATATACTTGCAGGCTCATGATGGTCATTGACAAGAAAGGGCATTAAACTTGGCAAAAGTGACCGTAAAGAATGGCAGATAGTTTGTTATTCTTTATATAAATTCAATAACTAAGTCTGCTTTTATTATTGTTTCACTTGATAGGAAAGAGAGAAAAATCCATCAGTTTCTTTTGTTTTCGTTTGTGACTAATTTTCTCTAAAAATGAACTTACTTTTAGCAAAACAAAACTTCTGAATTCATTTTCCCAGTCTGTCAGTTTGCACGCACACACACACACACACACACACACACACACACACACACACACACACATAGTCAAATGCATTCATACATGTATATATATATAATCAGGAGTGGTACTTTCACCACGAAATGTCACCCATGTGCACTGTCTTCGCGTAGTGAACCAGTTTTCAATACAATGGTTAAAAAGGCTCAAACCTTCAGTGCCTCGTTGTGCCATCTCTACCAGTGTTTTTTGCAACAGGGAAAATACAACTTGTATGCTGGCCTTAGAAGCACAACTTCAAAGAATAGCTGCCATGCTTCTGTCTAGCATGGCAGAGGGAGTAAAACGGTATGGGACTGCTTTGGTGCTGGTAAGGTGGGTGATTTACACAGAGTACAAGGTGCAATGAACCTGCAAGGTTACCGCTCTGTTTTACAACTCATGCCACTCCCTGTGGTCAGCACTTCTATCAAGCAGCAAGGCTGATTCAAAGCACACTGGTGAAAGATGAGGAATCCAGAGAACTGTCCTGCTTGACTGGCCTACAGAATCATCACATCTCCAGCCTATCAAGCTCATGTGAGACCAGCTTCACCATGAGGTCAGAGAAAATACCAAGCCAGTCCCACCTCTGGGAATAGCAGGATTGAAATTTCCCCTAATATTGTCATAAACGGACAGCTCTAATGGCGAAGGACTGCAAAGCTGTAATTGCTGCAAATATAGTTTTCATACAGTTTGATTAATTGAAAATGAAGATGAAACTTATTGCAATATTTATTATATCACAAAGCAGAAGGCAGCTGGGAAAAGTAAAAAAAGAATCACCCCAGATGGGACTTAAAACCACGATATCCAGCTCAGAAAGTCAGGGCCGTGGGAATTTGGCCAGTGGGGCAACCGGCAGACCTGAGCTTATGACCAGGACACTTGACTCACAATGGAAGCTCAGAAAATTATAAGCAAGCCTGCAAAAGTGACATGAATGGATCTGTGGTAAAATGCATCTTGGGGCCGAGACATTATCACTCACAGTTCAGGAGAAGATGACATCCATCCATGGATCTCGGTCAAATGCGCTCATTGAGTTTCCGCTATGCCTTTGTCATTTAATGTTTGTACTTAGCTATAGAGTGGCAGGAACACAAATGAATGGGGAGTTTAAAAAAAAAAAACATTTGCATTACAGCAATACGTCACACATGACTATGTAAGGGAATAGATGAAACCCTGCATACATCACTATACCAAAGCAATTCAGTACAAAGTGCACTGACATGATTCATATGATTCCTGGTTTATTTGGAAAATTTAGGTCCACCATCAGCTAGGTGTTATATTTATGATGCACATTGATGACACCATTTGGCTGACACAATATCAGACTGAACTTATTTTATAATTTTAAAGGTTTAAATATGGTTCTGGGTGTTGGACATCCTGTCAGCCTTCCCCCCAAGAGAGAGTAAATGACTGCAGGGCATTACAAAGGTCCAGAATGGATTTTTCATTTACAGGTGTCTTCTTTGCCTCTCGTGACCAGTATCTCACTCCGGACCAGTGGTGGATCTCGTACTCAGCCACAGAGAATGGGTCCTCCCGCCCAGTGGATCTCCTCATCCCCTCAGCCACTGATTCCCTCCAAACTGATGGGGTAACTATGGTTGGCAGAAGTGGGGTTTGTTGTTCACTGTCATCCGCTTGACATTGATGGACCACTTGCTGAGGCTGAGGATGGTGGTATTTACGTATCCTCACTGTTAGGCCTCTGCACACCCATTTCTTTTGCTGACCTGTTGCACAGAAACATTTCTCTTTATAGTAAACTGTAACATGATTATAGCAATTATTTCAATGTTGCTCAGTCAGTGAGAATCATTTACATAGTGTTACATAGTTTGTGGTTTCAATTAATATCAGACTGACTCCAACTCAGAAGAAAAAAGGTCTGAAATACATATGTTTGAATTCTGACTTCTGATTAAAGTCTGACTTTTTCTTTTTATTCTGATAATATTCCTTCACCGCCCCAGCATCCATGTCTCCATTACTGGTGCCAGCCTGGTTGGAGGAAGGTGTTTTAGGTGAAGATCCTCCATCTCCCCATTCGATCACCTCATCCCATTTATCCCAGGCTGCCCAGTACTCGTCATCAGCCCAGCTCACGGCTTTTTCCATTCGCCTAGTGCTGAGAGGAGAAACAGCTTTCTGTCAGACAGGTTATACGACAGCACACCAGACAACAGTAAAAACTTCTTAAAGACCAAATACATAAGCTGGTTCAGTCAAGTATTTATATTAAATAACAAAACATGGTACTATTACCCAAGCATTATCAAAGTAGATGCCCAGAACATTATAATGTCACATAATACATCCATCATCAAACGCCTCCCCCGGTCATACAGTATCACCCAGCAAATGTTATCCACTTAATGCCAACAAAGGGTAGGGTGAGTGCACTTGACCTTCTGAACATGGTAACTGGTATTTGTTGCATCCATCCATCCATCCGTTTTCCAAACCACTTATCCTACTGGGTCGCGGGGGGTCCGGAGCCTATCCCGGATGCAATGGGCACGAGGCAGGGAACAACCCAGGATGGGGGGCCAGCCCATCGCAGGGATCAAAGCATCAGATAAATGTAAAAGCATTAATAAGATATTCCTACAGAGCAATTTCTAATAGACATGGCAGTGCCCTAACATCTCATGTAATAAACCCTTTGGCATCATCTGCTGCCTTATTCAGCCTAAACCAATAGTCCAGAGGATCCTCCCTAGCATCTGACTTGGTTGAACAAAAATCTGCTGGAGGCATCCCAGAATGCACAGTCAAATAAGAATGCTGCTTCAGGACACTAAGGACTGCATCCACATCTCCAGTGGCAGTGACAGTATCATTACTATGCAGCCATGCTCTGACCACATCTCTGGCACATCCCATCAGTCTGCTTGTGCCTGCAGTAGGGATGGGTGAACCTAAGCATTCAGAGGTTTCCCCAGCAGATAGACTATTTGGCATCTTAGAGAGGGCACTGAGGTAGAGATTGGTAAACAACTTCACAATATTATTCTTAACCTGCCAGATCTGGATTATCCCCTCTGTCAGAAATCTTGCAGGCAGAGCCCACTTGAAGCAGAGCCGAGAGGTAGGGCTACATGTTAAACTAAAGGCAGAAAAATACTTGCTTTTCATTACACACTTATGTACGTACGTACAGCCGCGGTCCGTATCCTGCGTTCTTTGCGTCAGTTTTTGTGCACATACTCAAAAATTTACGGAACGTATACGAAGATGCAATACCTGCGTAATTTATAGGGGGCAGTGTTGCGAGATCTGCACTCAACAGTCAAGATATCCACGTTTGAGGACCTGTTGATTGAGCAGGTCCGCAATTATCCTCATCAAAATAACATGTAATAATAGATGGCAAGAGATTTCAAGCATCCTGAATTTTAATTTGGAAATTTGTAAAAACAAGTGGCAACAAGTGCGAGACCGGTATGTTAGAGCCCGGAAAATGTTAGTTGTGAAACGAAGCGGTGATCCTGCTGACCTGATGTTTTGCCTAGCAATTATCCACCGTCTGGACTGGATGAAGTGTCACCTCAACCACAAAACTACTGAAACTAATTTCCCTAGAATTGACACGGTAAGTGTTTTTTTTACTTATTGTTTGGAATAACATCCATCCATCCATCGATTTTCCAAACCGCTTATCCTACTGGGTTGCGGGGGGTCCGCAGCCTATCCCAGAAGCAATGGGCATGAGGCAGGGAGCAACCCAGGATGGGGGGCCAGCCCATCGCAGGGCACACTCACACACCAGTCACTCAAACATGCACTCCTACGGGCAATTTAGCAACTCCAATTAGCCTCAGCATGTTTTTGGACTGTGGGGGGAAACCAGAGTACCCGGAGGAAACCCCACGACGACATGGGGAGAACATGCAAACTCCACACACATGTGACCCAGGCAGAGACTCGAACCCGGGTCCCAGAGGTGCGAGGCAACAGTGCCAACGACATGGGGAGAACATGCAAACTCCACACCTGATGAACCGGTGATGCCATTCTAAACTCCTGCACCACCATGCCACCCCAGACTTTAACTTGATTTATTTAAAATATTTCCTAGAATTGCGTATACTAAATTCAACCCAAAAAAGCGAGTGCAAATTATTACATCATTTAATTTGAGTAAATTCTACAGTTTATTTATTTGCAGTTTACGTACTGAATTACAGTGCATTGCAGCATTTTATCGGCAAGGTTCTCATAAATATTGCCCTACTTTCTACAGTATTGTACTATTTTACTGATAAACAGTGTTACTGTGATAATTTCACTGTTTATTACAGCAGGGGTGCAGATTGAACCCACAACCCTGGAGGTGTGAGGCTACAGTAGGAGCAATGGGCCACTATTGATACTGTGAGAAATGATGAGTATTTTTAATCATACACTATAACTGATGTGCCGCTACATTGCTTGTGTATGCTCTGCACCTTGCCTTTCTCCCTTACTTGTCTTTCTTGTTCTCCACACCTTGTGAGCTTCAACATGAGCTGATTGATTGTTTTTCATAAGGCCCCAGGTTAGTTAGGTTCAGTCTCCTGGAAAATCACTAGAATGTGTCCTTGGCTTTGGAAGCTAAGAACACCTTATTTTCAGGGAGAGTCCTGTAATATTTATTTTAATAAATTATTTTTATTGATAAACCTTCATACTGATAATCCTCTTTTAGTGGTCCTAAAAAAACATTTCACGATTCAGTAACCCTACTTGTTCAATAGATGGCAGTGTAGTACTTCGACTAAGACGTGCTATGGAAATTGCCGGTAAAATATAAAGCTCGTTTTCCACTTTAAACGTTTGTCTGACTGAAATGACCACATGTTGTACATATGTTATTGTACTATACGTCTAACCTTCAGCGTTATATACCACACCTACCTCAGTTATCTGCAGCAATAAAATATGGATGTGTAATTGGACAGCTGCAAGTTAAGTTGTAGAATCGATTATTTTTCTAAACGTTTATCTGTCTGATTTTACAGTAAAGTATGCATGGACGCATGGTACAATAAGGTGTGAATAAGTTGAAAATATACATGAAATATTATAAAATAATAAATATGTGTAAACATTTACGGCTCCCTGGAAATGATCAGTTATCATGATAGTACAAATAAGCAGTTATCCAGACATCCCAAGTCTCCCGCATATTGACAGCGGCTCCCTGATGCCCCTAAATTAAAAAAATTTATATCCTGGAAACTAGAGCAAGCAAACAAGAGCATGCACGCGAGACAGTAGCACACACGAATGAGCAAGTAAATGAGCTAGGAATGAGCGAGAGAGAGAGGGATAGAGAGAAAGAGAGAACGTGCGTATGTGTGGATCCCTATATGTGTGACTCTTCATGTAGCCAGTGCTAGACAGACAGCATCCTGATTGGTTTACTTAGCCATATAAGCCAATCATATTTCAGTGCGGGCGGGCTTTTATTTAACTCCCAGAGAACCGAAGGTATTGGTTCCATGGAGCGTCACGGCGGAGGGAGAGTGTCTCAAAAAACGAAAATATAAAATGCATTTCACCACAGACTACACAAAAACGTGCCCTTGTTTAATAAGGATGAAAAATAATGACAATGTTACGCGCTGAACTGTTTGCAACAGTGATTTCAGCATTGCTCATGACGGTTTAAACGACTGTAAAAGGTACGTCCAGGTGAGTTTAACAAGTGTCATTTAATTTTCTGTATTATTCAGGTAAACACTGGTTAGACACTTGGTTAGTTGTCATGAAAACACCAAACTTCCTGAAGGCTTTTGTAAAGTAGCAATGGAATATAATTAAGGAATTTACATATAGTAAAAGAATAATCTACTTATATTATTGTCAAAATAATACATAATATTGGCCGTCGTAATTCAGTGCGTTGACTAGAGAAAATTAATGAATATATATATATATATATATATATATATATATATATATATATATATATATATATATATAATGAGGCAATACAGAAATTCTGTTCTGTAAAATTAAGTTTGTTGAAAGCTAAATAAATTGCTGTGCATAGGATACAGTGAAATGAGGTTGGTAAGAGCTTTTTTTTAACGTAAGTACGACTAAATCTCATTATGGCGACGCGAGTCGGTCAGACATAAACACGCGAGAGTCTGACTGCGGTCAACGACGTTGTGTGGCGCCAGCGGCAGGCGGTTGTCATGGTTACTTTGCCACAAACCGGCCGAAGTTCGCGCCCTTTTAGTAAGACATGTCCGGCGTTCGAGCTCCGGCAAACAAAACTAAAGCCGGATTTATTTAGATAATTTCTGCTTAAACTTTATTAAACTAATACATGTATGTTCCGTGGTAATTTTTGTACTTATCGATGTAGCTGGGTTTCGATAATTTAGAAGTTAATTGCGACTTTTTAGCTGGTTAGCTAGTTCTTGCTAGTTGGATACTAGCATTGCACTGTGTTTTCGTTGGTGTACCTCTGGGTTTTTTGTGTCTGTTAATCTATTAACTACTACAGAAGTTTACATCGTTTTTGATAGTGAGTCAGACATACCTGTGTATTAATATGTTTTTCGGGTTGTGTGATTTCCATACATGTATATAGTTGCCACTTGGTTTACCATAGCTTGGTGTTAACTACAGATCTGATTTGGGATTCTGAAATTGCCCTGGTGTGCAGCACATGTCACACTTCTGTGTGTCTTCACATGTCTTCTGATTACTGGTTGCATTTACAACATGCCACATTATATATAAGTCACGGTATTTTGTGTGTCAGGTATAGAGATAAATATTATTTTTTAGGATAAATTCAGTTAAACTAATTGAGAGTTAGCTGTAGTAAGCTGCCCTACACACAAACGCTGTGACCCCAGAGGTAAGCTGCTGTTCACCCAAACGCCCTGACTCCACAGGAAGGCTCACATCCAACCGAACACTGTGACCCCAGAGCTAAGCTGACATGTACCCAAACACCCTGATCGCAGAGGCAAGCTGCGGTCTACCCAAACACGCAGACCCCTCAGGTAAGCTCACAGTCACGCAAATGTCCTAACCCCAGAGGTAGGCTGCCATCCACCCAAATGCTCTGATCTCAGACAAGCTGCTGTCCACCCAAACACACAGGCGCCTCAGGTAAGCTCACATCCACCCAAATGCCCTAACCCCAGAGGTAGGCTGCCTTTGACCCAGCCCCCTGACCCCTGAGGTAACCTCGCTTCCACCTAAACACTCTGATCTCAGAGGCAAGCTGACATTTGCCCAAACACCCTGATCACAGAAATAAGCTGCCATCCACCTAAACGACCTACCCCCAGAGGTAAGCTGACATCCATCTAACTGCCTTGATCCTAGGCTGCCCCAGTACGTCTAGGTGGTGACAATCCATCCTACAGGGTTGACATGATGTGCTTTCCTGAAGCACACAAAGGACACCTCGGGTTTTATGTAAGTTTGCTTTCTTTTTCTGTGCTTGTGTTTTATTTGGTTTGGATTGTATTTAATGGCATGTACAGAATTTACTGAGCACTTTTTTGGTTGATCACTGTTGGCACATATTCATCAATATTAACATTATTAACATTTTATTTTATCTGTTGTGCTGTTTATTTTGTGATTGACCTATTTTATTCCTAAGGTTACTGATTTTATGTGTTTTAGGAAAGTGTATGATGCTGTTTTAGCCCGACCCTTGTGCAGAGTTTGGAAGTCTGCGGGTATGTTCCTTTTTGAACTTTTTCTTTTTGTCTTAACTTTTTATTGGCATGCATGTAAGGTAACATTTTAATTGTTTTATTGGCCATGTAATTAGATTTTAATGGTGTATAATTGTATTTGCTGGTGGAATTGCTCTTTTGCCTGTGTTAAGGGTAATAGTTCTGCAGGTAGTTCTATTTGTTAAATGTTTGATAAATAAAATTCTTATTGTACTGGGTTGGCATTGATTTGCATGGTGTTTCAGCCTTTTAGATTGTGATTTTGTGTTAATGTAAGTAGTACAAGCATAATATTATTTAAAAATCGGCGGGGTGCAGTCTGCGGGTATCGCTTCTCGGCCTTTTGGCTAAAATCAAGTGGATTTTACTGACTTTTTACCGGTTTTCACGGACTGCGTCGGGTTTTTTAGAGGAAGGCACGGTTAACCTAAGGCGTGACCAGCAGGTGGCTTGACCGCCGCTGCCACGGGGCGACCCGTGCCTTCCTTTTTAGCCTTTTATCCCTGCTTTTATTTCTGTTTTTAGTAGGCTGGGGATCCCGCAGTGGCTGGTGGCTTGTCCGCCGCCCTGCTGGGCGAACTGGTGTTTTTATTTTTAGCTGGTTTTATAGTTTAGCTCTGCTCGACTCATCCCGGATTGGCGGACGGCGGACGTCGAGACCACGGCGGCGGAAGGACTCTGCTCCAGCGGCGACGTCGGTGGACCTTCCCGGATGGCAACGGCCGGCGGACCATCGAGGAAGCCCTTCAGCGGGCCGTGGCTGGTAGCAGGCGGTGGCCTGCGGAATACCACCCGGTTCTGCTGGAGGGCTGAGGGGGAGGTGGGCACCTTCCCCGACCGGCTGGCCTTCATCCGGGAGGTGGCCTTCGAAGCACTGGGCCTTCGTATGGAAGATGTTCTTTGCGTACCGCGGAATGGCCCCTTCGAATTCTTTGAGGTCACCTTGTCCACCGATGACAGCTGCAGCAAGGTCCTGGAGCGGAGCAAGGAGGGGGCCCAGCACCCTCTCCTTAGACGGTATACCATCGAGCCTCTGTGGTGGCCCGACAAGCGGGTTATTACTGTCCACTGTTTTAACCCGCATGTTACCGCCGAGTCCGTCTGCTTGTTTTTAAAAAAAAGTATGTGGACCTCCTTCCTGGCCACAGGGACATCCGGGATGAGCTGGGGATCTGGACTGGCCGACGCCAGTTCCAGGCCCGCCTGCGCCCGGACGCTAATGGGGCAGGCGGTTTTAGCCACCCCCCAGCCTATTTTAACCTACAGGGAAATAAGGCATACCTTTTTTATTCTGGACAGCCTCCCTTCTGCCGGCAGTGCCACAGCTTTGGACACACCCTGGAGGGATGCGCTAACCTGCGCTGCCGCAACTGCCTGGAGTCGGGGCACATGGCCAGGGACTGCAAGGGCCCCCGTCGCTGCATACACTGCAACGGCGAGGACTATCTGGCTCGTTCCTGCCCACAGAAAAAGACTACATATGCCGACGCTCTGTCGGGTAACAGAGCAGTCGGCACGGAGAATGGTGGGGGAGCTCTAGCCCCCACGACTGGGCAGGAACAGCCGGCGACGGGGGCAGGAGGAGAAGCCCTGGTCGAGGTGGAGGAGGCCCCTTCGAGTGCGACACCAATGCAGGAGGGGTCTCCGAACAAGGTGGAGCAGCTCGCCCTGGCTCCAGGCGTCAGCAGCAGGCGAAAGAAGAGCGGTGCATCCCCCCGGGGGAGGAAGAAGAGCAGAAGGGAGGCGCAACCCGACGCATCCAGCCCTCCGGCTGCCGACAGTATCCCCCCTCCCTGATGTTAGAAGCCCCCCGTCTGGTGTGGGACTTGGGACAGTCCCCCGCAACCCCCAGGAGTACAGCGGTCAACAGGACACTGCTAATGAACAGGAGTACCTGGGGGGGCTGAAATTGGGGGACCTTTTGAGGTTGACTGAGGAGGGGGGGCAGTAGGACAGTATTGTTTTTAATGGCTGGCTTTTATTATTTTAGTTTGTTGTTTTTAATTGTATTTTATTATTTTAACATTCTATGGCCAATTTTAATATTGTCACCTTGAATGTAAGGGGTTTGAGGAACATTTTAAAACGTACATCTGCTTTTAACCAGCTGGCATCTTCTCCCTTCAGCATTTGTTTTCTGCAGGAAGTCCACCTCCGGGACCAGCGGGACGAGGCTCTCTTTTCACGACAGTGGAAGAGGGGTAGATCCTACTGGAGCGTAGGTGGCGTCCACTCCTCAGGCGTCGGGATCCTTTTTGGCGACCGCGCCTTTGAAGAAGTAAGTGCGTTTACCGTCCTTCAGGGCAGGGTTTTGGGAGTGGATGCCACATGGAGGGGACAGCGCCTCCGGGCCATATGTGTCTACGCTCCGGTGGAGGCCTCGTCCCGTATAACTCTCTTTGAAGAGTTGTCCCCGTTCTGTGTCACAGATCGACACTTGATTTTAGGAGGGGACTTTAACATCTCGTTGGAGGGTAGACAGGATGTCAGCTCAGGGCATTTTCGCCATTTTATTCGTTCCTTTAAACTTGTTGACGGTTTTAAAACATGCAACCCCAGCATGCCGGGCTTCACCTGGCATAATAGTCGCGGAGCCAGCAGCCGCATCGACTACATTTTAGCTTCACCCCCCGTTGCTTTTAAAAAGGTGTCCCTCTCCCCACAGTGGCCCACTGACCATCTGGCAGTGGAGGCCACTGTCTCCATAGACGCCCTTGTATATGGGGGCGGCTATTGGAAAATGAACCTGCAGATCCTGGAGGAGAGAGATTTTAGACACCTTTTTTTAGATCACTTCTCCGAGTGGCAGAAGGACAAGCCTACCTTCCCCTCCGTGGCCGAATGGTGGGAGAGTGTGAAGGACAGGATCTGAACCTTCTCCATGCAGTACAGCAAGCAGCGCAGGATGGAGAAGAAGTTCTCCATTCTGCGGCTGGAGAGAAGGTTGCGGGATGAATACGCTGCTCACAACAACGGGGGCACCATCAACCACGAGCGGCTGCTTGACATAAAGGGTGAGCTGAGGCGCCTGCATGAACAGGCCGCCTCGGCCCAAATGCTCCGCGACAAAATATTTGAGGTGGAAAATAATGAAAAGTGCAATTCTTTTTTTTTTCCACAGAGCCAGGGAAGCCCGGGAGGAGAAGAGCTTTAGCTCTCTCCGTGCCTCAAATGGCAGTATAGTCAAGGATACATCAGACATGCTGGAGGTTGCTAAATTGTTTTACCTTAACCTTTTTAATGTTAGGGATACGGACCCGGTTGCTGGGGAGCGCTTCCTAGATAACATCTCACCTTGTCTTCCCAGTGACATCCGGGACGGCTTAGAAGCCCCCATCACCTTGGCCGAGCTGACTGCAGTGCTTGGCAAGATGAACCGCCGCAAGGTACCTGGCCTCGATGGGCTCCCGGTGGAATTTTATTCCACCTTTTGGGATGTCCTCGGGCCGGAATACTGCAGGTTGTAGAGGACGTTCAGCGCCGGGGTTTGCTCACTAAGAGCATGAGGTCGGGGGTCCTCTCTTTGTTGCACAAGAAGGGCGATCGGGCCGACCTTGGCAACTGGAGGCCCCTGACCATGCTTTGTGTAGACACAAAGCTCATCGCAAAGACCCTTACCGAACGCCTGAGGAAGGCCATGGCTCATCTGGTTCACAGCGACCAGACGTGTGGAGTACAGGGTCGATCGGCGACGTGGAATCTCCACCTCATCCGCGACGCCATCGCCTGGGTGGAGGATAGGAACCTCCCTCTCCTGCTGGTCAGCTTGGACCAGGAGAAAGCCTTCGACCGGGTAGATCACCGCTTCCTGTTCAAAGTATTGGGTAAGTTTGGCTTCGGGCCCAATTACCTGGGGTGGTTACTCACTTTGTATAACGAAGTTGGGAGCCATGTTGTTATCAATGGCTTCCTGAGTGATTTGGTGCCCCAGCGGAGTGGAGTGAGGCAGGGATGTCCCCTCTCCCCCCTCCTCTACGCGCTCTATATAGAGCCACTGGCGTGCGCCATTCGCACCCACCCCAGGGTCGATGGCCTTCTTATCCCAGGAAGTCGGGGGACAACTGTTAAACTGACCCAGTATGCAGACGACACCACGCTTTTCATCTGCTCGGATCAGTCTCTCGGTCATGCCTTGAGCCTCGTTCACGCGTTCGGTTGGGCCTCTGGCGCGACGCTCAACCTCAGTAAGTCGGTGGCCAAGTATTTCGGCAGCTGGAAGGCGAGGGAGGACGTCGCAGGTGGTCTCACCCTCTGTGACGGTCCTCTCAAAGTTTTGGGGGTCAACTTCCTTTCGGATGGTGCCGCCCGGTTGAACTGGGAGGAGCGGTTGGCGATCGCCAGGCGGAAGATCGGACTGTGGAAGTCCAGGTCCCTGTCCTTCCAAGGTAAGGTTTTAGCCTTAAAAGTGGATATTCTTCCCACCCTGCTCTACCTTGCACATGTGTACCCTTTGCCCCGCTTCATGCGGAGGGGCCTGACGAGGGACGTTTTTAACCTCGTCTGGGGGGGCAGGTATGAGTACGTGCATAGGGAAGTGATGTATCTCGGAAAGGACAGTGGAGGGAGGGACGTTATTGACTTTCCTCTCAAGCTTGACTGCCTGTTGTTCTCGCAGCTCTGCACGCGCCTGGCAGCTCCCCTCGAGCACCCCCATCAGCACTTTGTGCGTCTGTGGCTGGCTCTCCCCATGAGACGTCTGGTGACGTCGTGGACCAACCTCGGCCCCAAGGCTGAGACCCTGCCGGTCCACTACAGCCACGCTGTCAAGTGGAGTAAGTCTATTCCGGCAGGTGTCAAGACAGAGGCCCTGACCAAGCACAGAGCCCTTTACAAGGCTTTGCTTGGTCATAGGGAGACTCGGGCCATGTTGGGCCTGGAGGAAGGCACATGGGCGAGAATCCAGCCTAAGGGTTTGGATTACAGGCTGCAGGACCTGAACTGGCAGTGCCTTCATGGTAAGCTGCCAGTCAGGGACGTCTTGCACAGGCATAAGCTGACCAGACACCCCCGCTGCCCCAGGCCCGAGTGCAGCGAGGATGAGACCATCAAGGGGCAACTGGATTATCCTCCTGTTGGTGTAAAACTATGATATGATGCCTGTCAAAGTGTATCAGCTTCGCCATTTCAGAACCTCTGCTAAAATCATCCTAGTATTTGCAGCGACCGTCCAGTGCAGCCATGTATTTTTTTACTTGGCCACTAGCAGACCTCATACAGCTAGTCAATCTCTCACTGACTTTTTAAACCGATATATCTAATTATTTAATAGAGCTGTTGGTGAAATTTAACAAAATCATGGAACGGCTGAGGTGCCCCTGAGGAGAAGTTTGGGAACTGAAGCGGTGTTCATCTAGCCATCGAACTAGATATCAGTAACATTTTAGAAACAGAACAAATTATTACTAGTTTTTATTGTGTTACTCTTAATTTGCACGTGTTATAATGTTAAATTGTGTTTTTTGTTCTAAGCTAAAGTACACTTGCTACCCAGATAAACAGCTGTAAACATTTCTTTGGACAGCCTAAGACTTTTGCACAGGACTGTATGTTTGACAAAAAATAAATGACTGTGTTCAGTGAGCTGAATAAACATGAAACATATAATTGTATAGTTTTTCTCTCTGACTGAAATGTAACTAAATGTAATCCTGATTGGGGGGGGGGCTTTCCCCCTCCCTTGTATATGTACGACTTGTATATTTATATCTGTTTACTGTATTTCCTCCCTGTACAATGACAATAAAGGCTTTCTGTTCTGTCCTATTAATGTCCTGCTTCAGCGTCACCCAAAGCATAACTGAGTAACATAATGAAACCACAGTCTGCTGGATTAATTTAAATTTACTGTATAAATTCAAAATATAATTATGTCCTGTTACTGTCCTGCTTCAGTGGACTAAAGTAAATGCAATTATTCTTAATATATTTGATTAAATAATGTTTTGTTTTGTTAAATAATCTGACTCCCCCAACCGTACAAGGTCTGGTTGCTTCCCCGTCAGACAGAAGGGGCAGGTGCCTAGGCAGCCTTGCCACCCCCACCCCACTGTATAAGGTCTAGTTTTGCCCCCATCATACAGAACCCAGAACCCACACATGTAACCCAGGCAGAGACTCGAACCCAGGTCCAAGAGGTGTATGGTAACAATGCTAACCACTGCACCACCATGCCACCGCCATTTACATGTATGTAACAGTTTTATTACCTTGTAAATAGTCTGTAGGGTTTGCAAACTACCGAAACGCCTTTGATGTAACTAATTATAAGTTTATAATAGAACAATATAGATTTGCCTATCTCAGGAACAATGAGTGCAGGCGGGAACCAACTCTGGGCGAGAACCAACCCTGGGCGGGAGTCAACCCTGGGTGGGAACTAACCCTGGGTGGGAACTAACCCTTGGTGGGAGCCAATACTGGGCGGGCGCCAACACACGGCAGGGCACACACACTCACACAAGTACAGGGACAATTTAGAGATGCCGATCAGCCAACCCTGCACGCCTTTGGACTGTGGGAGGAGACCGGAGCAGCACTGAAACACCTCGCTCCAAACGGGCTTCAGTGCAGGTAATATATTAAGGCAGTGTTATGGCGGGACGTCTGTGATGGGGGGGTGAGAGGTGGTGTTCAGGCTTAATCCAAAGTAGATTAGTGGGTCTCATTAGGAACAGTGACGACCTGCCCTGTAGAGAGGAGATGAAGAGACTGGTGGGATGGTGCAGTGACAACAGCCTGATCCTGAATGTGGAGAAGACCAAGGAGATGATCATGGACTTCAGGAGGAAACAGCCCAATCATTCAGCACTCGTCACTGACAACAGTGCTGTGGAGTTGGTCAGCAGCGTCAGATTCCTGGGGGTGCAGATAACTGACAGTCTGGACTGGTCACCAAACAACATCACCGGTTAAACGGGCTCAGCAGCGTTTGCACTTCCTGCGCCGGATGAAGAGAGCTTTCCTCTCCCATCCTCAGCACCTTCTACGGAGGCACCATAGAGAGCGTGCTGACCAGCTGTATCTCCATCTATTTTATGTTCACTGCAGCCCACGCTGTTTGCATCTTGTCATTGTTGACTGTGTGAAAAATGTCCCTAGAGAGAGATAGAGGATACCGCTTCCATCAAATTGACAGGTTGGGTCAAAGGTCACGGGTCAAAAGTTCACTTGTGGGCGGGGCTTGGTTGTGGTGGTACGATGTGACGTCACGGGAGAGGGATTTATTTATTTATTATTATTTTAATTTATTTAATTATTTATTATTATTTATTTTAAAAATTATAATTTTATATTGAGGAGAGTGCTTACGAGTGTCGGGGTTTTTGTCGGGCGCCGCCGCCGGGGCTGAGCTGGGTGGGTTACCTGATGGAGCGTGAGCGTACGCTGTGTCTGGTGCGGTACTGTGGTAAGGTCCCGGGCTTTGGAGAATCAGCAAAGGACTTATTCACATACTGGTGCGGTACTGCGGTAAGGTCCCCACGGCTTTGGATAATCCGCAAAGGACTCGGAGAGAGCGATGCCGGAGAGCTGAGAGCCGTGCTGCGCGAGTCTGAGAGAAACTCTGAGAGAATGAGACTCTGGGAGAAAATGATAAAGTTGGAGCAAAGAATGAGAGGAGGAGCTATCCTATGGCCTACAAGATAAAAGCATATGGCACCAAATTGGAATCAGTAGTCTTTAAAAGAATAAATGGACTAGCAACTGTCTCTGGGGGAGCACCCCCGGTTAGGTACTATTAAGCAGCATTTAGTGACATGCATAAAAACACATTTTTAAAAACTTTGACAGAATAAAGTCTTAGTTATTTGAATAAATACGTTTTTCAGTAAATGTTTATTCACGCGCATGCGGACAAACACACACACCCTGGAGGTCAAACTAAAAAAAAAAGTTGATACAAACTACAGTTGTATTGGACACGCACACAAAAACACAAAAGAGTTTGCTCAATCAAAAAAACAAACATATATAGTTCACGTTTTTTATTAAAATGTATAAGGATTGTTTTGTTATAGCGAAATTTTAAATTAATATGAGTGGGATATAAGTCATTTAGGCAACAGGACTTGAGGAAGAACCTAAATAGTGGCTAGAAATGACCGACCAGGCAGGCAGAAGTGTGCTTTCCTTATCTCACAAGTCATGGAAGGGTGGGATGGGGGACACATAAGTGTGGGGTAGGAACTGTGGAATCAGGCAGGGGTGTAAGAATTTAGGATATAGTCTTGTTATTTTAAAGAAGGTGTACATGATTATTTAATTACATTTAATGGCAACCAGTAAGCTGCATTTAGCACCATGCTGCAAATACACATTAAAAACTTTAAAGAATGGTAATATAACTTGACCATAGTTTTTAGTTACACAAATATTTGTAAGACGTAACATGAAAGTTTTTCAAAGTGAGATGTACAGATGTTTTAAAATGTAACATGAAAGTTTTTAAAAGTAAGATGTACAAATGTTTTAAAATGTGACATGAAAGTTTTTCAAAGAAAGATGTACAAATGTTTTAAAATGTAACATGAAAGTTTTTCAAAGTAAGATGTACAAATGTACAAATTCACATAAACCGGTTAAAAAGAATTTCCCCAGGAACAGAGTGTTTGTACTGACAACCATGTGTCAGTGGCAGGCCGATTTATGCGACATGCAAGGGCTGGCGACGTACAATGATGGGTTAAAGTATCTGCTTGCGGTGATTGATGTTTTTTCCAAAAAGGCCTACGCGTGTGCGTTAAGAGACAAGACTGGGGTGGCAGTGGGTGTGCGTTTGTATGTATGTATGTGTCATGCCCTGCTCGTCGGCTCCTCATGTGTGCCACGCCCCCTGAATTCCCACGTGTGCTTCCCTGATCGTTTCCAGCGTTGTCTGATTTCTTTGCTTAGTCTCGTTGTATTTAAGTCCTGGTCTGACCTGTTCCCTTTGTCTGTCATTGTGGATTCGGCGTGGGTGAATGTTTCCTGGTCCTGTCGTCCCAAATAAACCCCCGTTAGCCCTGAATACCGCCTGTTTGCAAGCAGAAACTGCAGTGTTAAAGGGTCCAACAATATCAAGGCCAAGTTTCTTCCATGGTCCATCAGGCAGCGGGACTGGTTGCAAAGGAGCAGGGTGAATAGAAGCTGTTTTATCATTAACCTGGCAGAGTATACATGAAGCAATGCAAGACTGAACTTGTGAGTCCATCTTTGGCCACCAGTAGAGGTCGCGCAGACGTTGCTTTGTGCGGACGATTCCTTGATGACTCTCATGTGCAAGCATGATCAGTGCGTGTCGTAAGGAGAGTGGCACGATGAGTCTTGAGCCTCTGAGGATGTAGTTATCCTTGACGGAGAGCTCATCTCTGATCTTATAGTATAGGGCTAGTACACCACTTACTGATTTAACCGATGGAGGCCAACCACTTTCAAGTTGTGAGCGCAGGGCTGACAGTTCAGGACAAGAAGAACAAGCAGAGTTGAAGTCAGCCACTGGAAGGGAGCTTAGGACAGCAGAAATATGTGCCACCATCTCGGGTTCTGAATCTGAAATAGAGTCAGGAGGCGCAGGCAGGGGAAGGCGCGAGAGACAATCAGCCGTATAGTTCTGGGAGCCTGGTCGATAGACAACATCATAGTCAAAACATAGCAGGCGTGCAGACCAGCGGGCAACCCGCATACCAGCCCGACCGATTCCCTTTGTGCTGAGCAGTGTTGTCAATGCCTGGTGATCTGTGCGGAGAGTAAAACGACGTCCCCACAGGTATGTTCTCCATTTTTCTGTAGCCCACACACAAGCAAGTGCTTCTTTTTCAACAGTCGAGTATTTCCTCTCCGTTTCAGTCAGTGTGCGGGAAGCGAAAGCCACAGGCTTCTCTGTGCCATCAGGTTGTACTTGTGCAAAGACAGCTCCAAGTCCATAGTCACTTGCATCTGTGGAAATTACCGGTCGTAGAGAAGGGTTAAAAAGAGCAAGCGCAGGACTGTCCACAAGAAGTTGCTTAACTTCCTCAAAGCTGCTTTGTGCTGCAGGAGACCATGTAAATGTGTCTTTTTCACTGACACAGGCACGCATAGGAGCCACAACCGTCGCAAAGTTAGGCAGAAACTTTGAATACCAGGACACTAGGCCCAGAAACGATCTCAGGGCAACAGCGTCAGATGGAGGAGGGGCTTTCAGGACAGCATTAATGTGTTCTTGGTCAGGAAGAATGCCATCTACAGTAATGACATGACCTAGGAAGCGTAGGGAGGTTTTCCTGAAGTGACATTTGTTCTCATTGAGAACCAATCCAGCCTCCTTCAGCTTTTGGAGGACAGCGTTGAGGTTCTGGTCATGCTCAACAGGGGAGTTGCCATAGACAATAAGGTCATCCAAATAATTTTGAACACCTGGAAGACCGTTGAGAATGTCAGCCATCATTTTCTGGAAGGCTGAGGGGGCTGATGTGAGGCCATAAGGAATTCTGCAGAATCGGAACAGACCATCATGTGTGATGAATGCTGTAAGGTCTCTGCTATCTTAATGAAGAGGCAACTGGTAGTATGCATTAGCCAGATCGATTGTAGAAAACAGCTTTGCACCTTGTAAATTTGCAAGCAGTTCATCCACATGAGGTAGAGGGTAGCAATCTGTGACCACAGCCTTGTTTGGTTCACGGAGATCTGTGCACATTCGTATTCCACCAGTTTTCTGTCCTGTAACTACAATAGGCGAAACCCAAGGTGATGCATCAATTTTCTCAATCACACCAGCTTTCAGCAAGCGGTCAAGTTCAGCTGAGACAGAAGCTCTTACAGCAAAAGGCAGGCGTCGTAATTTCTGGCGTACTGGTTTAACAGTGGGGTCAATTTTCACCTTATGCACAAAGTTTTGTGCACAACCAATGTCTGGAGTAGTAGGGATGCAGGAAGCGGTTGAAACAGTCACACAGCTAACAGCACTAGCAGTACGGATACAGGGAGCAGATGCAGAGTTTGTGGTAAACACGGGAGGGAGGGTAGTGTTACCTTCAATGCAGATGCTTAAGGCTTTCATGAGATCTCTTCCTAAAAGAGAAGTGCCCTTCTTCACCACGTAAAATGTAACTGGGGCAGTGAGAACTCCTCTACTCACTTTGACTTGTAGGCAACCAAGCACAGGAATTCTCTTCCTTGTGTAAGTCACTAGCTGACTAACAGGTGGAAGTAGTGGTGTGTCATTGAAATACTGAACATAGATGTGGTGTGGCAAAATAGATACTCCTGATCCTGTGTCAACAACCATTTCATGCTCTTTGGTAAGAGAAGCAGGAGTACTGATATTGATTTTGCATGTAAGTGTATGTGGTGCATGGCAAGTGTTGTTTAAGTATAGCACAGTCAGTTTAGGTAGCTGAATCTCACGTACATCACTTGTCTTGGATGAGCGACAAACACGAGAAAAATGTCCAACTTTATGGCAAGACTTGCAAGTTGCTTTGGCTGCAGGACACTGAGAAGAATTAGCCAGATGTGTGTTAGAACCACACCTGAAACAGCTGCGGGAAGATGTAGTGGAGGCATTGAATGGCTTATTAGGATGAATGTGCTGTGTGTATTTCTTTTTAGTGAATTGTGAACGAGGTTGTACAGCTTGCACTGAGACACTGTCCTTTCCTGCTATTGTTTTTGCTTGTTGAACAGCAGATTCTACTTGTGATGCGAGTGTTAAGGTTTTGTCCAGTGTCAGATCCGATTCGAGCAGGAGCCTCTCTCTTATGTTTGAGTTATTCACATGTTCAATCAGCTGATCACGGATCATCTCATCGGTTTTATCATCAAATCCACATTTTGAAGCGAGATCACGCAATACGGCCGCATACTGTATAATAGTCTCGTGAGGTGCTTGTTTTCGCTGTCTGAGGGTATGTCGTTCCACAACAACGTTTACTTTAGGTGTATAATGTTTCTCTAAAGCAGTGACAGCAGAGTCAAAGGAGTCACCTGTATCTGGTAGCGAGTAGAAAGTCCGTTGTCCCTCGGCTCCGAGACAGTGGAGTAGCGTAGCTCTCCTGCGCGCTTCAGGCCAAGCATTTCCCGTTGCATTAACTACCAGTAGGTAGTTCTTGAAAATCCGCATCCACATGTCGAAAGGTATCGGGGGCTCTCCCGGGCACGGCAAAAACATCGGAGGTGCAGGCACGTTTCCAGCCATGGTGAGTCAGCAAAAAAAAGAAGAGGTGAAAACACAAAACTCGTCGCCAGAAATGTAGTGTAGCACTCGAATAACCAGGCCAGAGAATATACAAATGCTGTTAAACGAAATGCTATTTACTTAACAAGCATTACATCAAAAACATCAAGGTAGCACAGCAGTACGGATGTTCGTATTCGTCTCACTCTACTCATCACACTTCTTCCTTTCTCGTCTCTACAGTGTCTGCCTTTCGACACTGCCACCTAGTGTTCTAAGGTTGTAATAAGTCAGTGAACACAACAGCTAGGTTTGCTAAAGCTAAACTTTAGCGGTGCGCCCTTATCCAACCTCCAACCTTGGATAAGGTGAGATGCTTTTATTGTCACTGTGAAAATACAATGAGATGTAATTTGGAGCAAGCCTGTAGACGCCATAGTAAGCATAAAACTACAGACTAACACTTACAGAGTATAAATACAGATAAAATACATATAAAAGCTAAAGATACATAGACCAAAAATAAAAAAGAATAAAAATAAAGAAAAAATTCTGGTGCTAGAAGCAAAGAAACCAGTAGCACATTGTCAGATATTACACAACAAAAGCGTAGCATTGAAAAGCTCCAGGCCGCTGTGCCTGCATGCATTGCCATTTTGGTTTTTGACTCTGTTTACGTTGGAGTGGATGAGTCAGATGGCTGAAGATAGATTACATCACTGCCATCTAGCGGTCAGGGGTTTAAATGCCAACAGAAAATGAAAAAGTCTGACAAATTTTTGAGCTGATTAGCTGTGAATTTTGTAAAACAGCAGAGGCGGTTGGCTGGAGATGCACTAATGATCGGCTTGCAGGTAGTAGAACAATGACCAGCTGAGTCTTTCCTCAGTGTTTCTACTTTAAATAGCAAAGGGTATCATAACACACTTTAGAGTACTTGGTGCTTCACTCATTCTTCTATCTTGGTGCCATGTTTCACCATCTCTATCAGTGTCATCAGCATCAGTGAAAAGGTGTCTGGGATGCTGACCTTAGAAGCAGAATTTCAAAGAAGAGCTGAGGAAAGGGGGGCAAAACACCCCCCTTTGAAAACCTCTGAACACTGGGGATAAGAGCCTTAATGAAGGAAAGATCAGCAATTTGCTGTGAAGCACTTAAACTTGGCATAAGAAAAGAGAGACAACATAGCAGAGAATGGTTTCAATCCATCGACCTCTGGGTTATGGGCCCAGCACACTTCCTCTGCGCCACTCTGCTGCACAGTCGGGGCTGGGTGAGTGTTTTCTTAGTGTGTCCACTTTAAACAGCAAAGGGGCTCTGGACACACATAATGGTACTTAGTGCTTCTTTTCAGAGACCCCTAGGTTATAAAGCCCCTGTGAGGTGCAGCATGAGCCTTCCTCAAGCGATGCCTGATTTAACCATGACAAGCAGGTAAAAGCTGTTGGCCATAGACAAAGTGAGACCCAGCAGAGGACATGGCCGTTCTAAGCCTCAGACCTGGTATGGTGATGAAGCTTCCTGTTACACTTTCTACTGCCTTGGTTCATCGCAACAATCAATATGATAAAGAGAAGGAGTCATCCTAGATGGGACCCAAACCCACCCCTCCACTTTGGGATCCCCAGTACATAATGGGGGGGGGGGGGGCATAATGAATTCTGAAGGTCCCCGTAGCCCTGGGAAGATGCCCAGTACGGAAATGACAGATGCTAAAATAAATGCTAAAAACTCAAATGGCCTAATTGTCAGTGTTTGTTATAGACACCTAATGTAGCTGCAGAGGAAAGCAGAATGTTGTATGACGACATCAGGATTATGAGTAATAAAAATGATGTGGTGGTTATGGGTGATTTTAATTTACCAGGGATACAGTGGGACACAGTCTCTGGCTCTTCTGTAAATGAACTGGAGATGGTGGAAGTGGTACAGGATTGTTTTTTTACTCAGTTTAATACCCCTACCAGGGGAGAAGCCATTCTTGATCTTCTTTTTTCTAATAACCAGGATAGGATTGAAAAATTAGAGGTTTTAGAACCACTGGACAGTAGTGATCATAACATGGTTAAATTTCAGGCTAATTTTCGTGTCAGAAGAGTAAAATCCAAAAGAAAAAAATATATTGTGAGGAAGGCAAACTTTAATGGTATGAGACTGAAACTAGAAACTGTGAACAAGTTAAATAGCAAAACGGTTGAAGAGGCATGGGAATTTTTTAAAAGGACAAGAGGACTTCATACCTGTTACCAGCAGAACTAAATCTAGGAAACTACAACCAAGGTGGTTTACTAAGGAAATTAAGAATAAAGTCCGGGGGAGAAGGGCTCTCTTCCACAAATGGAAGATAACTAATGATTTCAAAATAAGGCAGGAGTCTACAGGTTGAGTTAAAAAATGAATGACAAGTATGACATTAAAAGTTTCTTCCAATGTTTTATCTCCAAAAAAGCTCTAAAAGCTGAAATCACTAATCTACAGGATAGTAAGGGCTTTATAATTGAAAATGAAATTAATATAGTAAATGAATTTAATGATTATTGTACATGGGTGTTCACAGTAGAGAACACAAATAACTCACCACCATGTAGATTCATTGAATTATTAGATTTCCAGAAGTCCTTAAGGTCAAAGCTACAGGGTTTTTACAAACTGTATCAGCCTGGATCAAAAACTGGTTTACAGACAGGAAGCAGTGGGTAGTTATTAGAGGCACAATGTCACAGTGGGCCTGCGTTCATTGTGGGATACCATAGGGTTCAATTTTAGGACCACTATTGTTCCTAATTTGCGCCAATGATAGTGACGTCAATACATACAGTAAAATGGTTAAATTTGCTGATGACACCAAGGTACGTGATGTAGCAGATACTGATCTAGCAGCGGAGAGGCTACAATAGGATTTAATTAGCAACTGGGCTGATACCTGGCAGATGAAATTTAAAGTAGATAAATGTAAGGTTATCCATGAAAGGAGCAGAAATATAAAGTACAGATATTTTATGGGTTCCACTGAAATAAAGTTAGCTGATTGTGAGAATGACCTCGGTGCGTATGTTGATGCTTTCATGTTCTACTCTCGTCAGTTTGGGGAAGCAATTAAAAAGGCCAATAGGATGTTAGGTTACATCTCTAGGTGTGTGTAGTTTAAGTTAAGGGAGGTGATGCTACAATTATACTGTACAATTCCTTGGTAAGACCCCACCTAGAATATTGTGTGCAGGTTTGGTCACCATACCTTAAAAAGGACATTGCTGCCTTGGAAAGGGTGCAACGTAGGGCTACAAGAATGATTCCTGGTCTTAGAGGAATGTCTTATGAGGAGAGGTTAGCTGAACTGAATCTGTTCAACCTCTAGGAAAGAAGACTAATGGGGGACATGATTCAGGTATATAGGATTCTAACAGGTCTGGATGCTGTTCAGCCAAATGGCTATTTCAATATTAGTTTATATATTAGAACTTGTGGCCATAGGGGGAAATTAGCGGCAGGACATTTTAAAATGTATTTGTGAAAGCACTTCTTTACACAGCGTGTAGTTGGAGTATGGAATAGTCTTCCTGCTAGTGTAGCCCAAGGTAAAACCCTGGGTTTCTTTAAATCAGAGCTACAGTAGATAAGATTTTAACAACTCTGAGCTATTAGGTAAGTTCTGCCCAGACGAGCTTGATAGGCCGAATGGCCTCCTCTCGTCTGTAAATTTCCTATGTATCCCAGGTGCCCAGTCCAGCTCTGTCCCTGGCTCAGAAGACCAGTGCCTCTTCCATTAGGCCACTGGAGCAACAGGCAGACTTGTGCTTATGACTGGCACAGTTTGCTCAAAATGGAAGCTCAGTAAGCCTTCTGCAAAACTTACATGAATGGAGCTGAATAATACATGCTAAGGAGAGCATGACAGCCATTCAGGCATCTCACTCAAGTGAAGTCAGCGAGTTTCCGCTATGCCTCTTGCCTTTATAGCTGGTAATACAGTGGAATCTATATACAGTGATCACATCTGTCTGGGTGAAATTGATCGCTATAAGCCGATGACCATTATAACCGATTTTTTCCCTTTTTCTTCATGTCTCAGGCAGATTAACATCTGACATTTGTATATGTATTACATGGATATAAGGTAATACAATAGACAGTGTCGCTATTTACAGATTTTTTTGACAATGTACAGTACAGCTGTTTCAAATGCTTTTCAAATTACGATACTGTACTGAACTGTGTATAATTCCAATACGCTATCATACTGTAGTGCCGGCAGCATCTGCATGTCCCAGTGAGCGCGTGTGTATAGCCCTGTGTATGTCTTGTATATAGCCCCTGTTTGTAGTTTGTGCTGTGTATTGGGTTGTCACCTGTGCCTTTAACTGTGGCTGTCCTCGGTTCTTGCCTGATCCTCGGATCTCTTAGCCATTGTGTAATTACTCGCCGTGTGTGTGCCTTACCATCCTTAGTGTAACTTGTCATTCATGGTCATCATGTTATTGTTGTTTGTTGTGCAGTTCCTTTATGGAATAATATAAGGAAACACTTGTGTCAGTCTGCCTCTCGTCAGTTTCATTCACCGCTGCCTCGATTCCTCGCTCTGCTCAGCAGACCCTTTCAATCTTTTGCTGTAGCGCGTTGCACAGATACAGCTGGTAACGTGTCCTTCAAAGCTCACAGTACCTCCTGTCCTTTTTCTAAAGACTCTTACCTACAATACTGAGCAAAAGTCTTGGGCCGCCAAAGAAAATGTTTAATGCTGTTCGTCCGAGTAGTAATTACATAATTGATCAGAAAAAGGACTATTTAACATTAGAATATATGCAAATTAAACTCAGTAGGATAAGCGGTTTGGAAAATGGATGGATGGAAATTAAAAGAAACACAATTTAAACTCACAAGTATTTCTTCTGTTCTCCAAAACGCTACTGATGCCTTTTTGGGTGGTGAGATAAACACCTCTTCAGTTCCCAAACATCTCCTCAGGGGCACCTCAGCCGTTCCACGTACAGTATTATGTAAACTTCACCACCAGCTCATTTTACTCATTAATTTAATAAGTTAACAAAAGTCAAAGAGGTACTAATTAGCCATAAGAGGTGTGATAGTGGTCAAGTCAAAAAATAGCTGTATGCATGGGGTGGGACTGCAGATACTGTGGTGACTGTCGGAGAGGCTGTGAAATGACAGAGCTGCCATGTTCTGACAGACATCATTTTATAGTTCTACACCAACATGAAGATCATTTGAACATCATCCTCTTTGACAGCTCAAGACTTTTACACAGTCCTGTATGAAGAGGAGAACATTCTGTGCCCAAAATTACTACTAAACAGTCAAATACGTAGAAAGTTGAGCCACTGCAGAAGTCTAGTGTAATAGAGCCAAAATGCTCTACAGGTAAAAGGCTCACACTGAAGTCATCACACTGACAAAGGAGAATTGTTAGACTGACTTTAAGAAATTTCTTCAAGTGGGAGCACGCAAATGAATTACTATACATATGACCAGGGGGCACATAACTGATTTTAGAAGAAACAGCGTCTTTGAAAGATAAAGTGGAAAAACCGGCAGACAATCCACATGGTTTAATGATCACACAGGTTCTTACAAACAGGAGTGCTGCAGACTGGAGAGCAGATGGGAATCCACAGGTTTAGAAGTGTTCAGGTGCCACGGACCAACAGCCTGCAACAATAAAAGTAAGCCCTTTATAGGGCTCATCCAGCCTATTACTCTGACCGTATTCATTGCAATAGAAATAACCCTCGCTACCTTTTTAAAACAACTTGAGACAAACAGTTGTGCTAACAGTGTTGATCTTTGCAAATATGTTGTTATCGGCAATAATGTTCTCGTGGATTTCTCTCCGCCTTACACTGTTATTGGCGATCACCATCTGCACCACAGCATCCTCCTGCTGCGGTGTCAAAATTCTTCCTCTCCCTCCTGTGGGAGGTAAACCCTGGATCCTACAGTATTGGGTTACAGTAAAAACAAACGTGCTCCAGAGCATGTGAGCGGAGCGTGAGCGAGGAGTGGAGCAGGCGGAATTTGTTCAGAGCGCGGAGCGGTTTTTTTAATTAAGGCTGGAGCAGTCGCTCTGTCTCGCTCCAATTTCGCTCCCATACCGCTCACACTACGACTCTGAGGCGTGCCCAAATCTACCCAGAATTCATCTGTACAATTATCAAGACCGTTACACAAATTGGCTGAGATGGTATTTGTTAAGTATTTCATAAAGGAAACTGATGGATCATACAAGTGTACTATTCTTATGAAACGTATAGATGACAATATTGTAGAGCAAGAACAACAATGCGGTGAAATTGTTTTAGTGAGTAAAGATTCACTTTGGAATCACTTTTCACAGAAACATGAAAGTGTGCTACATCCAGCCCATCGCAGGGCACACTTACACACACTATTCACTCACGCATGCACTCCTACGGGCAATTTAGCAAGCCAAATTATCCCCAACACGTTTTTGGACTGTGGAGGGAAACCAGAGTACCTGGAGGAAACCCCACGACGACATGCGGAGAACATGCAAACTCCACACATGTAACCCAGGCGGAGACTTGAACCCGGGTCCCAGAGGTGTGAGGCAACAGTGCTAACCACTGCACCACCATGCCTCCCCTGCATCACACCCACATAAAGAAAATACAGAAAATCTTATCTTAAAATAAACAAATAAATAAATAAGAAAACTAATAAATAAGCCTAAATTAAATTAAAAGAAATTAATCACACACAGAGTAATTTTAAAGTACCAGCCATGTATTGTCAAAACAAAGTAGTAACTGGCATAAAATAAGGATACATGTCATTCCACAATCAATGTTTTAGCGACTTCATAGCGTCATTCAGGGTGGTGATGGCCTCTGTGTGAAAACTGTTCAAAAGTCTTGTGGTGTGTGTTTTTATTGTCCTGTATCGTCTGTCTGCCTGACGGCAAACGTTGGAAGAGATTATGAGCAGGGTGGGATGAGTCCTTTATGATATTTGATGTTTTGCGGAGGAACCAGGGGTTGAAGATATATTCCAGGGTAGGTAGGTGTGTGTTGGTTATTTTCTCAGCAGCTCTGATTACTCTCTGCAGGGCATTTTTGTCAGCTGCAGAGCTACTGCTGTACCACACCAAGACACCATAGGTCAGGACACTCTGATGTTGTGGCAGGTTGTGGCAGGTTGATTCTCCTGAGAACTCTCAGGAAGTACAGTCTTTGCTGCACCTTCCTGATCAAGCAAATTCTGTTATTTGTCCAGGTGAGGTCATCCGATATGTGTGTGCCCAGGAACTTGAATGTTGACACCCTCTCCACAACTTCCCCATTTATCACCAGAGGCTGGTGATCCACCCTTTTCCTTCTAAAACCAATGATGAGTTCCTTTGTTTTCTTGGTATTTAACATCCAGTTGTTAGCTGTACACCAGTCT
The DNA here is from genome assembly GCF_023856365.1 of Brienomyrus brachyistius. NCBI lineage: Eukaryota > Metazoa > Chordata > Actinopteri > Osteoglossiformes > Mormyridae > Brienomyrus > Brienomyrus brachyistius. The sequence continues at coordinate 2,512,321 of NW_026042315.1, forward strand.
GCCAATCTCCTCCCTGTATGCTGTCTCATCTCCACTGCTAATCAGGCCCACCACAGCTGTGTCATCGGCACATTTCATGATGACATTAGTATTGTGGGTTGGATTGCAATCATATGTATACAGGGAGTACAAGAACTGAGAGACAGGGAGGAGGAGTGGTGGGGACCCATCTTGACAGACTGTGGTCGGTTGGTTAGGAAATCCTGTATCCAAAAGCAGATGTTATGGTGGATGCCATTTTATGGAACAGTCTGTTCGGAAGGATAGTGTTAAATGCGGAGCTATAGTCCACAAATAGCAACCTTGCAAGAGAGAGAGGAAGGATACCGCTTTTGTCAAAATGACAGGTCGGGTCAAAGGTCACGTTCAAAAGTTCAGTGGGCGGAGCTTATGTTGTAGTGGGTTGAGCTTGGTTGTGTAACTGACGCAATAGCATATGGATTTAATTATTTATTTAAATATTTTTTTTTGTCTTCTTCCCCGGGGGGTTGGTTGTGTAACTGCTGCAATGGTATTTGTATTTAATTATTTATTTATTATTTTAAATGATTGTGGCTTAGGGGGCCTGGGTTGGTTGTGTTAGTGCTGCAATGGTATTTGGATTTATTTATTTATTATTTTAAATGCTTATTTTAAATGTTTATTATTTTAAAATGATATTGAGGAGAGTGCTTATGAGTGTGTATTATTTTAAAAATGATATTGATGAGAGTGCTTATGAGCGTGTGTTATTTGAATAAGTTATTATTATTATTATTTTGTGGTGCGCGGGCGGGAGTGAGCGTGGCTGGGTTACCTGATGGAGCGCGAGCGTACGGTGTGCGGTAGCGTGGTAAGGTCCCCGGGCTTCGGAGAATCAGCAAAGGACTTATTCACATACTGGTGCGGTAGCGCGGAAAGGTCCGCACGGCTTTGGATAATCCTCGGAGAGAGCGATGCGGGAGAGCTGAGAGGCGTGCTGCTGCGCGAGTCTGAGAGAAACTGTGAGAGACTGTGGGATAAAATGGTAAAGTTGGAGCAAAGAATGAGAGGAGGAGGTGCAGGGTCTATCGTCCAATAAAAACGCTCGGCGCTAGTTTTGACCGTGTGTTTTTTCCTCACGCAAGCGTTTGTATCACATCGGCGTATGGCGCCAATTTGTAAAGGTCATAAGTCGAGACATACATCGAGTCTGTCAATTTGTCCGCCAGTAAATTCTGCAGGGCCGTGCCACCTGGCCATCGAGGCGCCCCCCCCTACCCGGCCACGCGGGCCATACATCGAGTCTGACACTTTTGCCCTCCAGTAAATTCTGTTTAAAGTTTTGTTTTCACATACGTCCCAAATTACAGATAATTTTCTTACACAGGCACGAGTAGCATCATCAAGGCCGTACCACCTGGTCATACATCAAGTCTGACAATTTCCCCGCCAGTAAATTCTGTTTATAGTTTTGTTTGTCATACATGACCGTGCAGATATGGGGTGACAGAGACAATTAAATTGTATTACGTCGAGCGGGGGGCCTTTTCCTCCTCCTAGAGGCATCATCTTCATCCGTACCACGCCCCCACGAGCAGGCCGTGTAGAATATAGGGAGCTTCGCGCTGCAGGGCCAACTCTATCTTTTCAAAAAATACAGACATGTCTGGGACTTCCGAAATGAAAGATTCAACCTCACCTTCTAAGACTCAACAGGAGCAGGAGGCCATTATGCAGCCTCCGGGGGCTCCCAGGAAGATTCATACGGCACGTAGACGGGTACCAATGATGCGACCGTCGGAAGACCCGAGGGCTATCTGGGAGCTGCCCAACGGGAATAAACTGGTCTGCCTCTTTGACAACGTTGCGGAGGAACTGCGCGTCTTTCAGGTCACCGGAGACGGCCCAGACCCCCCGAAAGACGACCCGTATCTGGTGACTTTTTCCGAAACGGAATGGGGAAACTTGAAGACTGTCGTTACCCCGATGATGGAGGAGAGCACCGACCCCGACCTTGAGGTCGAGACTGGAAGAATGGAGATGCACTATAGAGATGCTCGTAAACAGCGTACCACCATTATGAAGTGGGACGCGACCGGGGAGCTGGACAAGAGAATGGTGAATATATGGCAGTGGCCTAAATGCGACTGTTTTGGCCTGAGAATACCGTTTGTGATTTGGATGCAGATGATTCAAGAAAAGTCTGGTTACTACCAAGCGATGTTTAAGGAGAGTCGGGGGCGTAAGCAGATGCAAGAGATGACAAACCCTACGCCGTAAGGACCCCCCTCACCCCCTCACCCGCCGTCGCTATATAAAGTGGACTCTGTTACAACCCCTTTTCACAAACATCATGGCAGCAGCAGGAGCAGCAGCAAATTATAGCGACGGTGAAAGCGGGGACAATGAGGCTCCAGCAGCAACCCTGACCTCTGATCCCGGGGAGCTCCTTCCAACCCCCCCATCATCACCGGCCTCTGATCCTGGAGAGGACCCTCCGACGCCTGAGATCTGCACGCTTCTCTCCAGACCGGCTCTCTGCCGTGGGATGCTGACTTGTATTAAGGCTATGATAGTGGGCCTTTTAACCTCAGTCATCAGGAAGCATCAAGAGAGAAACTGCTACGGTTGTGAAGTGGATCACCCCAGTCAGAGACAACACCCTTGTTTGTTTCCCCCAGGTAGAAATTACTTTTACATACACTTTGACTCTGTGTTGCGTGACCTCTGGACCGATCGGCTGACACCCGCCTTGACCCACGTTCTATCGACCCTGGGCATCCGAGCGGCCGCCGGCAGGTTGGAGGGGGCAGTGGAAGCTATCCTGTACGATCTGCGTGAGGCCCGCAACGGCATGGTGGAAATCACTCGACTGGAACAAGATCTGTTTGAGCAGAACCCAGCGTTTAAGCAGATCCTGGAAGAAGAATTTCTGACTCGTTGGGAGGCCCGAGACTAAAACAAAAAGCATCTTGTGATGGGGAACGGTATCAGCAGACCCTTACGGCGGTTTATGTTAAATGTTTTTTTAGAAAAAGTTAGTCCACTATTGTTGCGTGCTATTGATAAAAGCGATTGTCGGGATGATTATGCTTGTTGCTGCTTTCATAGAGTGTTATTTGAGATTTCTCAAGTCGGAGAAAATTATCAGCGGGGGATGGATTTACTTACTCAACTGATGTCAGAGGGAGAAAGACATTCCCCCGAAAGTCTCATACGCGCTTGTCTATCTTGTATTCCTGACAATGAATTTGACTGTAATCACATTTTTGTATTTTACGCTTTAATAGTAGATGTAGTCACCTCTAAATTTCATGATAAGCAGCCTATCGATGTTAATCAGATGCTTTCTACTCTACATACATGTATCGTTGAAAAAGCCACTATATCCACTTTACTGCATGTGACATCGCTAATCTACCTCAACAACTGTCACGGCTGTAACTAAATGTATACCGGCATTTTGAAAATGTAACCTTCACAAATTGTATACCAGCTTTTTTAAAATATATATATATATCTTTCACTAATTGCAAAAATAAAAAAAAATTTAAACTTGAATACCATTGTAATAGTCTTTGTAAATAATGGGTAAAAATGCTGAGCAGGGTGGCCGAGTGGTTAAGGCGTTGGACTTAAGATCCAATGGACGTATGTCCGCGTGGGTTCGATCCCCACCCCAGCTAAACTCTTTTGTAAAATAATAATAATTAAAAAACAAACTACACAATATGGGTTAAATGTAGAAAAAACACACAAAAATTTCACTGATGTTCACTCAGTCTCTTACCTCAACAACTGTCACGGCTGTAACTAAATGTATACCTGCATTTTGAAAATGTAACCTTCACAAATTGTATACCAGCTTTTTTAAAATATATATATATATATCTTTCACTAATTGCAAAAATAAAAAAAAAATAAAACTTGAATACCGTTGTAATAGTCTTTGTAAATAACAGGTAAAAAATGCTGAGCAGGGTGGCCGAGTGGTTAAGGCGTTGGACTTAAGATCCAATGGACGTATGTCCGCGTGGGTTCGATCCCCACCCCAGCTAAACTCTTTTGTAAAATAATAATAATTAAAAAAAACAAACTACACAATATGGGTTAAATGTAGAAAAAACACACAAAAATTTCACTGATGTTCACTCAGTCTCCTAACAACCCCCCATCCACAGTCAGCTATAAAACGCCGCACCCCCGCTCTCCCCCCACTCAGTGTGTGAAAAGCATGTCTGTTGCCAAGACTACAGCTCGCGTCTTGAGCAGTTCGTACTATGACCCCAGCCAACCGGGGTCATACGGAGGTGTCTCCAGACTGCAGAGAGCCGTGCAGCAAGATACGGGGAAAAAAGTGGCTGCTGATGACATCAGAGACTGGCTGTCTATGCAAGACAGTTATACTTTACATAAACCGGTTAAAAAGAATTTCCCCAGGAACAGAGTGTTTGTTCCGAGAGCCATGTATCAGTGGCAGGCCGATTTATGCGACATGCAAGGGCTGGCCACGTACAACGACGGGTTAAAATACCTCCTTACGGTGATTGATGTTTTTTCTAAAAAAGCCTATGCTCGCGCGTTAAGAAACAAGACTGGGGCGGCTGTAACCCAGGCCTTTGATTCTATTTTAACCGAGGGGGGCGTCCCCCTCAAGCTACAGACGGATGCCGGTAAGGAGTTTTTAAATGGGACTTTTCAGAAACTTTTAAAAACTCATAAAATCACCCATTTCACTACGGCTAGTGAACTTAAAGCTTCCATCGTAGAGAGATTTAATCGAACGTTAAAAGAGAGGATGTACAGGTACTTTACGGCTAAAAACACCCGGCGATATGTGGACGTGTTGGACGATCTAATAAAGGGGTACAACCAGTCATTTCACAGCGCTATTAAAATGAAACCTGCCGAGGTCAGGCCCGATAATGCTCATCTAGTATTTGATAATCTATACGGTCCCCTGAAGAAAAAAAGCACACGGCCACGTTTTAAGTTTAACATAGGGGACACTGTGAGAGTCTCCAAGCACAGTCAGATATTTGACAAAAAGTACGAGCAGACATTTACGGACGAGTACTTTGTCATATGCGAACGTGTACCCAGATCCCCACCGGTATATAAATTGAGGGACGTGAGCGGTGAAATACTCGAGGGAACATTCTATGAAGCGGAGCTGCAGAAAGTCAAAATATCTCCGAGACGCGCGTTCAAGGTCGAGAAGGTTATAGGCTCAAAGACCGACAGAAAGGGGAAAAAGTGGATTTTAGTACATTGGCAGGGTTGGCCCTCGAGGTTCGATTCGTGGATACCGCGGTCGGACTTGATACAGGTTTAATTTTTTAAAAAAGAGAAAAAAAAGAAAAAAAAAGAAAATGGACGCCCGCCCCTCTTTTTACCTCACGCTACCGTCAAACTCTTGTCTCTCCATCTTCCCCGATAACCAGAGTTCGGATTACACCGTGATGCTCTCGCGACCTATAGAGCTACGGGGGCCTTACGAAGTAGCTCTGGCTGAAATCATGTATTGTTACACGTGGCGAAATGTTACACACCCGGATAATACTTTTGAATTGCGGGATACGGAGGCGGAGGCAAAGAGAGCGGCCGATCCTTTAGTGGACCTACCTTACCTTTTTCCTCGGAAAATTAAAGTGGGCTATTATGAATCTCTGAAACAGATTGTGACAGAAATCAACGCTACGTTAAAAAAATTAGGTACCGAAGTTTCCTTCTCATACAGCGAGATTACACGAAGGGTTAATATGACGGGAAACCATAAATACAAGATCCAATTTAAACCTACTCTGGCCTACATGCTGGGCTTTGAGCCGGGTCAGTGGTATAACCTAGGAGGAGGTAGCGGGTCGACCTCACCCTACCCGGGCGACATTCACGCGGGATTCTACAATATGTACGTCTACTGTAACATCGTGGAACCGCAGCACGTGGGGGAATTTGTAGTCCCGCTCCTCAGAACCGTTAAAATAGACGGTGCGTTCGGCGACGTAGTCACTTTGCCGTTCCACAAGCTGCAGTACGTACCGGTGAACAAGCAGAGCCTACAGAATTTGCATATTGAGATAAAGAACGATCAGAATACTCTGATTAATTTCTCCTACGGAAAAACGATCGTCAAGCTACACTTTCGCCCCGTTTAAAAAAAAAAAGAAAACAATGGCTTACCACAATCCACAGAGATTTATTACGTATTACACCAGTCAGGCGGGACATGGGCTCCCCGGTTTTGCGGGGAGCCCCGTGATGTACGGGCGTGGGTTGGGGTCCATGCTCAGTAGGGCTTTTAGATTCGTTTTACCCTTTCTTAAGCGTGGGGTCGATATAGCGAAACCTCATTTGAAATCGGCGGTCAAAGGAATAGGATCGGATCTAGTCAGCTCTGTAGTCAGCGGCCGTTTTACAAACACAGGTGACCCCAAGCAGGAAGGGTCGGGTCTGCTATTCCTCTCTCGGAGGAGGAGGAGGGGGAGTAGAACGAGAGCCCAAGCACCTCTAGCCCTGCTGCAAGGTCATAAAAAAAAAAAGAAAAATAAATCTGGCAGAGGCGTCAGGATTCCCAAGTCTCCATCCGCCAAGAGAAACAGGAAACCCCCCGGGGACATATTTTAAGAGAGAGAAAACGCAGCGTAAACAAGAATGGCTCTAGCTCACCGGCTCTCGGCTGAATGTACCAAATCTGAATTGGACCTGTTTGCGGCCCCTATGACGCAATTATCCATAGATCAGACCAATTATGTAGAAATCAACCCATTAAATTCCATTACCGATCAGGATGTTTTGGATTTCCTAATACCGGGGTCGGGCAATTTCTATGTGGACCTCAACTCTACACTGCTATATCTAAGGCTCAAGATCGTTAGGGCCGATGGAGCCCCCCTGCTTGACGCCGACCCCTGCGGTATTATACAGTACCCGCTAAACGGCATATTCTCCCAGCTGGATGTGAGTCTGAACGACGTCCTGATCAGTTCTTCGTCGGCCACGCACCCCTATAGGTCAGTCATAGAGACCCTGCTCAATTTTTCTACGGATACGCTAGAGAGTCAGTTTTCGGCAGGGCTCTGGTACAAAGACGTCGGGGGCGACTTGGATAGCGTGGACGTCTCAGCGCAGGGCCCCAACGTGGGGTTACAGAAGCGAGCCGCCTTCTGTAGAAACTCTCAGGAGTTTTCTCTGATGGGTCCTATACACGCCGATATTTTTTTCAGCGAACGAATGCTGTTAAACAACGTGGATATACGCTTAAAGTTTGTAAAGGCTAAAAGCGACTTTAGTCTCATGTGTAGAAATGACACCGATTACGAGCTGAAAATACTGAGGGCCAGCCTGTTTGTGAAAAAAGTGGAGGTCTCCCCGGCGGTGTCACTGGGTCACTCGGCCGCTCTCATGAAAGCAAACGCCCTGTACCCTATAAGCAGGGTAGTCGTTAAAAATTATACGCTGCCCGCACAATCGCGGGTTTGCCCGCAGGACAACCTCTTCCTGGGCAACTTACCGCGCTACATCGTTTTGGGGATCGTGGACCACGCCGCGTTCGTGGGCACGCGAAACAGAAACCCGTTCAGGTTTCAGCATTGTGACCTGGAATTTCTGAGCCTCTCAGTCAACGGGCGACACATACCCAGCAAACCGTTCCAGCCCGATTTTAGAGCGAGGCAGTCGGTCAGAGAGTTTTACAACCTTTTCCTGGCTACAAACAGGCATTTAAAGGATTCGCCCTTATGCATCAACCGCGAGGATTTTGAAAACGGATACTCGCTATTTGCTCTCAATCTCTCCCGAGACGACGAGCTGGACGGCGGTGCCCTGTCACCCGCCATCAGCGGCACGTGCCGTCTGGATTTAAGGTTCAGAGCCCCACTACCTCGAACCATGAGTCTCATCGTCTACGCCTGCTTCGACAGCGTGATTGAAATAAACGCCAAGAGACAGGTTCTGGTGGACTTTTAATCATCATCATCATCATGAACACTCACCAGCTGGAATGCGTTTTACGGCCCCTGCTGGGGGATGCTTTTGGAGGCGTGTGGCCTAGCGATTTATTACCCACCCGCATAGAGACCAGGCCCGCTTTTCTGGTCGCAAACACGCATGACCAGAATAGAGAGGGTGAACACTGGATCGGGATAATTTTGGAGCCCCAAGAGGGCAAAGCCTCCTTCTTTGATTCTTACGGTTATCCCCCCGATTCCCCTTACTACCCAAAGAGTTTTATGAGCTTCTTGGGGAGGCACGCTACCGAAATAAGGTATAATACGCGTCAAGTTCAACATGACTTTTCTTCCACGTGCGGGGCCCACGTCGCCTTTTTCCTCTACCGGCGCTTCATGGGACTTTCATTTCAAGAGACTATGATGTTGTACTCTGACGACTTGAGGAAAAACGACGCTCTAGTATCCGAGTTTATCAAGAAATATCACAAGTGTATTAGCCGTGTTAATGCCGATAAACTTTCAAAGCCGCAAAATGTATGTTCGTTAAAACTATTTAAAGATTGTTATGCTTGTTAGATTCATGTTGGGGAAAAAATAAAAACGTGACACCCTTTATTCAATAAATTTTACATTTTATTAACCGACGCGTTTTAATTCTTTTTCACACACGTATATAAAACACTTAATCGTTGTAATCTATCCACGGAGCATAAGGAGTACCCTTTAAAGGCCATAAACGATATTCTGGGGAGGAATCGCGCGGTGTGTGAGGGGTTCCCTCAAGCGGTGGTGGTGAGTCGTCAACAATACGTTTTCTACGTCTCCCGAGGTTCTGTTTCACAGGAGGGGAGGAGGGAGGCGGGGGATCCCTTCCGCCGTAATCTTTAAGATGACTTAGGGCTTTCCTGGCTTGGATGTTACCCACGCTCGTGAGGGGGATGTTTAATTCTGATATCACGTTTAAAAAGGGTTCCCAGCCTTTAGGATATCCGCCGGCGTGGGATTTAGGCTGCGATAAAGTTTTCATCAAATCTAAAATATGGGAACCTTTAATGGGTCTATCTCTGATGATGAGTTCACCCGACTGGGTCCAACGTACAGCCCCGTCGGAATCGAGCAGTTTATGCAAGATGTACCCCACGTTCTTTCTAGCCCTAGGCGCCACTTGCTGGATAACTTCCTGTACAGATTTGTCCCCAGTCGCGCCGCCGCCGTCAGGCTGTCTCCCCTCCTCCTCCTCCTCGTCCGTTTTTTCTTTCCGCTCTGTAAGGACAATTTCTCGCCCCTGATTTTCCTCTTTTCGGGCTAGATTCAGATACCTCTGTAGCAATTGGTTGTATCTCTTCACTTTTTCATCCAGATGCATAGCCGGCTGATTTATTAAACCCTGCATCTGGTGTTCGAGTTCACCCAGGGCCGATTCCCCGATGGTATGCGGGGTCGCCCTCTGGGTCAGCGTACGCAGTTGCTGGGGGCTGAGCATAAACATTTTCTTGACTTGGCTCATGTTGCTGGAAAAGGCTAGTTAGCCGTCTTACCGGCAAACAGGCTTGTAACGAATGGCAGAGCCACTGATAAGAGCGGTAATAAGAATCCTCCTTTTTGAAGAATTGCCACGCGTTTCCTAGCGACGCTGTTTTTCTTACATGCGAAAAGTTTAATCAATCTTTTCTGTTTCTTGAGTTTGGTAAATTGAGCTACGGTTAAAGGTATGCGACCTCTTATGAGATTGAGACAGATTTCGGAGAGAGCCAAAATTATGTCGTTAGATGGGTCAGCCGTAAGAATCTTTTTACGTTTCACCCCCCTCGTCCTCTGTAAAACTTTAAGGGTCGGCAGGTGTTTCCTGAGATGTTCGGACATAGCTTAGTAGTGATAAATCAATGGCTCGCCGGTAGAAAGACGATGGGTAACGACCCCGGTAATAATCCGCTCCTGAGTCGGAACTCTTCTGGGCACGTGGCTCTCAAATCGACCAATAAATAGCCGTGCGCGGGCCCTGTGGCCTCATGGTAGGCATCTAGAAAAAACTTTTTCTGCCAAGGAAACATTTGCTGAGCTAAAACTTTGATTTGCATTCTGTCTCGCACATTCTTAAACAGACAATAATAAGTCGTATTTAGGGCTATAGTCCTGCTGTACTTGCCCTGGTGAAATACGTTCTGCACCAGGTAGATGACCGAGATTTGACGGTGATGTCTGAACCTCGTGAAAGCTTCTGCCACGAGTTTGTTTTCGGACGCGCTGTCCATCAAATCATCGATGATTATCAAGGAGCCTGAGGGGAAGCGCTCCTCGTCCTCCCAGCTTTTGGGAAGCCCTTGTATAAATTCAATTTCGCTGATCCGATCGCGTAGTTCATCATAAAGCGGCTGATGGGAAGCGAAACACCACACAATTTTTTTAACGGGGCCCCCTATGAAACAGTGACTCTGATTTAAAAGCATTTCTTTAGTGAAATAGGTTTTCCCCGAAGAACTTGCCCCTGCGATTATAGCCGTAAACGGGAGTTCTAAACGGTGATCAAAGTCGACCTCTCTCACGCCGCTACCCATCATTTTGCAAAAAAAAAAAACACACTGACGAAACGGTAAATACTGCCCTAATCTTTTAAATCTTTCCGACGACACACACACACACACACACACACACACACACACACACACACACACACACACACACACACACACACACACACACGTGCAAACCACTGCTGGAGGGGTGTCAGCTTTCACAGACACAGAGTGCATGGGTAAGTTTTTAATAAAAACTCTTGTGATAAATGTACAAAACATTTCAGTACACAAGTTTGAAAATAAAAAACATCTTACTAGGAACATTTTAAAAACATCTTTGATTTTAAAAACATCTTTGGAAAAAACTTTTCATTTTTAAAAACATCTTACTATGAACATTTTAAAAACATCATACTATGATCATTTTAAAAACATCTTTGATTTTTAGAAAACATCTTTGTAAAAAACTTTTCATTTTTAAAAACATCTTACTAGGAACATTTCTCAGTTTAAAACATTTGTACATCTTACTTTGATTTTAAAAAACATCTTTGAAAAAAACTTTTCATTTTAAAACAAATGAACATCTTTGATTTTTAGAAAAAACTTTAAAAGCCCTTTTGCGATGCTGCTAGTTTTACATTTCAGTAACCGAAAGGCAGAGTTTCCCCGCTAGCCAGCAATCTGCGTTTGTCGTAGACGACCCTGACCTTTTTATCTAGAGGCCTATTAAACAGGCGAAAGCTTTTCATGTCGCGTTCGATTTTGTTGTACTGCGTTATTATAGCGGGGTTATTCCTACAACCTCCGATGTAGTTTTCAATCAATCCGATCATACTGTCAAAGTTTACCTTTTGACAGGTTTCGTAATTTAGAGTTATACCCTTACATTTCATTTGTGTTTTCCCGTTGTTGAGTCGGTAACAGTAACTTTTTGGTCCCAGCGCACCCCACGAAGCAATGTATTCGTCGGGGGCTAATTCGGACGTCAGCTCGCCCAGGTAATTGCCTAAGGTCGGGTCATATTCACCAGGCCTGCTTATGTACACGATGCTGTCGGTGTCGTGATACAGCACCCTCCGCCCCAATCTTTCCAGTTCTTTGTAAAGCGTCAACCGACCCCACGCGGTAGTTTGACACGCTATGAATATGTTAGTCTTTCCCGGCGGCACTTTGTAGGGAGACTTGAAACGCCAGCGGATGAGGGCGACCTCGTCGTTGACAAACGCGAAGCTGGAAATCTCGTACAGGTCCGAGCAGAAAAAATTAAAAAATTCCCCCGGGTCAGACACTATACATGTCTGGAGCATGTTGCTCCTCTGCGCCAGTTTACCCCACAGAGAGTTAAGCAGAAGTTTGGACACTTGCCGCTTCCCTTCATTAGACACTATCTGATCGGGCTCCAATTCGATCCCCTCACGCTCGAGATAGTTTTTTATGTACTCCCTGCGACCCACGTCATCGGTCGCGTCGTCGGGGTAGCCCGAAGCCTGCTGCTTCACTTTGAGAAAGGTTTTAATGTAATCTCTAAACAGGTCGCCGCTGGTCTGGGGAAAATGCCACACTTCGTGCACCTTCACGACCGAATAGCCCCTCTCTAAAGCCAGATTTACCTCCGCTGAGACCCAGACACCTGTTAGCTCCCGCTCTGCGTCGGAATGCCCGCAGGTCCCCTCCTGTCTGTTCTCGATCGCGCATGTCCTGCAGAGGGTAAACACTAGTTTCCCATTTGGCAGTCTGCTGGGTAGGACGGGGAAAAACAGCTCGCGCGGGGTGTTGACCGTGGCTTTGATCAGGCCAAAGTATTCATTCAGAGGCTTAAAATTCGAATGAATGATTTCCGGGTGCCCCACGGGGAATTCACATTTAGCCAGAGTGTACGGGTACAGCGACGTGAAATCCACGTAGCGGACGCGCTCTTGCCCCGTGACGTCGTAACGCAGGCGAATCGCCGACGTCCGACCCCCAAACAGCGCTTCTCGCGGCCTTAGGGGCTCAGGGGGCTCAAAGTCTGACAGGAAACGCTGTACCTGTGGGTCGTGAGTTTTAGCGTGAGCCCATTCGTGTTCCCAGATGGATTCCACGTTCATATTAAACTCTTGCCGCAACGACTCGAGTTTTTCCCTTGTTTTAACGTACAGGGCACCGAAGCTCTCGCGGGTCAGGGGGCAGATATCGTGTTCGTTGTTGCAGGTAGGACAGCCGTGAAACTGACAGCCTAGAAACTCGAAAGCCCATTTCTCCCCCTCAATCTCGGCGTATCCGTCTAGGTGAAAGCGCCCCACACTCACTTCACCCCCGCGCAGCGCGTGTCGAATTTCGATGCCGCGCGCGCGCCCGATGAATTCCAGCCACTGGATGGACACGCTCGAATAACTTTTGTATTGCCTCCTGTAATCCCATACATCCGGGATCGCGATCGTATCTCTGGGCAGGAAATTTGTCCTGTAAACTAGCAACGCGGCCGAAGCGATGGTGGCCGCGGAGAAGGGATCGCAACCCGTGAGCGTTTTAAACTCGCGCAGGAAGCGCAAGCAGCCCTCTCTCAGAATCTCCACATCGTTCTTACAGTAAGCGATCATCTCTTTGTGAAAATTAAAGGTCTGGTGCTTTACACTGTCGTACCATTGATAAAACTTGTCGCGTTCTTTGCCGGACATTTGATCGGGCCCAAATTGATCGGGAGGGGGGTAGGGCCCCAAGTAATTAAAGTTTTCCACGTCTGTGAAATGATGCGGAAAATAGCCTTTTCGCATCTGAGTCGAGCATCCCATCGCATCGGGGATTTTTCTCAACGGCATGCTTAGAAAGGAGTGACTGTCGATGTACCTTTGCTCAAACACGCTGTCCAGGATGAGGATGATTTTATTCCCCTGCGATACCACACGCGGTTCCACGCCTTCCTTCACCATCGCGTTCAGTATGATGTAATTATCGAATGCCTTACCGTAGTGACTAATGAAACAGACGCCTCTATAACAGGGCGCCCTGAAATGTCTGAGAAACTGTAGCGCGCAGTTGGGCCCCTCGGCGGTCATTGTCTCGTTCTGATCGGAGATGGCGCACACGTAAACCGGGATATGGGTACCCGACCTCTGAGATGTTTCAAAGTCAAAAAACACATATTCGGGGGGCTTTTTACGCCCCTCACCCCTTTCGGCCCGTTCCCCTATGTTAGGCTTCTCGGGAGGATTTAGATAGCAGAGATGTGGGGTGGATATGTCTGACACGGCCGTGTGGAGTTTAGCGTCGCAGATATTACATTTTACTGCTTTACACGAGTGCGGTTTTGGGTTCTCGGGACTTTGGTAGTATCTGAGCCCGCAGGCTTTGCATTTTCTGAACTTGTCACAGGGGCTAGCGAGCTCCCCCCTAACTGGGCAGACTCTCGGCGTACGGTGGCGCTCAAAGCAGGTGTCATTTAAACATCTGAAATTACAGCGCTCACACAGTATCATTGGTGTGCTTTCACCTTCTTTGCAATTAGTCTGACAGACGTTGCAGAACTTTTCGCACCGATGACTGTGAGGCGAGTCGAACCCTTTGAAACAGCTCGTGCAAACATACCCCACCCCTAAGAACCCCTTTACGTTTTTAATGCCGTAAAAATGCTGATTGTGTAAAAAGAAATACACCAGCCGTCTACCGTCGGTAGGCGTGGGTGTCTGGTAAATTTGGAGATTGTTTGAATAAGGTTGTTGATAATACACCACTGCTTTGCAATCAATGATTTTCTCGAAATTGATAATGTCATTCAAAGCGACTGTGTGGTCGGGGCTGAATCCCGCTTTCTCCTGTAACTCCAGGCCGAGCTTTTCAGCCTCGGCGTCAGCCAAGTTTTCGTGCAGCAGATGCGCCAAGTTTATGGCGAAACACGCGTTGGTGTTGTTATTAATGATAAACATGTGTCTGGCTTTTTTAGAAATTATTTCTGAAGCTAACATGGTCTGTAGTTTACGTTTGTTCCCGCCGCCGCCGCGTGGGATATTTATTACGTCTACGATTACTTCTAGGTTGGAATCGTTTAAAATCTCTTGATTAGACTGTACCAGGCGATCCAGCAGCTGCTGCAAGTCTGTCAGCTCCCCCACCCCATACCGTACAATTTGCGACAGCTCGTCGTTTAAAAAGTCAGCGCGCAGGGTGACCTGTATATAGGCTCCCCATACGGCGTAAGGAATCGCCTCATTCACAATATTTTGAAACCCCTCGATTACATTTTCATAGTACTCGCGGAAATTGCCTTCGTTTCTAGGTCGCGGGATATTTAGAATCCGCCTAATCTGTACGTTATTGAATCTGCGGCGATGAAGGACCCCGTCAGGCTGGGGATCCACGTCACCGACGGCACCGCCACCTTCCTGTTGAACATTTTCAAATTGTCCCAGCCCAAATTCATTTTCAATCTCCTCAGCATCGAGAAGAAATTCCACGTCTGACAAGGCCTCCCACAATTCAGAATCCGCGGGGGACCATGCGACCTCGTCGGTGGGGGGTAGCCCCGCTTCTGCTTCAGAACCCCTTTCATTTAACATGCTTGTTAATGTCTCTAAGGATGGGAGAAAACAGGGGTCCTGGGCCAGTGTTTCAGCAGACGCCGCTGGTGGCGAGTCGTGTTGAGCAGAGTAATCCGCATCATTTTCATTATTAGCATTGTTGATAATGGCTATTTCATTTAATAAGGCTTCGGGTATAGCCGCTGGGGGTGTTGCTCCGTATGCGACCTCGTCAGTGGGGGGTAGCCCCGCTTCTGCTTCAGAACCCCTTTCATTTAACATGCTTGTTAATGTCTCTAAGGATGGGAGAAAACAGGGGTCCTGGGCCAGTGTTTCAGCAGACGCCGCTGGTGGCGAGTCGTGTTGAGCAGAGTAATCCGCATCATTTTCATTATTAGCATTGTTGATAATGGCTATTTCATTTAATAAGGCTTCGGGTATAGCCGCTGGGGGTGTTGCTCCGTCCATACCTGTTGATTCTCTCGCAGATTTTCTCTTGACCGGTCGGCGTAGTCTCTCTCTCTCGTACATAGAAAAAAAAAGAGAGAATACCTATTATTAGAATGTTATTTTTTAATTGAATAGCATTTTTATAACAGGAATAAAAGAAATAATATACTTACCGGGTAAGGTCTCGATGAAACTTGTGGTTCTTTGGCTGGTACAAACTTTGGTAAGGCGTTGTGCCTCTAGGAGGAGGAAAAGGCCCCCCGCTCGACGTAATACAATTTAATTGTCTCTGTCACCCCATATCTGCACGGTCATGTATGACAAACAAAACTATAAACAGAATTTACTGGCGGGGAAATTGTCAGACTTGATGTATGACCAGGTGGTACGGCCTTGATGATGCTACTCGTGCCTGTGTAAGAAAATTATCTGTAATTTGGGACGTATGTGAAAACAAAACTTTAAACAGAATTTACTGGAGGGCAAAAGTGTCAGACTCGATGTATGGCCCGCGTGGCCGGGTAGGGGGGGCGCCTCGATGGCCAGGTGGCACGGCCCTGCAGAATTTACTGGCGGACAAATTGACAGACTCGATGTATGTCTCGACTTATGACCTTTACAAATTGGCGCCATACGCCGATGTGATACAAACGCTCGCGTGAGGAAAAAACACACGGTCAAAACTAGCGCCGAGCGTTTTTATTGGACGATAGACCCTGCACCTCCTCCTCTCATTCTTTGCTCCAACTTTACCATTTTATCCCACAGTCTCTCACAGTTTCTCTCAGACTCGCGCAGCAGCACGCCTCTCAGCTCTCCCGCATCGCTCTCTCCGAGGATTATCCAAAGCCGTGCGGACCTTTCCGCGCTACCGCACCAGTATGTGAATAAGTCCTTTGCTGATTCTCCGAAGCCCGGGGACCTTACCACGCTACCGCACACCGTACGCTCGCGCTCCATCAGGTAACCCAGCCACGCTCACTCCCGCCCGCGCACCACAAAATAATAATAATAATAACTTATTCAAATAACACACGCTCATAAGCACTCTCATCAATATCATTTTTAAAATAATACACACTCATAAGCACTCTCCTCAATATCATTTTAAAATAATAAACATTTAAAATAAGCATTTAAAATAATAAATAAATAAATCCAAATACCATTGCAGCACTAACACAACCAACCCAGGCCCCCTAAGCCACAATCATTTAAAATAATAAATAAATAATTAAATACAAATACCATTGCAGCAGTTACACAACCAACCCCCCGGGGAAGAAGACAAAAAAAAATATTTAAATAAATAATTAAATCCATATGCTATTGCGTCAGTTACACAACCAAGCTCAACCCACTACAACATAAGCTCCGCCCACTGAACTTTTGAACGTGACCTTTGACCCGACCTGTCATTTTGACAAAAGCGGTATCCTTCCTCTCTCTCTCTTGCATATGTCCCTGGTTGTTCCAGGTGGACCATAACAGTATGAAGAGCAGTAGAAATGGTGTCGTCTGTTAATCTATTGGTACTGTATGCGTATTGATGAGGGTCCAGTGTTGGTGGGAGAGCAGCCTTTATATGTTTCAGAACCAGTCTTTCCAGGCACTTCATAATAATAGGTGTTAATGCCACTGGCCTGTAGTCATTGAGGTTTGTTATTATGGTCTGTTTTGATAATGGCACTATTGTAGAGGTTTTTAAACAGGCAGGAACAGAGCACAGTGACAGAGATGTATTAAAGATGTTTGTGAAAACCCCAGCCAGCTCCCAGGCACAGTCTCTTAGCACCCGCCCTGGGACGCCATCAGGACCAGCTGCTTTCCGTATGTTGACACTGCGAAGTGTCCGTTCTACATCAGTACTCTGCAGGATGAGCTCCTGCCTGTTGATGGCTGCTGCTGGGGCCGTAACAGTCTCTGTAGCCACCCTCTCATGGCGGCCGAAGAAGTGATCGAGCTCTTCGGCCAAAGGAACACTGTTGCCGGTAGATAAGTTGATACTGCTGTTTTGGTCTGTGATGTGCCGTATCCCTTGCCATCCACGTCTGGGATCGGAGCTGCCGAAGTGGCTCTCAATCCGCCTTCTATAGGTCGCCTTTGCGTCTCTGACGTCCCTCCTCAGCTCCGACCTGGCAATGCTGTATTGTTGTGCGTCACCCGACCTAAAGGCCATGTTACGCCTCTTTAGCAGAAGACAAACATCTTTGGTCATCCATGGCTTGTTGCTGGGAAAGATACAAATTTGTTTTGTGCTGGTGACAATGTCCATGCAGTATTTTATATAGTAAAGATCAGTGGAGGTGTAGGTGTCGATGTTAGCATCTTCGAATATGGACCAGTCAGTGTGGTCAAAACAATCCTGCAGCTGTTCAGATGCTCCCTCTGGCCACCCTCGTCTTACTCTAGGAGCTGGTTTCACCATGTTAATGAGTGGTCTATATGCTGGAGTTACATACAGGGAGATGTGGTCAGACTGGCCCAAATGAGGGAAAGCTGATACTGTAAAACCCTGCTTGATATTACTGTACACATGGTCTGCAGTGTCAGCTCCTCTTGTAGGACACTGAACATGCTGGTACAATTTTGGGAGCACAGTCTTCAGATTCGCTTTGGTTAAAATCACCTGCTATTATACACACCCCTGGCGGATGGGCACTCTGTTGCTTTCTAATAGGAGTTAGCAAGTAGCACAGAGCTATAGCAGTGTTAGCTTGAGGGGGGGTATTAACAGCAGCGATCATAACAACCGAGTATTCCCTTGGTAGGTAAAAGGGGCAACACTTTACAATCCAATACTCCAAGTCCAGGGAGCAATGAGTGTCAGTGATTTTAGCGTCTGTGCACCAGCTGTTATTTGTGTACACACACAGTCCACCTCCTCTGCTCTTACCGGAGTCGATCGCCCTGTTGGCGCGTGTATAGTGCGTCCGGGTAGCTGGATAGCCTCCTCCGGGATTGTCGAACCGAGCCACGTCTCCACAAACACCATAAAATGCCTAAGAACGGGAAGCGCTTTACGGAGTGCTGAGCCGCTGCATGTGCACGCGCCGCCATCTTCGGATATCCTAAGAAATGTGGTTCAGTCGTGTGTAGTCTGTGTGCAGATGAGGAAACAAAGGCACAGTAATAGGAGATAGTTGACTCATATACAGAAATGTGCTTTTGTAGGGGGATCCACACACAGTCACCAGACAGGACAGAGGGGCTCATCTGCTTCTCTCTGACCAAACACCTTTCCTTTTTGTCTTCCCCAAGCCGCTTGTCTTGTACCATGACCTGCAAAACATCCTCTGTAAGTGATGGAGAGTCCATTTTGGCCGGAGGACAGTACGAGAGGGACTGAATGTGGTGGCACTCAAATGGACGAAGGTTCGATCTCTCTGCAAACTCTGCATTACTTCTGTAGATATCCATCTCACACATTGTTTTTTGGTCAGGACCCCATGTCCTTTTAATGACATGTACTGGTGTGCTGGGTGTTATAAAAAACTTTGCCACTGCAAACACTCCATTTGTGTGATCGATACACTGAGTGCGGAGGTGGTTCTGTGCTGTAATGTCCATTTGGATGGGAGTGTGACGTCTTCGCAGATGCATCCGTAGGTTCCTTCTATTAAGGATTTGGCCGCAGTGAGGACACTTCCCTGTGTCCTTTTTCTGCTTTCTTTGGGTGGGGGTGGGGTGGTGGTGCCACTGAGGAGCCAGGGTCAGAGGAACATAAAGAAAGTGAGGAGTGGAGGTTGGCGACTGGGGGAGGGGGGGTGGGACATGCAGTTTCAGAAGCAGTAAAGGAAGGAGCAGCAGAGGCGGGAGGTGGCTGATGCGCTTCCATTGTGGTTGGCTTGGTTTCACTGATGCATTGGGATACAATATATTGTTATGTGGTACATTGGGCGGAGCTTAATTCTCCGCTTCTGACGTCATAAGAGGAAGTGGCGTATCCTTGATTTTGATTGGTCGAGAGTTTATGCCCATATATGGTATTAATACATGCTTATGCCACGTGTTGCCGATAGGGGGGTTTGGGAGATTAAGCTTTAATAGAATAAAAATACATTACATGTATTTTATTAATGTGCTTTTTTGATTACGTTTTTAAGGAATAATAAAACATAGAGCAGGATAATGGCAAGCTAGCGCATACACGTTCAGCGGGGGCGTCCGTCTGGCCCTGTGTTGTTAGTAAGCGCCGCGGCGTATTTTAAAAGAAGAAAGCACCAAAATGTTTTAAAGAAGGAAAACTTTAGGGTTATTTTAAAAGAAAAAGCAGGGTTATTTTAAGCAGACATGCCCGAAAGTAGCAGCAGAAGAGCAAATTTAAACAAGCGCAAGCGAAACCAATAAACATACAGCCGGCGTTTTAAAAGAAGCGATCGCTCATTACATTTAACCAACACAAAAGACTTTAGTTATATTTACCAGGTTGGAGAAAGCATGTAAGCGGCAAACTTTTAGAAGAAATAGGACGAAACGATACCGGAGCTCCGACACATGCGACTACTCTGTTTGAACAACGCGGGGCGGAATGGCCGATCGCTAGTCCGGCGTTTGGCGCATGCGCACCCACGCCGCCTCCCTTTCAAAATGGCGACGCCGGCGGAGCGCCTGTTTTAGCAAATAAAACCCCTATAACCGTAATGTTTTTAAGGAATGAAGCACTTTTCTGCCAATGTGAATAATAAAGTAAAGCGGTCTGTGCATTTTCGACAGCAATAATCAAAGTATAACGCGGTTAATTCTTGTTTAAGCGAGCGCATGCGCGTAGATCCACACAGCATTTCCTTTATTGAGCCAGCTCCTTGCGTCAAGCAACTGTCAAATGGCGAACAATTGTCGCTGGACCAAGAATTCATGCATCTACCTTTGCAATGCAACTACCTTTTTTTTCGGGTCGACAGGCAATACTTGGCAATGCCGTTAGGCAGGGGTTAGCTCATCAGAACAGCAGGATGTTGTGTAGGAACGGCTGAAATTTAGGCAGCAACAAATTCTTTCGTTATAGCGTTATTTTAAATTTGTATGGGTGTGATATGCCATTTATGCAATGAGGTGGAATTAAACAACAGGGTATCCGACTGGTTCCACAAACAGCCGTATCACTAATGTGTTAAACAAAGAATAAAAAACCATTAATTACACATGCTTACGTATAAAATATATAAAAGTTTAAGGACTAAAGCACTCGACAAACAGCCGCAACACTAAACAAGGTGTAAAAACCGATCATTACCACAAATTATAATATTTAAGTATAAAAATAAATAAGTTGAGGACTAAAGCACTCGACAAACTACCCCGTAATAAATTAATGAATAAAATTATTTCAATGTGGCTAAAGTAGACGTACGCGATTATTTAATAGGGGTGCAAAAGCGCATTTTAAAACTGGTAATAACTCGAACGGCGGTAAAGACGGGTCGCTAGCGCCACCCTGTGTCCACAGCATGTGGCCCCCACAGCGAGGAAGGGGGCGGTCCAGCCCCAACCCCTCCCCCCAAAAAAAAAAAAAAAAAAAAAAAGTTTCCCCTATATTAAGGGCGACGTTGTCGACCAAAAATACAGAAGAACTTGAAACGCTATCGATGATCAGCTCACTACGACAAAGATGGAAATGACAAACTGGAGGTATGTTAAATTTCTTTCGTCCATACTTTAAAATTGTTTGAATTGTCACTATTGTGAAAACATTTGCGATTACTTTTGACCAAGAATTTTCCACGGTGTCAAGCCCGAGTAAGCCCCGTGAAGTAGAGGATTGGAATAGCGGTAAGTTAATATCAATGATAAGCAAATCAATGGATTTACTGTTTTTAAAATTGTGGAAAGACTGAAAGTTTATGTTCACTGTCGCAGATAAGGACGCCGACCTGTTAAGCACGCCGACGGTTATTTTCAGAGATAATCGGGAAGGGAATGTCCACGGACAACATAAGCGGAAAAGAACGGATAGTTTTAACGGTACGTGGAACAATACCTGCATCGTGGATTTTTCTGTATGAAATGCTTAAAGACTGATTTTGTCCTTCTCCCCCCAAGACACTGCCGATGATGAATTGTTGATCGCTGAGGCTGAAAAAATTGAAGCGGGTCTAGCGACGGCCGAAACCTCAACCGACGGCGCACAGAGCGAACCTGAAGAACAGTTGGAATCTACGCCGCCGGGTACTCCTACTACAGGGGTCGTGACACCGGACCAAGGGGGCCCAGCAAGCGGTGATCCAGCGACCACATCCCGGGCCTTATCGGGACCCCTGCAGAGGACGCAAGATTGGGATATTGACCAATTAACACCTTGGCAGTGGCCGGTTGCGAGCGCCCTGGACGGCGCTGTATCCCGGGCCGAGAGGCTGAAGGGGCTCAAGGTAGCTTTTTTCCTTTTTCAGGATCAAATGTGTGATTTTTTGGCGGATTTGTCTGATCAGATATAAAGAATAAGCACAGACATGGCAGAAAACTGGCGGCATTGGAGTTTTGACGGGGGTAGAAGCATGCATATAAATGATGACGACGATGGTGAAACGCCGCTGAACCCCGATCTGCTTCGGCTGATTGATGAACTGAATGACGGACCACCGGCTGAAATTAACCCCTACATGCTTGCCTTAATAAATGTTTTAAATGAGAATGGTGCTCATGAAGCTGTTGAGGCTATGGACTATGTTAATATGGGTGACGCTATAGACAATGTAGACGGGTGGTTACCGAATGCTCATGTGTCTATGAATGTGGAAATGGCTGACGACCACGCGGATGACAGCGGACCGGACACCGATGTGCAAATGCTTGACGCTGATGACGGATCGGCCATGTACGCTGAACTGCATCAGATGATTGCTGAACTGAATGGTGAGCAACCGGGTGAATTTGACCCCATTTTACAAAACTTCTTAAATGATTTAAATGATGATGAAGATGGAGCGGCGGTGGACCCTGAAATTATGGACGTTGATAATGTGGAACAACAACATGGTGGGGGTGCCGCTGATGGGGTTGTTAATGT
Source organism: Brienomyrus brachyistius (assembly GCF_023856365.1). Taxonomy (NCBI): domain Eukaryota; kingdom Metazoa; phylum Chordata; class Actinopteri; order Osteoglossiformes; family Mormyridae; genus Brienomyrus; species Brienomyrus brachyistius. Next base: position 2,534,702 of record NW_026042315.1, read on the forward strand.
AATACGTAGACCACAGTTTAACAACACCGAAATAAGGCAACGCTTTCATTTTGAGGGGATTGAGCATGATGACATAGATGTCTACAGGGCTGTTATACAGACATTCCAAAATTTCGTGGACAGAGTGAACGCTTTAGCGGGGCCTGGGGATATCATACAGGTGGAACTGCAGGGTGATTCAGTGAATTATAACACAGCCATGCATGTTCGAGGCGAGATCGATCTAAATGATCTGCTATCGATGGTTGACGACCTTACACAGAGTAATACCGAGGTTTTTAGCGATGAAACGCTGGAGCTGGTTGTGCAGATTATTCATAATCGAAATGGTGGGGCAGGCAATCGACAGAAATTAACAAAGCTGTTAAAGTCGGACATTTTGCAAAAGAAGCTCAGGTGTCTTATTGTTTCTGAAAACTCTGGCAATAATCTGTGCTTTGCTTACTGTGTAGTCCGCCTCTTAAACCCTGACATGTCCCATGAGATTGCTGAGATAGAAGCTAAACGTTTGCAGGAATCAGTCGGTCTAACTGATGCCGACATGGTCTCATTCTCAAGCATAGCAGAGTTTGAGCGAATGTTAGGGGTCAAAATCGTGGTGTGGTACCGCTGTGACAAGTCTGACATTTTTAAGAAATTTCAGACGAACCCCGAACCTCGTAATAAAACAATCTTTCTCTACCTTCAAGATCAGCATTATTTCGGTATAAAAAGCTTGAGTGCGTTTTTTGGGGAATCATACGTCTGTGATTACTGTTATGCCTCATTCAGTGTTAAATCAGATCACAAATGTGAGTATTACTGCAATGTATGTCTCAGTCCCGAATGCCATAAGCACCGCAGACAGTACATACATTGTGAGGATTGTGGGTCTTTGTCGTTCGCGGTATTGCTTCGAGCAGCATAAAATGTCAAAACAGCAACTAGGCGGGGGCAGTGTACGCAGCTCATGCGACACTGTCAAGTATTGTGACAAGTGTAACCGACGGTACCCCCGTCACTAAAAATAATCGAAAGGGTCATAAATGTAAACCAAATACCAGATGCGCTTTTTGTAAAGAGGACTTGACACCTGATTGTGAGCATCAGTGTTTTATCGAGCCAGTAAAGACTGAGGCCTTGACAGACCGCTATGTATTTTACGACTTTGAATGTAGACAAGATGAGGGAACGCACATTGCTAATTACATCTGCTGCATTGACTTTGAGGGCAATTGTTGGACCGCTAAGGGGGATGGTCGTGTGGCGGAATTTTTCAAAAAGTACCGCAACCGTAAATACAAGGGATACACATTTATAGCGCACAACTCTAAAGGCTATGATAGTTACCTGCTCATGAAATATTTAGTTGAAAATGGCATCACACCCCACATTATCACACAGGGCAGCAAACTGCTCTGTGTGTCAGACGAGGACTTTAGCCAAAGATACATTGACTCCCTCTGCTTTCTGCCCATGAAGCTGAGCGCATTCCCCGCCGCTTTGGGTTTTGAGAGCGAAAAGAAAGGCTATTTCCCACATTTTTGGAACACCGTAGAAAATCAAAATTACGTCGGTCCCTACCCGCCACCAGAGGCATACGGGGTGCAAACCATGATGGAGAAGGAAAAGAGAGAGTTTATGGAGTGGTACGGTACTGTTGGGAGCGAGGTGTTTGACTTTAGAAAAGAAATGGCAGAGTACTGTAAAAATGATGTTGTCATCTTGAGAGAGGGCTGTCTCAGGTTCAGGGGTGAGATTATAAACAGCTGTAATCTAGACCCTTTTCAATGTGTCACCATAGCCTCTGTGTGCATGAAACAATTTTGCATGAGTTTTTTGCCTGAAAATACAGTCGCGCTAACCACTCCAGATAATTACATCAAGCGACAAAAGGCATACTCCACGCCATCTATTCAGTGGCTGGAATACATAGCACATAGCGAAAAACTAGAGATTCAGCACGCGCTCTGTAGAGGGGAGGTGAAAATGGGTCCCTACTACCTCGACGGCTCTGCCGAAATCGACGGAGTTCGTACGGCGTATGAATTTGCGGGGTGTTTTTTTCACGGGTGCCCAGAATGCTTTGATTCAAACGCACTTAACCCCGTAACAAAACTGCGTTTTGGGGACATGCATCAGCAGTTTCAGGATAAGATATTTGCCCTTAAACACACGTACAACCTCAATGTACATGCTATTTGGGAACACCAGTGGGACAAACTGAAGGCTGAAAGTGCAAATGTACAGGAGTTCTTGAGGGAATTTGACTTTGCAGAGCGCATCGATCCTCGGGACGCTCTGTTTGGCGGCAGAACTAACGCCTTGCAATTGCACTACAAAGCAGAGGGCGACGAGCGTATAGATTACTACGACTTCACGAGCCTTTACCCCTCTGTCAACAAGTTTAAGGAGTACCCGGTAGTACACCCCGTAGTCATTTACCGCGTTTTTCACAGTGTGGAAAACTATTTTGGATTGATCAAAGCCAAGGTTTACCCACCGAGAGGTCTTTACCTATCGGTTCTGCCTTACAGGGCCGGTGGTAAACTCATGTTCACACTTTGCAGAACATGCTGTGAAACTGAGACGCAGGGGATCTGTAATCATTCAGATGAGCAGAGAGCTCTGAGCGGTTACGTGGTGCAGTATCGAAATCAACAAGGCTGTTGAAAAGGGCTACAAAATTGCGCACGCTGTACCATGATACAGACTGTTACGTGCCGTAAGGTTCAGGGGGAGGGATTTTCCTGCAGATCCTGTTTGTTGTCCAGCTGCCTTCAACTGGCCACGCCCCGAACCTTCGACGCTGCTTCCGCATTTATGATTTAAAAGGCCGTGGCGGGAGAGTAGCGGCAGCTCTGCTCACAGTTGGTTTTGTGTTGTTGGTTTGCTTGCATTCTTTGGATTACTCGTGCATGACAGTTTTGGTTTCCTGGTTTTCGTCTCTTGCCTTATCCCTCTGTACCTTTGCCTTTGGTTTTGACTGCTTTCTGGTTTGTGATCTCTTGCCTTCCTCCTGACTACTCTCTTTGCCTCGCCCCTTTGGTTACTGTGTTTCAGCTTTGGTGTGTTCTGTATGTTCATTTCTGTTAAGTACGTAGGGAGTGGCTGCTATTTTGTTTTGCGTACGTGTGGCTTATTCTGTGTTTTGGTTAGGGAGTTAGGCTTAGTCTGTGTCATTTCTTTTCTCATCTTTTTCGTTTTGTGGAGAATTAGTTTAGTTGTGGATGGGTTCAGTAGTGCTGTTTTGTTTATTGTTTTGGCTGTGTCACTCCCGAAGCCTGTTGCCCTATTGTTTGTGAAAGTCCATCCATCCATCCATCCATTTTCTAAACCGCTTATCCTACTGGGTCGCGGGGGGTCCGGAGCCTATCCCGGAATCAATGGGAACGAGGCAGGGAACAACCCAGGATGTGAGGCAACAGTGCTAACCACTGCACCACCATGCCGCCCCGTTTGTGAAAGTCTGTGAATAAATATAAAAAAAAAATAAAAAATACAAAAAAAGATCCCTGTGTTTCCCGTGTTCCCTTCTCCCATACCCTGGTTGTCTCGTTTTCCCCTCTCCTTTCCCTTTACCTTTCTGACGGTCCTCAACCCTAGACTGAGGATCGTAACACTGTCATTTTTGTCAGCAAGCCAGGTGACTGGATGCCACCTTTGGGTGACTTTCTCGGTGAGCTGACAAGCGAGTTGGACCCAGATGATCACATTGTGGAATTTGTTTCAGGGGGCCCCAAAACTTATGGGTACAGAACTGCAAAAAGTAAAAACGAGCTTGAAAGTTAAGGGAATAACGCTGCACACCACCAATTCAAAAGTTGTCAACATCGCATCCCTCACAGAGTTAGTTCACGATTTTGTGAGTAACCCACGTGACCCCCCTCGAGAGATCAGGACATCTACGCAGCAAATCTTAAGGGATGAAAGGGGGTTCCTTTTGAAAACTAAGACAGTCAATAAGTGTTTCAAGGTCGTGTACACTAAGCGGCAGCTACTGCCTGACGGTTTCTAGTGACGGGTTCGACAATAGACTTCAGCACCCATTCTCGTGCATTATATTGGGACCGAGCAACTGTAGCAAGTCGCATTTCATTAAAAGACTGTTGGAGAATGTGGATTGTACATTGTCCAGAGTGCCTGAAAACGTTGTATGGTGCTATTCTTGCTGGCAACCATTGTATGATGATTTGTTGTGCGAAATAAAAAATATGAAATTTGTGGAAGGAATCCCAGAGTCTCTGTGTGATGAACTTTTGCCAACAAATAAAATTAATTTGATCATCATTGACGACCTTATGGAAAAAGCCAGCGATAGCGGCGAGGTGGAAAAAGCTTTTACCAAGTACACGCATCACAGAAATCTAAGCGTCATATATCTGGTGCAGAATCTTTGCTTCCAAGGTAAGAAGAGCCGGACCATCAATCTCAACGCTAATTATATTGTATTATTTAAAAACCCCCGAGAAAAATTACAGACGAGTGTATTGGCAAGGCAGATGTACCCGCGGCATTCAAATTTTTTTCTCGAAGCTTTCGAAGACGCTACAAAAGTCCCTTACGGATATCTGTTGGTGGATTTAAAAGCCGTGACACCCAAGGACTGTAGGCTCAGAACAGGAATGCTTCCACCCGAGTGGCCGGCTGCTTATGTGCTCAAGAAAAAATAATAATGTCGGCTCGTATAAAAAGAAATTGGAGTGACCTGAAAGCTTTATTTGACAGTAACGCCAGACAGAGAAAGAAAATTTTAAAAAGACAGCATCGCCGGGTTTGCTGAACACTCTTTGTGAAATAGCTTTGAACGTGCTGTGCGGCAAGATCCCGTTAACCAAAGCCCAGATTGTACAACTAAAAAAGCAAAAGAGCGGCATTAAACTATTGGCGAACAAACGGGCATCGTTTAAAAAAAAGGCGGCTATTATACAGACCGGTCGGGGGTTCATTCTACCCCTGCTAAGTGTCGCCATACCGTTTCACCAGTCTTTTTCAACGGAGCTAAGTAAATGGAACACGCTAGGAAAAAGGGACCAGATACAAAGGCACAGCTTGAAAAACTGCATAATGCCACATCTCCCAAAGATACGATAAGACAGACTGCCGAAAGCGAATTGGACATTGCAATACGCAACATTTTATCAAGAACGGATGTTGCTGACCACGAAAAGGTCCGCTTATACACAGAGGTGCTAAAGAGATATTTGACTCTGGCTAGGCAAGGTGATAATGAACCCGTATCATTAGCACTTCCTCCTGAAGAGTCCGTAATAGATAATGCAGGGGCGGCATGCGCCACTGTTGCTGGGGACCCCATTATGGAAGATGTCATTAAATATGTTGCATCGCGTAACAAGAAAAAGGCTGAATATATGATGGGTAAAATGCTTGAAAACTCTGCCGTCACTGCGTGGAATCCGCGCGGGGAGTGTGTTTTCAATGGTACAACTACCACTGGATCCCACATGCTCGATTTGCTTAAAAACATTACCAACCCGCATAACGTGAACGAGGGGAGAAGGCCTGTGGGATGGGGAGAATTTGTACAAGGCCTGGCTAGACTCAACATGCCTTGCACCCTCATACCTAACCAAGATGTTGGGCGCCTCAGAGTCGATCAAGAACAAGCCCCGCACCGAGGAGCAGCGTGACGGTACACCCCGAGATAGTCGGTCACCGCAAACCCCACGGAAATTCTTAAGACCCGACTGGCTTGTGTTTTAAAATGCTTTTGTACTTAATTAAAAACACTAAAACATGATATTTTGTCTGTGTTTTTTTATTTGTCATGCACAATCTTTTTCAAAGCCTCACAACATCTCGCCGTCTGCATTTTGGTAAATACATTTTTCACACGATTGATATATTTAAATTTAGAAACAAAATGAGAAACCATAGCATCGTTCTTTTTTAAATCATTGCTATAAGACGATAGAATTTTACTGAGATCGCTTTGAAGCTGCTTCGCGTTGCAAACGACACGGTCACAGTGCCTTGTCATAAAAGCGCTTATGGCCCTCGGAAAGCTGGGGTGATCCGGAGGATTTCCGTACGAGTCGAAAAACTCTGCGGTGCTGTCAGTACCGATGAAAAGTGCCAGCCAGTGCTCTCCGGGAGCCCAACTCGGATGTGTGTTGACGATGAAGATTGCGGGTAATTTTTCAAGTTTTACATCATCCAGCTCGTCACACCCCATAAAAATGTCTTGCAGTCCAGCGGTTTCTGCTAAGGATGTTGGATAGCTCCGGGGTGTTCATGACTAGTAGTAAACATACCATACATTTCTCCTTTGGTTAATCTCGATTCGACAATATAATGATGCGTAAACTATCAGTGTCGCTGTCCTGGCCAGCGGATGGCGGAACCTCATCTCCAGGCGCATATTTCCGCTTTTAACCATGGAGAGATGCTGATTAACTTGTCACCCGACGAAGGATGTAAAGGCATACAAAGTGTAGCCGCTTATGTACTCGTTTCTGTGAACAGCAAAAGGCTCATTTTTCAAATGTCTCCCCGTAGCCAAAATCAAACTAATATCCACGGGCCACGTTTCCTCGGATAAAATCTGGCTGAAAGGGTTTAGCGGGATACTGCTGGCCATCTACGTAAAGCACTACAAATTCAGCGTCGTAGTGTTGAAAATTGAAGGGGTTTCGATCGTACGCGCCCATAAAACCCATGTTATCTACAAGTCCGATGACTATCGTTTTAGGCAGCTGACCTAGAAACAAATTTTCTTGAGCGCAGACACGGCTACCCGCGGCCACGCTAAAAGTTTTCATACATACTCTCTCGATCAGGTATTTCGTGTTGGCTGTCAGCAATGCGCTCGCGTGCCCCAGTTTGACAGCCGTCGATACAGAAACTTTTTTAACAAAGAGGGATGCAGATACTATTTTGAGCGAGTACTGCTCAGCTGCATCACCGCTCATGAGGCAAAACTCACCTTTGTTTCGGACCATTTTAATTTTGACGTCGACCCCATTTAGCATTAGCCGCTCCTGAAAAAATATGTCAGAGTGTATTGGGCCCATCAAATCGAAAACGCTGCTTCTTGCCGAAAATGCGGCTCTTTTCTCTAGCCCCGCGTTAAGGCCTTGCGGGTCTGTCTCATTCATTCCTGTACTGCTGTCTTTGAAAAACAAGCCGCAGGTAAACTGTCTGGAGAGCATACCAACGTTACAATTAAGCAGGCACTATCATCGCTCTGTAAAGGTAAGTGTTGCTAGATCGGCTCACTAGCCGGTCACCCAGGGATACGTCCACTTGTGAGAAAATCGAAGCGATCGGGTAATTTATGACCCCCACTTTTGCACCTGCGTCAATGTTTGCACCGTTAGCTCTTGTGATCCGACACCGGAGATGCAGTGGCATGTTGTTGAGATCTAGGTAATCTTCCCCATTACCGGCGATAAAAAACTCCAGGGGGCCATTATCAGTTAAGGCTGAGAGTGGTGGCACTTCCACGTATATATTCTTATCAATGCTTGCTTGCGTGTACGGTAATGCAAAAATATCCAATTCTGATTTCATGCACTCTTCCAACATGTTGTGAATGAGGGCCATAGTTTTAGAAAATGTATCTTCTTCTCTGTGCTTTTTTGGCCACCTTCTTCTCGCGCTTCTTTTTGACTACTGTGCCTCTCTTGGGTATTGCTTTGTGTTTTTTAGCGGAGGTAATTCGATCCCCAGGGGGTCTATGCCACTTGCCGCGAGCAAGCACCATGAGCCCCGAGCCCTCTTGCGGCTGTGCTGTCAATTGACCCGTCATGGCTCCTGTTACTACGTCTTTAACGGTATTTTGGGCGGCCGATTTTAAATGCGGCTTCGCCATATTGAAAGTCCTTTTAAGAAATGGCACAGCCATTCTGAGGAGGCCTCGAAAAAGCCCCCCCAGACCACCGCCGTACATAACGGGGGCCCCATTGTATCCGGGTAGCCCGTTTCCCGCCTGGTTTCTGTAGTATTCCACATATCTATGTGGATCTGAAAAGCCATCGGCGCTGTACATTGGGGGTAGTACTGCTTAACCGGCCTGAAATGCAGTTTTACTATCGTTTTCCCGTATCGGAAGGGTATCGCCTTGTTCTGATCAGACTAACTCAATGACTATATTATCAATGTGATTCTTGCAGAGCGACACGTAATGAATCCTGTCATAAGACATTGTGACCATCGAGTTGTGTTCCCCTGCTATATGTACACCCCGTAAAAGAGGCACGTAGCTGTCACCCACTCTTTGATGCTCGACAATGTCTGAATACACGTAAATCGTGTAAAAACCGGCGCTTATGTTGGTAGGGTATGGTGCCGATGGTCTATCGCCAATCTTCTGAAATACATCAGGCACAAACCCCAGCATCCGTGCAAGATTACCTTTCGCTTTAAAGGCAACGTGCGGTGGTCCGACCATATACACTTTGTTTATCACGCTATAGTCAAATTTTAGTTTTGACATTCCTAGAACCTCATTCGTCTCACTGATTAGTTTTTCAATATCTCTAATATCCCGCCTTTAGCTTGTACTGTAGGGTCGACAGTAACGACATCCATCCTGTCACGTAAAACAAGGTGTCTTCTTCTACCAGTGTATCCCATGTACGTGGGTAATGGATTTCGGCTAATCCTACTTCCCATTTACCATTCAGTTCAATCGGCTTGGCTAGTTTTGTCGTGTAGCTCGATATGGTATTGTGCAGGAAAACATCCATAGACGCATTGCTTGGGAGCGTGACATAAAAGCCGCTTTCCTCCATGGCTGTTTTTGATGGAACTGAACGCTACAAACACGGGCCGTCGCACTTATACGTCAACTACTTGTTTAGCAGCAACCCAGCTGTTAAATTTGTCTGGACATCCCTGCCATTTCACTACAAACATTTTTACCACGCAGCGTTTTTTCCGCAACAATTTTCTCAACTTTGAAGTTTTTGTCTTTGCCTAGTCTGATCTTTTGTAGCTCTTTGGCATAAAATGTCCCCTCTATGATATCGCCGTCATAATCTTTTAACCTATACACCGGCGGTGCTCTAGGTAGATGTTCGGCGACGGCAAAATACTCGTCCGTAAAAGTTTGCTCGTATCCTTTGGTGAATTTTCCACGTGCTTTAGACACCCTGACCACATCACCATTTTTAAACTTATGACGATGCTTTTTAGATGTACTCGGCATCAAACCATAAACGTTGTTGAAGACTTGGGCCGCATTCTGTGCATTAACCTCAACCGGCTTCATTTTAATGGTACTGTGGTGGGTATTATTGTAAGCGATCGCTAGATCTTGTACAATGTCCACATACCTTCTTGAATTATAAGCTGTAAAATAACTACACATTAAAGACACGAATGTGTCGCTAAACCTTTCCACTACAGAAGCCTTGACATCGTTACCAGTGGCGAAATGTATTATTCCATGTTTCTTGGTAAGCTTATGAAACGACGCGTTAAAAAAAATAAAAAATCTCTGTCCCGCGATCGGTTTGTAGCTTTTTAGGGGTCTTGCCTTCAGAGAGAATGGTTTTCAAACACTTTCTTTACCTCTGCCCCCATCTTGCTTTTAAGACATTGTACCCATGCGTATTTTGATAGAATGTCTATACACGTTAACATGTGTTTAAAATCGTCATTCTGTTCCGCGTAAGCCGACATGTCCCCCAAGTCAGCTTGCCATTGAGAATCGATATTAGTCACAAAGACTCTGTTCCTTTTAAAGTTAAACCTGATCGGTTTATGTAATGTGTATGCATCTTCACCAGATAGCCATGTAGCAACTTTTCTTATTTATATTACACACACCTTCTTCATCTATCAGAGATCAGTATAATCTGTCGGGGCCTCCAAAAGACCCAGGGTTTGATGGTGTACAATAGACACGCTTCAAGTGCTTGTCATCCATCATGTACCTCTAGCAATAATGGCACAGTGGTTTTTGAGGCAACTCTTTATTTAGAATGCATGCAAAAATTGTCAGAAACATTTTGATCACATAGTTCAGCGTTTACACAGCAGCCTGGGGTGGTTTGTATGCGTGCAAAATACAGAATTCATTATATGCGTCATCTATAGCCCCCTCGTAATCTGCCCCTTCAACTTCACATTTCAACTTGCGCAATTTCTCCCGTATGTTTATTTCAGCTTTAAGATCATACATAACGGCTTCAACAGCACCCTGTACTTTCATGGGGGAGGGGTGGGGATTGAACACCGACACCGCTTTTGTGATGATATGTTTAAACCATGGTCTATACAGCTTTTTGACCAACTTTTCAAAATTGTGAAAGAAGTAAAATGGCTCGGGATCGTACAGGCACGTGTGCCGAAGCTGGCTAGGATGCATCACAGAGCAACCTACACAGTCCTCCAAGTCCTCCTCGATCACATGATCCAGAATGCAGGCAAGAGCCCCTTTGATAATTTTCATAGCCGAGTCAGTGATGCTCCCATCCACAACATCTTCAGACAATGACAGCGCAGAAAAACTCTGACAGAGCTCCTCGAGCATCGGTGACGGGGACCGTGGTGCTCCCAAGAATACATGCGGGGTCACCTCCGCAGCCTCAACCATCGATGCCGGCCATTGCGCCCACGGTGGGCTCGAAGGGGGTGACGATGAAAGGCACGGGGTCGCCTTATGGACCCCATGATGCGGCCTGCTGAAGGTCAAAAGGCTCTGGTGAGTTGTCAAGTCGCAGCCCAAAAGTCACTGGCTGTATCGGTGGAGACCAGGATGGTGACCGCTGAGGGTCGATTTCAGCGTTGTTCAGCAGCAGTCCAAAAGTATGCTCGTCTATCAGAGGCAGCTGACAGGACGGATCCGGCTGTGTGGTCACTTCAGGAGACGTCGGGATAGTCGAAGTTGTCTGTTTGCACGACGTTGCTCGCTGGGGAGGTGTGTCTCATCTTCTGAGTGCTGGCTCACAGGCGTGGTGGGTATTAATACGCTTTTCACCATGGTTAAGTACATCCTTCTCTCATCTTATTGGTTGCTATTGCCACAAAGGGGGCTGGTCTAATGATTCCCCGTCAATCTCACTTTGTTCAAACTTTCTCTCGAGTTTTACACAGATACATTCTTTATGCGAGAATATGCTGCACAGAGCTCCATGCTTGCGTTACCTCCACGGTTTGCGGGGCGCCCATGTTGGGTTTAGCGGCACTAAGTCACGGCTATGGAGCGTCGCCGGTGTTAAACTCATGGTCGGCACTGTCTGTATGAGACCGGCAACAATTTGACAATTGTTCACCATTTGACAGTTGCTTGACGCAACGAGCTGGCTCAATAAAGGAAATGCTGTGTGGATCTATGCGCATGCGCTCGTTTAAACAAGAATTAACCGCGTTCTTTGATTATTGTTGTCGAAAATGCTCAGAGCGCTTTACTTTGTTATTCACATTGGTAGAAAAGTGCTTCATTCCTTAAAAACATTACGGTTATAGGGGTTTTATTTGAAATAACAGGCGCTCCGCTGTCGTCGCCATTTTGAAAGGGGCGTTGGCGTGGGTGCGCATGCGCCAAGCGCCGGACTAGCGATCGCCCATTCCGCCCTGCGTTGTTCAAACAGACAAGCCGCATGTGACGGAGCTCCGGGTTCGTTTCGTCATATTTCTAAAATTTTGCCGCTTACATGCTTTCTCCAACCTGGTAAATATCACTAAAGTCTTTCGTGGTGGTTAAATGTAACGTGTGCTCTCTTCTTTTAAAACGACGTGCGGTATGTTTATTGACTTCGCTTGCGCTTGTTTAAATTTGTTCTTCTGCTTCTTTCGGGCATGTTTGTTTAAAATCACCCTGCTTTTATTTTAAAATAACACTAAAGTTTTTCTTCTTTTGGTGCTTTCTTCTTAAAATACGCCGTGGCGCTTACCAACACGCGGCTACGAGGTGGACGGACCCCCCGCTTAACGTGTATGCGCTAACTTGCCATCATCCTGCTCGATGTTTTATTATTCTTTAAAAACGTAATTTAAAAAAACACAATAAAATACATTAATAGAATAAAAATACATTACAAGTTTAACGGCAATATCCCAAACCAAATGGCCCCCTATCGGCAACACGTGGCATAAGCATGTATGGTGTATAGAGATAAGCCATCGACCAATCAGAATAAAGAATACGCCCCCCTCCCGCTTATGACGTCAGAAGCGGAGCAAAATTAAGCTCCGCCCAAGGTACCACATAATATCTCTCTTGTGCTTGTTTAAATTCAGCATTTGCTCTGATTCTTTTGGGCATGTTTGTACTTGTTTAAATCCCACCTGCTTTTCTTTCAAAAAATACACTGTGGCGCTTGTGCCTACTAACACGTGGCTATGGCCAGACGGACCCCCCCTGCTAGACGTGCATCTTAGCTTGCATTAATCCTGCTATACGTTTCATTATTCCTTAAAAACTATAATTAAAACACATCTAATGTATTTTTATTCTATTAAAGTTTAACGGCAACCCTTACCTCCCAAACCATATGGCGCAACACGTGGCATAAGCATGTATACCATATATGGACATAACCCCTCGACCAATCAGAATAAGGGATACGCCCCCTCCCGCTTATGACATCAGAAGCAGAACCAAATTAAGCTCCGCCCAATGTACCACCCAACATCTCTTGTCCTCTACTACCTGGAGGTCACGGTCATTCTGAAGCATCTACAGCGACCAGGCATGATGGAGCACATGACCGCAAGTATTGTATTCTTTTTGTCTTCACTTTTCCTTTTTGCCAATTCGCTTATTAAATCAGTGGGACATCATTGTCTTGTGCAGGTCCAGGAGCAAGACCGAATCCGACCATGCGGTGATTGAGGTGAAGGAACAAGATGTTGGCACGGCAAGTGGCCACATTTGCATTGTCCTCTGAGGAGGAGGCAGTAAGCATATCAAGCTTGAAAAGATTTGTCATTTATTTCAAAAGCAGAAATTAAATCTCTTCCTCTGTCAACAGTAGTTTGACATCTTCACATGGGAAGGGCTACAGCTTCTGAGCTCCAAGAGAACCGGGACGACGACTGATGACCTGGGAGGAGACCTGAACCGGCTGCACCAAAAGTGAGCTAATCATGATTCATTCCCCTATAATTTGTTCTAGATACATGTTGTCATGTGTTGTGCGAGATGTATTAATAAATCTTATTCGTTTTGTATTTTAGATACAAGCTGGATCCAGTCACCACCCAAACGGCCCGGCGCATCTTTGAGACGGCCACCAAGGACTTGAGTGACCAGAAGTCGTCCTTGGTGGCCGATTACCTCACGCATTCCACTGCGACGGCTGACAAGCACTACCGGATAAAAGTCATGGAATGTGGTGCTGGCCAATAAGCTGCTGAAGCTGGCAGGTGACTCAAGGTAGGCATGTTTTCCGTTTGTCAACACACTTACCAAAGATCGACACAAAACCAAAGCCCTCACCACTGAACAATAACCGTAAAACTTTTTTGTGTGTTTTTTTTTATCCCAGCGCTGACTCCGCAGAGGAAGGATCCAGCTGTTCTGCCCATGGCGCCGCACGTGATGCTGCCCTGGCGTCCAACCAGCAGATGGATGTCCAGGCAGCATTCCATCAGCTCCTTCGAATCCACCCCGTGACCCTGGGTGGCGACATCCCAGACAAGACTGTAGGGACACAGGTCGGGCCAGTTTCAGCGACAGCTCTGAGTGCTGGCTGAAGATGAGGATGCGTGTCCAGCATGTCCTCTGTGAGTATTGTTTGTAGCACTAATTTTTAAAGCACTTTACTGATAAGCAATCCTATCTACATAGTCTTCTTAACAACAATTTGCTTTGTTCTTGACAGCACACTTTGGCAGACAGCAGCCCACCGAGTCCCGGGTCGACGCTTGGATCAGGAACCAAGGCTGGAGAAGCAACATTCCAAAGCGCAGCCAGCGTCCTCAAGGACTGGAGACCAGTGGGTTCGGTGGACACCGCCATTGATTCCAGCCACATCCAGGAGCTCATCCACAAGCAGAAGTGGAAGGGACTTGCGGTGGACATTGCGGGGAAGGGAGTCTGCGCCACCTGGCAGTTCCAGGCTGGTGAGGTGGTATGTGACCACCACGGGCCGGTAGTCACAGCCACTGAGGGCCAGCGGATTCATGAGAGCACAAAGGAAGAAGAATCCGGCTACATGTTTTTTTTCAGGAACAGCCAGGGCATCCACATGTGTGTGGATGCTCATTCCCCTGAGTGTGCCTGTCACCCAGGCATACAGACCTTTGGCCGGCTGGTTAACCACTTCCGGAAAAAAAGCTAACCTCCGGCCAAGGTTGTACAGCACACCAGAGGGACAGGACATGATAAAAATAAAACAAGAAAAATAAATGTTGGGGAGGAACTTTGATTATGGGGTGCAGGAGACATCATTCAGGGGAGAGGGGTTGGAGCTCTCCTGGCTGTGAAACCCTGCACCCCAGTTTGGCCCGTTTTATGTTTATGAATGTGCAATAAAGTTACACCTTTCTATCAAAACACAGGTATACTCATTTTTGAATAGTGTTTAATCCCTTGTAATATCTTTGAATCACTTTGCCTTTCCAACGGTTTATGCCCTGTGGCGGTAGGAAACGTACAATAATATTCCTAGAGACAACGGGCCACATACAATTTAGTCCTACTCAGGGTCATAAAAAAGCAGTTGAGGAAACTGCAGCAAAGTAACATTTTGTTAAGCAACGGCCAGGTGCTGGGAAAAATAACCTTTAAAATAACTGATTATGATTATGAGTAATGCAACAAAATATTAGGATCATTATAGGTCGTTTCTGTCCTCCTGTTGCTGCCAGGGCTTTTGTTTGATGCAGTTTCACACCTCTGTGGTACACAGACAGCTACCCATCCCACAACACGCTGTGAAAGCCAGACGTCACACCTTGAGCAGATCTGCATTTCCCTTTATTTTAGCTTAATCACAAAACTTGTGCTCAAAGAACTGTGCTTTCATTCTATAGAAATGAACAAAAAAAAAGCATCACGGAGGTCAAAGCAATGCCATCAGGGAAAATAGCAGCAACATTACACAAACATGCACTGTACATGGGGAATCAGGGCTCAATTCTGGACAGGGAGCCTGACAAACGGCTACCACATCCAAGGAAGACAGCTGCTGAATTTCCCCCCCCCCCCATTTTCTCCTATGCGCGATTTTCTTGTATGTATGGGCATTGAAGGGAAGACGAGGAAGTTTGTCGCTGGAAGAGGTAAGTCTGTGATTACCATGACAGGCACCTGACAGGAGGGTCAGTCCATGCCAAATCAACCAGGGGCTCCATGGGCATCATTCCTGATTTTGATAACTTGATATGTTGATCCTTATAGAGAACAATGAAAATTCCCCAAGTTTTATTGAAAAATTCTGATGCAGTCCAAAGTTACGGCCCTTTCAAAGTTGGGTGCCACGCCCCTTTTTTGCACTCATGAATCATGCATATAATTTGTAAGGGTTTTCAGGAGACCATACCTTCACTTCTAAGCATGCTAGAGAGCTGAAAATTGCTCTCCTGGTATAGTTCCTGGTATGCTTCCCTGCTCTTTCAGCTCTGGGGAAGCACTTCAAAATTATGGACCTGCAAACATCAGTTTTTGGTTCACTTGCTGTGGGGTCACCACCACACCTACATCCAATTTTCTTCTATAGTTTTGTTATTTGAGGAAGATACTGTAAGCAGATGCAAATTCATTCTAAAATAACCATTTATTCTTTGACATATTGCCATCTGAAAATGGTCGCAGGTGAGAAATCCCCCACAGGACCCCCTACTTCGGGGTCATGGTTGACTGTAGATAGTTAGTGACGGGAATGAAACCCGTTATACCAGTTGAAAGAAGCATATCTGAACTATAAATGCTGAAAATATGACTCAACTCCTTCAATATAAAATCCCAGGGTCAAATATGATATTTTCAAGTCTTGCCAGATTCTGAAAGAGCAGGGAAAAGTATACCAGGAGAGCAATTTTCAGCTCACATACACATGCACACACACGTGTAGTTTTCCACCGATTTCTTGTATGTGTAACTTTTCTTAGGATTCTTTAATGAGAAAACAACGTGCCAAGTTGTTACCTCTGGTGCGTTTCTTATTTATGCAGAGACATAATGTCAATTTGATGCATGGTAAGGTCCCCCCCCCTCCAGAAGTTTTATGCAAAGACATGTCAATTTAAAAAATTGTATGGCGTTACCGCATACTTCAGAGTTAGCCTGGATGACCCCGAACCAACGGCCAGTACCACCTGCAAACTGTTGATTTCAGTCTGGATGTCAGACAGCTTAATTTTTTGGAGGGAAGCTGCTCATCCACTTCAAGAAAAGTTTCAGACACAGTGATTAGAGAAAGAGGCCAGCTTGCACACTTCCCCCTTCCCTCTGTCAGACACAGGCAGACGCTGCAGCAATGAAAAGCATTTTTATTGGAAGAAAGAAGGCATCTTGAGGATACAAAAGTCCCATGTCCTTCATTTACCGAGAGTCTTTCAGAACTATAAAACACCGGGATAATGTCCAGCAGCACTCTCAGAATCTCCAAGTCCTTCACTGACACAGTCTGAGGCCGTAGTAGATTTCCTAATTCAGTCTTGAGGCTCTGGACCACTGCTGCTGCTCCTCTAGATGGGCAGCACAGTCCAAGCAGGCTTTCCGGAAAGCGTAAAATGCAGTCTCCAGAAGGACATGGATGCCTCCCCATCACATACTCTGTGGTCAGAGACACATTGCAGGTCATGTCAATAGTCAACGGACAATTACAATCCAGTAACGACACACTCAGGCACATGCTGATCGCAATATTTAGAAAACTTTGAATGGACACTACCAAATGTAGATGCACAATAAGCACCAACTGTTTTGGGGAGAAGTGATAAGCAGTTACAAGTAAATGCGCATGTAAATGAGTATTTAGTGCCTCCCGTCTTTCAGTCTCTTGTTCGATAGTTAATGGATGACTGGGCAGACCAGTGATGCTGGAGGAAATGAGGACTGCATTGAGATATGCATAGTACAAGACATACTGAGGAACTGGAATGACCTGCCTTGCACTAGCTGAAGAAACTGGATTTGTGAGCAGGGAGAAGTTAATTAGGATCAACCCCAGACATATAAAAATGACTGATGGTGATTATTTTTACACTGAATAACATGGCAGTCCCTGCAAAGCAAATGTCCATGTGTATCAATATCTAATTGGATAGCTAGATGAATACTGCTTATTTAAGTAATGCTAAAACTAGTTACTCATTATTTAATACACGAATTCCTGTTGCTCAACATGAACCAATGATGAAACCACCAGGACTTCATGTGATTACTTCACACTCACTAGACCATCAGTTATGCAACGTTAATTCACTCTTCCTTCCTGCAGTAATTGATTTACCACCAAATAAACTGAATTCTAAGTAATATCACACAGTGACTTCATCATTAGCTGTTGAACTCTCAAGCACAAAATGTGTCATATGGGCAGAAATGGAGCAAGTGGGAGCAGCCAAGGTCCCAAACAAAAGGGGCTTTATAAAGGATAAATACAAAAGCATAAAACAAAGAGGACTGCAATGAGTCTCAAACAGACTAACTGAAGCAGCCACCAACATCAATGACAGACCTGCGGAACACTGCAGAGCGATGGGAGCGATTAACACGGGGCAGGAATGAGAGGTAAGACTAAATGAGCACCAGGCATTGCTCGTTAACCCTCTGGAGTCTAAGGCCTCTCAGCCATTTTTCATATCAAGTCTGAAATGCCTTTTAAAGTATTTCACCTATCTAAAAAACATTTACCCCAAAGTGCTGCAAATGTTTTCATCCAACACAAACTCAGAACAAATAATCTGAGACAATTCAGTATGGCATTCTTCTATTTTTATTTAAATCAACTTTAAAAATACACGTTTCAAAAACCTATTCTCAGAGCTGCTGAGAAAATGGAAATCAACACATTAAAAATGTTTCTAGCCAAGACTTTGAGCTCTGGAGCTTATAGACATAGGGGTTGGCTTCACATAGGTGACTGAAAAATTCAGAAATCTCAGGTGGTTTGATTACTAAAGTGTTATAATTTTGGAGTGACACAAAGTCAGTGGCTTACACAATGCATTTTGATGAGATGCACAACACACCTGTAATGGTTTGCATACTGTTAAAGTAATGTCATTGTTACTTCACCCACCCATCAGAATATCAGTTTGAAATGTAAAAAAGAGACAATTATAGGGTTTATAACATGCAATGGATTAAATTCTGATGAATAAAAAGTGCAATTATATCTTATTACATATTATATATGTGAAATTATTGCATCGTTTTTATGATTTCTTCTGATGAGCAGATTTGACTGTTAGAAAATCATAGCAGATGTGCTCCAGTATCGATGCTTGGTTCCCTCATTTGTAATGAATGCACTTTGTAGACGGTCCCTAGCAAAAGGCTGTACTTGTAATGCTGGTTTGCCGGTTCCGTGGAAAATGCTGCATAGTAGCATCTGTATCTAAGGGACTGGTGGCATCACATGTTGTTTCTAAAGTATAGAGATGGCAAAAGCAAATATCCAGCCAACATAAACAACATAAAACCAACTTTACTGTGTTGATTTATGTGAATTGTTTTATTTTAACCGCGTGTGCTTTATCATCTATTGCGTAACTACCCCAGGTTTCCCTGCCATGTTTGTCAGAATGTTGTTGCTGCTGCTATATATAAGAGCAGCTGTGTGTAAAATCATCTCATCTCATCTTTTCTCTGCTGCTGTGATGCCTCGGCCTGCCAAGCTTTCCCAGGAAGACTGAAAAGTGTAATACCCTTATAGTTGGAACATACAATCAGGTTTCCATTCTTAAATAAGGGGACCACCATGCTGGTCTGCTAATCCAGCGGCACTGTCTCTGACCTCCACGCGCTGTTGAGAAGGCATGTCAGCCATGACAACCCCACAACATCCAGAGCCTTTAGGAACTCTGGGCAAATCTCTTCCACCCCTGGGGTCCGGCCACCACAGAGCTCTTCAACCACCCTGCCCACCCCAGCCCCAGTGATGGGCAAGTCCACTCCAGCCCCCTCGGGCCTCGTGTCCTCAGATGTCTCAAAGGCAGTGCTCATAGATGTATCCGAGGCAGGGTTCATGAGGTCCTCAGAGTATTCCTTCCACCTGTGGGTGATGTCCCCAGGTGAGGTCAACAGCACCCCCTCTCCAATGTAAACAGTAGGAACCAGGAGCTGCCTCCCCTTTCTGATATTCCGGATGGTTTGCCAGAACCTGTCAGCTGCCTCCGGAGACCCCCAGGCTATTAATTCCCAGTAGGCCTTCTTCAGCTTGACAGTCCCCCTCACCTCTGGTATCCAGCATCGGGTACGAGGTTTCCGCCACGACTGGCATCGACAACCCTGCTAGCCACAGCTCCATATGGCTGCTTTCACAATGGAGGTGCAGAACAGTGTCCATTCAGACTCAATGTTCCCAACCTCCCCCAGCATCCAGTTGGAGTTCTGCCGGAGATGCGAGCTAAAGATCTGGCGTACAGGAGCCATACGTTCCCAGCAGACTCTTTCTGTATGCTTGGGCCTACCAGGTCTGACTGTCCTCCCCTACAACTTGAGCCAACTCACTACCAGATGGTGATCAGTTGACAGCTCTGCCCCTCTCTTCACCTGAGTGTCCAATACAGAAGGCCTAAGTTCAGATGAAACGATTATAAAATCGATCATCGACCTGTAGCCCCGCGCATGTTCATACCATGTCCACTTATGGACACCCTTATGCTTGAACATGGTGTCCGTTATGGAAAAACCATGCATTACACAGAAGTCCAACAACTGAACACCAACAAGGTTCCGATCAGGGAGTCCGTTCCTCCCAATCACCCTCCCCTTCAGGCCACACTGTCGTTGCCCACATGAGCGTTGAAGTCCCCCAGCAAAACGATGGATTCCCCTCATGGTGCACTAATCAGCACACCACTCAGGGAGCAAGTACAATCTATACCATTTTCAGCTTTTTTACAACTTTTACAAATTGCTTTATAGTCTTATATTTGGAAAAGAAGTCTTATAAAGTTAGTGAAAAATGGTAATCAACAATGGTTTGCATATATTTATAAAGACAAGTTTTTACAGTAGCAAACAAAATTAGAAAACATTTTGCAATTTACAAAGTTACTGCTTACTTGCAAATGGGTGGGCAATCAGGACTGCTTTGAGACAGGGACACTCAAGTCAGTGACTTGTTTTTTTTTTATTCTCCTTACAAAGCTCTAAAAATACATTTAGTTTCTACCAATATATATTTGAAAAGTTTACCATTCAAGTTTCTGGGGGTGTTTTAAAATGTTTCAATGACAAAACTTTGCAGAGTTTGGTGAAATTTCTTTTTCATCCCGTGGGCAGCAGAGCTGACTCCAGCAGGTTAAAGACACATCAGGGAGGATACAAGAGGATTAGGCAGACATGGTGGGCAGGGCAGGACATGACAAAATGGTCTATCCATTGTGTGATGTGAGGTTGAACTCTTCAACTTCAAGTCTCTGTGTCCAAAGTTTTGATTTGGTTGTATTCTCTATATAGCCTATATGAGCAGTCTAGTCAGCTTCCTCTGTGTGAAGTATTGTTTTCTATGAGCTACTATCAAGCTACTTTTAGTGAGTGTGTTCATATCAAAGGATTCACTCCCAGTTCAGACCATTTCACGCTTCTCCTCAACTCTGATTCTTGCATCCCTGTCTGGTTATTTATTCATGCTGCATTTGATAGGTCCTATGGGACGAGCTGATACAGCAGGGTATCCTGCCCGAGTTGGGCGGCTCACCGAGTGTTGCATTCACTCCTGTGCGATTGTCGGCTGCAGCGGACGATTTGGGGCTGGTGATCCGCATGGATTTCAGGGATCCTCACTCAGACAGGGAGGACCTGCTGCTGACAATTTGGCTTAGGAAGCTGGAACTGAAGATTAAAAGGTAGGAGTACCAGGCTCAGCTACTCCGTGTCCAGGCAGTGGAAATAGTGGCTGATAAGGAGGTGGCATTGTGAAGGGTGAATAAAACCCTGTTCCCCTTCCGTGTAAGGTACACTCACCAGGTATAACCCTTCATTCAGGCCTGTCCGCCCATGACCGAGCTTGTGCCCCAGACACTCCTCGACCTAGCCTCCGTTCTCCCTCAGGTTTACCAGTCTCACAGGAAATTGGAGTTGGAAATTCGGCCTTTGATGTCAGTCGTCATATCGGTCTTGTTCCTGTGTTTTGTGAGAATGAGGTGGATGCCTACTTCTCTATTTCTGAATCGATCGCTACGACTTTTAACTGGCCTTGACATCTCTAGTCACTGTTGCTGCAATCTGAGCTAGTGGGTAAAGCGCAGGAATTGTGTTCGGCTCTCACACTAGAACAAAGCCTTGATTTTGGCATTGTGAAAGCTACAGTTTTAAGGGAGTATGAATGTGTACCTGAGTCTTACCGACAGAGTTTTCGGAAGCTGAGCAAATCCCCCAGCCCGACCAGCCAAGTTGTGGCTAGTAGGAATAGTGCTGCACCCCTGACCCAAGAGGTGGAGTCAGCTTTCAAACCTTTTGCCTTCACCGGATCTGTTTCGCTTAGCGAGACTGATATGCAACATCCGGTGACTATCCTGCGAGATATGGGTGCTGCCCAGTCATTTCTATTGGAAGGAATTGCCCCTCTCGATGGTACGTCAGCTTATGGTACAAATGTGCTTGTACAGGGCATCGACCTGTGTGTGACGGCGGTCCCTTTGCATAATGTGTTCCTAACTACTCCAGATTTCTCTGGGTTCTTCCATATGGCAGTTCAGCCTCGCCTACCTGTTCCTGGAATATAATTTATTTTGGAGAATGACATTGCTGGAGAAAGAGTTGTTCCTCTACCTGAAGTCATCTCCGAACCAATGTTATGTTCAAACGATGTTTCTGTAGAACGTGTTTACAGCCTGTGTGTTCACCCGTGCCCAAAGGCATATATTTGCGGACATAGACCTAGCTTATACATTTATGTATGACTCTCCTTCAGCCACCCCGTCATTTTGTGATTTTGACACCCCTGTTGCTCGCCCTGTTATTGTTTCCCCTGAAGTTCCTTCTATGAAGGAAGCCTTGGTTAAGGCTCAGGGAGCTAATCTCTCCTTGGAGTCCTGTCGTGCCGCCTCTGTCGAGGAGACGGTTTTCAAGAATCACCCCACTGCTTACTTCCTACGTGATCAAGTGCTTATGTGTAAGTGGACCCCTCCGAATATGCCTTTCGATTGGTCTTCGGTATATCAGGTAGTAGTCCCTGGGAAATATTGGACATATGTGTTGTCCCTCGACCACGATCATCCATGTTCGGGTTATCTAGGAATTAAAAAGGCGTTATCCAGTCTCCTAAAGTCATTTCTTCTGGCCTGGGGTAAACTCGGATACAAAGAGGTATTGTAAGTCCTGTCATGCCTGTCAAATAGTGGACAAACCAAATCAGGTAATTATTCCAGCTCTGTTATGGCCCATACCTGTGATCGGTGAACCTTTCAAACATGTACTTATAGACTATGTCGGTCCTTTACCAAAAACTCACTCGGGCAATATTTATCTATTTACATTAATGTGCACTTTGACTCGTTTCCCAGAAGCTATCCCCATTCGCAGTCTTAGATCCCACATTATAGTGATAAAATTCTCTCTGATCAAGGTACCAACTTCACATCAAAACTATTTGCCCAAGTGGTTTGTGAGTTGGAAGTTTGGTACTCAGTATCCAGCACTTACCATTTAATAACATGCGCCACACTTTCTGTATAGATGCACGGAAAGATTGGGATGAGGGTGTGCCCCTCCTCCTCTTTGCTATCTACGACACCATCCAGGATTTGACTGGGTTTAGTTCTGCTGACCTCGTGTTTGGTCATTTGGTTCGAGGTCCCCTCAAAGTGCTTCAGGAGCAGTGATTGTCTGCTGTTAGACCCTTAGCTAGGACGTCCCTTGGTACCTTGCAAGTAAAAATGAAGGCACAGTTCGATAAAGCTGCTACAGAGCAGTCCTTCCCTTTGTCCAGTTCCTTCCTTTGTGCTCGGTTTTAAGATCCCTATGTCATCCACTCTAAGCTGAGCGCTGCCAACTATGTGATAGAAACCCCAGATCATAGGAGGAAGTCCAGGGTTTGTCACATAAACATGTTTAAACCCTACCTCGATCGTTCAGCCTCTGCCCTCTCGTCCATTTCTCTCCCGGACCCCACTCTAGTAGAAATGGTGGCTGTTAGTGAATATTCGCCGGAGGGTGATGAGCCACACCTAGAAAAAATTGTTTACCGTGTGCTCGCTTCCCAAATTCAGAAGCTCTTCAGACTCTTCCTAGCCGGTTAACCCACTTGCCACCCAGTCTGACATCATGTCCTTTGTAGGTAGGTTTCGTTCCCTATTTTTGGATACCCCTTCATGTACTTCTGTTGTAGAACATGATATTGATGTTGTGGGTCACCTCCCTGTTAAACACCCTTACCGTGTAAGCCCGCATAAGCTTTCGTTATTATCACAAGAAACTAACTACCTGTTAACAACGGGTGTCACTGTTCCCAGCAGCAGTCCCTAGAGTTCCCCGTGTTTGCTCATCCCCAAGCCTCACGGGACGTTCTGTTTTTGTACCGATTACTGAAAGGTAAATGCAGTGACCAAGCCTGATGCTTTCCCGCTTCCACGCATGGAAGATTGTGTTGAACAGATAGGGTCTGCCAGGTATGTGATCAAGCTAGATCTATTAAAAGGTTATTGGCAGGTTCCTCTCACCCCTCGCACATCTTAAATTTCTGCATTTGTGACCACTGATGTGTTCCTTCAGTACACTGTTATGCCCTTCGGGTTATGTAATGCCCCGGCCACTTTTCAGCGGCTCATGCAAAATTAAGTTTTCACTCATTTAAAGGACGCTTTGTTAGTCTTAAACTTGGAAAAATTTGATTTTGGACAGGGTACTGTCAGTTATTTGCGTAAATTAGTAGGACATGGTATGGATGCCAAAGTCCAGGCTATCCGATCATTTCCCATCCCGCAAATGCCACGTGAATTGAAGAGGTTCTTGGGGATGGCCGGGTATTATCAATGTTTCTGTCGTAATTTCTTGGATTTTGTGATCCGACTGACCCAGCTACTTTGAAAAGGTGTACCGTTTGTCTGGTCCCTAGCCTGTCAAACTGCATTTGACTCAGTAAAAATGGCTCCCCTGTTTTAGCTGCTCCCGATTTTTCTCATCTGTTTAAATTAGAAGTGGATGCTAGCGGTTTAGGTGCTGGTGCAGTTCTCCTTCAAGAAGACGATCACCGTTTGGACCATCCTGTGTGTTATTTTTCAAAAACATTTGTGAAACACCAGCTAGCATATAGCACAATTGAAAAGGAGGCCCTAGCTCTTCTTTTTGCCTTACAACATATTGAGGTTTATGTGGGAGATGGTGTATATGACCACCGGATTAGCACAAACTGTTACCCTTTAGTTTTCCTGTCCCGTATGTGTAACACAAACCAACGCCCCATGCGTTGGGCACTGATTGTACAAGCTTTCAATGTAGAAGTCAGACATAAGAAAGGTGCCAGCAATCTAGTAGCTGATGCCCTCTCACGATCCTAACTCCTTTGGTTATTTGATGTGGTCAATTTGTTTTCTTTTGTTTATTATGTGAGTTTTGATTTGGGGTCTGTGTATGTTAGTAGACCCCGGGGTTCACTCTAATATGGGGGTGTGTTACGGGCCATAAGAGTTTTGGATATGTCTACAGGACACCTCAGTCTTCTGCCCTAAGCTCCACACACCACTTGCTGCTTCAGCCCGCCTCCCAGTTTCCGGCCACGCCCCTTCCTCCCTCTGACCTCTGATCCTGGCCCTGTGTTCCGGTTGAGGATAAAGCCTGCTGATCACATCCAGCTCTTGCTCAAGCTTTGTCTTTTGCTATTTCTCTGTTAGTTTGCTGTTTCTGATTGACTTCTGGTGTATGACGGTGTGGAAGTAAAATTGGACATTGGTAGGCCCGGGAGATTGGTATATTGGGTCTGTTATGTCTTAGGCCTTAGGCAAGAAGAGATTGTTTTGAATACTGTGTGACCTCGCTTCGCGATAGCTGCCTGCAGTAAGTTCCTTAGACCCAGAGGAAAGCTTGGACCTTGGAGAGGCAGACAGCGGAACTAAAAGGGGGGGTAGAAACCACCTGCAGGAAGAGATTCGAAGCTGCCCCAACTGGTGCACAACCAGTTATAGCTTTATAAAATAGTTGTGGCAGACAATATATAGCATGCTATGCGGTAGTGCAAATGTATAAGTAATTATGTTAGTCATATTAATCATATCTTAACCATGTATTTGCAGTGATTCAATAACAATACGTCAATATGTTAATCATTAATCAAGGGACAACCAAGTATTTACAGTGATTCAATGTTACGTAATCAATGTCTATATTCATATCTCAAGTAGGAGCCTAGCAGTTGAGACCTGTTCTGGTAAACTGAGCTAGATGGGTGAATTTTACCTTGCCACCAAGGTAAACCAATAGAGCAGGAGAATGGTGTTTGTTATACGTTTCCTGCTTGGTTCGTTGGTGTTTATTGACCAATCAGGATTTAGAAGTCCTTATTGAGAATTGGGAGTTATGGTTTATCAACTGGTTGCTCTGTGAGCTCCAGGTGACTTGGTACCAAGGCCAGAGTGTGACGGGAGCACTTTGCTGAATTTCTAGAATAAAAGAGATTTCCTTTACCCACCAAACTGAGAGGTCCAGACTTTTATTCTAAGTGTTATATTTAAATTTTTTCTACCACAAGCTCTAAAAGCTGAAGTCACTAACTTGCAGGATAGTAAGGGCCTTATAATTCAAAATGAAACTGATATAGTAAATGAGATTTGTCAGGTTCCACGGGGGACGGGCAGGCTGGAAGTGGCGAAGGATGAGGCAGGTAGGTGGAATACGGGGTTTATTAGGGCTGACGGGGGGTATAGAGACGTACATTACAACAATGACAGACATCAGACAGGGCAAGACATGGACTGATATACAAAAGACAAGCCGAAAATAACAGGAAACAGCTGGGGACAATCGGGGAAGCACACGTGGATGATGAGGGGGCGTGGTGCTCACAGTAGAGAACATGAGTAACTTACCACCATTTAGTACGAATACAGCTCCATCTTTGACCAATATATGTATAACTGAGGCTGATGTGGTACTAAGCCTAGCTAAGCTCAAAATAAATAAATCGCAGGGCCCTGATGGCTTCTTACCTATAGTTATAAAAGAGATGAGGGATATTCTTAGCCAACCTTTACCTTTAATATTCCAAAAATCGTTACCTGCGGGTGTGGTACCTTCTGATTGGAAGTATGCTAATATAATGCCCATATTCAAAAAAGTGGATAGAAATAATCCAGCAAACTATAGACCAATCAGTATTTTTCCAGTAACTAGCATTACTGGAAAAATAATGGAAGCCATAATCCAAGTGAAAATGTTAGATTACCTGGTTGCAAATAACATTTTGAGGGATAGCCTATAATTGGTGCAGACCTGTGTTTTTTAACTGAAACCTGGCTCATACCCACAGACACTATACCTCTTGTTGAAGCCTCACCTGATGGGTTTAGCAGAAACCGCATGACTCTGGGAATGGAGGCTGCCTGGCCGCTATTTTTAACTCACTCTTAAAAACTGAACCCAATATTATCAAAGATTTTACAAGATTTGAAGCAATGCTGATTCACATGGTGTCTGACCCGTTCATCTATATTCTTATAGTATACAGACCACCTGAACCATACACTTCACTACTGACTGAATTCGGGGAACTTCTCTCTGACTCAGTTGTTAACTCAGGGAATATTATAATATTTGTAAACTTCAATATACATGTGGACAAAGAGATTGATGCATTCAGCAAAAGTTTCCTGCCCCTCCTGGACTCTGTTGAATGTCACCAACATGTAATGCATGTTCACAATCATACCCTTGACTTGATTATTACTCACGTAGTTTATGCTCATCATGTATCTGTCTGTCCATTGAGTAAGTCCTTCTCCGTCCATTTTCTAATTACCTTCATGATTGAGCCACCCTCTTAGACTATGGCAGAGAAAGTTATAAGGACACATCACCTAAATGATAGAAATCCCCTACAATTTATTAATGCAGTAAGTAATGTGATCTTCATATCTAGTAGAGATGTCAATGAAGTCACCCATGACTTCAATACAGTGGTTAGTTAGATTTTAGATGAAACAACCCACGAAACACTCCCCATGATTTAATGATCACACACTCTTGCAAAAAGGAAGGCTGAAAATTGGAGTGCAAAGTGAAATAGACAGGTTTCAATAGAAATAACCCTCACTGTCTTTTTAAAACAACAGCTCAACTAAAAAATAAGGCTGAAACTCTGCTACTAAGTAATTTTGGTAGTGAACATTTTATGAACTTCTTTAAAGATAAAATTACAAACATTAGGCTTCGAACATGTTAAAATGTCTCACAATTAACTTAATATAAACGGAACATGAACACACCCTTAATGTTTTTGAATTAATTAATGAACAAGAGCTAAAACTATTATAATTAAGATCAAACCAACCACTTTTCAACTGGACCCAATCCCCACTAAGCTTCTTAAAGAATCCTGGCAAGACCTACGTATAACTACCATAATGAATGCATCTGTTATCAGGTGATGTTCCTGAACAACTTAAAGTAGCAGTAATTAGGCCATTATTGAATAAGCCAAGTTTGGATCCACAGGAGCACAACAGTTACATATCTATCTCTAATGTGTCAATTTTGTCAAAGGTTCTGGAGAACATAGTTGCTGTTCATCTTCACTCATACTTGGAGAGACACACCATACTGGATTGTTTCCAGTCGGGCTTCTGCACTGAACACAGCTCTGCAACTACCTTGCTAAAGTTGTAAATGACATAACAATGGCAACTGATGCTGACAACGTGACTGTACTAATACTTCTAGACCTTAGTGTAGCTTTTGACCCAGTTGACCATACTATTCTATTACAAAGACTTAAATTTAAGGTTGGGCTGTGTGGAACGGTGTTGAAGTGGTTCAAATCGTATTTGACTAATAGTTATCAATATATTCAAGTGTCAGATACTTGTACTCCATCTGCAATGTGACCGGTCTAATATGGAGTACCACAGGATCAGTGCTTGATTCTTTATGGTTGTCTTTCTACATGCTGCCATTGGGAAACATAATGAGAAAACATAATATTAACTATCACTCCTATGCTGACAACACCCAAATATACATTTCAGTTATGCCTAACGACACCACATCTACTGTCACCTTAGCAAATTCTTTAATGAAGACAAGACCTGGACGGCTGAAAACCTTTTAATCAGTAAGCAATCAGAAAACTGAGGTTCTGTTTTTTGTCCGTGGATAGAAATGCTATAATCTCCGCACTCCACTCCAAAGGGCTGAACATTTCCTTCAGCAGCTCAGCCCATAACCTAGGTGTCATCTTAGATATAAACCTCTCATTCATATCAAATGTAGATGCAGTATCGAAGGTATGCTTCCTACAGCTACGCAACATGCTGTGACAATTTCTTACTACACAAGACATAAATGCAGCAGCTCGAATTGTCACCAGGAGCAGGAAGTTTGAACACATAACCCCTGTTCTTAGTTATCTGCATTGACTTGTTGTTTGGCTTAGAGCTGACTTCAAGTGGTTGGTAAAGCATTCTGTTACAGGGCCCCTATATTTTGGAATGTTTTACCAGCCTATGTTCAAGATGGGACCCGGGTTCGAATCTACGCCTGGGTCACATGTGTGTGGAGTTTGCATGTTCTCCCCATGTCGTCATGGGGTTTCCTCCGGGTACTCTGGTTTCCCCCCACAGTCCAAAGACATGCTGAGGTTAATTGGAGTTACTAAATTGCCCATAGGTGTGCATGTGTGAGTGCATGGTATGTGAGTGTGTCCTGCGATGGGCTGGCCCCCCATCCTGGGTTGTTCCCTGCCTCGTGCCCACTGCTTCCGGGATAGGCTCCGGACCCCCCACAACCCAGTAGGATAAGCGGTTTGGAAAATGGATGGATGGATGGATGTACTTGTAAAGGGAGGCACATCTGGAGTTATGGATGCTGCCCTGTAAGTACCATCCATCTCATGTACACCCCGGATGCTTGGATAGCCAATTGACCTTGAACCCCCAGAGGTTTTTTTCTGCCTACTTTTTGGTTCCATTTCTCTGTTGTCATTTTGCTTTCTTTCATTTATTTGTTTTGAATTATTCTGTATAAACAATGTAGGAATGTATTACAACACACCCAGGTAAATGCCTTGGGCCAACTCTGTTGTGAAACGTGCTATATAAAAATAAATTGAACTATGCAGATGCTCCCAAATAAGGAAGAATAAAAGTTTAAAGGAACCCAGGGTTTTTTAGCTTGTGCTGCACTTGCAGGAAGACTATTCCATACTCTAACTACATGCTGTGTAAAGCAGTGTTTTCTCAAATTCATTTTAAAATGTTCTAATTTCCACATATGGCCACGAGTTCTAGTATTTAAAATAATCTTGAAATAGCCATTTGACTGAACAGCATCCAGACCTCTTAGAATCTTATATACCTGGATCATGTCCACCCTTATTCTCCTTTGCTCAAGACTAAACAGATTCAGCTCAGCTAACCTCTCTTCATAAGACATTCTGCTAAGAACAGGAATCATTTATGTAGCCCTACTGTCATGACCTGCTCATACGATCCTCGTGTGTGCCACGCCCCCTCATTAACTCTGTGTGTAATCCCTACGTTCACCAGCCGCTCTGCGTTTCCTGCCTTCAGTCTTGTATATTTAGTTCGCGTTCAAGTCTGTTTCCCCAGTCCTGTCATTGAAGTCTCTTGCTGTTGGTACCTGTTATCGTCAATGAACCCTCATTCCCGACTCTCCGTTTCTCGGATCCTTGATTCCTCGCTCCCTGCCTGTTCATCCAGCAGGTGACGTCACAGAATGACAGGACTCTCCAAGAAGATGCCTCAGCTAACCGAAGTTGAATATGGCGATCTCATTAGCGAGGCAGTATACTGACTACAACAGCCAGAAGTCCAAGAGGACCCCGCAGCTCGCACCTTAGCTACTGATATGGGGGATATCCTGTGGGGGATTTTTCTGATGAAGGGTGATTTTCTAGCCGAAGGGGTTCGACTGAACTTACGGCAGCTCAGAGAAGTGGCAGCTGAGGCCAATAGGCAGCAGGTGGCTTTGGACAGCGGACTACCGATGGATCCACCATCAAAGCCACCCGCGTTACCCTAGACTACTGAGAAAAGTGCAGAAGCTGGAAACATATGGAGACGCTGACGATCTTCCTGGGAGCCATCACTGTCTCCGCAGCTCCCTCTCTCCCCACTGCCTGCCCTGCCGCTTATCGGGAAATCTGAACCCAGCAATATGCGCGCCGGAAGCCGCTGTCGCCACCTCTGAGAGTTTGGCCGTGGTTGCGCAGCCAGCACTGGTAGCTCACCCCTTCCGGGGAACGCACCTAGCCCTTATAGGGGCCAAGTCTTTATTGGACGCTATACCGCGGGTCCCTAAGACCCTTAAAGGGACAATGCCTATTACGGAGGAGCTGGCTCCGGTCCCTGAGGTTTCTGCCCCATTCAAGGGTTCCGGCCTGCCTATAGTTCCTGACCAGATAGTGGATACAGTCCCGAAGCCTGTTCCTGTGCTGTCTGACCAGCCTGTTCCCGTGCTACTTGACAAGCCTGTTCTTTGTGCTTTTAACCTGCCTTTGCCTGATGTTCCTGACCTGCTAGTTCTGACACACCGCCTTCAGAAGCCCCTGCTGTGTCACCATCCACATAGACTCCCGCTTCGTTCGAGGTTCCTGCAGCGCCCCCTGTGGTTCCTGCAACACTGCTGTCCTCCGGGGCTCCAGTCCCAGCGCCACCTGTTGCTGCGCCTGAGGTTCCAGCACCGCCTCTGCACGCTGCTGCTTCCGAGGTTCCAGCGCCGCCTCTTGCTGCACTTGAGGTTCCACCGCCACCTCTGCCCGCTGCTGCTCCAGAGGTTCCAGTGCCGCCTCCATCTGCTGCTGTGTTTCAGGCCCCGACGCCGCCTCTGTCCTCTGCTCCGCTCCCCACTGTACCTGACCTACCCGTGCCTGCTGCTCTGGCTCCCACTGGGTCACTCTGCCCGAGGCTCCACTGCCTCTGCCCCCTGCTCCACCTGAAGTCCTGGCGTCACTTCTGCTCCCTGCTCCGCCCATGGTCCCGGCTCTGTCCGCGCCTAAGGTCCCAGCCCAGGCTTCACCCATCCCAGTTCCTACTCCAGTGGCCCCTATCCCCAATGACTCCCCCTGTGACTCCCTCTCCACAGCAGGGTAGATCCCAGTCTGGTCCCTACCTTTCCGTGACCCGTAAGGGGTGGGGACTCAGATATAGGGACTGGGTCCTGCCTACCCTGCCCCCTTGGCTTGTCCTCGCACGCCTTAACTGGGGCTTGGGGGGTGCCTGCTGGTCCATTGGCTCCTCCTCGACGATGGCCTGCGGGTCCCCCTCCGACATCTTGTTGGTAGCCTGCGGGTTCCCCAGCATCAACTCCTCGGTCGCCTGCAGGTCCCCCTCCTGCAACTCATTGGTCGGCTATATCTTTTCCGGCTGTGGCTTAGCAGTCACCTGCTGCAGCTCCACCTTCCTCCTTTCCTGCGTCGGACTCTCCTCTGACTCCCTCTTCAACCCCTTCGCCTGTCTCTCGGCCTATCTCCTCGACTCCTTCCTGCTCCTTTTCTTGGTGTCTCCTTTTCTGGTTTGTCTGTCCATGTTTCCCGTTTTGTGTCAGATTCTGTCCTGGTTGTTGCCCTTGTGCCTGTTTTGTTTGTCCATCCTGTTCCCGGTCCCTCGTTAATATTCTTGGTCTTGTTTTTCAGGTCCCGTGTCCCTGGTCTTGTCTTCTCTGTCGCTTTCCCTGAGGCACGTGTGCGCCTTTGGGGGGGGTTCTGTCATAGCCTGCTGTTCTGGCTCCCACTGGGTCGCCTGTCCCTGATCCACCTGAGACTCCACTCCCTCTCCCTGTCCCTGCTCCACCTGAAGCTCCTCTGCCTCCACGCCCTGCTCCTCCTGAGGTCCTGGCGCCGTCTCCGCCCATGGTCCCGGCTCTGCCCGCGCCTGAGGTCCCAGCCCAGGCTTCGCCCATTCCAGTTCGCACTGGAACCTCAGGCGCAGCAACATGATGTGTGGAATCTTTACGTTCACCAGCCATTCTGCATTTCCTGCCTTCAGTCTTGTGTATTTAGTCCGCATTTAAGTCTGTTTCCCCAGTTCTGTCATTGAAGTCTCTTGTTGTTGGTATCCTTTGATATGAACACACTCGCTAAAAGCCAGGGATCAAGAACACTTGATAGTAGCTCATAGAAAACAATACTTCACACAGAGGAAACTAAGTAGACTGGTCATATAGGCTATATAGAGAATACAACCAAATTAAAACAACGGACACAGAGAGCTGATGAGGCTGCAATGCAGGCTAAGAGTCCAACCTCACATCCCACAATGGATAGACCATTTTGTCATGTCCTGCCCTGCCCACCATGTCTGCCTAATCCTCTTGTATCCTCCCTGATGTGTCTTTAACCTGCTGGAGTCAGCTCTGCTGCCCACGGGATGAAAAAGAAATTTCACCAAACTCTGCAAAGTTTTGTCATTGAAACATTTTAAAACACCCCCAGAAACTTGAATGGTAAACTTTTCAAATATATATTGGTAGAAACTAAATGTATTTTTAGAGCTTTGTAAGGAGAATAAAAAAAAAACAAGTCACTGACTTGAGTGTCCCTGTCTCAAAGCAGTCCTGATTGCCCACCCATTTGCAAGTAAGCAGTAACTTTGTAAATTGCAAAATGTTTTCTAATTTTGTTTGCTACTGTAAAAACTTGTCTTTATAAATATATGCAAACCATTGTTGATTACCATTTTTCACTAACTTTATAAGACTTCTTTTCCAAATATAAGACTATAAAGCAATTTGTAAAAGTTGTAAAAAAGCTGAAAATGGTATAGATTGTACTTGCTCCCTGAGTGGTGTGCTGATTAGTGCACCATGAGGGGAATCCATCGTTTTGCTGGGGGACTTCAACGCTCATGTGGGCAACGACAGTGTGGCCTGAAGGGGAGGGTGATTGGGAGGAACGGACTCCCTGATCGGAACCTTGTTGGTGTTCAGTTGTTGGACTTCTGTGTAATGCATGGTTTTTCCATAACGGACACCATGTTCAAGCATAAGGGTGTCCATAAGTGGACATGGTATGAACATGCGCGGGGCTACAGGTCGATGATCGATTTTATAATCGTTTCATCTGAACTTAGGCCTTCTGTATTGGACACTCAGGTGAAGAGAGGGGCAGAGCTGTCAACTGATCACCATCTGGTAGTGAGTTGGCTCAAGTTGTAGGGGAGGACAGTCAGACCTGGTAGGCCCAAGCATACAGAAAGAGTCTGCTGGGAACGTATGGCTCCTGTACGCCAGATCTTTAGCTCGCATCTCCGGCAGAACTCCAACTGGATGCTGGGGGAGGTTGGGAACATTGAGTCTGAATGGACACTGTTCTGCACCTCCATTGTGAAAGCAGCCATATGGAGCTGTGGCTAGCAGGGTTGTCGATGCCAGTCGTGGCGGAAACCTCGTACCCGATGCTGGATACCAGAGGTGAGGGGGACTGTCAAGCTGAAGAAGGCCTACTGGGAATTAATAGCCTGGGGGTCTCCGGAGGCAGCTGACAGGTTCTGGCAAACCATCCGGAATATCAGAAAGGGGAGGCAGCTCCTGGTTCCTACTGTTTACATTGGAGAGGGGGTGCTGTTGACCTCACCTGGGGACATCACCCACAGGTGGAAGGAATACTCTGAGGACCTCATGAACCCTGCCTCGGATACATCTATGAGCACTGCCTTTGAGACATCTGAGGACACGAGGCCCGAGGGGGCTGGAGTGGACTTGCCCATCACTGGGGCTGGGGTGGGCAGGGTGGTTGAAGAGCTCTGTGGTGGCCGGACCCCAGGGGTGGAAGAGATTTGCCCAGAGTTCCTAAAGGCTCTGGATGTTGTGGGGTTGTCATGGCTGACATGCCTTCTCAACAGCGCGTGGAGGTCAGAGACAGTGCCGCTGGATTAGCAGACCAGCATGGTGGTCCCCTTATTTAAGAATGGAAACCTGATTGTATGTTCCAACTATAAGGGTATTACACTTTTCAGTCTTCCTGGGAAAGCTTGGCAGGCCGAGGCATCACAGCAGCAGAGAAAAGATGAGATGAGATGATTTTACACACAGCTGCTCTTATATATAGCAGCAGCAACAACATTCTGACAAACATGGCAGGGAAACCTGGGGTAGTTACGCAATAGATGATAAAGCACACGCGGTTAAAATAAAACAATTCACATAAATCAACACAGTAAAGTTGGTTTTATGTTGTTTATGTTGGCTGGATATTTGCTTTTGCCATCTCTATACTTTAGAAACAACATGTGATGCCACCAGTCCCTTAGATACAGATGCTACTATGCAGCATTTTCCACGGAACCGGCAAACCAGCATTACAAGTACAGCCTTTTGCTAGGGACCGTCTACAAAGTGCATTCATTACAAATGAGGGAACCAAGCATCGATACTGGAGCACATCTGCTATGATTTTCTAACAGTCAAATCTGCTCATCAGAAGAAATCATAAAAACGATGCAATAATTTCACATATATAATATGTAATAAGATATAATTGCACTTTTTATTCATCAGAATTTAATCCATTGCATGTTATAAACCCTATAATTGTCTCTTTTTTACATTTCAAACTGATATTCTGATGGGTGGGTGAAGTAACAATGACATTACTTTAACAGTATGCAAACCATTACAGGTGTGTTGTGCATCTCATCAAAATGCATTGTGTAAGCCACTGACTTTGTGTCACTCCAAAATTATAACACTTTAGTAATCAAACCACCTGAGATTTCTGAATTTTTCAGTCACCTATGTGAAGCCAACCCCTATGTCTATAAGCTCCAGAGCTCAAAGTCTTGGCTAGAAACATTTTTAATGTGTTGATTTCCATTTTCTCAGCAGCTCTGAGAATAGGTTTTTGAAACGTGTATTTTTAAAGTTGATTTAAATAAAAATAGAAGAATGCCATACTGAATTGTCTCAGATTATTTGTTCTGAGTTTGTGTTGGATGAAAACATTTGCAGCACTTTGGGGTAAATGTTTTTTAGATAGGTGAAATACTTTAAAAGGCATTTCAGACTTGATATGAAAAATGGCTGAGAGGCCTTAGACTCCAGAGGGTTAACGAGCAATGCCTGGTGCTCATTTAGTCTTACCTCTCATTCCTGCCCCGTGTTAATCGCTCCCATCGCTCTGCAGTGTTCCGCAGGTCTGTCATTGATGTTGGTGGCTGCTTCAGTTAGTCTGTTTGAGACTCATTGCAGTCCTCTTTGTTTTATGCTTTTGTATTTATCCTTTATAAAGCCCCTTTTGTTTGGGACCTTGGCTGCTCCCACTTGCTCCATTTCTGCCCATATGACACATTTTGTGCTTGAGAGTTCAACAGCTAATGATGAAGTCACTGTGTGATATTACTTAGAATTCAGTTTATTTGGTGGTAAATCAATTACTGCAGGAAGGAAGAGTGAATTAACGTTGCATAACTGATGGTCTAGTGAGTGTGAAGTAATCACATGAAGTCCTGGTGGTTTCATCATTGGTTCATGTTGAGCAACAGGAATTCGTGTATTAAATAATGAGTAACTAGTTTTAGCATTACTTAAATAAGCAGTATTCATCTAGCTATCCAATTAGATATTGATACACATGGACATTTGCTTTGCAGGGACTGCCATATTATTCAGTGTAAAAATAATCACCATCAGTCATTTTTATATGTCTGGGGTTGATCCTAATTAACTTCTCCCTGCTCACAAATCCAGTTTCTTCAGCTAGTGCAAGGCAGGTCATTCCAGTTCCTCAGTATGTCTTGTACTATGCATATCTCAATGCAGTCCTCATTTCCTCCAGCATCACTGGTCTGCCCAGTCATCCATTAACTATCGAACAAGAGACTGAAAGACGGGAGGCACTAAATACTCATTTACATGCGCATTTACTTGTAACTGCTTATCACTTCTCCCCAAAACAGTTGGTGCTTATTGTGCATCTACATTTGGTAGTGTCCATTCAAAGTTTTCTAAATATTGCGATCAGCATGTGCCTGAGTGTGTCGTTACTGGATTGTAATTGTCCGTTGACTATTGACATGACCTGCAATGTGTCTCTGACCACAGAGTATGTGATGGGGAGGCATCCATGTCCTTCTGGAGACTGCATTTTACGCTTTCCGGAAAGCCTGCTTGGACTGTGCTGCCCATCTAGAGGAGCAGCAGCAGTGGTCCAGAGCCTCAAGACTGAATTAGGAAATCTACTACGGCCTCAGACTGTGTCAGTGAAGGACTTGGAGATTCTGAGAGTGCTGCTGGACATTATCCCGGTGTTTTATAGTTCTGAAAGACTCTCGGTAAATGAAGGACATGGGACTTTTGTATCCTCAAGATGCCTTCTTTCTTCCAATAAAAATGCTTTTCATTGCTGCAGCGTCTGCCTGTGTCTGACAGAGGGAAGGGGGAAGTGTGCAAGCTGGCCTCTTTCTCTAATCACTGTGTCTGAAACTTTTCTTGAAGTGGATGAGCAGCTTCCCTCCAAAAAATTAAGCTGTCTGACATCCAGACTGAAATCAACAGTTTGCAGGTGGTACTGGCCGTTGGTTCGGGGTCATCCAGGCTAACTCTGAAGTATGCGGTAACGCCATACAATTTTTTAAATTGACATGTCTTTGCATAAAACTTCTGGAGGGGGGGGGACCTTACCATGCATCAAATTGACATTATGTCTCTGCATAAATAAGAAACGCACCAGAGGTAACAACTTGGCACGTTGTTTTCTCATTAAAGAATCCTAAGAAAAGTTACACATACAAGAAATCGGTGGAAAACTACACGTGTGTGTGCATGTGTATGTGAGCTGAAAATTGCTCTCCTGGTATACTTTTCCCTGCTCTTTCAGAATCTGGCAAGACTTGAAAATATCATATTTGACCCTGGGATTTTATATTGAAGGAGTTGAGTCATATTTTCAGCATTTATAGTTCAGATATGCTTCTTTCAACTGGTATAACGGGTTTCATTCCCGTCACTAACTATCTACAGTCAACCATGACCCCGAAGTAGGGGGTCCTGTGGGGGATTTCTCACCTGCGACCATTTTCAGATGGCAATATGTCAAAGAATAAATGGTTATTTTAGAATGAATTTGCATCTGCTTACAGTATCTTCCTCAAATAACAAAACTATAGAAGAAAATTGGATGTAGGTGTGGTGGTGACCCCACAGCAAGTGAACCAAAAACTGATGTTTGCAGGTCCATAATTTTGAAGTGCTTCCCCAGAGCTGAAAGAGCAGGGAAGCATACCAGGAACTATACCAGGAGAGCAATTTTCAGCTCTCTAGCATGCTTAGAAGTGAAGGTATGGTCTCCTGAAAACCCTTACAAATTATATGCATGATTCATGAGTGCAAAAAAGGGGCGTGGCACCCAACTTTGAAAGGGCCGTAACTTTGGACTGCATCAGAATTTTTCAATAAAACTTGGGGAATTTTCATTGTTCTCTATAAGGATCAACATATCAAGTTATCAAAATCAGGAATGATGCCCATGGAGCCCCTGGTTGATTTGGCATGGACTGACCCTCCTGTCAGGTGCCTGTCATGGTAATCACAGACTTACCTCTTCCAGCGACAAACTTCCTCGTCTTCCCTTCAATGCCCATACATACAAGAAAATCGCGCATAGGAGAAAATGGGGGGGGGGGGAAATTCAGCAGCTGTCTTCCTTGGATGTGGTAGCCGTTTGTCAGGCTCCCTGTCCAGAATTGAGCCCTGATTCCCCATGTACAGTGCATGTTTGTGTAATGTTGCTGCTATTTTCCCTGATGGCATTGCTTTGACCTCCGTGATGCTTTTTTTTTGTTCATTTCTATAGAATGAAAGCACAGTTCTTTGAGCACAAGTTTTGTGATTAAGCTAAAATAAAGGGAAATGCAGATCTGCTCAAGGTGTGACGTCTGGCTTTCACAGCGTGTTGTGGGATGGGTAGCTGTCTGTGTACCACAGAGGTGTGAAACTGCATCAAACAAAAGCCCTGGCAGCAACAGGAGGACAGAAACGACCTATAATGATCCTAATATTTTGTTGCATTACTCATAATCATAATCAGTTATTTTAAAGGTTATTTTTCCCAGCACCTGGCCGTTGCTTAACAAAATGTTACTTTGCTGCAGTTTCCTCAACTGCTTTTTTATGACCCTGAGTAGGACTAAATTGTATGTGGCCCGTTGTCTCTAGGAATATTATTGTACGTTTCCTACCGCCACAGGGCATAAACCGTTGGAAAGGCAAAGTGATTCAAAGATATTACAAGGGATTAAACACTATTCAAAAATGAGTATACCTGTGTTTTGATAGAAAGGTGTAACTTTATTGCACATTCATAAACATAAAACGGGCCAAACTGGGGTGCAGGGTTTCACAGCCAGGAGAGCTCCAACCCCTCTCCCCTGAATGATGTCTCCTGCACCCCATAATCAAAGTTCCTCCCCAACATTTATTTTTCTTGTTTTATTTTTATCATGTCCTGTCCCTCTGGTGTGCTGTACAACCTTGGCCGGAGGTTAGCTTTTTTTCCGGAAGTGGTTAACCAGCCGGCCAAAGGTCTGTATGCCTGGGTGACAGGCACACTCAGGGGAATGAGCATCCACACACATGTGGATGCCCTGGCTGTTCCTGAAAAAAAACATGTAGCCGGATTCTTCTTCCTTTGTGCTCTCATGAATCCGCTGGCCCTCAGTGGCTGTGACTACCGGCCCGTGGTGGTCACATACCACCTCACCAGCCTGGAACTGCCAGGTGGCGCAGACTCCCTTCCCCGCAATGTCCACCGCAAGTCCCTTCCACTTCTGCTTGTGGATGAGCTCCTGGATGTGGCTGGAATCAATGGCGGTGTCCACCGAACCCACTGGTCTCCAGTCCTTGAGGACGCTGGCTGCGCTTTGGAATGTTGCTTCTCCAGCCTTGGTTCCTGATCCAAGCGTCGACCCGGGACTCGGTGGGCTGCTGTCTGCCAAAGTGTGCTGTCAAGAACAAAGCAAATTGTTGTTAAGAAGACTATGTAGATAGGATTGCTTATCAGTAAAGTGCTTTAAAAATTAGTGCTACAAACAATACTCACAGAGGACATGCTGGACACGCATCCTCATCTTCAGCCAGCACTCAGAGCTGTCGCTGAAACTGGCCCGACCTGTGTCCCTACAGTCTTGTCTGGGATGTCGCCACCCAGGGTCACGGGGTGGATTCGAAGGAGCTGATGGAATGCTGCCTGGACATCCATCTGCTGGTTGGACGCCAGGGCAGCATCACGTGCGGCGCCATGGGCAGAACAGCTGGATCCTTCCTCTGCGGAGTCAGCGCTGGGATAAAAAAAAACACACAAAAAAGTTTTACGGTTATTGTTCAGTGGTGAGGGCTTTGGTTTTGTGTCGATGTTTGGTAAGTGTGTTGACAAACGGAAAACATGCCTACCTTGAGTCACCTGCCAGCTTCAGCAGCTTATTGGCCAGCACCACATTCCATGACTTTTATCCGGTAGTGCTTGTCAGCCGTCGCAGTGGAATGCGTGAGGTAATCGGCCACCAAGGACGACTTCTGGTCACTCAAGTCCTTGGTGGCCGTCTCAAAGATGCGCCGGGCCGTTTGGCTGGTGACTGGATCCAGCTTGTATCTAAAATACAAAACGAATAAGATTTATTAATACATCTCGCACAACACATGACAACATGTATCTAGAACAAATTATAGGGGAATGAATCATGATTAGCTCACTTTTGGTGCAGCCGGTTCAGGTCTCCTCCCAGGTCATCAGTCGTCGTCCCGGTTCTCTTGGAGCTCAGAAGCTGTAGCCCTTCCCATGTGAAGATGTCAAACTACTGTTGACAGAGGAAGAGATTTAATTTCTGCTTTTGAAATAAATGACAAATCTTTTCAAGCTTGATATGCTTACTGCCTCCTCCTCAGAGGACAATGCAAATGTGGCCACTTGCCGTGCCAACATCTTGTTCCTTCACCTCAATCACCGCATGGTCGGATTCGGTCTTGCTCCTGGACCTGCACAAGACAATGATGTCCCACTGATTTAATAAGCGAATTGGCAAAAAGGAAAAGTGAAGACAAAAAGAATACAATACTTGCGGTCATGTGCTCCATCATGCCTGGTCGCTGTAGATGCTTCAGAATGACCGTGACCTCCAGGTAGTAGAGGACAAGAGATGTTGGGTGGTACATTGGGCGAAGCTTAATTTGGTTCTGCTTCTGATGTCATAAGCGGGAGGGGGCGTATCCCTTATTCTGATTGGTCGAGGGGTTATGTCCATATATGGTATACATGCTTATGCCACGTGTTGCGCCATATGGTTTGGGAGGTAAGGGTTGCCGTTAAACTTTAATAGAATAAAAATACATTAGATGTGTTTTAATTATAGTTTTTAAGGAATAATGAAACGTATAGCAGGATTAATGCAAGCTAAGATGCACGTCTAGCAGGGGGGGTCCGTCTGGCCATAGCCACGTGTTAGTAGGCACAAGCGCCACAGTGTATTTTTTGAAAGAAAAGCAGGTGGGATTTAAACAAGTACAAACATGCCCAAAAGAATCAGAGAAAATGCTGAATTTAAACAAGCACAAGAGAGATATTATGTGGTACCTTGGGCGGAGCTTAATTTTGCTCCGCTTCTGACGTCATAAGCGGGAGGGGGGCATATTCTTTATTCTGATTGGTCGATGGCTTATCTCTATACACCATACATGCTTATGCCACGTGTTGCCGATAGGGGGCCATTTGGTTTGGGATATTGCCGTTAAACTTGTAATGTATTTTTATTCTATTAATGTATTTTATTGTGTTTTTTTAAATTACGTTTTTAAAGAATAATAAAACATCGAGCAGGATGATGGCAAGTTAGCGCATACACGTTAAGCGGGGGGTCCGTCCACCTCGTAGCCGCGTGTTGGTAAGCGCCACGGCGTATTTTAAGAAGAAAGCACCAAAAGAAGAAAAACTTTAGTGTTATTTTAAAATAAAAGCAGGGTGATTTTAAACAAACATGCCCGAAAGAAGCAGAAGAACAAATTTAAACAAGCGCAAGCGAAGTCAATAAACATACCGCACGTCGTTTTAAAAGAAGAGAGCACACGTTACATTTAACCACCACGAAAGACTTTAGTGATATTTACCAGGTTGGAGAAAGCATGTAAGCGGCAAAATTTTAGAAATATGACGAAACGAACCCGGAGCTCCGTCACATGCGGCTTGTCTGTTTGAACAACGCAGGGCGGAATGGGCGATCGCTAGTCCGGCGCTTGGCGCATGCGCACCCACGCCAACGCCCCTTTCAAAATGGCGACGACAGCGGAGCGCCTGTTATTTCAAATAAAACCCCTATAACCGTAATGTTTTTAAGGAATGAAGCACTTTTCTACCAATGTGAATAACAAAGTAAAGCGCTCTGAGCATTTTCGACAACAATAATCAAAGAACGCGGTTAATTCTTGTTTAAACGAGCGCATGCGCATAGATCCACACAGCATTTCCTTTATTGAGCCAGCTCGTTGCGTCAAGCAACTGTCAAATGGTGAACAATTGTCAAATTGTTGCCGGTCTCATACAGACAGTGCCGACCATGAGTTTAACACCGGCGACGCTCCATAGCCGTGACTTAGTGCCGCTAAACCCAACATGGGCGCCCCGCAAACCGTGGAGGTAACGCAAGCATGGAGCTCTGTGCAGCATATTCTCGCATAAAGAATGTATCTGTGTAAAACTCGAGAGAAAGTTTGAACAAAGTGAGATTGACGGGGAATCATTAGACCAGCCCCCTTTGTGGCAATAGCAACCAATAAGATGAGAGAAGGATGTACTTAACCATGGTGAAAAGCGTATTAATACCCACCACGCCTGTGAGCCAGCACTCAGAAGATGAGACACACCTCCCCAGCGAGCAACGTCGTGCAAACAGACAACTTCGACTATCCCGACGTCTCCTGAAGTGACCACACAGCCGGATCTGTCCTGTCAGCTGCCTCTGATAGACGAGCATACTTTTGGACTGCTGCTGAACAACGCTGAAATCGACCCTCAGCGGTCACCATCCTGGTCTCCACCGATACAGCCAGTGACTTTTGGGCTGCGACTTGACAACTCACCAGAGCCTTTTGACCTTCAGCAGGCCGCATCATGGGGTCCATAAGGCGACCCCGTGCCTTTCATCGTCACCCCCTTCGAGCCCACCGTGGGCGCAATGGCCGGCATCGATGGTTGAGGCTGCGGAGGTGACCCCGCATGTATTCTTGGGAGCACCACGGTCCCCGTCACCGATGCTCGAGGAGCTCTGTCAGAGTTTTTCTGCGCTGTCATTGTCTGAAGATGTTGTGGATGGGAGCATCACTGACTCGGCTATG
Organism: Brienomyrus brachyistius; assembly: GCF_023856365.1. NCBI lineage: Eukaryota > Metazoa > Chordata > Actinopteri > Osteoglossiformes > Mormyridae > Brienomyrus > Brienomyrus brachyistius. Next base: position 2,577,255 of record NW_026042315.1, read on the forward strand.
AAAATTATCAAAGGGGCTCTTGCCTGCATTCTGGATCATGTGATCGAGGAGGACTTGGAGGACTGTGTAGGTTGCTCTGTGATGCATCCTAGCCAGCTTCGGCACACGTGCCTGTACGATCCCGAGCCATTTTACTTCTTTCACAATTTTGAAAAGTTGGTCAAAAAGCTGTATAGACCATGGTTTAAACATATCATCACAAAAGCGGTGTCGGTGTTCAATCCCCACCCCTCCCCCATGAAAGTACAGGGTGCTGTTGAAGCCGTTATGTATGATCTTAAAGCTGAAATAAACATACGGGAGAAATTGCGCAAGTTGAAATGTGAAGTTGAAGGGGCAGATTACGAGGGGGCTATAGATGACGCATATAATGAATTCTGTATTTTGCACGCATACAAACCACCCCAGGCTGCTGTGTAAACGCTGAACTATGTGATCAAAATGTTTCTGACAATTTTTGCATGCATTCTAAATAAAGAGTTGCCTCAAAAACCACTGTGCCATTATTGCTAGAGGTACATGATGGATGACAAGCACTTGAAGCGTGTCTATTGTACACCATCAAACCCTGGGTCTTTTGGAGGCCCCGACAGATTATACTGATCTCTGATAGATGAAGAAGGTGTGTGTAATATAAATAAGAAAAGTTGCTACATGGCTATCTGGTGAAGATGCATACACATTACATAAACCGATCAGGTTTAACTTTAAAAGGAACAGAGTCTTTGTGACTAATATCGATTCTCAATGGCAAGCTGACTTGGGGGACATGTCGGCTTACGCGGAACAGAATGACGATTTTAAACACATGTTAACGTGTATAGACATTCTATCAAAATACGCATGGGTACAATGTCTTAAAAGCAAGATGGGGGCAGAGGTAAAGAAAGTGTTTGAAAACCATTCTCTCTGAAGGCAAGACCCCTAAAAAGCTACAAACCGATCGCGGGACAGAGATTTTTTATTTTTTTTAACGCGTCGTTTCATAAGCTTACCAAGAAACATGGAATAATACATTTCGCCACTGGTAACGATGTCAAGGCTTCTGTAGTGGAAAGGTTTAGCGACACATTCGTGTCTTTAATGTGTAGTTATTTTACAGCTTATAATTCAAGAAGGTATGTGGACATTGTACAAGATCTAGCGATCGCTTACAATAATACCCACCACAGTACCATTAAAATGAAGCCGGTTGAGGTTAATGCACAGAATGCGGCCCAAGTCTTCAACAACGTTTATGGTTTGATGCCGAGTACATCTAAAAAGCATCGTCATAAGTTTAAAAATGGTGATGTGGTCAGGGTGTCTAAAGCACGTGGAAAATTCACCAAAGGATACGAGCAAACTTTTACGGACGAGTATTTTGCCGTCGCCGAACATCTACCTAGAGCACCGCCGGTGTATAGGTTAAAAGATTATGACGGCGATATCATAGAGGGGACATTTTATGCCAAAGAGCTACAAAAGATCAGACTAGGCAAAGACAAAAACTTCAAAGTTGAGAAAATTGTTGCGGAAAAAACGCTGCGTGGTAAAAATGTTTGTAGTGAAATGGCAGGGATGTCCAGACAAATTTAACAGCTGGGTTGCTGCTAAACAAGTAGTTGACGTATAAGTGCGACGGCCCGTGTTTGTAGCGTTCAGTTCCATCAAAAACAGCCATGGAGGAAAGCGGCTTTTATGTCACGCTCCCAAGCAATGCGTCTATGGATGTTTTCCTGCACAATACCATATCGAGCTACACGACAAAACTAGCCAAGCCGATTGAACTGAATGGTAAATGGGAAGTAGGATTAGCCGAAATCCATTACCCACGTACATGGGATACACTGGTAGAAGAAGACACCTTGTTTTACGTGACAGGATGGATGTCGTTACTGTCGACCCTACAGTACAAGCTAAAGGCGGGATATTAGAGATATTGAAAAACTAATCAGTGAGACGAATGAGGTTCTAGGAATGTCAAAACTAAAATTTGACTATAGCGTGATAAACAAAGTGTATATGGTCGGACCACCGCACGTTGCCTTTAAAGCGAAAGGTAATCTTGCACGGATGCTGGGGTTTGTGCCTGATGTATTTCAGAAGATTGGCGATAGACCATCGGCACCATACCCTACCAACATAAGCGCCGGTTTTTACACGATTTACGTGTATTCAGACATTGTCGAGCATCAAAGAGTGGGTGACAGCTACGTGCCTCTTTTACGGGGTGTACATATAGCAGGGGAACACAACTCGATGGTCACAATGTCTTATGACAGGATTCATTACGTGTCGCTCTGCAAGAATCACATTGATAATATAGTCATTGAGTTAGTCTGATCAGAACAAGGCGATACCCTTCCGATACGGGAAAACGATAGTAAAACTGCATTTCAGGCCGGTTAAGCAGTACTACCCCCAATGTACAGCGCCGATGGCTTTTCAGATCCACATAGATATGTGGAATACTACAGAAACCAGGCGGGAAACGGGCTACCCGGATACAATGGGGCCCCCGTTATGTACGGCGGTGGTCTGGGGGGGCTTTTTCGAGGCCTCCTCAGAATGGCTGTGCCATTTCTTAAAAGGACTTTCAATATGGCGAAGCCGCATTTAAAATCGGCCGCCCAAAATATCGTTAAAGACGTAGTAACAGGAGCCATGACGGGTCAATTGACAGCACAGCCGCAAGAGGGCTCGGGGCTCATGGTGCTTGCTCGCGGCAAGTGGCATAGACCCCCTGGGGATCGAATTACCTCCGCTAAAAAACACAAAGCAATACCCAAGAGAGGCACAGTAGTCAAAAAGAAGCGCGAGAAGAAGGTGGCCAAAAAAGCACAGAGAAGAAGATACATTTTCTAAAACTATGGCCCTCATTCACAACATGTTGGAAGAGTGCATGAAATCAGAATTGGATATTTTTGCATTACCGTACACACAAGCAAGCATTGATAAGAATATATACGTGGAAGTGCCTCCACTCTCAGCCTTAACTGATAATGGCCCCCTGGAGTTTTTTATCGCCGGTAATGGGGAAGATTACCTAGATCTCAACAACATGCCACTGCATCTCCGGTGTCGGATCACAAGAGCTAACGGTGCAAACATTGACGCAGGTGCAAAAGTGGGGGTCATAAATTACCCGATCGCTTCGATTTTCTCACAAGTGGACGTATCCCTGGGTGACCGGCTAGTGAGCCGATCTAGCAACACTTACCTTTACAGAGCGATGATAGTGCCTGCTTAATTGTAACGTTGGTATGCTCTCCAGACAGTTTACCTGCGGCTTGTTTTTCAAAGACAGCAGTACAGGAATGAATGAGACAGACCCGCAAGGCCTTAACGCGGGGCTAGAGAAAAGAGCCGCATTTTCGGCAAGAAGCAGCGTTTTCGATTTGATGGGCCCAATACACTCTGACATATTTTTTCAGGAGCGGCTAATGCTAAATGGGGTCGACGTCAAAATTAAAATGGTCCGAAACAAAGGTGAGTTTTGCCTCATGAGCGGTGATGCAGCTGAGCAGTACTCGCTCAAAATAGTATCTGCATCCCTCTTTGTTAAAAAAGTTTCTGTATCGACGGCTGTCAAACTGGGGCACGCGAGCGCATTGCTGACAGCCAACACGAAATACCTGATCGAGAGAGTATGTATGAAAACTTTTAGCGTGGCCGCGGGTAGCCGTGTCTGCGCTCAAGAAAATTTGTTTCTAGGTCAGCTGCCTAAAACGATAGTCATCGGACTTGTAGATAACATGGGTTTTATGGGCGCGTACGATCGAAACCCCTTCAATTTTCAACACTACGACGCTGAATTTGTAGTGCTTTACGTAGATGGCCAGCAGTATCCCGCTAAACCCTTTCAGCCAGATTTTATCCGAGGAAACGTGGCCCGTGGATATTAGTTTGATTTTGGCTACGGGGAGACATTTGAAAAATGAGCCTTTTGCTGTTCACAGAAACGAGTACATAAGCGGCTACACTTTGTATGCCTTTACATCCTTCGTCGGGTGACAAGTTAATCAGCATCTCTCCATGGTTAAAAGCGGAAATATGCGCCTGGAGATGAGGTTCCGCCATCCGCTGGCCAGGACAGCGACACTGATAGTTTACGCATCATTATATTGTCGAATCGAGATTAACCAAAGGAGAAATGTATGGTATGTTTACTACTAGTCATGAACACCCCGGAGCTATCCAACATCCTTAGCAGAAACCGCTGGACTGCAAGACATTTTTATGGGGTGTGACGAGCTGGATGATGTAAAACTTGAAAAATTACCCGCAATCTTCATCGTCAACACACATCCGAGTTGGGCTCCCGGAGAGCACTGGCTGGCACTTTTCATCGGTACTGACAGCACCGCAGAGTTTTTCGACTCGTACGGAAATCCTCCGGATCACCCCAGCTTTCCGAGGGCCATAAGCGCTTTTATGACAAGGCACTGTGACCGTGTCGTTTGCAACGCGAAGCAGCTTCAAAGCGATCTCAGTAAAATTCTATCGTCTTATAGCAATGATTTAAAAAAGAACGATGCTATGGTTTCTCATTTTGTTTCTAAATTTAAATATATCAATCGTGTGAAAAATGTATTTACCAAAATGCAGACGGCGAGATGTTGTGAGGCTTTGAAAAAGATTGTGCATGACAAATAAAAAAACACAGACAAAATATCATGTTTTAGTGTTTTTAATTAAGTACAAAAGCATTTTAAAACACAAGCCAGTCGGGTCTTAAGAATTTCCGTGGGGTTTGCGGTGACCGACTATCTCGGGGTGTACCGTCACGCTGCTCCTCGGTGCGGGGCTTGTTCTTGATCGACTCTGAGGCGCCCAACATCTTGGTTAGGTATGAGGGTGCAAGGCATGTTGAGTCTAGCCAGGCCTTGTACAAATTCTCCCCATCCCACAGGCCTTCTCCCCTCGTTCACGTTATGCGGGTTGGTAATGTTTTTAAGCAAATCGAGCATGTGGGATCCAGTGGTAGTTGTACCATTGAAAACACACTCCCCGCGCGGATTCCACGCAGTGACGGCAGAGTTTTCAAGCATTTTACCCATCATATATTCAGCCTTTTTCTTGTTACGCGATGCAACATATTTAATGACATCTTCCATAATGGGGTCCCCAGCAACAGTGGCGCATGCCGCCCCTGCATTATCTATTACGGACTCTTCAGGAGGAAGTGCTAATGATACGGGTTCATTATCACCTTGCCTAGCCAGAGTCAAATATCTCTTTAGCACCTCTGTGTATAAGCGGACCTTTTCGTGGTCAGCAACATCCGTTCTTGATAAAATGTTGCGTATTGCAATGTCCAATTCGCTTTCGGCAGTCTGTCTTATCGTATCTTTGGGAGATGTGGCATTATGCAGTTTTTCAAGCTGTGCCTTTGTATCTGGTCCCTTTTTCCTAGCGTGTTCCATTTACTTAGCTCCGTTGAAAAAGACTGGTGAAACGGTATGGCGACACTTAGCAGGGGTAGAATGAACCCCCGACCGGTCTGTATAATAGCCGCCTTTTTTTTAAACGATGCCCGTTTGTTCGCCAATAGTTTAATGCCGCTCTTTTGCTTTTTTAGTTGTACAATCTGGGCTTTGGTTAACGGGATCTTGCCGCACAGCACGTTCAAAGCTATTTCACAAAGAGTGTTCAGCAAACCCGGCGATGCTGTCTTTTTAAAATTTTCTTTCTCTGTCTGGCGTTACTGTCAAATAAAGCTTTCAGGTCACTCCAATTTCTTTTTATACGAGCCGACATTATTATTTTTTCTTGAGCACATAAGCAGCCGGCCACTCGGGTGGAAGCATTCCTGTTCTGAGCCTACAGTCCTTGGGTGTCACGGCTTTTAAATCCACCAACAGATATCCGTAAGGGACTTTTGTAGCGTCTTCGAAAGCTTCGAGAAAAAAATTTGAATGCCGCGGGTACATCTGCCTTGCCAATACACTCGTCTGTAATTTTTCTCGGGGGTTTTTAAATAATACAATATAATTAGCGTTGAGATTGATGGTCCGGCTCTTCTTACCTTGGAAGCAAAGATTCTGCACCAGATATATGACGCTTAGATTTCTGTGATGCGTGTACTTGGTAAAAGCTTTTTCCACCTCGCCGCTATCGCTGGCTTTTTCCATAAGGTCGTCAATGATGATCAAATTAATTTTATTTGTTGGCAAAAGTTCATCACACAGAGACTCTGGGATTCCTTCCAAACTCTGCTATGCTTGAGAATGAGACCATGTCGGCATCAGTTAGACCGACTGATTCCTGCAAACGTTTAGCTTCTATCTCAGCAATCTCATGGGACATGTCAGGGTTTAAGAGGCGGACTACACAGTAAGCAAAGCACAGATTATTGCCAGAGTTTTCAGAAACAATAAGACACCTGAGCTTCTTTTGCAAAATGTCCGACTTTAACAGCTTTGTTAATTTCTGTCGATTGCCTGCCCCACCATTTCGATTATGAATAATCTGCACAACCAGCTCCAGCGTTTCATCGCTAAAAACCTCGGTATTACTCTGTGTAAGGTCGTCAACCATCGATAGCAGATCATTTAGATCGATCTCGCCTCGAACATGCATGGCTGTGTTATAATTCACTGAATCACCCTGCAGTTCCACCTGTATGATATCCCCAGGCCCCGCTAAAGCGTTCACTCTGTCCACGAAATTTTGGAATGTCTGTATAACAGCCCTGTAGACATCTATGTCATCATGCTCAATCCCCTCAAAATGAAAGCGTTGCCTTATTTCGGTGTTGTTAAACTGTGGTCTACGTATTACATTAACAACCCCATCAGCGGCACCCCCACCATGTTGTTGTTCCACATTATCAACGTCCATAATTTCAGGGTCCACCGCCGCTCCATCTTCATCATCATTTAAATCATTTAAGAAGTTTTGTAAAATGGGGTCAAATTCACCCGGTTGCTCACCATTCAGTTCAGCAATCATCTGATGCAGTTCAGCGTACATGGCCGATCCGTCATCAGCGTCAAGCATTTGCACATCGGTGTCCGGTCCGCTGTCATCCGCGTGGTCGTCAGCCATTTCCACATTCATAGACACATGAGCATTCGGTAACCACCCGTCTACATTGTCTATAGCGTCACCCATATTAACATAGTCCATAGCCTCAACAGCTTCATGAGCACCATTCTCATTTAAAACATTTATTAAGGCAAGCATGTAGGGGTTAATTTCAGCCGGTGGTCCGTCATTCAGTTCATCAATCAGCCGAAGCAGATCGGGGTTCAGCGGCGTTTCACCATCGTCGTCATCATTTATATGCATGCTTCTACCCCCGTCAAAACTCCAATGCCGCCAGTTTTCTGCCATGTCTGTGCTTATTCTTTATATCTGATCAGACAAATCCGCCAAAAAATCACACATTTGATCCTGAAAAAGGAAAAAAGCTACCTTGAGCCCCTTCAGCCTCTCGGCCCGGGATACAGCGCCGTCCAGGGCGCTCGCAACCGGCCACTGCCAAGGTGTTAATTGGTCAATATCCCAATCTTGCGTCCTCTGCAGGGGTCCCGATAAGGCCCGGGATGTGGTCGCTGGATCACCGCTTGCTGGGCCCCCTTGGTCCGGTGTCACGACCCCTGTAGTAGGAGTACCCGGCGGCGTAGATTCCAACTGTTCTTCAGGTTCGCTCTGTGCGCCGTCGGTTGAGGTTTCGGCCGTCGCTAGACCCGCTTCAATTTTTTCAGCCTCAGCGATCAACAATTCATCATCGGCAGTGTCTTGGGGGGAGAAGGACAAAATCAGTCTTTAAGCATTTCATACAGAAAAATCCACGATGCAGGTATTGTTCCACGTACCGTTAAAACTATCCGTTCTTTTCCGCTTATGTTGTCCGTGGACATTCCCTTCCCGATTATCTCTGAAAATAACCGTCGGCGTGCTTAACAGGTCGGCGTCCTTATCTGCGACAGTGAACATAAACTTTCAGTCTTTCCACAATTTTAAAAACAGTAAATCCATTGATTTGCTTATCATTGATATTAACTTACCGCTATTCCAATCCTCTACTTCACGGGGCTTACTCGGGCTTGACACCGTGGAAAATTCTTGGTCAAAAGTAATCGCAAATGTTTTCACAATAGTGACAATTCAAACAATTTTAAAGTATGGACGAAAGAAATTTAACATACCTCCAGTTTGTCATTTCCATCTTTGTCGTAGTGAGCTGATCATCGATAGCGTTTCAAGTTCTTCTGTATTTTTGGTCGACAACGTCGCCCTTAATATAGGGGAAACTTTTTTTTTTTTTTTTTTTTTTTGGGGGGAGGGGTTGGGGCTGGACCGCCCCCTTCCTCGCTGTGGGGGCCACATGCTGTGGACACAGGGTGGCGCTAGCGACCCGTCTTTACCGCCGTTCGAGTTATTACCAGTTTTAAAATGCGCTTTTGCACCCCTATTAAATAATCGCGTACGTCTACTTTAGCCACATTGAAATAATTTTATTCATTAATTTATTACGGGGTAGTTTGTCGAGTGCTTTAGTCCTCAACTTATTTATTTTTATACTTAAATATTATAATTTGTGGTAATGATCGGTTTTTACACCTTGTTTAGTGTTGCGGCTGTTTGTCGAGTGCTTTAGTCCTTAAACTTTTATATGTTTTATACGTAAGCATGTGTAATTAATGGTTTTTTATTCTTTGTTTAACACATTAGTGATACGGCTGTTTGTGGAACCAGTCGGATACCCTGTTGTTTAATTCCACCTCATTGCATAAATGGCATATCACACCCATACAAATTTAAAATAACGCTATAACGAAAGAATTTGTTGCTGCCTAAATTTCAGCCGTTCCTACACAACATCCTGCTGTTCTGATGAGCTAACCCCTGCCTAACGGCATTGCCAAGTATTGCCTGTCGACCCGAAAAAAAAGGTAGTTGCATTGCAAAGGTAGATGCATGAATTCTTGGTCCAGCGACAATTGTTCGCCATTTGACAGTTGCTTGACGCAAGGAGCTGGCTCAATAAAGGAAATGCTGTGTGGATCTACGCGCATGCGCTCGCTTAAACAAGAATTAACCGCGTTATACTTTGATTATTGCTGTCGAAAATGCACAGACCGCTTTACTTTATTATTCACATTGGCAGAAAAGTGCTTCATTCCTTAAAAACATTACGGTTATAGGGGTTTTATTTGCTAAAACAGGCGCTCCGCCGGCGTCGCCATTTTGAAAGGGAGGCGGCGTGGGTGCGCATGCGCCAAACGCCGGACTAGCGATCGGCCATTCCGCCCCGCGTTGTTCAAACAGAGTAGTCGCATGTGTCGGAGCTCCGGTATCGTTTCGTCCTATTTCTTCTAAAAGTTTGCCGCTTACATGCTTTCTCCAACCTGGTAAATATAACTAAAGTCTTTTGTGTTGGTTAAATGTAATGAGCGATCGCTTCTTTTAAAACGCCGGCTGTATGTTTATTGGTTTCGCTTGCGCTTGTTTAAATTTGCTCTTCTGCTGCTACTTTCGGGCATGTCTGCTTAAAATAACCCTGCTTTTTCTTTTAAAATAACCCTAAAGTTTTCCTTCTTTAAAACATTTTGGTGCTTTCTTCTTTTAAAATACGCCGCGGCGCTTACTAACAACACAGGGCCAGACGGACGCCCCCGCTGAACGTGTATGCGCTAGCTTGCCATTATCCTGCTCTATGTTTTATTATTCCTTAAAAACGTAATCAAAAAAGCACATTAATAAAATACATGTAATGTATTTTTATTCTATTAAAGCTTAATCTCCCAAACCCCCCTATCGGCAACACGTGGCATAAGCATGTATTAATACCATATATGGGCATAAACTCTCGACCAATCAAAATCAAGGATACGCCACTTCCTCTTATGACGTCAGAAGCGGAGAATTAAGCTCCGCCCAATGTACCACATAACAATATATTGTATCCCAATGCATCAGTGAAACCAAGCCAACCACAATGGAAGCGCATCAGCCACCTCCCGCCTCTGCTGCTCCTTCCTTTACTGCTTCTGAAACTGCATGTCCCACCCCCCCTCCCCCAGTCGCCAACCTCCACTCCTCACTTTCTTTATGTTCCTCTGACCCTGGCTCCTCAGTGGCACCACCACCCCACCCCCACCCAAAGAAAGCAGAAAAAGGACACAGGGAAGTGTCCTCACTGCGGCCAAATCCTTAATAGAAGGAACCTACGGATGCATCTGCGAAGACGTCACACTCCCATCCAAATGGACATTACAGCACAGAACCACCTCCGCACTCAGTGTATCGATCACACAAATGGAGTGTTTGCAGTGGCAAAGTTTTTTATAACACCCAGCACACCAGTACATGTCATTAAAAGGACATGGGGTCCTGACCAAAAAACAATGTGTGAGATGGATATCTACAGAAGTAATGCAGAGTTTGCAGAGAGATCGAACCTTCGTCCATTTGAGTGCCACCACATTCAGTCCCTCTCGTACTGTCCTCCGGCCAAAATGGACTCTCCATCACTTACAGAGGATGTTTTGCAGGTCATGGTACAAGACAAGCGGCTTGGGGAAGACAAAAAGGAAAGGTGTTTGGTCAGAGAGAAGCAGATGAGCCCCTCTGTCCTGTCTGGTGACTGTGTGTGGATCCCCCTACAAAAGCACATTTCTGTATATGAGTCAACTATCTCCTATTACTGTGCCTTTGTTTCCTCATCTGCACACAGACTACACACGACTGAACCACATTTCTTAGGATATCCGAAGATGGCGGCGCGTGCACATGCAGCGGCTCAGCACTCCGTAAAGCGCTTCCCGTTCTTAGGCATTTTATGGTGTTTGTGGAGACGTGGCTCGGTTCGACAATCCCGGAGGAGGCTATCCAGCTACCCGGACGCACTATACACGCGCCAACAGGGCGATCGACTCCGGTAAGAGCAGAGGAGGTGGACTGTGTGTGTACACAAATAACAGCTGGTGCACAGACGCTAAAATCACTGACACTCATTGCTCCCTGGACTTGGAGTATTGGATTGTAAAGTGTTGCCCCTTTTACCTACCAAGGGAATACTCGGTTGTTATGATCGCTGCTGTTAATACCCCCCCTCAAGCTAACACTGCTATAGCTCTGTGCTACTTGCTAACTCCTATTAGAAAGCAACAGAGTGCCCATCCGCCAGGGGTGTGTATAATAGCAGGTGATTTTAACCAAAGCGAATCTGAAGACTGTGCTCCCAAAATTGTACCAGCATGTTCAGTGTCCTACAAGAGGAGCTGACACTGCAGACCATGTGTACAGTAATATCAAGCAGGGTTTTACAGTATCAGCTTTCCCTCATTTGGGCCAGTCTGACCACATCTCCCTGTATGTAACTCCAGCATATAGACCACTCATTAACATGGTGAAACCAGCTCCTAGAGTAAGACGAGGGTGGCCAGAGGGAGCATCTGAACAGCTGCAGGATTGTTTTGACCACACTGACTGGTCCATATTCGAAGATGCTAACATCGACACCTACACCTCCACTGATCTTTACTATATAAAATACTGCATGGACATTGTCACCAGCACAAAACAAATTTGTATCTTTCCCAGCAACAAGCCATGGATGACCAAAGATGTTTGTCTTCTGCTAAAGAGGCGTAACATGGCCTTTAGGTCGGGTGACGCACAACAATACAGCATTGCCAGGTCGGAGCTGAGGAGGGACGTCAGAGACGCAAAGGCGACCTATAGAAGGCGGATTGAGAGCCACTTCGGCAGCTCCGATCCCAGACGTGGATGGCAAGGGATACGGCACATCACAGACCAAAACAGCAGTATCAACTTATCTACCGGCAACAGTGTTCCTTTGGCCGAAGAGCTCGATCACTTCTTCGGCCGCCATGAGAGGGTGGCTACAGAGACTGTTACGGCCCCAGCAGCAGCCATCAACAGGCAGGAGCTCATCCTGCAGAGTACTGATGTAGAACGGACACTTCGCAGTGTCAACATACGGAAAGCAGCTGGTCCTGATGGCGTCCCAGGGCGGGTGCTAAGAGACTGTGCCTGGGAGCTGGCTGGGGTTTTCACAAACATCTTTAATACATCTCTGTCACTGTGCTCTGTTCCTGCCTGTTTAAAAACCTCTACAATAGTGCCATTATCAAAACAGACCATAATAACAAACCTCAATGACTACAGGCCAGTGGCATTAACACCTATTATTATGAAGTGCCTGGAAAGACTGGTTCTGAAACATATAAAGGCTGCTCTCCCACCAACACTGGACCCTCATCAATACGCATACAGTACCAATAGATTAACAGACGACACCATTTCTACTGCTCTTCATACTGTTATGGTCCACCTGGAACAACCAGGGACATATGCAAGAGAGAGAGAGGAAGGATACCGCTTTTGTCAAAATGACAGGTCGGGTCAAAGGTCACGTTCAAAAGTTCAGTGGGCGGAGCTTATGTTGTAGTGGGTTGAGCTTGGTTGTGTAACTGACGCAATAGCATATGGATTTAATTATTTATTTAAATATTTTTTTTTGTCTTCTTCCCCGGGGGGTTGGTTGTGTAACTGCTGCAATGGTATTTGTATTTAATTATTTATTTATTATTTTAAATGATTGTGGCTTAGGGGGCCTGGGTTGGTTGTGTTAGTGCTGCAATGGTATTTGGATTTATTTATTTATTATTTTAAATGCTTATTTTAAATGTTTATTATTTTTAAATGATATTGAGGAGAGTGCTTATGAGTGTGTATTATTTTAAAAATGATATTGATGAGAGTGCTTATGAGCGTGTGTTATTTGAATAAGTTATTATTATTATTATTTTGTGGTGCGCGGGCGGGAGTGAGCGTGGCTGGGTTACCTGATGGAGCGCGAGCGTACGGTGTGCGGTAGCGTGGTAAGGTCCCCGGGCTTCGGAGAATCAGCAAAGGACTTATTCACATACTGGTGCGGTAGCGCGGAAAGGTCCGCACGGCTTTGGATAATCCTCGGAGAGAGCGATGCGGGAGAGCTGAGAGGCGTGCTGCTGCGCGAGTCTGAGAGAAACTGTGAGAGACTGTGGGATAAAATGGTAAAGTTGGAGCAAAGAATGAGAGGAGGAGGTGCAGGGTCTATCGTCCAATAAAAACGCTCGGCGCTAGTTTTGACCGTGTGTTTTTTCCTCACGCGAGCGTTTGTATCACATCGGCGTATGGCGCCAATTTGTAAAGGTCATAAGTCGAGACATACATCGAGTCTGTCAATTTGTCCGCCAGTAAATTCTGCAGGGCCGTGCCACCTGGCCATCGAGGCGCCCCCCCTACCCGGCCACGCGGGCCATACATCGAGTCTGACACTTTTGCCCTCCAGTAAATTCTGTTTAAAGTTTTGTTTTCACATACGTCCCAAATTACAGATAATTTTCTTACACAGGCACGAGTAGCATCATCAAGGCCGTACCACCTGGTCATACATCAAGTCTGACAATTTCCCCGCCAGTAAATTCTGTTTATAGTTTTGTTTGTCATACATGACCGTGCAGATATGGGGTGACAGAGACAATTAAATTGTATTACGTCGAGCGGGGGGCCTTTTCCTCCTCCTAGAGGCACAACGCCTTACCAAAGTTTGTACCAGCCAAAGAACCACAAGTTTCATCGAGACCTTACCCGGTAAGTATATTATTTCTTTTATTCCTGTTATAAAAATGCTATTCAATTAAAAAATAACATTCTAATAATAGGTATTCTCTCTTTTTTTTTCTATGTACGAGAGAGAGAGACTACGCCGACCGGTCAAGAGAAAATCTGCGAGAGAATCAACAGGTATGGACGGAGCAACACCCCCAGCGGCTATACCCGAAGCCTTATTAAATGAAATAGCCATTATCAACAATGCTAATAATGAAAATGATGCGGATTACTCTGCTCAACACGACTCGCCACCAGCGGCGTCTGCTGAAACACTGGCCCAGGACCCCTGTTTTCTCCCATCCTTAGAGACATTAACAAGCATGTTAAATGAAAGGGGTTCTGAAGCAGAAGCGGGGCTACCCCCCACCGACGAGGTCGCATACGGAGCAACACCCCCAGCGGCTATACCCGAAGCCTTATTAAATGAAATAGCCATTATCAACAATGCTAATAATGAAAATGATGCGGATTACTCTGCTCAACACGACTCGCCACCAGCGGCGTCTGCTGAAACACTGGCCCAGGACCCCTGTTTTCTCCCATCCTTAGAGACATTAACAAGCATGTTAAATGAAAGGGGTTCTGAAGCAGAAGCGGGGCTACCCCCCACCGACGAGGTCGCATGGTCCCCCGCGGATTCTGAATTGTGGGAGGCCTTGTCAGACGTGGAATTTCTTCTCGATGCTGAGGAGATTGAAAATGAATTTGGGCTGGGACAATTTGAAAATGTTCAACAGGAAGGTGGCGGTGCCGTCGGTGACGTGGATCCCCAGCCTGACGGGGTCCTTCATCGCCGCAGATTCAATAACGTACAGATTAGGCGGATTCTAAATATCCCGCGACCTAGAAACGAAGGCAATTTCCGCGAGTACTATGAAAATGTAATCGAGGGGTTTCAAAATATTGTGAATGAGGCGATTCCTTACGCCGTATGGGGAGCCTATATACAGGTCACCCTGCGCGCTGACTTTTTAAACGACGAGCTGTCGCAAATTGTACGGTATGGGGTGGGGGAGCTGACAGACTTGCAGCAGCTGCTGGATCGCCTGGTACAGTCTAATCAAGAGATTTTAAACGATTCCAACCTAGAAGTAATCGTAGACGTAATAAATATCCCACGCGGCGGCGGCGGGAACAAACGTAAACTACAGACCATGTTAGCTTCAGAAATAATTTCTAAAAAAGCCAGACACATGTTTATCATTAATAACAACACCAACGCGTGTTTCGCCATAAACTTGGCGCATCTGCTGCACGAAAACTTGGCTGACGCCGAGGCTGAAAAGCTCGGCCTGGAGTTACAGGAGAAAGCGGGATTCAGCCCCGACCACACAGTCGCTTTGAATGACATTATCAATTTCGAGAAAATCATTGATTGCAAAGCAGTGGTGTATTATCAACAACCTTATTCAAACAATCTCCAAATTTACCAGACACCCACGCCTACCGACGGTAGACGGCTGGTGTATTTCTTTTTACACAATCAGCATTTTTACGGCATTAAAAACGTAAAGGGGTTCTTAGGGGTGGGGTATGTTTGCACGAGCTGTTTCAAAGGGTTCGACTCGCCTCACAGTCATCGGTGCGAAAAGTTCTGCAACGTCTGTCAGACTAATTGCAAAGAAGGTGAAAGCACACCAATGATACTGTGTGAGCGCTGTAATTTCAGATGTTTAAATGACACCTGCTTTGAGCGCCACCGTACGCCGAGAGTCTGCCCAGTTAGGGGGGAGCTCGCTAGCCCCTGTGACAAGTTCAGAAAATGCAAAGCCTGCGGGCTCAGATACTACCAAAGTCCCGAGAACCCAAAACCGCACTCGTGTAAAGCAGTAAAATGTAATATCTGCGACGCTAAACTCCACACGGCCGTGTCAGACATATCCACCCCACATCTCTGCTATCTAAATCCTCCCGAGAAGCCTAACATAGGGGAACGGGCCGAAAGGGGTGAGGGGCGTAAAAAGCCCCCCGAATATGTGTTTTTTGACTTTGAAACATCTCAGAGGTCGGGTACCCATATCCCGGTTTACGTGTGCGCCATCTCCGATCAGAACGAGACAATGACCGCCGAGGGGCCCAACTGCGCGCTACAGTTTCTCAGACATTTCAGGGCGCCCTGTTATAGAGGCGTCTGTTTCATTAGTCACTACGGTAAGGCATTCGATAATTACATCATACTGAACGCGATGGTGAAGGAAGGCGTGGAACCGCGTGTGGTATCGCAGGGGAATAAAATCATCCTCATCCTGGACAGCGTGTTTGAGCAAAGGTACATCGACAGTCACTCCTTTCTAAGCATGCCGTTGAGAAAAATCCCCGATGCGATGGGATGCTCGACTCAGATGCGAAAAGGCTATTTTCCGCATCATTTCACAGACGTGGAAAACTTTAATTACTTGGGGCCCTACCCCCCTCCCGATCAATTTGGGCCCGATCAAATGTCCGGCAAAGAACGCGACAAGTTTTATCAATGGTACGACAGTGTAAAGCACCAGACCTTTAATTTTCACAAAGAGATGATCGCTTACTGTAAGAACGATGTGGAGATTCTGAGAGAGGGCTGCTTGCGCTTCCTGCGCGAGTTTAAAACGCTCACGGGTTGCGATCCCTTCTCCGCGGCCACCATCGCTTCGGCCGCGTTGCTAGTTTACAGGACAAATTTCCTGCCCAGAGATACGATCGCGATCCCGGATGTATGGGATTACAGGAGGCAATACAAAAGTTATTCGAGCGTGTCCATCCAGTGGCTGGAATTCATCGGGCGCGCGCGCGGCATCGAAATTCGACACGCGCTGCGCGGGGGTGAAGTGAGTGTGGGGCGCTTTCACCTAGACGGATACGCCGAGATTGAGGGGGAGAAATGGGCTTTCGAGTTTCTAGGCTGTCAGTTTCACGGCTGTCCTACCTGCAACAACGAACACGATATCTGCCCCCTGACCCGCGAGAGCTTCGGTGCCCTGTACGTTAAAACAAGGGAAAAACTCGAGTCGTTGCGGCAAGAGTTTAATATGAACGTGGAATCCATCTGGGAACACGAATGGGCTCACGCTAAAACTCACGACCCACAGGTACAGCGTTTCCTGTCAGACTTTGAGCCCCCTGAGCCCCTAAGGCCGCGAGAAGCGCTGTTTGGGGGTCGGACGTCGGCGATTCGCCTGCGTTACGACGTCACGGGGCAAGAGCGCGTCCGCTACGTGGATTTCACGTCGCTGTACCCGTACACTCTGGCTAAATGTGAATTCCCCGTGGGGCACCCGGAAATCATTCATTCGAATTTTAAGCCTCTGAATGAATACTTTGGCCTGATCAAAGCCACGGTCAACACCCCGCGCGAGCTGTTTTTCCCCGTCCTACCCAGCAGACTGCCAAATGGGAAACTAGTGTTTACCCTCTGCAGGACATGCGCGATCGAGAACAGACAGGAGGGGACCTGCGGGCATTCCGACGCAGAGCGGGAGCTAACAGGTGTCTGGGTCTCAGCGGAGGTAAATCTGGCTTTAGAGAGGGGCTATTCGGTCGTGAAGGTGCACGAAGTGTGGCATTTTCCCCAGACCAGCGGCGACCTGTTTAGAGATTACATTAAAACCTTTCTCAAAGTGAAGCAGCAGGCTTCGGGCTACCCCGACGACGCGACCGATGACGTGGGTCGCAGGGAGTACATAAAAAACTATCTCGAGCGTGAGGGGATCGAATTGGAGCCCGATCAGATAGTGTCTAATGAAGGGAAGCGGCAAGTGTCCAAACTTCTGCTTAACTCTCTGTGGGGTAAACTGGCGCAGAGGAGCAACATGCTCCAGACATGTATAGTGTCTGACCCGGGGGAATTTTTTAATTTTTTCTGCTCGGACCTGTACGAGATTTCCAGCTTCGCGTTTGTCAACGACGAGGTCGCCCTCATCCGCTGGCGTTTCAAGTCTCCCTACAAAGTGCCGCCGGGAAAGACTAACATATTCATAGCGTGTCAAACTACCGCGTGGGGTCGGTTGACGCTTTACAAAGAACTGGAAAGATTGGGGCGGAGGGTGCTGTATCACGACACCGACAGCATCGTGTACATAAGCAGGCCTGGTGAATATGACCCGACCTTAGGCAATTACCTGGGCGAGCTGACGTCCGAATTAGCCCCCGACGAATACATTGCTTCGTGGGGTGCGCTGGGACCAAAAAGTTACTGTTACCGACTCAACAACGGGAAAACACAAATGAAATGTAAGGGTATAACTCTAAATTACGAAACCTGTCAAAAGGTAAACTTTGACAGTATGATCGGATTGATTGAAAACTACATCGGAGGTTGTAGGAATAACCCCGCTATAATGACGCAGTACAACAAAATCGAACGCGACATGAAAAGCTTTCGCCTGTTTAATAGGCCTCTAGATAAAAAGGTCAGGGTCGTCTACGACAAACGCAGATTGCTGGCTAGCGGGGAAACTCTGCCTTTCGGTTACTGAAATGTAAAACTAGCAGCATCGCAAAAGGGCTTTTAAAGTTTTTTCTAAAAATCAAAGATGTTCATTTGTTTTAAAATGAAAAGTTTTTTTCAAAGATGTTTTTTAAAATCAAAGTAAGATGTACAAATGTTTTAAACTGAGAAATGTTCCTAGTAAGATGTTTTTAAAAATGAAAAGTTTTTTACAAAGATGTTTTCTAAAAATCAAAGATGTTTTTAAAATGATCATAGTATGATGTTTTTAAAATGTTCATAGTAAGATGTTTTTAAAAATGAAAAGTTTTTTCCAAAGATGTTTTTAAAATCAAAGATGTTTTTAAAATGTTCCTAGTAAGATGTTTTTTATTTTCAAACTTGTGTACTGAAATGTTTTGTACATTTATCACAAGAGTTTTTATTAAAAACTTACCCATGCACTCTGTGTCTGTGAAAGCTGACACCCCTCCAGCAGTGGTTTGCACGTGTGTGTGTGTGTGTGTGTGTGTGTGTGTGTGTGTGTGTGTGTGTGTGTCGTCGGAAAGATTTAAAAGATTAGGGCAGTATTTACCGTTTCGTCAGTGTGTTTTTTTTTTTTGCAAAATGATGGGTAGCGGCGTGAGAGAGGTCGACTTTGATCACCGTTTAGAACTCCCGTTTACGGCTATAATCGCAGGGGCAAGTTCTTCGGGGAAAACCTATTTCACTAAAGAAATGCTTTTAAATCAGAGTCACTGTTTCATAGGGGGCCCCGTTAAAAAAATTGTGTGGTGTTTCGCTTCCCATCAGCCGCTTTATGATGAACTACGCGATCGGATCAGCGAAATTGAATTTATACAAGGGCTTCCCAAAAGCTGGGAGGACGAGGAGCGCTTCCCCTCAGGCTCCTTGATAATCATCGATGATTTGATGGACAGCGCGTCCGAAAACAAACTCGTGGCAGAAGCTTTCACGAGGTTCAGACATCACCGTCAAATCTCGGTCATCTACCTGGTGCAGAACGTATTTCACCAGGGCAAGTACAGCAGGACTATAGCCCTAAATACGACTTATTATTGTCTGTTTAAGAATGTGCGAGACAGAATGCAAATCAAAGTTTTAGCTCAGCAAATGTTTCCTTGGCAGAAAAAGTTTTTTCTAGATGCCTACCATGAGGCCACAGGGCCCGCGCACGGCTATTTATTGGTCGATTTGAGAGCCACGTGCCCAGAAGAGTTCCGACTCAGGAGCGGATTATTACCGGGGTCGTTACCCATCGTCTTTCTACCGGCGAGCCATTGATTTATCACTACTAAGCTATGTCCGAACATCTCAGGAAACACCTGCCGACCCTTAAAGTTTTACAGAGGACGAGGGGGGTGAAACGTAAAAAGATTCTTACGGCTGACCCATCTAACGACATAATTTTGGCTCTCTCCGAAATCTGTCTCAATCTCATAAGAGGTCGCATACCTTTAACCGTAGCTCAATTTACCAAACTCAAGAAACAGAAAAGATTGATTAAACTTTTCGCATGTAAGAAAAACAGCGTCGCTAGGAAACGCGTGGCAATTCTTCAAAAAGGAGGATTCTTATTACCGCTCTTATCAGTGGCTCTGCCATTCGTTACAAGCCTGTTTGCCGGTAAGACGGCTAACTAGCCTTTTCCAGCAACATGAGCCAAGTCAAGAAAATGTTTATGCTCAGCCCCCAGCAACTGCGTACGCTGACCCAGAGGGCGACCCCGCATACCATCGGGGAATCGGCCCTGGGTGAACTCGAACACCAGATGCAGGGTTTAATAAATCAGCCGGCTATGCATCTGGATGAAAAAGTGAAGAGATACAACCAATTGCTACAGAGGTATCTGAATCTAGCCCGAAAAGAGGAAAATCAGGGGCGAGAAATTGTCCTTACAGAGCGGAAAGAAAAAACGGACGAGGAGGAGGAGGAGGGGAGACAGCCTGACGGCGGCGGCGCGACTGGGGACAAATCTGTACAGGAAGTTATCCAGCAAGTGGCGCCTAGGGCTAGAAAGAACGTGGGGTACATCTTGCATAAACTGCTCGATTCCGACGGGGCTGTACGTTGGACCCAGTCGGGTGAACTCATCATCAGAGATAGACCCATTAAAGGTTCCCATATTTTAGATTTGATGAAAACTTTATCGCAGCCTAAATCCCACGCCGGCGGATATCCTAAAGGCTGGGAACCCTTTTTAAACGTGATATCAGAATTAAACATCCCCCTCACGAGCGTGGGTAACATCCAAGCCAGGAAAGCCCTAAGTCATCTTAAAGATTACGGCGGAAGGGATCCCCCGCCTCCCTCCTCCCCTCCTGTGAAACAGAACCTCGGGAGACGTAGAAAACGTATTGTTGACGACTCACCACCACCGCTTGAGGGAACCCCTCACACACCGCGCGATTCCTCCCCAGAATATCGTTTATGGCCTTTAAAGGGTACTCCTTATGCTCCGTGGATAGATTACAACGATTAAGTGTTTTATATACGTGTGTGAAAAAGAATTAAAACGCGTCGGTTAATAAAATGTAAAATTTATTGAATAAAGGGTGTCACGTTTTTATTTTTTCCCCAACATGAATCTAACAAGCATAACAATCTTTAAATAGTTTTAACGAACATACATTTTGCGGCTTTGAAAGTTTATCGGCATTAACACGGCTAATACACTTGTGATATTTCTTGATAAACTCGGATACTAGAGCGTCGTTTTTCCTCAAGTCGTCAGAGTACAACATCATAGTCTCTTGAAATGAAAGTCCCATGAAGCGCCGGTAGAGGAAAAAGGCGACGTGGGCCCCGCACGTGGAAGAAAAGTCATGTTGAACTTGACGCGTATTATACCTTATTTCGGTAGCGTGCCTCCCCAAGAAGCTCATAAAACTCTTTGGGTAGTAAGGGGAATCGGGGGGATAACCGTAAGAATCAAAGAAGGAGGCTTTGCCCTCTTGGGGCTCCAAAATTATCCCGATCCAGTGTTCACCCTCTCTATTCTGGTCATGCGTGTTTGCGACCAGAAAAGCGGGCCTGGTCTCTATGCGGGTGGGTAATAAATCGCTAGGCCACACGCCTCCAAAAGCATCCCCCAGCAGGGGCCGTAAAACGCATTCCAGCTGGTGAGTGTTCATGATGATGATGATGATTAAAAGTCCACCAGAACCTGTCTCTTGGCGTTTATTTCAATCACGCTGTCGAAGCAGGCGTAGACGATGAGACTCATGGTTCGAGGTAGTGGGGCTCTGAACCTTAAATCCAGACGGCACGTGCCGCTGATGGCGGGTGACAGGGCACCGCCGTCCAGCTCGTCGTCTCGGGAGAGATTGAGAGCAAATAGCGAGTATCCGTTTTCAAAATCCTCGCGGTTGATGCATAAGGGCGAATCCTTTAAATGCCTGTTTGTAGCCAGGAAAAGGTTGTAAAACTCTCTGACCGACTGCCTCGCTCTAAAATCGGGCTGGAACGGTTTGCTGGGTATGTGTCGCCCGTTGACTGAGAGGCTCAGAAATTCCAGGTCACAATGCTGAAACCTGAACGGGTTTCTGTTTCGCGTGCCCACGAACGCGGCGTGGTCCACGATCCCCAAAACGATGTAGCGCGGTAAGTTGCCCAGGAAGAGGTTGTCCTGCGGGCAAACCCGCGATTGTGCGGGCAGCGTATAATTTTTAACGACTACCCTGCTTATAGGGTACAGGGCGTTTGCTTTCATGAGAGCGGCCGAGTGACCCAGTGACACCGCCGGGGAGACCTCCACTTTTTTCACAAACAGGCTGGCCCTCAGTATTTTCAGCTCGTAATCGGTGTCATTTCTACACATGAGACTAAAGTCGCTTTTAGCCTTTACAAACTTTAAGCGTATATCCACGTTGTTTAACAGCATTCGTTCGCTGAAAAAAATATCGGCGTGTATAGGACCCATCAGAGAAAACTCCTGAGAGTTTCTACAGAAGGCGGCTCGCTTCTGTAACCCCACGTTGGGGCCCTGCGCTGAGACGTCCACGCTATCCAAGTCGCCCCCGACGTCTTTGTACCAGAGCCCTGCCGAAAACTGACTCTCTAGCGTATCCGTAGAAAAATTGAGCAGGGTCTCTATGACTGACCTATAGGGGTGCGTGGCCGACGAAGAACTGATCAGGACGTCGTTCAGACTCACATCCAGCTGGGAGAATATGCCGTTTAGCGGGTACTGTATAATACCGCAGGGGTCGGCGTCAAGCAGGGGGGCTCCATCGGCCCTAACGATCTTGAGCCTTAGATATAGCAGTGTAGAGTTGAGGTCCACATAGAAATTGCCCGACCCCGGTATTAGGAAATCCAAAACATCCTGATCGGTAATGGAATTTAATGGGTTGATTTCTACATAATTGGTCTGATCTATGGATAATTGCGTCATAGGGGCCGCAAACAGGTCCAATTCAGATTTGGTACATTCAGCCGAGAGCCGGTGAGCTAGAGCCATTCTTGTTTACGCTGCGTTTTCTCTCTCTTAAAATATGTCCCCGGGGGGTTTCCTGTTTCTCTTGGCGGATGGAGACTTGGGAATCCTGACGCCTCTGCCAGATTTATTTTTCTTTTTTTTTTTATGACCTTGCAGCAGGGCTAGAGGTGCTTGGGCTCTCGTTCTACTCCCCCTCCTCCTCCTCCGAGAGAGGAATAGCAGACCCGACCCTTCCTGCTTGGGGTCACCTGTGTTTGTAAAACGGCCGCTGACTACAGAGCTGACTAGATCCGATCCTATTCCTTTGACCGCCGATTTCAAATGAGGTTTCGCTATATCGACCCCACGCTTAAGAAAGGGTAAAACGAATCTAAAAGCCCTACTGAGCATGGACCCCAACCCACGCCCGTACATCACGGGGCTCCCCGCAAAACCGGGGAGCCCATGTCCCGCCTGACTGGTGTAATACGTAATAAATCTCTGTGGATTGTGGTAAGCCATTGTTTTCTTTTTTTTTTTAAACGGGGCGAAAGTGTAGCTTGACGATCGTTTTTCCGTAGGAGAAATTAATCAGAGTATTCTGATCGTTCTTTATCTCAATATGCAAATTCTGTAGGCTCTGCTTGTTCACCGGTACGTACTGCAGCTTGTGGAACGGCAAAGTGACTACGTCGCCGAACGCACCGTCTATTTTAACGGTTCTGAGGAGCGGGACTACAAATTCCCCCACGTGCTGCGGTTCCACGATGTTACAGTAGACGTACATATTGTAGAATCCCGCGTGAATGTCGCCCGGGTAGGGTGAGGTCGACCCGCTACCTCCTCCTAGGTTATACCACTGACCCGGCTCAAAGCCCAGCATGTAGGCCAGAGTAGGTTTAAATTGGATCTTGTATTTATGGTTTCCCGTCATATTAACCCTTCGTGTAATCTCGCTGTATGAGAAGGAAACTTCGGTACCTAATTTTTTTAACGTAGCGTTGATTTCTGTCACAATCTGTTTCAGAGATTCATAATAGCCCACTTTAATTTTCCGAGGAAAAAGGTAAGGTAGGTCCACTAAAGGATCGGCCGCTCTCTTTGCCTCCGCCTCCGTATCCCGCAATTCAAAAGTATTATCCGGGTGTGTAACATTTCGCCACGTGTAACAATACATGATTTCAGCCAGAGCTACTTCGTAAGGCCCCCGTAGCTCTATAGGTCGCGAGAGCATCACGGTGTAATCCGAACTCTGGTTATCGGGGAAGATGGAGAGACAAGAGTTTGACGGTAGCGTGAGGTAAAAAGAGGGGCGGGCGTCCATTTTCTTTTTTTTTCTTTTTTTTCTCTTTTTTAAAAAATTAAACCTGTATCAAGTCCGACCGCGGTATCCACGAATCGAACCTCGAGGGCCAACCCTGCCAATGTACTAAAATCCACTTTTTCCCCTTTCTGTCGGTCTTTGAGCCTATAACCTTCTCGACCTTGAACGCGCGTCTCGGAGATATTTTGACTTTCTGCAGCTCCGCTTCATAGAATGTTCCCTCGAGTATTTCACCGCTCACGTCCCTCAATTTATATACCGGTGGGGATCTGGGTACACGTTCGCATATGACAAAGTACTCGTCCGTAAATGTCTGCTCGTACTTTTTGTCAAATATCTGACTGTGCTTGGAGACTCTCACAGTGTCCCCTATGTTAAACTTAAAACGTGGCCGTGTGCTTTTTTTCTTCAGGGGACCGTATAGATTATCAAATACTAGATGAGCATTATCGGGCCTGACCTCGGCAGGTTTCATTTTAATAGCGCTGTGAAATGACTGGTTGTACCCCTTTATTAGATCGTCCAACACGTCCACATATCGCCGGGTGTTTTTAGCCGTAAAGTACCTGTACATCCTCTCTTTTAACGTTCGATTAAATCTCTCTACGATGGAAGCTTTAAGTTCACTAGCCGTAGTGAAATGGGTGATTTTATGAGTTTTTAAAAGTTTCTGAAAAGTCCCATTTAAAAACTCCTTACCGGCATCCGTCTGTAGCTTGAGGGGGACGCCCCCCTCGGTTAAAATAGAATCAAAGGCCTGGGTTACAGCCGCCCCAGTCTTGTTTCTTAACGCGCGAGCATAGGCTTTTTTAGAAAAAACATCAATCACCGTAAGGAGGTATTTTAACCCGTCGTTGTACGTGGCCAGCCCTTGCATGTCGCATAAATCGGCCTGCCACTGATACATGGCTCTCGGAACAAACACTCTGTTCCTGGGGAAATTCTTTTTAACCGGTTTATGTAAAGTATAACTGTCTTGCATAGACAGCCAGTCTCTGATGTCATCAGCAGCCACTTTTTTCCCCGTATCTTGCTGCACGGCTCTCTGCAGTCTGGAGACACCTCCGTATGACCCCGGTTGGCTGGGGTCATAGTACGAACTGCTCAAGACGCGAGCTGTAGTCTTGGCAACAGACATGCTTTTCACACACTGAGTGGGGGGAGAGCGGGGGTGCGGCGTTTTATAGCTGACTGTGGATGGGGGGTTGTTAGGAGACTGAGTGAACATCAGTGAAATTTTTGTGTGTTTTTTCTACATTTAACCCATATTGTGTAGTTTGTTTTTTTTAATTATTATTATTTTACAAAAGAGTTTAGCTGGGGTGGGGATCGAACCCACGCGGACATACGTCCATTGGATCTTAAGTCCAACGCCTTAACCACTCGGCCACCCTGCTCAGCATTTTTTACCTGTTATTTACAAAGACTATTACAACGGTATTCAAGTTTTATTTTTTTTTTATTTTTGCAATTAGTGAAAGATATATATATATATATTTTAAAAAAGCTGGTATACAATTTGTGAAGGTTACATTTTCAAAATGCAGGTATACATTTAGTTACAGCCGTGACAGTTGTTGAGGTAAGAGACTGAGTGAACATCAGTGAAATTTTTGTGTGTTTTTTCTACATTTAACCCATATTGTGTAGTTTGTTTTTTAATTATTATTATTTTACAAAAGAGTTTAGCTGGGGTGGGGATCGAACCCACGCGGACATACGTCCATTGGATCTTAAGTCCAACGCCTTAACCACTCGGCCACCCTGCTCAGCATTTTTACCCATTATTTACAAAGACTATTACAATGGTATTCAAGTTTAAATTTTTTTTTATTTTTGCAATTAGTGAAAGATATATATATATATTTTAAAAAAGCTGGTATACAATTTGTGAAGGTTACATTTTCAAAATGCCGGTATACATTTAGTTACAGCCGTGACAGTTGTTGAGGTAGATTAGCGATGTCACATGCAGTAAAGTGGATATAGTGGCTTTTTCAACGATACATGTATGTAGAGTAGAAAGCATCTGATTAACATCGATAGGCTGCTTATCATGAAATTTAGAGGTGACTACATCTACTATTAAAGCGTAAAATACAAAAATGTGATTACAGTCAAATTCATTGTCAGGAATACAAGATAGACAAGCGCGTATGAGACTTTCGGGGGAATGTCTTTCTCCCTCTGACATCAGTTGAGTAAGTAAATCCATCCCCCGCTGATAATTTTCTCCGACTTGAGAAATCTCAAATAACACTCTATGAAAGCAGCAACAAGCATAATCATCCCGACAATCGCTTTTATCAATAGCACGCAACAATAGTGGACTAACTTTTTCTAAAAAAACATTTAACATAAACCGCCGTAAGGGTCTGCTGATACCGTTCCCCATCACAAGATGCTTTTTGTTTTAGTCTCGGGCCTCCCAACGAGTCAGAAATTCTTCTTCCAGGATCTGCTTAAACGCTGGGTTCTGCTCAAACAGATCTTGTTCCAGTCGAGTGATTTCCACCATGCCGTTGCGGGCCTCACGCAGATCGTACAGGATAGCTTCCACTGCCCCCTCCAACCTGCCGGCGGCCGCTCGGATGCCCAGGGTCGATAGAACGTGGGTCAAGGCGGGTGTCAGCCGATCGGTCCAGAGGTCACGCAACACAGAGTCAAAGTGTATGTAAAAGTAATTTCTACCTGGGGGAAACAAACAAGGGTGTTGTCTCTGACTGGGGTGATCCACTTCACAACCGTAGCAGTTTCTCTCTTGATGCTTCCTGATGACTGAGGTTAAAAGGCCCACTATCATAGCCTTAATACAAGTCAGCATCCCACGGCAGAGAGCCGGTCTGGAGAGAAGCGTGCAGATCTCAGGCGTCGGAGGGTCCTCTCCAGGATCAGAGGCCGGTGATGATGGGGGGGTTGGAAGGAGCTCCCCGGGATCAGAGGTCAGGGTTGCTGCTGGAGCCTCATTGTCCCCGCTTTCACCGTCGCTATAATTTGCTGCTGCTCCTGCTGCTGCCATGATGTTTGTGAAAAGGGGTTGTAACAGAGTCCACTTTATATAGCGACGGCGGGTGAGGGGGTGAGGGGGGTCCTTACGGCGTAGGGTTTGTCATCTCTTGCATCTGCTTACGCCCCCGACTCTCCTTAAACATCGCTTGGTAGTAACCAGACTTTTCTTGAATCATCTGCATCCAAATCACAAACGGTATTCTCAGGCCAAAACAGTCGCATTTAGGCCACTGCCATATATTCACCATTCTCTTGTCCAGCTCCCCGGTCGCGTCCCACTTCATAATGGTGATACGCTGTTTACGAGCATCTCTATAGTGCATCTCCATTCTTCCAGTCTCGACCTCAAGGTCGGGGTCGGTGCTCTCCTCCATCATCGGGGTAACGACAGTCTTCAAGTTTCCCCATTCCGTTTCGGAAAAAGTCACCAGATACGGGTCGTCTTTCGGGGGGTCTGGGCCGTCTCCGGTGACCTGAAAGACGCGCAGTTCCTCCGCAACGTTGTCAAAGAGGCAGACCAGTTTATTCCCGTTGGGCAGCTCCCAGATAGCCCTCGGGTCTTCCGACGGTCGCATCATTGGTACCCGTCTACGTGCCGTATGAATCTTCCTGGGAGCCCCCGGAGGCTGCATAATGGCCTCCTGCTCCTGTTGAGTCTTAGAAGGTGAGGTTGAATCTTTCATTTCGGAAGTCCCAGACATGTCTGTATTTTTTGAAAAGATAGAGTTGGCCCTGCAGCGCGAAGCTCCCTATATTCTACACGGCCTGCTCGTGGGGGCGTGGTACGGATGAAGATGATGCCTCTAGGAGGAGGAAAAGGCCCCCCGCTCGACGTAATACAATTTAATTGTCTCTGTCACCCCATATCTGCACGGTCATGTATGACAAACAAAACTATAAACAGAATTTACTGGCGGGGAAATTGTCAGACTTGATGTATGACCAGGTGGTACGGCCTTGATGATGCTACTCGTGCCTGTGTAAGAAAATTATCTGTAATTTGGGACGTATGTGAAAACAAAACTTTAAACAGAATTTACTGGAGGGCAAAAGTGTCAGACTCGATGTATGGCCCGCGTGGCCGGGTAGGGGGGGCGCCTCGATGGCCAGGTGGCACGGCCCTGCAGAATTTACTGGCGGACAAATTGACAGACTCGATGTATGTCTCGACTTATGACCTTTACAAATTGGCGCCATACGCCGATGTGATACAAACGCTCGCGTGAGGAAAAAACACACGGTCAAAACTAGCGCCGAGCGTTTTTATTGGACGATAGACCCTGCACCTCCTCCTCTCATTCTTTGCTCCAACTTTACCATTTTATCCCACAGTCTCTCACAGTTTCTCTCAGACTCGCGCAGCAGCACGCCTCTCAGCTCTCCCGCATCGCTCTCTCCGAGGATTATCCAAAGCCGTGCGGACCTTTCCGCGCTACCGCACCAGTATGTGAATAAGTCCTTTGCTGATTCTCCGAAGCCCGGGGACCTTACCACGCTACCGCACACCGTACGCTCGCGCTCCATCAGGTAACCCAGCCACGCTCACTCCCGCCCGCGCACCACAAAATAATAATAATAATAACTTATTCAAATAACACACGCTCATAAGCACTCTCATCAATATCATTTTTAAAATAATACACACTCATAAGCACTCTCCTCAATATCATTTTAAAATAATAAACATTTAAAATAAGCATTTAAAATAATAAATAAATAAATCCAAATACCATTGCAGCACTAACACAACCAACCCAGGCCCCCTAAGCCACAATCATTTAAAATAATAAATAAATAATTAAATACAAATACCATTGCAGCAGTTACACAACCAACCCCCCGGGGAAGAAGACAAAAAAAAATATTTAAATAAATAATTAAATCCATATGCTATTGCGTCAGTTACACAACCAAGCTCAACCCACTACAACATAAGCTCCGCCCACTGAACTTTTGAACGTGACCTTTGACCCGACCTGTCATTTTGACAAAAGCGGTATCCTTCCTCTCTCTCTTGCAAGGTTGCTATTTGTGGACTATAGCTCCGCATTTAACACTATCCTTCCGAACAGACTGTTCCATAAAATGGCATCCACCATAACATCTGCTTTTGGATACAGGATTTCCTAACCAACCGACCACAGTCTGTCAAGATGGGTCCCCACCACTCCTCCTCCCTGTCTCTCAGTTCTTGTACTCCCTGTATACATATGATTGCAATCCAACCCACAATACTAATGTCATCATGAAATGTGCCGATGACACAGCTGTGGTGGGCCTCATTAGCAGTGGAGATGAGACAGCATACAGGGAGGAGATTGGCAGACTGGTGTACAGCTAACAACTGGATGTTAAATACCAAGAAAACAAAGGAACTCATCATTGGTTTTAGAAGGAAAAGGGTGGATCACCAGCCTCTGGTGATAAATGGGGAAGTTGTGGAGAGGGTGTCAACATTCAAGTTCCTGGGCACACACATATCGGATGACCTCACCTGGACAAATAACAGAATTTGCTTGATCAGGAAGGTGCAGCAAAGACTGTACTTCCTGAGAGTTCTCAGGAGAATCAACCTGCCACAACCTGCCACAACATCAGAGTGTCCTGACCTATGGTGTCTTGGTGTGGTACAGCAGTAGCTCTGCAGCTGACAAAAATGCCCTGCAGAGAGTAATCAGAGCTGCTGAGAAAATAACCAACACACACCTACCTACCCTGGAATATATCTTCAACCCCTGGTTCCTCCGCAAAACATCAAATATCATAAAGGACTCATCCCACCCTGCTCATAATCTCTTCCAACGTTTGCCGTCAGGCAGACAGACGATACAGGACAATAAAAACACACACCACAAGACTTTTGAACAGTTTTCACACAGAGGCCATCACCACCCTGAATGACGCTATGAAGTCGCTAAAACATTGATTGTGGAATGACATGTATCCTTATTTTATGCCAGTTACTACTTTGTTTTGACAATACATGGCTGGTACTTTAAAATTACTCTGTGTGTGATTAATTTCTTTTAATTTAATTTAGGCTTATTTATTAGTTTTCTTATTTATTTATTTGTTTATTTTAAGATAAGATTTTCTGTATTTTCTTTATGTGGGTGTGATGCAGGGGAGGCATGGTGGTGCAGTGGTTAGCACTGTTGCCTCACACCTCTGGGACCCGGGTTCAAGTCTCCGCCTGGGTTACATGTGTGGAGTTTGCATGTTCTCCGCATGTCGTCGTGGGGTTTCCTCCAGGTACTCTGGTTTCCCTCCACAGTCCAAAAACGTGTTGGGGATAATTTGGCTTGCTAAATTGCCCGTAGGAGTGCATGCGTGAGTGAATAGTGTGTGTAAGTGTGCCCTGCGATGGGCTGGATGTAGCACACTTTCATGTTTCTGTGAAAAGTGATTCCAAAGTGAATCTTTACTCACTAAAACAATTTCACCGCATTGTTGTTCTTGCTCTACAATATTGTCATCTATACGTTTCATAAGAATAGTACACTTGTATGATCCATCAGTTTCCTTTATGAAATACTTAACAAATACCATCTCAGCCAATTTGTGTAACGGTCTTGATAATTGTACAGATGAATTCTGGGTAGATTTGGGCACGCCTCAGAGTCGTAGTGTGAGCGGTATGGGAGCGAAATTGGAGCGAGACAGAGCGACTGCTCCAGCCTTAATTAAAAAAACCGCTCCGCGCTCTGAACAAATTCCGCCTGCTCCACTCCTCGCTCACGCTCCGCTCACATGCTCTGGAGCACGTTTGTTTTTACTGTAACCCAATACTGTAGGATCCAGGGTTTACCTCCCACAGGAGGGAGAGGAAGAATTTTGACACCGCAGCAGGAGGATGCTGTGGTGCAGATGGTGATCGCCAATAACAGTGTAAGGCGGAGAGAAATCCACGAGAACATTATTGCCGATAACAACATATTTGCAAAGATCAACACTGTTAGCACAACTGTTTGTCTCAAGTTGTTTTAAAAAGGTAGCGAGGGTTATTTCTATTGCAATGAATACGGTCAGAGTAATAGGCTGGATGAGCCCTATAAAGGGCTTACTTTTATTGTTGCAGGCTGTTGGTCCGTGGCACCTGAACACTTCTAAACCTGTGGATTCCCATCTGCTCTCCAGTCTGCAGCACTCCTGTTTGTAAGAACCTGTGTGATCATTAAACCATGTGGATTGTCTGCCGGTTTTTCCACTTTATCTTTCAAAGACGCTGTTTCTTCTAAAATCAGTTATGTGCCCCCTGGTCATATGTATAGTAATTCATTTGCGTGCTCCCACTTGAAGAAATTTCTTAAAGTCAGTCTAACAATTCTCCTTTGTCAGTGTGATGACTTCAGTGTGAGCCTTTTACCTGTAGAGCATTTTGGCTCTATTACACTAGACTTCTGCAGTGGCTCAACTTTCTACGTATTTGACTGTTTAGTAGTAATTTTGGGCACAGAATGTTCTCCTCTTCATACAGGACTGTGTAAAAGTCTTGAGCTGTCAAAGAGGATGATGTTCAAATGATCTTCATGTTGGTGTAGAACTATAAAATGATGTCTGTCAGAACATGGCAGCTCTGTCATTTCACAGCCTCTCCGACAGTCACCACAGTATCTGCAGTCCCACCCCATGCATACAGCTATTTTTTGACTTGACCACTATCACACCTCTTATGGCTAATTAGTACCTCTTTGACTTTTGTTAACTTATTAAATTAATGAGTAAAATGAGCTGGTGGTGAAGTTTACATAATACTGTACGTGGAACGGCTGAGGTGCCCCTGAGGAGATGTTTGGGAACTGAAGAGGTGTTTATCTCACCACCCAAAAAGGCATCAGTAGCGTTTTGGAGAACAGAAGAAATACTTGTGAGTTTAAATTGTGTTTCTTTTAATTTCCATCCATCCATTTTCCAAACCGCTTATCCTACTGAGTTTAATTTGCATATATTCTAATGTTAAATAGTCCTTTTTCTGATCAATTATGTAATTACTACTCGGACGAACAGCATTAAACATTTTCTTTGGCGGCCCAAGACTTTTGCTCAGTATTGTAGGTAAGAGTCTTTAGAAAAAGGACAGGAGGTACTGTGAGCTTTGAAGGACACGTTACCAGCTGTATCTGTGCAACGCGCTACAGCAAAAGATTGAAAGGGTCTGCTGAGCAGAGCGAGGAATCGAGGCAGCGGTGAATGAAACTGACGAGAGGCAGACTGACACAAGTGTTTCCTTATATTATTCCATAAAGGAACTGCACAACAAACAACAATAACATGATGACCATGAATGACAAGTTACACTAAGGATGGTAAGGCACACACACGGCGAGTAATTACACAATGGCTAAGAGATCCGAGGATCAGGCAAGAACCGAGGACAGCCACAGTTAAAGGCACAGGTGACAACCCAATACACAGCACAAACTACAAACAGGGGCTATATACAAGACATACACAGGGCTATACACACGCGCTCACTGGGACATGCAGATGCTGCCGGCACTACAGTATGATAGCGTATTGGAATTATACACAGTTCAGTACAGTATCGTAATTTGAAAAGCATTTGAAACAGCTGTACTGTACATTGTCAAAAAAATCTGTAAATAGCGACACTGTCTATTGTATTACCTTATATCCATGTAATACATATACAAATGTCAGATGTTAATCTGCCTGAGACATGAAGAAAAAGGGAAAAAATCGGTTATAATGGTCATCGGCTTATAGCGATCAATTTCACCCAG
Source organism: Brienomyrus brachyistius (assembly GCF_023856365.1). NCBI lineage: Eukaryota > Metazoa > Chordata > Actinopteri > Osteoglossiformes > Mormyridae > Brienomyrus > Brienomyrus brachyistius. The sequence continues at coordinate 2,609,795 of NW_026042315.1, forward strand.
ACAGATGTGATCACTGTATATAGATTCCACTGTATTACCAGCTATAAAGGCAAGAGGCATAGCGGAAACTCGCTGACTTCACTTGAGTGAGATGCCTGAATGGCTGTCATGCTCTCCTTAGCATGTATTATTCAGCTCCATTCATGTAAGTTTTGCAGAAGGCTTACTGAGCTTCCATTTTGAGCAAACTGTGCCAGTCATAAGCACAAGTCTGCCTGTTGCTCCAGTGGCCTAATGGAAGAGGCACTGGTCTTCTGAGCCAGGGACAGAGCTGGACTGGGCACCTGGGATACATAGGAAATTTACAGACGAGAGGAGGCCATTCGGCCTATCAAGCTCGTCTGGGCAGAACTTACCTAATAGCTCAGAGTTGTTAAAATCTTATCTACTGTAGCTCTGATTTAAAGAAACCCAGGGTTTTACCTTGGGCTACACTAGCAGGAAGACTATTCCATACTCCAACTACACGCTGTGTAAAGAAGTGCTTTCACAAATACATTTTAAAATGTCCTGCCGCTAATTTCCCCCTATGGCCACAAGTTCTAATATATAAACTAATATTGAAATAGCCATTTGGCTGAACAGCATCCAGACCTGTTAGAATCCTATATACCTGAATCATGTCCCCCATTAGTCTTCTTTCCTAGAGGTTGAACAGATTCAGTTCAGCTAACCTCTCCTCATAAGACATTCCTCTAAGACCAGGAATCATTCTTGTAGCCCTACGTTGCACCCTTTCCAAGGCAGCAATGTCCTTTTTAAGGTATGGTGACCAAACCTGCACACAATATTCTAGGTGGGGTCTTACCAAGGAATTGTACAGTATAATTGTAGCATCACCTCCCTTAACTTAAACTACACACACCTAGAGATGTAACCTAACATCCTATTGGCCTTTTTAATTGCTTCCCCAAACTGACGAGAGTAGAACATGAAAGCATCAACATACGCACCGAGGTCATTCTCACAATCAGCTAACTTTATTTCAGTGGAACCCATAAAATATCTGTACTTTATATTTCTGCTCCTTTCATGGATAACCTTACATTTATCTACTTTAAATTTCATCTGCCAGGTATCAGCCCAGTTGCTAATTAAATCCTATTGTAGCCTCTCCGCTGCTAGATCAGTATCTGCTACATCACGTACCTTGGTGTCATCAGCAAATTTAACCATTTTACTGTATGTATTGACGTCACTATCATTGGCGCAAATTAGGAACAATAGTGGTCCTAAAATTGAACCCTATGGTATCCCACAATGAACGCAGGCCCACTGTGACATTGTGCCTCTAATAACTACCCACTGCTTCCTGTCTGTAAACCAGTTTTTGATCCAGGCTGATACAGTTTGTAAAAACCCTGTAGCTTTGACCTTAAGGACTTCTGGAAATCTAATAATTCAATGAATCTACATGGTGGTGAGTTATTTGTGTTCTCTACTGTGAACACCCATGTACAATAATCATTAAATTCATTTACTATATTAATTTCATTTTCAATTATAAAGCCCTTACTATCCTGTAGATTAGTGATTTCAGCTTTTAGAGCTTTTTTGGAGATAAAACATTGGAAGAAACTTTTAATGTCATACTTGTCATTCATTTTTTAACTCAACCTGTAGACTCCTGCCTTATTTTGAAATCATTAGTTATCTTCCATTTGTGGAAGAGAGCCCTTCTCCCCCGGACTTTATTCTTAATTTCCTTAGTAAACCACCTTGGTTGTAGTTTCCTAGATTTAGTTCTGCTGGTAACAGGTATGAAGTCCTCTTGTCCTTTTAAAAAATTCCCATGCCTCTTCAACCGTTTTGCTATTTAACTTGTTCACAGTTTCTAGTTTCAGTCTCATACCATTAAAGTTTGCCTTCCTCACAATATATTTTTTTCTTTTGGATTTTACTCTTCTGACACGAAAATTAGCCTGAAATTTAACCATGTTATGATCACTACTGTCCAGTGGTTCTAAAACCTCTAATTTTTCAATCCTATCCTGGTTATTAGAAAAAAGAAGATCAAGAATGGCTTCTCCCCTGGTAGGGGTATTAAACTGAGTAAAAAAACAATCCTGTACCACTTCCACCATCTCCAGTTCATTTACAGAAGAGCCAGAGACTGTGTCCCACTGTATCCCTGGTAAATTAAAATCACCCATAACCACCACATCATTTTTATTACTCATAATCCTGATGTCGTCATACAACATTCTGCTTTCCTCTGCAGCTACATTAGGTGTCTATAACAAACACTGACAATTAGGCCATTTGAGTTTTTAGCATTTATTTTAGCATCTGTCATTTCCGTACTGGGCATCTTCCCAGGGCTACGGGGACCTTCAGAATTCATTATGCCCCCCCCCCCCCCCATTATGTACTGGGGATCCCAAAGTGGAGGGGTGGGTTTGGGTCCCATCTAGGATGACTCCTTCTCTTTATCATATTGATTGTTGCGATGAACCAAGGCAGTAGAAAGTGTAACAGGAAGCTTCATCACCATACCAGGTCTGAGGCTTAGAACGGCCATGTCCTCTGCTGGGTCTCACTTTGTCTATGGCCAACAGCTTTTACCTGCTTGTCATGGTTAAATCAGGCATCGCTTGAGGAAGGCTCATGCTGCACCTCACAGGGGCTTTATAACCTAGGGGTCTCTGAAAAGAAGCACTAAGTACCATTATGTGTGTCCAGAGCCCCTTTGCTGTTTAAAGTGGACACACTAAGAAAACACTCACCCAGCCCCGACTGTGCAGCAGAGTGGCGCAGAGGAAGTGTGCTGGGCCCATAACCCAGAGGTCGATGGATTGAAACCATTCTCTGCTATGTTGTCTCTCTTTTCTTATGCCAAGTTTAAGTGCTTCACAGCAAATTGCTGATCTTTCCTTCATTAAGGCTCTTATCCCCAGTGTTCAGAGGTTTTCAAAGGGGGGTGTTTTGCCCCCCTTTCCTCAGCTCTTCTTTGAAATTCTGCTTCTAAGGTCAGCATCCCAGACACCTTTTCACTGATGCTGATGACACTGATAGAGATGGTGAAACATGGCACCAAGATAGAAGAATGAGTGAAGCACCAAGTACTCTAAAGTGTGTTATGATACCCTTTGCTATTTAAAGTAGAAACACTGAGGAAAGACTCAGCTGGTCATTGTTCTACTACCTGCAAGCCGATCATTAGTGCATCTCCAGCCAACCGCCTCTGCTGTTTTACAAAATTCACAGCTAATCAGCTCAAAAATTTGTCAGACTTTTTCATTTTCTGTTGGCATTTAAACCCCTGACCGCTAGATGGCAGTGATGTAATCTATCTTCAGCCATCTGACTCATCCACTCCAACGTAAACAGAGTCAAAAACCAAAATGGCAATGCATGCAGGCACAGCGGCCTGGAGCTTTTCAATGCTACGCTTTTGTTGTGTAATATCTGACAATGTGCTACTGGTTTCTTTGCTTCTAGCACCAGAATTTTTTCTTTATTTTTATTCTTTTTTATTTTTGGTCTATGTATCTTTAGCTTTTATATGTATTTTATCTGTATTTATACTCTGTAAGTGTTAGTCTGTAGTTTTATGCTTACTATGGCGTCTACAGGCTTGCTCCAAATTACATCTCATTGTATTTTCACAGTGACAATAAAAGCATCTCACCTTATCCAAGGTTGGAGGTTGGATAAGGGCGCACCGCTAAAGTTTAGCTTTAGCAAACCTAGCTGTTGTGTTCACTGACTTATTACAACCTTAGAACACTAGGTGGCAGTGTCGAAAGGCAGACACTGTAGAGACGAGAAAGGAAGAAGTGTGATGAGTAGAGTGAGACGAATACGAACATCCGTACTGCTGTGCTACCTTGATGTTTTTGATGTAATGCTTGTTAAGTAAATAGCATTTCGTTTAACAGCATTTGTATATTCTCTGGCCTGGTTATTCGAGTGCTACACTACATTTCTGGCGACGAGTTTTGTGTTTTCACCTCTTCTTTTTTTTGCTGACTCACCATGGCTGGAAACGTGCCTGCACCTCCGATGTTTTTGCCGTGCCCGGGAGAGCCCCCGATACCTTTCGACATGTGGATGCGGATTTTCAAGAACTACCTACTGGTAATTAATGCAACGGGAAATGCTTGGCCTGAAGCGCGCAGGAGAGCTACGCTACTCCACTGTCTCGGAGCCGAGGGACAACGGACTTTCTACTCGCTACCAGATACAGGTGACTCCTTTGACTCTGCTGTCACTGCTTTAGAGAAACATTATACACCTAAAGTAAACGTTGTTGTGGAACGACATACCCTCAGACAGCGAAAACAAGCACCTCACGAGACTATTATACAGTATGCGGCCGTATTGCGTGATCTCGCTTCAAAATGTGGATTTGATGATAAAACCGATGAGATGATCCGTGATCAGCTGATTGAACATGTGAATAACTCAAACATAAGAGAGAGGCTCCTGCTCGAATCGGATCTGACACTGGACAAAACCTTAACACTCGCATCACAAGTAGAATCTGCTGTTCAACAAGCAAAAACAATAGCAGGAAAGGACAGTGTCTCAGTGCAAGCTGTACAACCTCGTTCACAATTCACTAAAAAGAAATACACACAGCACATTCATCCTAATAAGCCATTCAATGCCTCCACTACATCTTCCCGCAGCTGTTTCAGGTGTGGTTCTAACACACATCTGGCTAATTCTTCTCAGTGTCCTGCAGCCAAAGCAACTTGCAAGTCTTGCCATAAAGTTGGACATTTTTCTCGTGTTTGTCGCTCATCCAAGACAAGTGATGTACGTGAGATTCAGCTACCTAAACTGACTGTGCTATACTTAAACAACACTTGCCATGCACCACATACACTTACATGCAAAATCAATATCAGTACTCCTGCTTCTCTTACCAAAGAGCATGAAATGGTTGTTGACACAGGATCAGGAGTATCTATTTTGCCACACCACATCTATGTTCAGTATTTCAATGACACACCACTACTTCCACCTGTTAGTCAGCTAGTGACTTACACAAGGAAGAGAATTCCTGTGCTTGGTTGCCTACAAGTCAAAGTGAGTAGAGGAGTTCTCACTGCCCCAGTTACATTTTACGTGGTGAAGAAGGGCACTTCTCTTTTAGGAAGAGATCTCATGAAAGCCTTAAGCATCTGCATTGAAGGTAACACTACCCTCCCTCCCGTGTTTACCACAAACTCTGCATCTGCTCCCTGTATCCGTACTGCTAGTGCTGTTAGCTGTGTGACTGTTTCAACCGCTTCCTGCATCCCTACTACTCCAGACATTGGTTGTGCACAAAACTTTGTGCATAAGGTGAAAATTGACCCCACTGTTAAACCAGTACGCCAGAAATTACGACGCCTGCCTTTTGCTGTAAGAGCTTCTGTCTCAGCTGAACTTGACCGCTTGCTGAAAGCTGGTGTGATTGAGAAAATTGATGCATCACCTTGGGTTTCGCCTATTGTAGTTACAGGACAGAAAACTGGTGGAATACGAATGTGCACAGATCTCCGTGAACCAAACAAGGCTGTGGTCACAGATTGCTACCCTCTACCTCATGTGGATGAACTGCTTGCAAATTTACAAGGTGCAAAGCTGTTTTCTACAATCGATCTGGCTAATGCATACTACCAGTTGCCTCTTCATTAAGATAGCAGAGACCTTACAGCATTCATCACACATGATGGTCTGTTCCGATTCTGCAGAATTCCTTATGGCCTCACATCAGCCCCCTCAGCCTTCCAGAAAATGATGGCTGACATTCTCAACGGTCTTCCAGGTGTTCAAAATTATTTGGATGACCTTATTGTCTATGGCAACTCCCCTGTTGAGCATGACCAGAACCTCAACGCTGTCCTCCAAAAGCTGAAGGAGGCTGGATTGGTTCTCAATGAGAACAAATGTCACTTCAGGAAAACCTCCCTACGCTTCCTAGGTCATGTCATTACTGTAGATGGCATTCTTCCTGACCAAGAACACATTAATGCTGTCCTGAAAGCCCCTCCTCCATCTGACGCTGTTGCCCTGAGATCGTTTCTGGGCCTAGTGTCCTGGTATTCAAAGTTTCTGCCTAACTTTGCGACGGTTGTGGCTCCTATGCGTGCCTGTGTCAGTGAAAAAGACACATTTACATGGTCTCCTGCAGCACAAAGCAGCTTTGAGGAAGTTAAGCAACTTCTTGTGGACAGTCCTGCGCTTGCTCTTTTTAACCCTTCTCTACGACCGGTAATTTCCACAGATGCAAGTGACTATGGACTTGGAGCTGTCTTTGCACAAGTACAACCTGATGGCACAGAGAAGCCTGTGGCTTTCGCTTCCCGCACACTGACTGAAACGGAGAGGAAATACTCGACTGTTGAAAAAGAAGCACTTGCTTGTGTGTGGGCTACAGAAAAATGGAGAACATACCTGTGGGGACGTCGTTTTACTCTCCGCACAGATCACCAGGCATTGACAACACTGCTCAGCACAAAGGGAATCGGTCGGGCTGGTATGCGGGTTGCCCGCTGGTCTGCACGCCTGCTATGTTTTGACTATGATGTTGTCTATCGACCAGGCTCCCAGAACTATACGGCTGATTGTCTCTCGCGCCTTCCCCTGCCTGCGCCTCCTGACTCTATTTCAGATTCAGAACCCGAGATGGTGGCACATATTTCTGCTGTCCTAAGCTCCCTTCCAGTGGCTGACTTCAACTCTGCTTGTTCTTCTTGTCCTGAACTGTCAGCCCTGCGCTCACAACTTGAAAGTGGTTGGCCTCCATCGGTTAAATCAGTAAGTGGTGTACTAGCCCTATACTATAAGATCAGAGATGAGCTCTCCGTCAAGGATAACTACATCCTCAGAGGCTCAAGACTCATCGTGCCACTCTCCTTACGACACGCACTGATCATGCTTGCACATGAGAGTCATCAAGGAATCGTCCGCACAAAGCAACGTCTGCGCGACCTCTACTGGTGGCCAAAGATGGACTCACAAGTTCAGTCTTGCATTGCTTCATGTATACTCTGCCAGGTTAATGATAAAACAGCTTCTATTCACCCTGCTCCTTTGCAACCAGTCCCGCTGCCTGATGGACCATGGAAGAAACTTGGCCTTGATATTGTTGGACCCTTTAACACTGCAGTTTCTGCTTGCAAACAGGCGGTATTCAGGGCTAACGGGGGTTTATTTGGGACGACAGGACCAGGAAACATTCACCCACGCCGAATCCACAATGACAGACAAAGGGAACAGGTCAGACCAGGACTTAAATACAACGAGACTAAGCAAAGAAATCAGACAACGCTGGAAACGATCAGGGAAGCACACGTGGGAATTCAGGGGGCGTGGCACACATGAGGAGCCGACGAGCAGGGCATGACACATACATACATACAAACGCACACCCACTGCCACCCCAGTCTTGTCTCTTAACGCACACGCGTAGGCCTTTTTGGAAAAAACATCAATCACCGCAAGCAGATACTTTAACCCATCATTGTACGTCGCCAGCCCTTGCATGTCGCATAAATCGGCCTGCCACTGACACATGGTTGTCAGTACAAACACTCTGTTCCTGGGGAAATTCTTTTTAACCGGTTTATGTGAATTTGTACATTTGTACATCTTACTTTGAAAAACTTTCATGTTACATTTTAAAACATTTGTACATCTTTCTTTGAAAAACTTTCATGTCACATTTTAAAACATTTGTACATCTTACTTTTAAAAACTTTCATGTTACATTTTAAAACATCTGTACATCTCACTTTGAAAAACTTTCATGTTACGTCTTACAAATATTTGTGTAACTAAAAACTATGGTCAAGTTATATTACCATTCTTTAAAGTTTTTAATGTGTATTTGCAGCATGGTGCTAAATGCAGCTTACTGGTTGCCATTAAATGTAATTAAATAATCATGTACACCTTCTTTAAAATAACAAGACTATATCCTAAATTCTTACACCCCTGCCTGATTCCACAGTTCCTACCCCACACTTATGTGTCCCCCATCCCACCCTTCCATGACTTGTGAGATAAGGAAAGCACACTTCTGCCTGCCTGGTCGGTCATTTCTAGCCACTATTTAGGTTCTTCCTCAAGTCCTGTTGCCTAAATGACTTATATCCCACTCATATTAATTTAAAATTTCGCTATAACAAAACAATCCTTATACATTTTAATAAAAAACGTGAACTATATATGTTTGTTTTTTTGATTGAGCAAACTCTTTTGTGTTTTTGTGTGCGTGTCCAATACAACTGTAGTTTGTATCAACTTTTTTTTTTAGTTTGACCTCCAGGGTGTGTGTGTTTGTCCGCATGCGCGTGAATAAACATTTACTGAAAAACGTATTTATTCAAATAACTAAGACTTTATTCTGTCAAAGTTTTTAAAAATGTGTTTTTATGCATGTCACTAAATGCTGCTTAATAGTACCTAACCGGGGGTGCTCCCCCAGAGACAGTTGCTAGTCCATTTATTCTTTTAAAGACTACTGATTCCAATTTGGTGCCATATGCTTTTATCTTGTAGGCCATAGGATAGCTCCTCCTCTCATTCTTTGCTCCAACTTTATCATTTTCTCCCAGAGTCTCATTCTCTCAGAGTTTCTCTCAGACTCGCGCAGCACGGCTCTCAGCTCTCCGGCATCGCTCTCTCCGAGTCCTTTGCGGATTATCCAAAGCCGTGGGGACCTTACCGCAGTACCGCACCAGTATGTGAATAAGTCCTTTGCTGATTCTCCAAAGCCCGGGACCTTACCACAGTACCGCACCAGACACAGCGTACGCTCACGCTCCATCAGGTAACCCACCCAGCTCAGCCCCGGCGGCGGCGCCCGACAAAAACCCCGACACTCGTAAGCACTCTCCTCAATATAAAATTATAATTTTTAAAATAAATAATAATAAATAATTAAATAAATTAAAATAATAATAAATAAATAAATCCCTCTCCCGTGACGTCACATCGTACCACCACAACCAAGCCCCGCCCACAAGTGAACTTTTGACCCGTGACCTTTGACCCAACCTGTCAATTTGATGGAAGCGGTATCCTCTATCTCTCTCTAGGGACATTTTTCACACAGTCAACAATGACAAGATGCAAACAGCGTGGGCTGCAGTGAACATAAAATAGATGGAGATACAGCTGGTCAGCACGCTCTCTATGGTGCCTCCGTAGAAGGTGCTGAGGATGGGAGAGGAAAGCTCTCTTCATCCGGCGCAGGAAGTGCAAACGCTGCTGAGCCCGTTTAACCGGTGATGTTGTTTGGTGACCAGTCCAGACTGTCAGTTATCTGCACCCCCAGGAATCTGACGCTGCTGACCAACTCCACAGCACTGTTGTCAGTGACGAGTGCTGAATGATTGGGCTGTTTCCTCCTGAAGTCCATGATCATCTCCTTGGTCTTCTCCACATTCAGGATCAGGCTGTTGTCACTGCACCATCCCACCAGTCTCTTCATCTCCTCTCTACAGGGCAGGTCGTCACTGTTCCTAATGAGACCCACTAATCTACTTTGGATTAAGCCTGAACACCACCTCTCACCCCCCCATCACAGACGTCCCGCCATAACACTGCCTTAATATATTACCTGCACTGAAGCCCGTTTGGAGCGAGGTGTTTCAGTGCTGCTCCGGTCTCCTCCCACAGTCCAAAGGCGTGCAGGGTTGGCTGATCGGCATCTCTAAATTGTCCCTGTACTTGTGTGAGTGTGTGTGCCCTGCCGTGTGTTGGCGCCCGCCCAGTATTGGCTCCCACCAAGGGTTAGTTCCCACCCAGGGTTAGTTCCCACCCAGGGTTGACTCCCGCCCAGGGTTGGTTCTCGCCCAGAGTTGGTTCCCGCCTGCACTCATTGTTCCTGAGATAGGCAAATCTATATTGTTCTATTATAAACTTATAATTAGTTACATCAAAGGCGTTTCGGTAGTTTGCAAACCCTACAGACTATTTACAAGGTAATAAAACTGTTACATACATGTAAATGGCGGTGGCATGGTGGTGCAGTGGTTAGCATTGTTACCATACACCTCTTGGACCTGGGTTCGAGTCTCTGCCTGGGTTACATGTGTGGGTTCTGGGTTCTGTATGATGGGGGCAAAACTAGACCTTATACAGTGGGGTGGGGGTGGCAAGGCTGCCTAGGCACCTGCCCCTTCTGTCTGACGGGGAAGCAACCAGACCTTGTACGGTTGGGGGAGTCAGATTATTTAACAAAACAAAACATTATTTAATCAAATATATTAAGAATAATTGCATTTACTTTAGTCCACTGAAGCAGGACAGTAACAGGACATAATTATATTTTGAATTTATACAGTAAATTTAAATTAATCCAGCAGACTGTGGTTTCATTATGTTACTCAGTTATGCTTTGGGTGACGCTGAAGCAGGACATTAATAGGACAGAACAGAAAGCCTTTATTGTCATTGTACAGGGAGGAAATACAGTAAACAGATATAAATATACAAGTCGTACATATACAAGGGAGGGGGAAAGCCCCCCCCCCCAATCAGGATTACATTTAGTTACATTTCAGTCAGAGAGAAAAACTATACAATTATATGTTTCATGTTTATTCAGCTCACTGAACACAGTCATTTATTTTTTGTCAAACATACAGTCCTGTGCAAAAGTCTTAGGCTGTCCAAAGAAATGTTTACAGCTGTTTATCTGGGTAGCAAGTGTACTTTAGCTTAGAACAAAAAACACAATTTAACATTATAACACGTGCAAATTAAGAGTAACACAATAAAAACTAGTAATAATTTGTTCTGTTTCTAAAATGTTACTGATATCTAGTTCGATGGCTAGATGAACACCGCTTCAGTTCCCAAACTTCTCCTCAGGGGCACCTCAGCCGTTCCATGATTTTGTTAAATTTCACCAACAGCTCTATTAAATAATTAGATATATCGGTTTAAAAAGTCAGTGAGAGATTGACTAGCTGTATGAGGTCTGCTAGTGGCCAAGTAAAAAAATACATGGCTGCACTGGACGGTCGCTGCAAATACTAGGATGATTTTAGCAGAGGTTCTGAAATGGCGAAGCTGATACACTTTGACAGGCATCATATCATAGTTTTACACCAACAGGAGGATAATCCAGTTGCCCCTTGATGGTCTCATCCTCGCTGCACTCGGGCCTGGGGCAGCGGGGGTGTCTGGTCAGCTTATGCCTGTGCAAGACGTCCCTGACTGGCAGCTTACCATGAAGGCACTGCCAGTTCAGGTCCTGCAGCCTGTAATCCAAACCCTTAGGCTGGATTCTCGCCCATGTGCCTTCCTCCAGGCCCAACATGGCCCGAGTCTCCCTATGACCAAGCAAAGCCTTGTAAAGGGCTCTGTGCTTGGTCAGGGCCTCTGTCTTGACACCTGCCGGAATAGACTTACTCCACTTGACAGCGTGGCTGTAGTGGACCGGCAGGGTCTCAGCCTTGGGGCCGAGGTTGGTCCACGACGTCACCAGACGTCTCATGGGGAGAGCCAGCCACAGACGCACAAAGTGCTGATGGGGGTGCTCGAGGGGAGCTGCCAGGCGCGTGCAGAGCTGCGAGAACAACAGGCAGTCAAGCTTGAGAGGAAAGTCAATAACGTCCCTCCCTCCACTGTCCTTTCCGAGATACATCACTTCCCTATGCACGTACTCATACCTGCCCCCCCAGACGAGGTTAAAAACGTCCCTCGTCAGGCCCCTCCGCATGAAGCGGGGCAAAGGGTACACATGTGCAAGGTAGAGCAGGGTGGGAAGAATATCCACTTTTAAGGCTAAAACCTTACCTTGGAAGGACAGGGACCTGGACTTCCACAGTCCGATCTTCCGCCTGGCGATCGCCAACCGCTCCTCCCAGTTCAACCGGGCGGCACCATCCGAAAGGAAGTTGACCCCCAAAACTTTGAGAGGACCGTCACAGAGGGTGAGACCACCTGCGACGTCCTCCCTCGCCTTCCAGCTGCCGAAATACTTGGCCACCGACTTACTGAGGTTGAGCGTCGCGCCAGAGGCCCAACCGAACGCGTGAACGAGGCTCAAGGCATGACCGAGAGACTGATCCGAGCAGATGAAAAGCGTGGTGTCGTCTGCATACTGGGTCAGTTTAACAGTTGTCCCCCGACTTCCTGGGATAAGAAGGCCATCGACCCCGGGGTGGGTGCGAATGGCGCACGCCAGTGGCTCTATATAGAGCGCGTAGAGGAGGGGGGAGAGGGGACATCCCTGCCTCACTCCACTCCGCTGGGGCACCAAATCACTCAGGAAGCCATTGATAACAACATGGCTCCCAACTTCGTTATACAAAGTGAGTAACCACCCCAGGTAATTGGGCCCGAAGCCAAACTTACCCAATACTTTGAACAGGAAGCGGTGATCTACCCGGTCGAAGGCTTTCTCCTGGTCCAAGCTGACCAGCAGGAGAGGGAGGTTCCTATCCTCCACCCAGGCGATGGCGTCGCGGATGAGGTGGAGATTCCACGTCGCCGATCGACCCTGTACTCCACACGTCTGGTCGCTGTGAACCAGATGAGCCATGGCCTTCTTCAGGCGTTCGGTAAGGGTCTTTGCGATGAGCTTTGTGTCTACACAAAGCATGGTCAGGGGCCTCCAGTTGCCAAGGTCGGCCCGATCGCCCTTCTTGTGCAACAAAGAGAGGACCCCCGACCTCATGCTCTTAGTGAGCAAACCCCGGCGCTGAATGTCCTCTACAACCTGCAGTATTCCGGCCCGAGGACATCCCAAAAGGTGGAATAAAATTCCACCGGGAGCCCATCGAGGCCAGGTACCTTGCGGCGGTTCATCTTGCCAAGCACTGCAGTCAGCTCGGCCAAGGTGATGGGGGCTTCTAAGCCGTCCCGGATGTCACTGGGAAGACAAGGTGAGATGTTATCTAGGAAGCGCTCCCCAGCAACCGGGTCCGTATCCCTAACATTAAAAAGGTTAAGGTAAAACAATTTAGCAACCTCCAGCATGTCTGATGTATCCTTGACTATACTGCCATTTGAGGCACGGAGAGAGCTAAAGCTCTTCTCCTCCCGGGCTTCCCTGGCTCTGTGGAAAAAAAAAAGAATTGCACTTTTCATTATTTTCCACCTCAAATATTTTGTCGCGGAGCATTTGGGCCGAGGCGGCCTGTTCATGCAGGCGCCTCAGCTCACCCTTTATGTCAAGCAGCCGCTCGTGGTTGATGGTGCCCCCGTTGTTGTGAGCAGCGTATTCATCCCGCAACCTTCTCTCCAGCCGCAGAATGGAGAACTTCTTCTCCATCCTGCGCTGCTTGCTGTACTGCATGGAGAAGGTTCGGATCCTGTCCTTCACACTCTCCCACCATTCGGCCACGGAGGGGAAGGTAGGCTTGTCCTTCTGCCACTCGGAGAAGTGATCTAAAAAAAGGTGTCTAAAATCTCTCTCCTCCAGGATCTGCAGGTTCATTTTCCAATAGCCGCCCCCATATACAAGGGCGTCTATGGAGACAGTGGCCTCCACTGCCAGATGGTCAGTGGGCCACTGTGGGGAGAGGGACACCTTTTTAAAAGCAACGGGGGGTGAAGCTAAAATGTAGTCGATGCGGCTGCTGGCTCCGCGACTATTATGCCAGGTGAAGCCCGGCATGCTGGGGTTGCATGTTTTAAAACCGTCAACAAGTTTAAAGGAACGAATAAAATGGCGAAAATGCCCTGAGCTGACATCCTGTCTACCCTCCAACGAGATGTTAAAGTCCCCTCCTAAAATCAAGTGTCGATCTGTGACACAGAACGGGGACAACTCTTCAAAGAGAGTTATACGGGACGAGGCCTCCACCGGAGCGTAGACACATATGGCCCGGAGGCGCTGTCCCCTCCATGTGGCGTCCACTCCCAAAACCCTGCCCTGAAGGACGGTAAACGCACTTACTTCTTCAAAGGCGCGGTCGCCAAAAAGGATCCCGACGCCTGAGGAGTGGACGCCACCTACGCTCCAGTAGGATCTACCCCTCTTCCACTGTCGTGAAAAGAGAGCCTCGTCCCGCTGGTCCCGGAGGTGGACTTCCTGCAGAAAACAAATGCTGAAGGGAGAAGATGCCAGCTGGTTAAAAGCAGATGTACGTTTTAAAATGTTCCTCAAACCCCTTACATTCAAGGTGACAATATTAAAATTGGCCATAGAATGTTAAAATAATAAAATACAATTAAAAACAACAAACTAAAATAATAAAAGCCAGCCATTAAAAACAATACTGTCCTACTGCCCCCCCTCCTCAGTCAACCTCAAAAGGTCCCCCAATTTCAGCCCCCCCAGGTACTCCTGTTCATTAGCAGTGTCCTGTTGACCGCTGTACTCCTGGGGGTTGCGGGGGACTGTCCCAAGTCCCACACCAGACGGGGGGCTTCTAACATCAGGGAGGGGGGATACTGTCGGCAGCCGGAGGGCTGGATGCGTCGGGTTGCGCCTCCCTTCTGCTCTTCTTCCTCCCCCGGGGGGATGCACCGCTCTTCTTTCGCCTGCTGCTGACGCCTGGAGCCAGGGCGAGCTGCTCCACCTTGTTCGGAGACCCCTCCTGCATTGGTGTCGCACTCGAAGGGGCCTCCTCCACCTCGACCAGGGCTTCTCCTCCTGCCCCCGTCGCCGGCTGTTCCTGCCCAGTCGTGGGGGCTAGAGCTCCCCCACCATTCTCCGTGCCGACTGCTCTGTTACCCGACAGAGCGTCGGCATATGTAGTCTTTTTCTGTGGGCAGGAACGAGCCAGATGGTCCTCGCCGTTGCAGTGTATGCAGCGACGGGGGCCCTTGCAGTCCCTGGCCATGTGCCCCGACTCCAGGCAGTTGCGGCAGCGCAGGTTAGCGCATCCCTCCAGGGTGTGTCCAAAGCTGTGGCACTGCCGGCAGAAGGGAGGCTGTCCAGAATAAAAAAGGTATGCCTTATTTCCCTGTAGGTTAAAATAGGCTGGGGGGTGGCTAAAACCGCCTGCCCCATTAGCGTCCGGGCGCAGGCGGGCCTGGAACTGGCGTCGGCCAGTCCAGATCCCCAGCTCATCCCGGATGTCCCTGTGGCCAGGAAGGAGGTCCACATACTTTTTTTTAAAAACAAGCAGACGGACTCGGCGGTAACATGCGGGTTAAAACAGTGGACAGTAATAACCCGCTTGTCGGGCCACCACAGAGGCTCGATGGTATACCGTCTAAGGAGAGGGTGCTGGGCCCCCTCCTTGCTCCGCTCCAGGACCTTGCTGCAGCTGTCATCGGTGGACAAGGTGACCTCAAAGAATTCGAAGGGGCCATTCCGCGGTACGCAAAGAACATCTTCCATACGAAGGCCCAGTGCTTCGAAGGCCACCTCCCGGATGAAGGCCAGCCGGTCGGGGAAGGTGCCCACCTCCCCCTCAGCCCTCCAGCAGAACCGGGTGGTATTCCGCAGGCCACCGCCTGCTACCAGCCACGGCCCGCTGAAGGGCTTCCTCGATGGTCCGCCGGCCGTTGCCATCCGGGAAGGTCCACCGACGTCGCCGCTGGAGCAGAGTCCTTCCGCCGCCGTGGTCTCGACGTCCGCCGTCCGCCAATCCGGGATGAGTCGAGCAGAGCTAAACTATAAAACCAGCTAAAAATAAAAACACCAGTTCGCCCAGCAGGGCGGCGGACAAGCCACCAGCCACTGCGGGATCCCCAGCCTACTAAAAACAGAAATAAAAGCAGGGATAAAAGGCTAAAAAGGAAGGCACGGGTCGCCCCGTGGCAGCGGCGGTCAAGCCACCTGCTGGTCACGCCTTAGGTTAACCGTGCCTTCCTCTAAAAAACCCGACGCAGTCCGTGAAAACCGGTAAAAAGTCAGTAAAATCCACTTGATTTTAGCCAAAAGGCCGAGAAGCGATACCCGCAGACTGCACCCCGCCGATTTTTAAATAATATTATGCTTGTACTACTTACATTAACACAAAATCACAATCTAAAAGGCTGAAACACCATGCAAATCAATGCCAACCCAGTACAATAAGAATTTTATTTATCAAACATTTAACAAATAGAACTACCTGCAGAACTATTACCCTTAACACAGGCAAAAGAGCAATTCCACCAGCAAATACAATTATACACCATTAAAATCTAATTACATGGCCAATAAAACAATTAAAATGTTACCTTACATGCATGCCAATAAAAAGTTAAGACAAAAAGAAAAAGTTCAAAAAGGAACATACCCGCAGACTTCCAAACTCTGCACAAGGGTCGGGCTAAAACAGCATCATACACTTTCCTAAAACACATAAAATCAGTAACCTTAGGAATAAAATAGGTCAATCACAAAATAAACAGCACAACAGATAAAATAAAATGTTAATAATGTTAATATTGATGAATATGTGCCAACAGTGATCAACCAAAAAAGTGCTCAGTAAATTCTGTACATGCCATTAAATACAATCCAAACCAAATAAAACACAAGCACAGAAAAAGAAAGCAAACTTACATAAAACCCGAGGTGTCCTTTGTGTGCTTCAGGAAAGCACATCATGTCAACCCTGTAGGATGGATTGTCACCACCTAGACGTACTGGGGCAGCCTAGGATCAAGGCAGTTAGATGGATGTCAGCTTACCTCTGGGGGTAGGTCGTTTAGGTGGATGGCAGCTTATTTCTGTGATCAGGGTGTTTGGGCAAATGTCAGCTTGCCTCTGAGATCAGAGTGTTTAGGTGGAAGCGAGGTTACCTCAGGGGTCAGGGGGCTGGGTCAAAGGCAGCCTACCTCTGGGGTTAGGGCATTTGGGTGGATGTGAGCTTACCTGAGGCGCCTGCGTGTTTGGGTGGACAGCAGCTTGTCTGAGATCAGAGCATTTGGGTGGATGGCAGCCTACCTCTGGGGTTAGGACATTTGCGTGACTGTGAGCTTACCTGAGGGGTCTGCGTGTTTGGGTAGACCGCAGCTTGCCTCTGCGATCAGGGTGTTTGGGTACATGTCAGCTTAGCTCTGGGGTCACAGTGTTCGGTTGGATGTGAGCCTTCCTGTGGAGTCAGGGCGTTTGGGTGAACAGCAGCTTACCTCTGGGGTCACAGCGTTTGTGTGTAGGGCAGCTTACTACAGCTAACTCTCAATTAGTTTAACTGAATTTATCCTAAAAAATTATATTTATCTCTATACCTGACACACAAAATACCGTGACTTATATATAATGTGGCATGTTGTAAATGCAACCAGTAATCAGAAGACATGTGAAGACACACAGAAGTGTGACATGTGCTGCACACCAGGGCAATTTCAGAATCCCAAATCAGATCTGTAGTTAACACCAAGCTATGGTAAACCAAGTGGCAACTATATACATGTATGGAAATCACACAACCCGAAAAACATATTAATACACAGGTATGTCTGACTCACTATCAAAAACGATGTAAACTTCTGTAGTAGTTAATAGATTAACAGACACAAAAAACCCAGAGGTACACCAACGAAAACACAGTGCAATGCTAGTATCCAACTAGCAAGAACTAGCTAACCAGCTAAAAAGTCGCAATTAACTTCTAAATTATCGAAACCCAGCTACATCGATAAGTACAAAAATTACCACGGAACATACATGTATTAGTTTAATAAAGTTTAAGCAGAAATTATCTAAATAAATCCGGCTTTAGTTTTGTTTGCCGGAGCTCGAACGCCGGACATGTCTTACTAAAAGGGCGCGAACGTCGGCTGGTTTGTGGCAAAGTAACCATGACAACCGCCTGCCGCTGGCGCCACACAACGTCGTTGACCGCAGTCAGACTCTCGCGTGTTTATGTCTGACCGACTCGCGTCGCCATAATGAGATTTAGTCGTACTTACGTTAAAAAAAAGCTCTTACCAACCTCATTTCACTGTATCCTATGCACAGCAATTTATTTAGCTTTCAACAAACTTAATTTTACAGAACAGAATTTCTGTATTGCCTCATTATATATATATATATATATATATATATATATATATATATATATATATATATATATATATATATTCATTAATTTTCTCTAGTCAACGCACTGAATTACGACGGCCAATATTATGTATTATTTTGACAATAATATAAGTAGATTATTCTTTTACTATATGTAAATTCCTTAATTATATTCCATTGCTACTTTACAAAAGCCTTCAGGAAGTTTGGTGTTTTCATGACAACTAACCAAGTGTCTAACCAGTGTTTACCTGAATAATACAGAAAATTAAATGTCACTTGTTAAACTCACCTGTACGTACCTTTTACAGTCGTTTAAACCGTCATGAGCAATGCTGAAATCACTGTTGCAAACAGTTCAGCGCGTAACATTGTCATTATTTTTCATCCTTATTAAACAAGGGCACGTTTTTGTGTAGTCTGTGGTGAAATGCATTTTATATTTTCGTTTTTTGAGACACTCTCCCTCCGCCGTGACGCTCCATGGAACCAATACCTTCGGTTCTCTGGGAGTTAAATAAAAGCCCGCCCGCACTGAAATATGATTGGCTTATATGGCTAAGTAAACCAATCAGGATGCTGTCTGTCTAGCACTGGCTACATGAAGAGTCACACATATAGGGATCCACACATACGCACGTTCTCTCTTTCTCTCTATCCCTCTCTCTCTCGCTCATTCCTAGCTCATTTACTTGCTCATTCGTGTGTGCTACTGTCTCGCGTGCATGCTCTTGTTTGCTTGCTCTAGTTTCCAGGATATTTTTTTTTTAATTTAGGTGCATCAGGGAGCCGCTGTCAATATGCGGGAGACTTGGGATGTCTGGATAACTGCTTATTTGTACTATCATGATAACTGATCATTTCCAGGGAGCCGTAAATGTTTACACATATTTATTATTTTATAATATTTCATGTATATTTTCAACTTATTCACACCTTATTGTACCATGCGTCCATGCATACTTTACTGTAAAATCAGACAGATAAACGTTTAGAAAAATAATCGATTCTACAACTTAACTTGCAGCTGTCCAATTACACATCCATATTTTATTGCTGCAGATAACTGAGGTAGGTGTGGTATATAACGCTGAAGGTTAGACGTATAGTACAATAACATATGTACAACATGTGGTCATTTCAGTCAGACAAACGTTTAAAGTGGAAAACGAGCTTTATATTTTACCGGCAATTTCCATAGCACGTCTTAGTCGAAGTACTACACTGCCATCTATTGAACAAGTAGGGTTACTGAATCGTGAAATGTTTTTTTAGGACCACTAAAAGAGGATTATCAGTATGAAGGTTTATCAATAAAAATAATTTATTAAAATAAATATTACAGGACTCTCCCTGAAAATAAGGTGTTCTTAGCTTCCAAAGCCAAGGACACATTCTAGTGATTTTCCAGGAGACTGAACCTAACTAACCTGGGGCCTTATGAAAAACAATCAATCAGCTCATGTTGAAGCTCACAAGGTGTGGAGAACAAGAAAGACAAGTAAGGGAGAAAGGCAAGGTGCAGAGCATACACAAGCAATGTAGCGGCACATCAGTTATAGTGTATGATTAAAAATACTCATCATTTCTCACAGTATCAATAGTGGCCCATTGCTCCTACTGTAGCCTCACACCTCCAGGGTTGTGGGTTCAATCTGCACCCCTGCTGTAATAAACAGTGAAATTATCACAGTAACACTGTTTATCAGTAAAATAGTACAATACTGTAGAAAGTAGGGCAATATTTATGAGAACCTTGCCGATAAAATGCTGCAATGCACTGTAATTCAGTACGTAAACTGCAAATAAATAAACTGTAGAATTTACTCAAATTAAATGATGTAATAATTTGCACTCGCTTTTTTGGGTTGAATTTAGTATACGCAATTCTAGGAAATATTTTAAATAAATCAAGTTAAAGTCTGGGGTGGCATGGTGGTGCAGGAGTTTAGAATGGCATCACCGGTTCATCAGGTGTGGAGTTTGCATGTTCTCCCCATGTCGTTGGCACTGTTGCCTCGCACCTCTGGGACCCGGGTTCGAGTCTCTGCCTGGGTCACATGTGTGTGGAGTTTGCATGTTCTCCCCATGTCGTCGTGGGGTTTCCTCCGGGTACTCTGGTTTCCCCCCACAGTCCAAAAACATGCTGAGGCTAATTGGAGTTGCTAAATTGCCCGTAGGAGTGCATGTTTGAGTGACTGGTGTGTGAGTGTGCCCTGCGATGGGCTGGCCCCCCATCCTGGGTTGCTCCCTGCCTCATGCCCATTGCTTCTGGGATAGGCTGCGGACCCCCCGCAACCCAGTAGGATAAGCGGTTTGGAAAATCGATGGATGGATGGATGTTATTCCAAACAATAAGTAAAAAAAACACTTACCGTGTCAATTCTAGGGAAATTAGTTTCAGTAGTTTTGTGGTTGAGGTGACACTTCATCCAGTCCAGACGGTGGATAATTGCTAGGCAAAACATCAGGTCAGCAGGATCACCGCTTCGTTTCACAACTAACATTTTCCGGGCTCTAACATACCGGTCTCGCACTTGTTGCCACTTGTTTTTACAAATTTCCAAATTAAAATTCAGGATGCTTGAAATCTCTTGCCATCTATTATTACATGTTATTTTGATGAGGATAATTGCGGACCTGCTCAATCAACAGGTCCTCAAACGTGGATATCTTGACTGTTGAGTGCAGATCTCGCAACACTGCCCCCTATAAATTACGCAGGTATTGCATCTTCGTATACGTTCCGTAAATTTTTGAGTATGTGCACAAAAACTGACGCAAAGAACGCAGGATACGGACCGCGGCTGTACGTACGTACATAAGTGTGTAATGAAAAGCAAGTATTTTTCTGCCTTTAGTTTAACATGTAGCCCTACCTCTCGGCTCTGCTTCAAGTGGGCTCTGCCTGCAAGATTTCTGACAGAGGGGATAATCCAGATCTGGCAGGTTAAGAATAATATTGTGAAGTTGTTTACCAATCTCTACCTCAGTGCCCTCTCTAAGATGCCAAATAGTCTATCTGCTGGGGAAACCTCTGAATGCTTAGGTTCACCCATCCCTACTGCAGGCACAAGCAGACTGATGGGATGTGCCAGAGATGTGGTCAGAGCATGGCTGCATAGTAATGATACTGTCACTGCCACTGGAGATGTGGATGCAGTCCTTAGTGTCCTGAAGCAGCATTCTTATTTGACTGTGCATTCTGGGATGCCTCCAGCAGATTTTTGTTCAACCAAGTCAGATGCTAGGGAGGATCCTCTGGACTATTGGTTTAGGCTGAATAAGGCAGCAGATGATGCCAAAGGGTTTATTACATGAGATGTTAGGGCACTGCCATGTCTATTAGAAATTGCTCTGTAGGAATATCTTATTAATGCTTTTACATTTATCTGATGCTTTGATCCCTGCGATGGGCTGGCCCCCCATCCTGGGTTGTTCCCTGCCTCGTGCCCATTGCATCCGGGATAGGCTCCGGACCCCCCGCGACCCAGTAGGATAAGTGGTTTGGAAAACGGATGGATGGATGGATGCAACAAATACCAGTTACCATGTTCAGAAGGTCAAGTGCACTCACCCTACCCTTTGTTGGCATTAAGTGGATAACATTTGCTGGGTGATACTGTATGACCGGGGGAGGCGTTTGATGATGGATGTATTATGTGACATTATAATGTTCTGGGCATCTACTTTGATAATGCTTGGGTAATAGTACCATGTTTTGTTATTTAATATAAATACTTGACTGAACCAGCTTATGTATTTGGTCTTTAAGAAGTTTTTACTGTTGTCTGGTGTGCTGTCGTATAACCTGTCTGACAGAAAGCTGTTTCTCCTCTCAGCACTAGGCGAATGGAAAAAGCCGTGAGCTGGGCTGATGACGAGTACTGGGCAGCCTGGGATAAATGGGATGAGGTGATCGAATGGGGAGATGGAGGATCTTCACCTAAAACACCTTCCTCCAACCAGGCTGGCACCAGTAATGGAGACATGGATGCTGGGGCGGTGAAGGAATATTATCAGAATAAAAAGAAAAAGTCAGACTTTAATCAGAAGTCAGAATTCAAACATATGTATTTCAGACCTTTTTTCTTCTGAGTTGGAGTCAGTCTGATATTAATTGAAACCACAAACTATGTAACACTATGTAAATGATTCTCACTGACTGAGCAACATTGAAATAATTGCTATAATCATGTTACAGTTTACTATAAAGAGAAATGTTTCTGTGCAACAGGTCAGCAAAAGAAATGGGTGTGCAGAGGCCTAACAGTGAGGATACGTAAATACCACCATCCTCAGCCTCAGCAAGTGGTCCATCAATGTCAAGCGGATGACAGTGAACAACAAACCCCACTTCTGCCAACCATAGTTACCCCATCAGTTTGGAGGGAATCAGTGGCTGAGGGGATGAGGAGATCCACTGGGCGGGAGGACCCATTCTCTGTGGCTGAGTACGAGATCCACCACTGGTCCGGAGTGAGATACTGGTCACGAGAGGCAAAGAAGACACCTGTAAATGAAAAATCCATTCTGGACCTTTGTAATGCCCTGCAGTCATTTACTCTCTCTTGGGGGGAAGGCTGACAGGATGTCCAACACCCAGAACCATATTTAAACCTTTAAAATTATAAAATAAGTTCAGTCTGATATTGTGTCAGCCAAATGGTGTCATCAATGTGCATCATAAATATAACACCTAGCTGATGGTGGACCTAAATTTTCCAAATAAACCAGGAATCATATGAATCATGTCAGTGCACTTTGTACTGAATTGCTTTGGTATAGTGATGTATGCAGGGTTTCATCTATTCCCTTACATAGTCATGTGTGACGTATTGCTGTAATGCAAATGTTTTTTTTTTTTAAACTCCCCATTCATTTGTGTTCCTGCCACTCTATAGCTAAGTACAAACATTAAATGACAAAGGCATAGCGGAAACTCAATGAGCGCATTTGACCGAGATCCATGGATGGATGTCATCTTCTCCTGAACTGTGAGTGATAATGTCTCGGCCCCAAGATGCATTTTACCACAGATCCATTCATGTCACTTTTGCAGGCTTGCTTATAATTTTCTGAGCTTCCATTGTGAGTCAAGTGTCCTGGTCATAAGCTCAGGTCTGCCGGTTGCCCCACTGGCCAAATTCCCACGGCCCTGACTTTCTGAGCTGGATATCGTGGTTTTAAGTCCCATCTGGGGTGATTCTTTTTTTACTTTTCCCAGCTGCCTTCTGCTTTGTGATATAATAAATATTGCAATAAGTTTCATCTTCATTTTCAATTAATCAAACTGTATGAAAACTATATTTGCAGCAATTACAGCTTTGCAGTCCTTCGCCATTAGAGCTGTCCGTTTATGACAATATTAGGGGAAATTTCAATCCTGCTATTCCCAGAGGTGGGACTGGCTTGGTATTTTCTCTGACCTCATGGTGAAGCTGGTCTCACATGAGCTTGATAGGCTGGAGATGTGATGATTCTGTAGGCCAGTCAAGCAGGACAGTTCTCTGGATTCCTCATCTTTCACCAGTGTGCTTTGAATCAGCCTTGCTGCTTGATAGAAGTGCTGACCACAGGGAGTGGCATGAGTTGTAAAACAGAGCGGTAACCTTGCAGGTTCATTGCACCTTGTACTCTGTGTAAATCACCCACCTTACCAGCACCAAAGCAGTCCCATACCGTTTTACTCCCTCTGCCATGCTAGACAGAAGCATGGCAGCTATTCTTTGAAGTTGTGCTTCTAAGGCCAGCATACAAGTTGTATTTTCCCTGTTGCAAAAAACACTGGTAGAGATGGCACAACGAGGCACTGAAGGTTTGAGCCTTTTTAACCATTGTATTGAAAACTGGTTCACTACGCGAAGACAGTGCACATGGGTGACATTTCGTGGTGAAAGTACCACTCCTGATTATATATATATACATGTATGAATGCATTTGACTATGTGTGTGTGTGTGTGTGTGTGTGTGTGTGTGTGTGTACTCGCATAGGTCACATTTAAGGACATTTTCCTGAGTACACACCAGTTAACTGGGGACCTCTTGGCAAATGGGGACCAAAAACCACGTCCTCATTTGTTTAGCTATACTATCATGTTCAGTATGCTAAAAAACATCACTGGCCAAAAAATTTCACGTGTCCCGAAAAATGACAAAGACCTGATTTGTGTACCAAAAGTGTGTGTGCCTCCCCCCCAGAGTGTGTAAAACGCAGCGCCCCAACAGGAATTCATGTGAACTGCACTTCCTTACTCTACGCACACATTTTGATCAGGTGATCCAAACAAACCAATGAAAATCTACTTTTTTGATGTGGATGATCTAAACCAATGAAATTTTACTTTTGTACTGGAGGAAGCTTTAGGCTAATATTTAGCATAACGTAAATATATACAGTATATTTACACATTGCTAGCATGCCCTGGTAATATTATTTCTATCACGCAGTAAAAGTACATCAGTATATATAACAGTTTAATATAACTGTAGCATGCCAACCATAAACATTCTGATAAAGTACAAAAATAAGGAACAGTATTAGCAAATTTACCTACGCCGATTTATACTTATTTGTAATGTTAGCAATCACTACCATGTAGTCTTCTTAGCAAACCACATTCAGATAAAACAGAAAATTAAAAGCAACATATAGCAAATATGACTCTAATAATTCCATGTAACAGGTCACCACGCATACATAGTAAGTGTAAGAAAGTAAGAGTAAGAAAAATAAGGAGCACTATATAACAAATACGACTATGCTAATTCCATACATCAGGTTGCTAGAACCGCTAACATGTAGCGTGCTTGGCAAACTACATTCTGATATATTATAAAATAAGGAGCAATATATGGCTAATATTAATATGCTAATTCCATGTATCAAGCCACTATATATAACGCTAGCATGTATTATGCGTACTAAACATTCTGAAAGCAAAATAAATGTTTATAATACTACCTGTTTTAAGTGGAAGTCCTATAATTTTAAATAGTTCTTTCGGCCGTCATATATATTACATGTGCAATAACAAGCGCGGAGGAATATTTATGTCACACTGCGCAGTTAACAAGTGGACTAAGTGGATTTTGCGGCTATAATTTGGAAAGACGTCACTTTCGCGGGGAAACATCGGAGGAAGGATTTCGCGCCAACAGGTAAAGTTGTTCCATTTCTTATCTACATTAGAATTTTTAATTTTTTTTTTAACCGAAAATAATATACATTTTGGAAATAATTTCCGCATTAACTTAGTAAGTAAGTAAAATGTATGGGAATTAGAAGCGTAACAATTGTAGTTCTTTAAATGTCTTAAAAATAAGAATTTGAACAGACTATAGGCACACACCTGTTTTAAAGAGTATATCATAATTATGCTATTCTTATTAACTTATCTTTAAATTATGAAGTGTAAATGAAATACTGGATATGTAGCACATGACATGTAGCCAATTTGAAACACTCGGTCCATGTACGTGAGCTGCTCGCTTATATACTGTATATATATAAAATAATGGGAAACATAATTATATATAATCTATAACATTATGAAGGTGTTTCCCATTATTTTTAGTCTTGGAAAACGGGACTGGGCGATATATCGAATTTTTATCTTATATTCGATAACTTTTTACATACGATTTGCTTGATAGTGTATCGTCATATCGATTTTATTTATTAATTGTAAATATACACAATATGATTTGCTCTAAAATGGCACGACAAACAGAGCAGGCAGTGCAAGAATAAGTAACGCAATGATGGCGCCGGTAGTAATTAATGTTCCGTGGTGCGCATGCGATGTTCAGCAGAGATGCATTTTTATGTTTTTCAGTTAGGAAACACTACTTTCAATAAATAAAACCATTCATCAAAAAAAAAAATTCATTCTGACTTTCTATCCTAACTTTTCAAAAGTATTTTAGAGATATTTAAAAAATATTTAAATACATTGAATATCGATACAGTGACCTAAGATATCAAGATTTTGTTTTTCAACTATATTGCCCAGCCCTGGAAACCATGTCCTGCACAATATTTTGAGTTTAATTGAGTGACAATTAATGTTTCTATTAAATAATGGAATTATATTTGTTTTTTATGAATATAATTTAAGTGATAACTGTAATCTGCATTGTTACAGAATGAACTCCATTAGGAGAAAAAGATGTCATCCATTGCAGGATGTCAAGTTGCATATCAGATTAAAGTCTGATAAGGCTGTGATTGAAGAGCGTTATATTAATGTTTATAAAGGTATGTATCACAAATGTGGACTGCTTATGTAATATTCTTGGGATGTGTAATATTGTGTCTGTTTAGACTGCATTTATCGATGAATTATTGTTTTCTTGTAGGAAGAGGAGTGTTCAGCACGGTGGACATTTGCAAAGGAGATTTTGTAGTAGAATATAGGGGTGAACTGTTGTCGGAGAAAGAGAGTTTTGAACGAAAGAATGGATATAGTGAGGCTAAAAGTGTTTTTCTCTATGATTTCCAATGGAAAGGGAAGAACTGGTGGTAAGCAGGAACTTGACAATTTTAAAAGTGTTAAAATACTTTTGCTGATTTTGGTTCAGGTGAGTCACTGTATTTTGTCTTCTACACAGTATAGACGCATCTCAAGAGGACAAGTCTTTAGGGAGGCTTGTCAATGATGAGCACAGGAATCCAAACTGTCGAATGAAAGTAGTAGATGTTGAAGGAAGTCCACATCTTTGTCTCTTTGCTGTTAGAGACATTTTGTCAGGAGAAGAGATTAATTATAATTATGGAGATTCAGATTGGCCTTGGAGAAGACAGGTATTTAGGTTTCCTCTTTTTTGCTTATTTTGGCATTTTTACAACATTTCATATATTACTGTTTGCAAGAGTTGCTCACAGTGTGATAATGGGTTGCATAGGAACAAATTCATTTTACTGTTTTGTTCTAAATAGCTCTAAATTAAAACACAGTAATGCCATTTTAAAGGTGGCTGTATATCTGTTTTACTTTGGATATCTGTGAATGACAGGCAAGATTACACTGTATAGTTATATAGATTGAGTTGATATTGGTGTGACGGAATTGTTCAAAATGAGGACATAACACACAGTGATTGGTCTGGACACTCAGAGGAGACGTAGAGATTTTATATGTCCCCATTTTGGAATTTGTCAAGTGTGCGAGGGTCCTTATTTTGCTCACACACAATGATTGTAGGTTGCATAGGAACAAATTTATTTTACTATGTTTTGTTCTAAATAGCTATAAATTAAAATACAGTAATGCCATTTTAAAGGTGGCTGTATCATCCCCACCAAAAGAGAAAAGTGTCCAGAATGACAGCCAGATACCCCAGTTGGAGTCTGGCTACATAGAGGTGAATATAACATTTTGTTCAGCTGTATATTTCGAATGTTCCTTAGTATTTGGTAAAACCACTTAATAATTAATGATTAACACAAACACTTAACACATTATCCAGCATGAATAATATGAGCATCCTGTTCCATCATATTTAATAAGGTGCACACTTTAATCCTAATTTATCAGTGTCTCCTCTATACATCAGTGACCCATGTGTGTTTCTGTTCCTTGTCTCAAAGTATAATTTTATCAATTATAGGCAATTAATCCCTGTTTGTCATCTCTGTGTAAAATTTGTGTTTTAAAATTCTTGATGGCTTAATTCCAGTAAAGAATATAGGCAGTATGCAGTCCTGGATTGTTGTATTGAATTGTTAACACTGGAATTTTGTATCTTTCTTTCTGATATAGTCATTCTTTTACTGTTTTTTTCCTTTATAGGCAATGGATGACTCGCACGCCAAAAAAAATAAGTCGCTAATGGACAAACAAATGACCCAGGCTAGTGACAGTTTTGGTGAAGTTATGACTGCGGAGAGAAAACGGAAGACCTCTGTGGTAATATATCTGTTTTACTTTGGATATCTGTGAATGACAGGCAAGATTACACTGTATAGTTATATAGATTGAGTTGATATTGGTGTGACGGAATTGTTCAAAATGAGGACATAACACACAGTGATTGGTCTGGACACTCAGAGGAGACGTAGAGATTTTATATGTCCCCATTTTGGAATTTGTCAAGTGTACGAGGGTCCTTATTTTGCTCACACACAATGATTGTAGGTTGCATAGGAACAAATTTATTTTACTATGTTTTGTTCTAAATAGCTATAAATTAAAATACAGTAATGCTGCTTTAAAGGTGGCTGTATCATCCCCACCAAAAGAGAAAAGTGTCCAGAATGACAGCCAGATACCCCAGTTGGAGTCTGGCTACATAGAGGTGAATATAACATTTTGTTCAGCTGTATATTTCGAATGTTCCTTAGTATTTGGTAAAACCACTTAATAATTAATGATTAACACAAACACTTAACACATTATCCAGCATGAATAATATGAGCATCCTGTTCCATCATATTCAATAAGGTGCACACTTTAATCCTAATTTATCAGTGTCTCCTCTATACATCAGTGACCCATGTGTGTTTCTGTTCCTTGTCTCAAAGTATAATTTTATCAATTGTGGGCAATTAATCCCTGTTTGTCATCTCTGTGTAAAATTTGTGTTTTAAAATTCTTGATGGCTTAATTCCAGTAAAGAATATAGGCAGTATGCAGTCCTGGATTGTTGTATTGAATTGTTAACACTGGAATTTTGTATCTTTCTTTCTGATATAGTCATTCTTTTTCTGTTTTTTTTCTTTTATAGGCAATGGATGACTCGCACGCCAAAAAAAATAAGTCGCTAATGGACAAACAAATGACCCAGACTAGTGACAGTTTTGGTGAAGTTATGACTGCGGAGAGAAAACGGAAGTCCTTTATGGTAATATATCTGTTTTAGATCGGATATACTTCGGACTTATGTCCCCATTTTGGAATTTGTCAAGTGTGAGGGTCCTTATTTTTCACTATCTTGAGTGTGCAAATTCTCTGAACATAGTTTAATTTCTTGAATCCCAGTTTGTTTTTTGGAGAATGTACTGTATGAGTTTCTTTTATGCAATACTTGACTGTGTTCTTCTCAGAATTAGTCTTATACTGTTTACTGTACTGTATAAGCAAAGCAAAGACTTGCTAACTAGTTCTGCTTGATTAGTTGCTTGTGTGGTATCATGCTGATGATATGGATTAATATAAGCTTTTCTTTGATGTGTCAGTTATCATATAATACATTCTCCCTAACCCACACCTCTTCGCTGGGTTTGCAATAATTCTCTCTGTGTAATAATTACAGCCAAGTGCAAATATCTGCTCTATGTGCAGTATTTTACATTGCTTGTAATTCTCTGTGCAATGTTTATATTATTGGCATTTGTTGCTTAAAAATTCTGTATTGTTACCATATTAATTGTATTACCACACTTTGTTAAACATTAGTACTAAGGTCTTAGTCACAAGTTAACTTTTTTATTTAGTCGTTTCAGAAACGCATGGTGTAATGAACATGTAATCATTGTGTGTAATAACACTAAAAGGCTTCTTATTCTAATGGTGAAGACCTGTGCAACTTGGGGTGTGTCAAATGGCACTATTGTCATCTCACACTAATTTTAATTCTTAGCATAGTTGTTTGCATATTTTAGGCAAAGAAGAGGAAAAGCTATTGTTAGGTATTACTGTTGTGTAAAATGAGTGAGAAGTTTTGAAAATAGAAGATCGAATCAGCCTACCGGAAAAATAAAAATTAGCCATGTTTTCTCATGTCCCCAGTTTTATCTTGAAATTTAGAGGTATTTGTTTTGGTATTTCCGTATGTGAAATCTGTTTACATATTTTTTTCTGCTTTTGTCATTGTAGGCACGATTACAGAAACTGAAAAGGCACCATAGCAAATGTCTAGAACACTATGTGATGGAAGACAATGAACGAAGGAGACTTGAAAAAGAACGGACCTTGCTATTGTGTAAAGTTAGTCAGATTAATGAAAAGGTAAAAAGAACACGTTTAATTTTATTTATTTATTTTTAATATTAGGTGCTGTAGGTTAATTTCTTTTCTCCTTACGTAAGCTTGAATCTGGATCTGGATTACCTTCTGCCTCTGATGAATTTGGTCACCTATCAGCTGATCAAGTGGAGGTATGTTCTAAGGACTCATTCAAGTAGACATTTTACACTGTTTTTGCATTGGTAAAAATGTCAGCCTTATATAAAGTAAATAAAAGTATATATGCATAGGTCTATAACATGAAAATTCCAAATAAATTCATTTAGGGTCTAAAAGTATGTTCATAATGTGCATTGAATATTTTCTGCTTTTAGAGTAACAGTAAAGGAAGCATCTCTGAAACGAGTTCACAGATTGAGGACTCTCCAACGATGTCAAAAGTATAAAGTGTAATCAGATTAATAATAATAATAATAATAATAATAATAATAATAATAATAATGGGTTTTCATTGCTAACTAATTTAGAACATGGTTTTGCTGCATGCTGGCCAATTATTGTTATTGGCATTGTCAGTGTCAGGTTATACTAGTTTTTACAAATAATATACTGTATTCTTTGATTATGATTATTTGTCATTTACACACAATAGTTTTGCTCATTTTATATCTTAAAAATATCAGAGTAATGACCACAGACATAATTAGGATGGTAAATCCTTAATCTATGAAATTTTCAAAATAAATTCTCTGACATTTGCAGTTAAATTCCTAACATTATTTTGACATATTTTATCTAGTGTGTTCTATATTCTCTGTTGTATCTTTCTGGAGGCTCTATGGTAATTACTTCTTACTGTAAGGCTGAGTACCTATGCTGATTGTATAGAGTGGTTACTTACACTGTATATATGAATGAGCGCTGGTTATTCCCATCCCTTCAACAGTTTTGCAATTTGAAGTGATGACATTTTAAACACTGGCTTTTGGTTCACTTTCATTTTCCTCTACCTGCAGTTTCTGAAAATCTGTAAAATTTGAAATACTTCACACTTTTTAGTTGTTTTCAGTTTACATGATAAAGTTAAGCTTACAGATACTCAGTTTAAAATAGCCCAACATAAAGTTTGAAATGTTTATTTTATTTCTAGAGTATTTAAAATAAAGCCAGCTAGTTGGATTTTTTTGCATTTTAAATCAGTTTTCCCTGCTTGGAACAGTCAACAAAATACAAAATTGGTAGTTTTCTGATTTTAAGCTTAAGATGGTGTAATTGTAATTAGCCTCATGTAATTTGAAGCATTAACCATTTAATTCTTATTTCTTTTGCAGGAGACTGTGATGAACACTTACAGTTCATCAGATGTTTCTGAATACACTGACTATAGTGATGTAGACTATGTGCCAGATAGCGACGGAAGTCATTTGAAATGTATATTCTTATGTCTTGTTTAATGAAAGATGCCAATTTATACCTGTGTGTATATATGTATACCTACATATGTACATATAGGATGGAAAAAACAATAAATAAAAGTTCTTGTTAGTTACAAGATTTTGTCCCTATTTATCCATTTGTAAGGATGGATAATAATAGACTGCTTATTTTCTGCAATATTTCCATTGCACATTAACACTTTATTTTCCTGATCAGCTCTATAAATTCATGTTTCCCGACCGTGTTATAAATAGCAAACAACTTACAAACTGTTCCTAAAAATCATAAAACGCATTAGATGCTTTTTTCAAATTGTAAACAATGAGAATTACATTTTATTGTAAGTTCTTCTTGACAACTTCTTTTGTGTCCTCATTTGGGGAAAATGTCCTCAGATTAGTGCTGAACTGGAGTTTGTGTGTGTGTGTGTCGCCATGTCCTCAAAATTCACCTAAAAAATACATGACCTCATTTGCAAGGGTTTTTTTCATACTTTTAAAACAGGATTTTTTTGGAAATTTCAACTGATGGGCGTGTTTACGGCATGCGTATTAGCCATGTTTAGCAATAATTTTGGTTCCAAAGCACTGGGAAAACCTTGTCCCCAAAGTGAGGGTGTTCTGACATAGGTCCCCAAAAGTGATCTATGCGCGTATGTGTGTGTGTGTGTGTGTGCGTGCAAACTGACAGACTGGGAAAATGAATTCAGAAGTTTTGTTTTGCTAAAAGTAAGTTCATTTTTAGAGAAAATTAGTCACAAACGAAAACAAAAGAAACTGATGGATTTTTCTCTCTTTCCTATCAAGTGAAACAATAATAAAAGCAGACTTAGTTATTGAATTTATATAAAGAATAACAAACTATCTGCCATTCTTTACGGTCACTTTTGCCAAGTTTAATGCCCTTTCTTGTCAATGACCATCATGAGCCTGCAAGTATATAAGATTCTAACAGGTCGAGATGCTCTTCAGCCAAATGGCTGCTTCAATATTAGTTTAAATACTAGAACTCATGGCCATAGGTGGAAATTAGTGGGAGAACATTTTAAACTGAACTTGAGAAAACACTTTTACACAGCGTGTAGTTAGAGTATGGAACAGTCTTCCTGTTCATGTAGTGCAAGCTAAAACCCTGGGTTCCTTTAAATCAGAGCTAGATAAGATTTAAAAAATTCTGAGCTATTAGTTAAGTTCTCCCCAAACGTGCTTGATGAGCTGAATGGCCTCCTCTCGTTTGTAAATTTCTTATGCTCTTATTATTTTTCAGTCCAAACTTGGTACCTATTTGGAATAATAGATATATTACCCACAGAAATCAGTCCCCGTACCATGAACGTTGGGTAGAGAAGAACATCTGGTCAGCTTTGCATCTATTGGACATCACAGGAAATGTTCTGTTTTTTGAAAACTTTTGTTTAAAACATAATACAGTTTATTAAAAAAGAGTTTGATATTGTTCTAAAATCTATTCCAGCTGCACATTTAATGTTGGTCAGGAACCTTTTAAACAATTCTCCCCTTCTCCTATTTCATAGCCTCCCTCCTCTCCAATACAATGGTATTATTTTATAAGTAGGGTAAATTCCTAAATGAAATTATTAGACATAATATTATTAGACGTTGCTTATGAACTATTTCGTCACCTTTCCAATAAAAATTCAAATCAACCAGTAAACACATTTGCACTAAATATATTTATTATCCAATACCCCCCAAAGTCAGAGTTACACTTTAAAGTATTCAATGCTATATATCCCTGTAATTAATTTCTTCATACTAAGTTTAACTTTGATAATAATACTTTTAAAATAATGACATAGAAACTTTGGACCACTTGTTCTTCTCTTGTTGCTTCTCAACAAGTACAAAATTTCATTTTTTGACTTCCTTTACTTGTAATGATATTATCTTTGGTGTTGTCCTAAATGATGATACGCTTTATCTTTTACTCAATAAAATTATATTGTTGGGAAAATCTATATTCATAAAACAAGTGTCATGCCCGGCTCGTCCGCTCCTCCTGTGTGCCACGCCCCCTGATTACCCACGTGTTTTCTCCCGATTGTACCCAGCTGTGTCTAGTTAATTTGCTCAGTCCTGTGTATTTCAGTCCGTGTCTTACCTGAGTCCATTGTCTGTCATTGATGTTAGTTAGCGTTTCATGTCTCCTGCTCCCTGTTTATTTATTAAATCCCTGGTTTACCCTGACTTCCGCCTGTCCGCCTGCTTCCTGCCCGTTCGCCTCGCACGATCGCCGTTCCGTCCGGCTTTGAACGTGACAACAAGATTCTTCAAAACTCCTCCAAACTTTTTTTTATCTTCAAAAAAGAACTTTCTCAGTTCTTCACAGCTTTGACGTTAATGAGGAAAAAAAGCTGCAGTGAAACTTTTGCAAAGGATAAGGGGCCAAACTTTTAGTCCGTAGTACGTGGCGATCGTCAGTCGAATTATGCACTGCTTTTTGGAGCTACAAACGTTCCTGTTAACTTTAGGGATAACAAAAGAATGATGTCATGAGATTCACTGTAATAAAATCACTTTCAAATATTAACGAAATGCAACAAATAAGACTTCTTTAATTCTTATACATGTAGTAAACTGACAGACTGAGAAAATGAATTCAGAAGTTTTGTCTTGCTAAAAGTAAATTCTTTTTTAGAGAAAATTAGTTACAAACGAAAACAAAAGAAACTGATGGATTTTTCTCTTTCTCGTATTAAGAGAAACAATAATAAAAGCAGACTTAGTTAGTTATTGAATTTATATAGAGAAAAACAATCTGCCATTCTTTACGGTCCCTTTTGCCAAGTTTAATGCCCTTTCTTGTCAATGACCATCATGAGCCTGGTATCAGTTCACACACACACACACTCACTCACAACCTCCTAGATGCCGCTCTGAGAAGTGTAATGTTTGTGATCGTGGTTAATCCTATGCTACATTAAGGCCCCATAGTTAATGATGGGGATTAAATCAGGCGATGAAGACAGCCAGGTTACAATTTCATCACCTTCCAAGCTGGTTTTAAGGTGATGTCATGGTCTGTGCCTATTCTTGAAGTTTCAACTTGTGAGCCTTATGCATTGTATTAAGCTGATGTCTGTGTCAAAGTACGCATGAAAGAAAATTAGACTATTTTGCTGGGGAAAGACGATCATGACTACAGACTGTTGTGTGTCTGGCTGTAGTACCAACAGCAAGAAAATCCCAGATAGAACACTTTAAACCCAAATCTAAGTTTGTTCTTAGGTCCTACAGGCTTGTTGGCTCAGGGTGTCGTGCTCTTAACATCATGGCTGAGCTCTGCATGTCATATGCATGTTCTGCTGCTTGTTTCCTTGTGCCTGTGTGTGTCTGTGTCTGTCAGTGAGTCCTATGATGCACTGACCTTCTTAGCAGAATATTCCACTTCCTTACAGTATGTCCTATTGTGACTCCCCTATGATCCTGTACTGAATAGATTATAAAAAGCATGGACATAATCAAATGCTACATCTTCCTTAACTATTCATTTAAAATTTTTTAAATGATTTATTTTTCCACTTTTACGTTTAGTGGTCACTCCATAAGAGCTGTCCTTTAACGTGCTGCGCAGTGTCCCTGGATGCTTTGCAGTCCACTGCAAGGCTTGGACTTGAGGAGTCGATTCATTATGAAATTTGATTTGATTTGATTTGATTCAAACCCTTTATTGCTGTTGCAATATACCATGTCACTAGTCACAAGTACCAGCGAAAAACAGGCCATCGCCCGACCTTACATATACAACATCACAGTAGGGGGTAGACCGGCCGGGAGACAGGGGAGGAGAGAAGAGAAGAAAAGAAACAGAGTAACATGAGGAGAGAGGAGGAGAATAAAAAAGCAGCCCCCAGACTGTACTCCAGTGGGGAGGACATTGTGGGAACCGAAAAAAACACCTCAGCAACATAAGCACATGGTCACACCTTACAACATAAAAATGACTCCCAGTCTGAGCTGTGAGCTAATGCAGAATAACCAGAAGCCAGGTAGTGACTCTTGGTTGTTGTAGTTGTTCTCTTCTGACCAGGGAGGTGTTCCACTAAGCAGGATTTCTCAGTTAGCGGAGTTAACTTAAGCTAGAAGTCATGATTGTTCAATAGGAATGCTCCTTACCTCTTACTGGACAATTATGAGTGAGCCAGTGTCTTGTTTAAAAAGAGAAAATCTGTATCCATCTTCTGAATTATTCTGAATTATTCTACTCCTAAACAAACAGTTATCCTCAGAGGCAGCATAACATCTTGGCAGCTGCTCGATGCAGCATTGAAAAGCACTACAGAGAGTAATGAGCTCACAGATGTAATGAGCACAGAGCACGCTGCTCTCAGCAGTTGAGGACATTAATTTTTCCCCACAGAATACTCTGCTTGTGTAGTGTTTGTACTTGCCCTGCTACTGAAGGGGCATAAGTGATAATTAAGTGACATGATAATAAAGTGCATTGCTGGGTGTCTCTTTGCCAACCTCGCATGAAACAGTACTGTGATGCAAGACAGGGAGCTCGCACTCCCTCATTCAGAGAAGGGCACAGAGTGCGGCTGTGGAAACCAGCGCATGTGCAAAAAGGGCATCAGAAATTCTCTGCACCCATCGAGACCCATCCTGGCTGACGGGAAAGCATGGCATGCTGCCCATTTGGCCTCAGTACCCAGTGGACTTCCCAAATTTCCAGCCCTGCCAAAGACTGTTCCTGAAGGAACAGTTGAGCTTGGAATGGCCTAAGGAACTGGAAGCTGTGCAGCCAGGGCACACAAACCATCATCGGCTCAAGGACTATGGAACTTCACAGAATTAAACAAAGAAATGAAATGCATGTTCTGAGCGTGATTTTCTGGTTAGAAAGAGATAACTTAAAGGAAAAGATAGATTCAGTATAAAATATATAACAGTTGTTCGTAGATCCTCTTACTGTGGTCCTCAGTGAATGGAACATTTCTAATTGTAATTGATTTCTGTTGGAAGCAAAACAGGCAGTTCATAGTGAAAAGGTTGTGCAGTTACAGGAAGGCACAAGCACAATGTTTTTTGTTGAACTTACATTCTATTTTGTCTGGGGTGTAATGACCTTATAGGAAGAAATGTTACAGGTAAGGCGTGTCTTTAATAGAATACAGTGCTGCTGCAGGAAGACGAATACATAAGTAAAGGGGGGATGTTGCGTTCAGTTAGTAATTGTTCTGTTTTCCATATTACTGTATGTCACAAGAGGGTGCTGTAAGGCTGTTTTATTCGACTTCAATTCCTATTCCAAGAGTCAAGAATGGATAGTTGATCCCAGGCAGCAGTTTTCCAGATTATCAACTTCAAAAACTTAAAAATATGATAGGAAAAAAGTCTTTGTAAAATTAAGAAGTATATAATACTATGAATGACAAGGGGTCTTAATACTTTTCATTTAATTTTATTAACTCAATCTTTTGCTGGCAAGTATACCTTTTAAATTATATACATAACAGTACAACTGCATTATTTGTGTCTTGTATGCACACTCCATACAAAGTAAAAGGATAGGGCGGCTACTTCATTAATAGTATTTCTTATTTATACTTTACATTTCCTTTCTACTGCCCAACTCCCAGAGGACCATACCGTTTTATTACAATATAGCAGTCTACCGAAATGTCGATACTAATCATACATTTGAGTGACATAACTAAATAGACATATGTTGACACACAGACACAGATAAAAACAATTAAACTCCCTCTATGTGAAAATGACATGAGACACACGTCCTCAATGTTAAAATTCATGATTGTAAAAAATGACCATTGTTGCTAATGTTATATCTCAGGTCTCAGATTACTTCGTTAAGTGTCAATTAAACTGAGGCAGACAGGCGAATTATGGGGCAAACTGGGGTTTTAATAAGGGAATCGGGGGAACGGGTAGCAGGTAACATCTGACGCGACTAACATCAATGACAGACAAGGCAAGCAGGTAAGACCAGGACTTAAATAAGACAGGACCAAGCAAAGTAAATGGACAAAGCTGGAGACGATCAGGGAAGCACACGTGGGTAATCAGGGGGCGTGGCACACACGAGGAGCGGACGGAGCGGGCGTCACAGCAACAACATGAGGAATGTTAAAACTAGAAAACAGGGAACCACATTTCACAGGTAAAAAAATCTGCAGTACGGTCAAATAAGATACATAACATGTTTACTTGCCTGTGACACTGACGGGATACTAGCATTAGTTTTTGTTGAGAATACTATGAGCAATACTACATAAATTTGGGGGGGGCAGTAGTGGTGGGCTTGTTTATTTATTCAAAATAATTGTAAGATATAAATGCGTTAATTAGTAAAGAAGTTATGGCTAAAAGGTCTTTCCATCTACACCCTGACATGTTGCTTGTTTATGTCTAATTACCGCTCCAAGATGGTGGCACTGCTGACTCGTTGTGGAAAAGCGAGGTGAGGCATCTAGGCTTTCAAATTCATGAGCACCACGATGTACTTCGTTTAAATGGGAGGTTCACCCCAAAACTATAAAAAGATATTTTAGAGGGGCCTTAATGCTATCTATTCATCAAAGTTCTGCTGGGAGTTGTTCAGGTTTGGAAATATCAGCCGTAGAAATGTCGTGCTTCTATCGAAGTACACTACTCGTATCACTGCACATTAGACACAAGCGCGAGCTCCCTGGCAATATCTGCTGCGCAGTGATATTATTGGTGTGTGGCGTCGGGTAGAAGGAAATAGTTCGTATATTCAACTGCTCGCGACGAAGTCTGTGGATTTTCTTAACCTGTTCCTGATTTCTGGTAAGGGATATTGCTGTTGAATTTTTCAAATACGATGTTCTGGCGCTTTAAGTAGTGAAAGCAAAATTGAATCTTATTATATTGCTTATTCATTAATTAGTACCTATAACATGTATACTGCCCAATGTTTTGATTTAATAAATATTTAAAATTAATAAATATTTCAAAAATACTTCAATATTTAAAATGGTTCATGATTTTCAGGAGCGGTACAGTGGTTAGCACTGTTGCCTTACACCTTTGGGTCCCAGGTTCGAGTCTCCGCATGGGTCACATGTGTGCGGAGTTTGCATGTTCTCCCCATGTCGTCGTGAGGTTTCCTCTGGGTACTTTGGTTTCCCCCCACATTCCAAAGACATGCTGAGGCTAATTGGACTTGCTAAATTGCCCGTAGGAGAGCATGTGTGAGTGAATGGTGTGTGAGTGTGCCCTGCGATGGGCTGGCCCCCCATCCTGGGTTGATTGATGGATGATTTTCAGGTCACACTGCCCCCTCAGAGCCCACCAATCAGTGACTGTCTCATAGTGTGATGTAATACACAATGTCCGCACCACCCACTTTTCAATGAGCAGTAAAAACACACCAACTTGTCTCAGCGGACAGCGGCTCTTATCAGATAAGGGGAAAAGGACGAGATATAAAAAGTAAAAATAAATATATCACATTTGGTTAACATCAAATGAAAACAGCCCTGCAATAATATATTGGATTCTAGGATATCACCTATTAAAAGGGTGAATCTATTCTAGCAGACCATAAAAATCCAATTATGAACAGTGAAAATGGGCATAATAGGTCCCTATAAACGACAGGTTTCTGTCCATGGTGCTGAAAACCAGGATTGGCAGAATTCACATTACAGCGATTCCCCACTATATCGCGGATTTTCCTCCGACGCTTCACAATTCTCTGCGTATCCCGTACATTGTTTGTGGTCCGATTGTTTTCGTTTTGTTCTAAGCCCTACGATGGAAGACGTTGACCATTCAGGAGAAGGTAAAACTTCTGGATATGCTTCGGGAAGGAAAGCGTTATGCGGACGGCGCTTGACATTACGGCTTGAATGAATCAACAGTACGCTACATGAAGAAGGATGAAAAGAATGTGTAAGAGCCATATATATTTTAATTTTTATATATTCCATTACATATATAGAGAGAAAGTTGTGTGTGTGTATATATATTAAAAATTATTATTTTATTATTATTATTATTATTATTATTATTATTATTATTATTATTATTATTATTATTATTATTATTATTATTATGTTACTCATATCCTTAGCCCGACATTTAACATAGCCCGATATATGTGTTTTAATGAGTTTACATATGTTTAAAGCATGTGGGAGGGGTATTTTAAGGCTTAAACTTCAAAAAAAAATTATATGATCCTTCTGTATCGTGGATTTTCACCTATCGCTGATGGGTCTGGAACGCATCTACTGCGATAGGCAAATTTACCTTCATGTGGAGTCTTGGCTTTTCACAATGTTTCATTCCTACTTATAGCTAAGGTTTTTTTTAGCCGTCGTCACTCTAAGTTTGCCCATTAATGGTTTGGAATTGGGAATGTAAAGCTGTTTTGTTAGCATGTCTGCCTTACAATTCCTTTACTGTAAGTCGAGGCCTGCTGGAGCTCAATTCTGCTTCATGGCACTTGTATTTACTCTTTATTTTGCATTACATTATGTTTGAGACTAACCCCTTTATCTACCTCTCCATTCCTCCTGTTGAGCTCCATACAGAACTAGTGGAGAAAAGGGGTGCTTGGAGGGGAGACGATATCTCTGGATGCCCACTTAAGAAATATCTGCGTTACCTTCCAATACACCTTCCAAACTTAAGTGGATTGAACATGGGTGCTGTTGAATTAATAAAAAAAATGCACTGTATTAAAATTATTTTGTTTATATAACATAAAATTGAACTATAAACATGAAATTTAAATCTGTTTATATATTGACAAAATAATAATTCAGAATTTTGAACCCTCATTGAACAAAATTAAACCTAATATGGACAAATGGAAAGCATTGAAATTATCCTTATGGGGGGAAAGTTAATGTTACTAAAATGGTTGTGGTGCCTCAAGTTAATTATCTCTCTATGATGCTTCCATTTAATATTCCGGAAATGATATTTGAACATTATGAGAGTATAGTAAAAGATTTTTGTTTGGGAAAGAAAAAAACCTATAGGATTAAAATTACTTCGCCCAGAGACAAGGGAGGTCTAGGATTGCCAGATGTTAGATTATATAGCATGTCATTTGAAATAGCCAAACTCTACTATCACTGGAAGAATGTGAATTCTGATGTGGACTGGATAGCTATCGAGAGCAATTTGGCTTCACTATTTCAACCTCTGTACATTCTGTCACAATGGGGGGACAATATAAGAAACACAAACCCGATAATATCTTT
This sequence comes from Brienomyrus brachyistius, assembly GCF_023856365.1. Classification (NCBI taxonomy): domain Eukaryota; kingdom Metazoa; phylum Chordata; class Actinopteri; order Osteoglossiformes; family Mormyridae; genus Brienomyrus; species Brienomyrus brachyistius. The sequence goes on from NW_026042315.1 coordinate 2,650,230, forward strand.
TTCGAGGAATATATGGATCAAAATACATAAGAAGCTTAAAGTATCACATGACATGCAGCCATATTCCTCAATTTGGCACAATCCTCAAATACAAATAGGAAAAAGTATGGAAACAATGGCAATCCAAAGGGGTGAAAACTCTTTGGGATTTATTTGTAAATAGGATGTTTATGTCATAATCAGACTTAAAGAGTAAGTATGATGTAGGAGGAGGAGGGAGTTTTTGGAAGTTTTTGCAACTGAGGCATTGAGTCACAAGTGTTAAAATAGAGAAGATGAATGGTTAAGAATACTTACTAGAGTGGGGAAATATTATAGGGAAGTAAAAGGTAAATTTATTCAGTGTATAATTATGCACTGACACTACTGGACACCAATTAGACTAAATAGAACTGGACTAATTAATACTGATCAGTGTTTCGGAATTTTAGAAGGCAGGTGGGGGCTTATTTACGTATGCTGTGGCAGTGCTCTCAGGTATATCCATTTTGGGGTAGAGTTCTTGATCTCCTGGACAAATGGCTAGGCTTTACTTTTCCCTGCAAACCTGACTCTGTCTGCTAGGAGATAGAGTGGAATTGCCAAAGGTGAATAATAAACAGTTTAAGGCTGTGATGGTGGGACTCATAACTGCCATGAGGGTAATATTAAGGCATTTGAAGTCCTCAACAATCCCCAATATAAAGGAATGGACCGATGAGATGATTAAGGCAGCTTCATATGAAAAAATGTTGGACAGACTAAATGGGAAACGAGATATAATGAAAATGTGGGAATGTTTCTAGGGCCATGTTTTTGAAGGATAAATGGCTGGGAGGTTGAATATGATTGGTCATATTGTTTTATAAATGTGAATGGCTGAAGTGTATTATATGAGAGTGCTGTAACTTTTTGGTTTGAAAAATAAGAAAAATTTGAATTACAAAATAAAATGTTCTTAGAAAGTAATTTCATGTAACCACTTAAAATTAATTACATCCAACAGTAAATTTTTTAGTGTAGGTAAGTAGATGGATCGATAAAATTAAATAATTATTACAAATCACAAATAACTATTACAGTCATGGCCAAAAATATTGGCACCCCTGCACTTGTGTCAAAAAACACACCCATTCTCCTAGAAAATTGTTGCAATTACAGATGCTTTGGCATTGTCATTAATTTCTCTTGTTGGCACTTGAAGAAAACAAAAAGAGGAAGAAGGAAAAACAGGAATTGGAGACATTCCACGCAAAAGGGCACCTGCCCTTCTCATATTGTCTCAAAAACCCAAAGCCAGTCAGAGTGGTCTGGGGGTGATTGTACACCAAAATAGGCCATTTCATTCATGTTGATCTTAGTCTTTCTCATGATGGTGGGTAAATCTGGGGTGGCTCTTGTGGTTCTCATATGAGGTCTTTGGTGCACATTAAGTGAATCAGATACAGGCCACCCATTGTGTACCTCTGTGCCATTTAAATGGGCTTGCAATCTGAAGAGGTGTGAGGTCACAGTGATTTAACACTGGTCCACTTTTTCTTATGGCCTTGAGCCAGGTCATGACAATATCTTGTGTAGCACTAATGACGTAATGGCATCTGCTCATGTTATCTCATAACTTGAAGCTGTTTGTGCAGCACAACCCACACGGCACCAACAAGACATTGAGAATAATCCCAGCAGCCCTCGGCTCTCTTACCCAATGCTGTTATAAGGGGACCAAACTTCTTTAAATTTCGCTTCCACAGTGGCTTTTGAAAAAAATAAGCAAATCACGCAATGCTATTGAAATTATTAAAACATAGAGATTAACAGTCAGATATGTTTTGTGATTTTAAATGAGGAAGTGATATATTGGATATAACATGAATGTATTTCTTATTTCTTTTTTTTTTGGGGTTTTCTGTGGTGAGAAATGAAAGCTACAGGCATGTAAATATTGCTTCCTGTAGTAACTTGTAAAATGTTCCTCATTGTTAACAATCACATTACATGTGAAGGTGTCAGTCAGTGGAAACGCATAGTGAGGAACGCTGGCCAGCCATTGTATTCGTTCAGGACCAGCCCATCAAGTAAAGGTTTCAGCACCACGGACAGTGACCTGTGTTAAACTGACCTCAGGTTCCTACATTGGCTCTATGGAATTTTCTGTAAATAATTAAATGCCACTGGCCCCCTACATGCGGAAATGTTTCCCCCTCCCCCAGACTTCTTCAGAGAGCTTTGGAGGACATTGTCTGCACGCTACCAGAGGTAACTAAGAATGTGCTTGAGTTGGGAGGAGGCAGTAGTCCCCATTTTTCCCTCCTGCTGTAGAGGGTCATCGGGAGGAGGTGGGTTTGCTGCTCTCTTTCGTGTCTCCTCAGCAGGTGGCTCTTAGAGATTTGTCTGAGAAAGGTCTGTACCAGGCTTGTGTTAAAGTGCTGCATTTTCGGGCACTGAGTGGACTGGCAGATTCTAGGTGGTCAGGTTTGTTGAGGCCTGGATCTTCCCCGCGGGGATGTTGGAGGTCCCTGTACAAGCCCCCCATTGAGAAGCACACGGTGGATCTTCAGTGGCAGATTGTGCACGGGGCAGTGGCCACAAACAGACAGGTGATGCACATTGATTCCACAGGGTGGCAATTGGTTTTCTTAGCTAATCTGTTTCTTTAAAACAAAGAAATGGATTGTTTACTTGTGTCTTTTATTCTACATCATAGATAATGCGAACCTTCATATAAGTAAGAGGTAATATTTTGCTCAGTATCAGTTCAAGTTCAAATACTTCAGGTTTTTTATTTGACAAAACACATAAAATTGTTCAGATACTTCAGGTTTTTTATTTGACAAAACACATAAAATTGTCATGCAAAGTCATTGATTTATTTTTAAAACTATTGCACTGTGATACATTTAACATCATATTTTCAGTTCTGCCAAATCTCATATTGACATCTTAGTGGTTTTCCAACGGCTTGTGGTGTCACATGGTGGTCGAAAATGATATTACAGGCTTTTGTTGAAATTACCTTAAAATTCATCTGGAATGTATTGATTTATGCCATAATTAATGATGCAAATTAACACAGATGGGGCCATTTTGACCCCATTTTGATGTTTTTGAAGAGGTAGACGGTCCAGTTGGCTGTATTAGTCAGTCTGCTAAGAAACATGGCGCCAACAAGCCCATGGCCCCTTTTCATGTAAAACTTCGTACAGGAGGCTGTTTGTGCAGATTAGTGCCTTTGTTAGCCTCGGCTCCTGTAAATCATATAAGCACACCCACCACACCCCCAGGAGCATTCCGCGTGCCCCCACCGGCCAACCTGCTTGTCCCCCCCAACCCACAGACCGTCTGTAGTTCTGAAATTTATCCACATGGCTGCTGACCAAGTCTAAGGTAAAATTTCATAAATGAAATTTTCAGTAAAATACATTTTTTTCCTCTAATCTGGGAGACAGTGCAGAATTATTGGAGTCGGTCCTAACTCTGTCTTCAATATGTACCCAGCAGGCACCTAGGACTCGTATCTCCCTCTGAGAATCTCTTCTAATGCGCTCAGCAGCAGAAATTCTCCATCCTAGATGAGCCTGCAAAGTTCTGTAGAAGTTAAATATACTTTAGTCAAATAAAGGATGAGACAATTTACTTAAAGCATGATACAGTTCATATTGCTCTTCAGGCTTCGTGATAAAATATTAAAATTATGGAGTACAAAGTTGTACATGCAAAGAATACAATGCAGAGTGGCAGAGCGCCTGGCCCAGAGGGTTTAATGGAATTTATCTTAATGTCTTTATTCTATTTTACTTTAATTTTTACCATATTATTCATTGTATTGTTCTTTCGATTTTATTTCTATTTTATTTTTGCTAATACACCGGATCTGAGTGCCTCATTTTGTTCCCTTCATGTAGAACACGTTTTGTAATGACAATAAAACATCCTTATCCTCATCTAAATCACACTGTCTAACTACTAACCTGTTTAAATAATATAATTGGATCTCAAAGGTTAATTGTCACTCAATTACCCCCTCAGCCCAACAGTACCACAAACACCCAACATGCACGGAAAGTTTCTCCTAAGTTGTTTTCCCTGCCTGGAACAATACCACAGCAGTCACATGGACTGATGTTTCAAAACATTTCAGAAACCTTGCATTGAAACTTGAGGTCTTTAGGAGGGATCAGTCCTGGGTGGCAAAGTTGCCACCACAAAGGTTTTTGATTAAGGGATTCATGATGCCAGGTAGCCATCTTTCACAAGCTGGTGGGCTGTGCCACTGATGCCTTTGCTTGGGTTTTATATGTCTGTCCTGGTTTGTGTTCTTGCCACTTCAGGTTCCCTGGTTTTGGTCTACATTCCTCGGTCCTCTGCTGTGGAGTCTACCTTCTGCTTCACCTCATTCTGGAGCCGCCCATCCAGTCAGCGGCCCATGTCCCCCTGGTTCCCTGTTTCCTGAGGTTAGTCAGCTAGTCTCCGGGGCCAGGGGCAGAAATCTGCCATGTTGGATGGGCGGCCCAGGTTGGGGTGCTCCATCATAGACTGGTACATGAAGGATTATAAATGGTTTTTAACCAGTATGTACCGAGTGTGCGTCGTGACGAAAAGAATGTCATGGGAACATTTAGGACTGACTGCAGTATTAGTTCAAAGCATGATTGTGTTTTTCTTAATTTTTATTGATTTATTTTTGGATTATTAATTTTTTAAAGTAACTTCATTCAGTTAAAAGGGGTTTGTCCATTTGCTTTAGCAGAAGTTCGTGTAAGTATGATGTTCACCTTCCTTTTTCATAGTCTAGTCTTTGCCAAGTTTTATGCTTATTTCCCCTGATTAAGTTAATCTGACGTGTGTTTAGGAGGGTCATACAGGCTTTTTGTTTGTAATGGAAGCACAGGGTCTGTACTTGCAGCTTATTTGCCATGCTAATGGAAGTATTTTACCTTCCTCTCTAATCTCTTTTTTTCTTGGCTCTCACTGCAGTCTTCTCTATGCCAGGGTTTCTCAACCCAGTCCTTGGACCCCACTGCAAAGATCCACAGTTTTGCTCTGTCCAAGCTCTCAGCACAGCAGTAAAAGGTGACTGTTTGGTTCATGCATGCAGGGATCTGGGACAGAGCAAAAACGTGGAGCTGTCTGGTGGGCTGAGGAATGAGTTTAGAAATGCTGCTGTATGAAGTATTAAACCATTTGACCGGTTGGATAAATGTTAAAATGTTTTCTCAAAATATAAAAAGAGATAATCTTCTGTTTTGCGTCTCATTACAAGCAAACTTGTTTTTTGTTTTTATGTCACTCTAGTATTTGATATCTAATTTTCAGTCTTCTGGCAATATAATCTGGTGAATGGGGAAAGACTTCCAGCAGGGGCTCCGGTTTCCTCCCACAGTCCAAAAGTGCGCAGGGTAGGTTAATTGGCAAATCTGAGTTGTGAGTGTTTGCGCCCTGCAGAGTGTTGACTCCTGCCCAGGGTTGGTTCCTGCCTACGCCTGTTGTTCCAAGGACAGGCTCCGGTCCCCCCCGCGACCTCAGTTTGGCTTGCTGTCTCCCCGCTTGGTTTTCTTTGGTTTACGTCTTCACTAGCCCCCTTGTTGCTTTGACTTGTGTGTAAGTTATGTATGTGTGATTGTATTGCTGCATAGGGAGTGACTGCTATTTTGTTTTGCAAGTGTGTGTTGGACTCTGTTTATTTGGTTAGGGAGTGAGGTGGAGTGTTTGTCTTTTGGTTTCCTTTTCTTTTGCACTTAGGTGAGATTAGCTGTGGGTCGCACTTGATAGTTGGGGATTTTGTTTGTTATTTTGGCTGTGGTCACTCCCAAAGTCTTTTGCACAGGGTTATTTGTTCAGTGTCAGTATTATACATGAAAAAAAATGAAAATACAAAAAAAATCCCTTTGTCCACTGGTGTTCCCTTCTTGCCCTCACCCTGTTTGTCCCTTTATCCCATTCCCCTTTCCCGTGAATACTGTTACACTCCAACCCTAGACAGGATATCAAAACAGCATCTTACCTATCGTTTTAAAAGAGATGAGGGATATTAATCATTGACCTTTATCTTTGCTATTTCAGAAATCCGTATCTGCTACCTTGTGACTGGAAGTATACACTGTAAAAAAAAGGCAAAATTTGTCACAGTTTTAAACCATTTTATATTAGCCAATTTGACTACAGTATAATTATTTTTTTCCTCTTATGTTAAATGACAGAAAAGTTTTTATCAAAACTACATTGCATAACTGGCATCGTAGTACTGATTAGCACCGATTCAGGCATCCCGATGAACAAATATGAAATTCATTTAAACTGTGGTACCTTAAATCCGTCAAGTTACCCCGATAAGCCAGTAACCCTGATTCGTAGTACAGGCCACTGATTGGTGTAAACGTATTGTTTAAACGGCGCTGTTGCATTACCAGGGTGAGAGGTTGACTTGTTGGTTAGCTATAAAAACAGACGTTAGTGCAACTCCACGTTAATGGTGCGGTCATCATGGCTTATAAATGCTTATTATCGTTCATCATTGTTTGTGTCAGTAACGATAACATAAACACGGGTAGGCACCAGGAGAACATCATTGGCTCTTGCATCGATTACTTTTCCCGTAACACCCTTTAGATTGTTTCCCTGAAGGGCAGCAAACCGACAATTTCGGTGTGATTGAGCTGATCACGTGTGCATGGGGAGGGAATGCGGACCACATGACCTTCCCGGCGAGCTCAGCGCATCCAGCATCGCTTCGCAAATACAATCAAAATGTTTTATCTTTATTCACACTTTCTATCTTTATTCATTATCTCTACGATCTCACTGCTGGACGAATGCCTGGCATTCAGAGCATTCTTTATTAGCCATTTGCCTTTGGATGCAGTTTATTTGCATGCCCCAAAGCTTCCAGGCATCAGTAATTGCTTCCCACGTTACTCCGGTCCTGGGGTCTTCTGTAACTGCCCTTTGGGATTACATATATTCAGCATATGCTTTTGTCCGAAGTGAGGAGAGTTTGGGGTCAGAGCACTTGGGTCTAAGGGACTTGCTCAAGGGCTTAACAATGTTACGATTACTCTGCCATGGGAGTTGAACCAACAACCAAACTGGCAGAGATGGCCAACCTGCTGAGCTCCACACCCGCTGACGATCTCCTTTTCCTGTCTGCTGCAGTCTCCATGGACCTGAGTCCAGAGAAGCACTCTGAACTTGAGGACATCCGGCTGAGGAAAGGAGCCCTTCTGCTGGAGATCCAGAGGCTGCGGGAGGCGCTGAGAGAGGCCCTCATGGAAGTGGAGGGCCTTGAATCCAGCACCAAACGCAGCCAAATCTTAGAAAAGAATAGGCATGTCGCCATGGGAAGAAAGAAATTCAACATGGACCCTAAGAAGGGTATCCTGTTCATGGTACAAAACAATCTTCTCCGGCACACGTCTGAGGACATCGCCCAGCTCCTATACAAGGGAGAGGGGCTGAACAAAACAGCCATTGGGGATTACCTGGGTGAGAGAGACGACTTCAATATCCAAGTCCTCCAAACATTTCTTGGGCTTCACGAATTCGCAGGGTTCAACCTGGTACAGGCTCTCAGGCAGTTCCTCTGGAGTTTCCGTCTGCCAGGAGAAGCACAAAAGATTGACAGGATGATGGAGGCCTTTGCGCAGAGGTACTGTCAATGTAATCCTGGAGTCTTCCAGAACATTGACACCTGCTATGTACTTTCATTTTCCATAATCATGCTAAACACTAGCCTTCATAATCCAAATGTGAGAGACAAGCCCAGTGTGGACAGGTTCATCTCCATGAATCGAGGAATCAATGATGGAGGCAACCTGCCAGATGAACTCCTCCGAAATCTTTATAAGAGCATAAAGAATGAGCCATTCAAGATTCCTGAAGACATTGGGAATAATGCCTTCTTCAACCCTGACAGAGAGGGTTGGCTCTTCAAACTGGGAGGAGGACGGGTGAAAATATGGAAAAGGCGGTGGTTCATTCTGATGGATAACTGCCTTTACTACTTTAAACATACTACGGATAAGAAACCCAGGGTGATCATTCCGCTGGAGAATCTGAGCATCCGTGAGGTGAATGATCTCAGGAAGCCTAACTGCTTTGAACTGTACATCCCTAACAACAGCAGACAGCTGATGAAAGCCTGCAAAACGGAGGCGGACGGCCGCCTGGGAGAGGGAAATCATGTGGTGTACCGCATCTCGGCGCCAACCCCTGAGGAGAAGGACAAGTGGATACAGAGCATCACTGCTGCTGTGAGCACTGACCCTTTTTATGAGATGCTGTCAGTAAGAAAAAAACGGCTGAATAAATAAGTAACGATAAAGACTGTGTGAATATGGTTGGATGTGCTATTGCAGAAAGTATTTATTTCAGAACAAGGAACTTTGCACAAAGTAATGTTTAACCTTAAGGTAGCATGACCGAATTCCAGGTTTTGTTTTGATACGACTTATTGTTCACTACAGATTTTATCATCGAAATGCCCTGTCCTTTTTTTGTATAAATGTGTGTCACGGGTGTACGGCAGCGATCGCGGGCAGAGCGGCGATCGTGCGGGCAAGCGGGGAAGCAGGAAGCAGGCAGGCAGGATTCGGGACGAAACAAGGGGTTTAATCAAAATCCAGGGCAGGGAACACAGGACGGCTACAGACATCAATGACAGACAAGGAAAACTGGGGAGACCAGGACTTAAATGCACAGGACTGATTGAAAGCAAAACGGACACAGCTGGGTACGATCCGGGAAACACACGTGGGTAAGCAGGGGGCGTGTTACACAGGAGGAGCGAACGAGCCGGGCATGACAATGTGAAATTAAAAGTTATTTACACTGTATTGCTGATCTTTATGTCAGAGTACCTTTTTTTCTGAGAATCCACACTGCTGTAAATTTGCATCAACATGATTGGGATTGGGATGGAAAAATTATTTTCCATCTTAACCCATATTCTAAGCATATTGATTTCTCTTGTAAATTTTACTTTTACAGCAGTATGATTTAAGACACTAACAGCAATTCATTTTTCAACCAGTAATTGTTAATGTGATAGGAATTGCATTCAACAGCAAATGCGTTCAGCTTAACCAAATGTATAAATCTTACATATTCTGATGATTCGACATTCCCCCGACGTCTGTGTGATGTATTTCAGCAACAACACGCAGTTAATGAGATCACTATGCGGAATTTAGCCGACTGTTATTTTACTGATTAGGATATATCACCCATGATTGGGGTATACTATATATCAAGGGTCAGCAACCTTTTTGAAACTGAGAGCTACTTCACGGGTACTGAGCCATACAAAGGCTACCAGAACAGACTTTACCTAAACTTATCTAAACTTCATGTAGAATAAACACGTTTTAAATCCTTTTTTGGATATTGTCATTTTCAAATCTATATAAATACAAATGTGATTAAAGAAGAATAGCAACAAGATAAAATGAAATTTTAGTCACTGCCCACTGGTGAGTTGTGGTATTTTTAGAACAGGTCCGTGGACAACTCATGTGGTCCTTGGGGGCATCCTGGTGCCAGTGGGCACCATGTTGGTGACCCCTGTTCTAAATGGTATGTAGGGTTTGCAAACTACACCAACGCTTCTGATGTAGCTACATTTAGGCTTATAGTGGAATAATATAGTGGAAGATTCCTTGTGTGAGTGTCTGAGAGCGTGAAAGTCATGCCAGATGCATGGTAGTCGGCAGCCCTGCTTTCCGTGTGCATCTGTCTCTTACTTTAGGTGGCTAGAGATCCAGCATTACTCAGGATTAGGAGCCACTTGCACTGATAATAATTAGTTTCTTTTTCCCCTTGCAGTCTGCTGCTGTATAACATTATGAAATCAACCCAAAAATCCGCAACCCATGACCTCCTAATATTTACCCGAAACTATGTTTTCAAAATAGCACAACTGGACATGAACACCGCGGACCTGGAAACTCTGCTGAGCATTGAGAATCAGCTTGCAAAGGCTCTTAATTTGGATATGTTTGTGAAACATTCTGCTGCACAGCACAACAAAGAAAAACAACTGGTCAGTGATAATGAAAAGTACAATCAGCATTGTTTTAACCATGAGAGTCCAAATGCTTAGATAAATTGTCACTTTTTCAGTGTAAGTATGCTCCTGAGCTCCACGATTCTGAATGATAGTCGGTTTCTCACTGAACCTCCATGCCACTCTGTTAAAATCTCTCGCCACCCCATGTAAAATTTTCTAGATCCACCACTGTGCCAGAGCTAAGACTTAAGAATCTTGAGTATTATTTCAACATAAACTTTGCTTGGGTGCTTCATACTTTAAATTAAATATAAATTATGGCAACGTGCAAAACTATTAAGCAAAATGCAACGTATTTGTTTTTCGTTTACGTAATTATATATGTTGATTATGATTCTTTTTAGTTCCACAGTACATGCAGATACTACAATCCAAGCATGCACTCTTAGGTTAATTGCTATCAGTTTATATAAAGATTTATAGAAATTTCAGTCAGAGACTAGCTTCTGATATAGAAAGAATGTTTACATTTTTTTTGGCCGTGGAATAGTTTTTCAGTGCTGCATGTAGTTTCTCTTTATTGTTTGAATAGGGCACAATTATAATTATACTACATTTATTATAATTATATAATTACATCATATTATAATTATTATATATATCATTATATTAGGGTGCCCCTCGCAGAAGGTAAATTTAATCTTATTTAATAAAATTTTTTATATAGCTTCAGATCACAGCAGAAGTCATTTACTGTAAGGTTACCTTTACCATAGAAGATATAACAGCTCCAAAAGTTCTTCATTTGGTACAGAAAACATATGCCTGACAGATGGTGAAGTTTATTCCGTCTTTATTCTTCTAGACACCGTGAAAAACTATAAAATAAACATATTATTAAATTCCTGCATTACATTTAATCTTACAAGACATTCTAAAAGATCCATGATATTACCGCTAAACAGCGGCTCATACATCACCGCAATTCCACTTTTCAATACAAGACAACAAGTAAATACAATAAATATAAATTACCGTTTGCGCCTTCTGACCAAATGCTTAGGAGTTATTACAGATCCTGCCGTGACAAGCCGACAAACCACAAGTTGACTCCATGAATCTCCCAGCATGCATTTACTCCTACCCTATTCCGTCACCTGACCATGTATTCAAGGGTTAACACGGATCAATTAAATAGTCAGCAGAGGGCACTGGCATACATTTCACAGTATACATTCTATATTAAATCAAACCAGCAAAAGGTGATTATAAAATAACCGTCTTAGTGACAGTTACAGAGTGGCGTAGTCACCCTTTCGCTCTATAGCGCCCCCTACCCCTACTACGATTATAATTATAATAATTGCCTCATGTGCAGTTGCGTTGGCTAAGTTACCTGGAGATGTTATTAGCTGCACATTCTCCTAGAAACTAACAACGGTGCTCACTCAGGTATATTTATATTGGTCAGAAAGCCCATGTAAAGTCTGATATAGTGCTGAATGTGTTATTTTATAGACAGTAATAGGTTTAATTAATTTTATATTCTATTACTGTAGAAAGCTATACTTGCTTACTTAAGGTATTTTGCATTATTAATGTGTGATTTAAATGAAGGTAGTTTTATTACAGTCAGCTTTTATTCACAGTGTCATCATGAAGAGGAAGTGTGACAATCGTGAGTTTTTGGGCAACCACAGAAAAGCAGGAAAGTAAGTAGAGACAGTGAGATAATTAGTGCCAGTCAGATGATAGACGTATACAGTATGTGAGTCAAGGGTTCTTCATATATTAATCAACCCATTCAGATAACAAATCCTGAGAGATCCATTCCTGAGCATCATGCCAAGAAACACCACTTGTTTACTGATAACTGCTTTCATGTAGACTCTGCTGTGCTGAGAGTAAAGATGAAGAGGGAGAGACAGCAAGAGGCTGCTGACAGCAGAGAATGCAGGTGACATGGAGGGGAGTGAGAAAAGGAGCAAATATTGATGGTTAAGAGTGAATAATGACGTTACAGTAGCCTGATCCTGATGTTAGTTTAATATGTTTCTTAGTTTGGCTTGTGGTGTGTATTTCAGATATGGCGTTTAAGCAGGGAGACTGAGTGTGAGTCAATGACAGAGAGAGAGAGAGAGAGCAGACAGGCAGGTGAAGATGAAGGTGTATTAGGGAGGAGGGGGGAGGAGCTTGGACCTTCACCAAATCAGCCAAATGTAAATGTCACGTCTATCAAACAGGAGACCCTGCTTTCAGGAGAAATGGTTTAAAGATCACACTGGGCTCCCTTACAGCCCCCCCCCCTCGTCTTAAGGGGGGTTCTTTGTTTCTACTGTGCAAAATAATTTGTAACACAAATGTCTAAACTGGCATGAAAGACACATTCAGCTCTTGTGAAGACTGGCATGTGAAACTGGAAAATGCACTGGGGAAATTCAGTGCACATAAAGACAGGCAGTGCCACAGATTAGCACTGATGACATGGATTCAGAAGATCAATCCTGTTAATATTCAACCTTCAGATGAGCTGGAAAGAGCAGCAGCAAGTGAGGAAAAATCTTCTGAAGTTAAGTACTTGGCACAGCAAGGCCTGGCTTTTCGAGGTGTTGGTAAGGAGAGTGGGAATTTCAAGCAGCTTCTAATGCAAACAGCAGAGGGCGATGCAGAGCTGACCATGTGGCTGAAAGGTCACTTTGATTTCACCAGTGCTGTTTAACTGTAACACCTGTTCCTGGGTTGCCCTCAGTCCTTGTTATTGGTTATGATTCTCACTGTCCTGCATTGTGTCTTGTTAGCTGTGTATTTAAGTGCCTGTTCTGCTTCTGTTCTTTGATGGTTCATTATAGCTGTATGTTGTATGTATGTATATAGTTCTCTAGTTGTGTTTATTCCATCATTTAGTTCATTCCTGGACATTTGCTGTTTATTTTGGATCCATCCTGATCCTATTGGTTTTGATGTGTGTTGTAATAAACCCTATTTTTCCACCCGCGTCATGCACTGCCGCAACCAGAAGAGGGCAGAAGATATGGCACAAAAACAAAGGAATAAGCCTAACTTTAAAAAGAACAAAAAACATCAAGACTCATCCAGCATGGGGTGGTGAGTTAAGGAATAACACAAACAATCAAAGAATAAGCAAACAAATGAGAGAAAAGATGCAGAGATGACTGAGAAGCAGGGGATGACTGGAGAAGAGATGACAGGACCAGAAGACAGGAGGGATACAGGGAGAGCGGAGAAGACAGTACAACTGAAGAATGGGAGAAGAGGAGAGACCACAGAGGAAGGAGAACATAGATGACTGGAGGGGAGGGAATATAGGAGCAACAGAGAGAAGGAGGAAGTGCTGCGGAGGAGAAGACAGGATAAGAGGGGAAAATGTGAGCAGAGAAGGACAAACACCCCCACTGCCCAGCAAAGTGCACTTGTAAGTAAACCACAATTTTAGCCTTGGGCTCAATATCTGGACTTGTCTCTGTGTAGCAATGCATAGAATCCTTGACACTGGTTATGACTGTACTGTATTAGTCCTAAACCTGCCATTATAGTGTAAGGAGAAAAGATTTTTTTTTAAATAAATCATTTAAAAAAAAAGGTAGAGCGATGTAGCCGCCGGAGAAGTACCCCCCCCCCCCCCCCAAAAGCCCTTTTTGTTCCCTTCTAGCTACCAGATGAAACTCACAATGCACCCCAACGCCACCTAACTTCTCTTCCACATGATGCACCTTATTTACCCTCTGAATCCTGTCTATTATTGAGCGTTTTTCTATCCATTTGATTATAAGCTTATTACACTGTATGTACATTAGTCAGCCACATATGCTGTACGGCTTTGTTTTCCGGACAGTCTGGGCTACTCAGATGTGTCATAATTCGATTTGTAAATGCTGACAGTCTTGATATTATCCTTCTTATCAGGAAAAACTACTTCTGCATATAGATATTTCTCAATTTTTAGTCTCGTCTAATATAAAAATTGGCAGGTAGTACAAATATAATCTTATAAATGCTGAGATTAGAGTATCTGCGATGCAGGAATGCAGGGGTTTCATTGAGGCCCTTTCTATGGCTTAGTACTGTGAAGGAATACATGGTTAGTGCCAGGCGCAAATGAATATCTTTGATTTTGCATCCATTTGGTAACTTGTTGAAGTTGTCTGATAGTCAGTAATACATAGTTAATTAATATGATTCTTTATTTACTACTTTATAACATCTGAAAGAAACTGAAATAGGAAAGCTTATTTTAATTTATGGTCCACTGGATAAACACAGACATTACAGACGGTTTCACAGTCTAATGCTGAATGTTGTTTGCTATCATTTTTCTGCCTGCATATGCTGTGATTGGTGCAGTGAAATTTGAGAATGTGTTTATGGTCAGTATCATAGCCTCAGACAACAAACCAACGCTGTAGCGTGTCACTGTGTTTACATGTGAGAGGGGTTCCAGTTACATAATGGACTCATTCTAATTCAACTGTTTTGACGGAGCTCGACAAACCTAAAAAATAAATGCTGGTGTTATCAAAAACTATGTCATATAGCTATATTCCAGATTTATTACAGCCAAACACATCTCGGAGCTCCGAGGAACCTCCTTCTCCTAATACTTCCCTCCATCCCACTCTTCTCATCCCTCCATCCCTCAAATACTGTGTAATGATGATATGTGTGCGTGTGGAGGGTGAGGGATGGGCGTGGAAGGTAATAGTTAATTGGCTACACCTGGGTTGTGAGGGATCTGGGGTTAAGAGAGGGAATGGAAGGCGCGCTAGGGAGATATGGTCTGGTAGGCACCGTACGCGTTGGGTCCCGGGGGAGGTGCCACTCGCATGCCGTTTAGGGCTGCCGGCGGTGAAGCCAGAGAGTGGGCGGTAGGGACAGTTCCCGGTGCGGTAGGGCGAGGACCGGTGTGATTATTCCTTCCCCGGGGGAGGGTCCGGATCCCCGGGGGGGGAGGGGGTGTTATGTTTTAATTATGTCTTTATTGTGTGAGTGTTTCGTGTGGTTTAAATGTGCAGTGTAACTACTTAGGGTTGGGACAGGACTATAGAGGCGGTTCGGGTCCCGTAATGCTTGCCTGTGCCCGAAGTGTGGGGATTACTGTGTATTGCAGTGCTATTGGTGTGCCGTGCCCTAATGGGGATGTTGTGTGGTGCGGGATTTACTGTGCGGTAGCGTGGGTTAACACACGCTTAAAAAGGGGTGGTGTGCTACGGGGAGAAAGCGGGACCGAGCTCTTTGT
Source organism: Brienomyrus brachyistius (assembly GCF_023856365.1). Taxonomy (NCBI): domain Eukaryota; kingdom Metazoa; phylum Chordata; class Actinopteri; order Osteoglossiformes; family Mormyridae; genus Brienomyrus; species Brienomyrus brachyistius. The sequence continues at coordinate 2,665,460 of NW_026042315.1, forward strand.
GAATCCAGATCCGACCCGATGGGTCGCTGCATGAATTGTACTGAATAAAATTATCTTTGTAATTGTAGCTGCAGTCTGGTGGTGATCTGTTCTCCGTTTACAGCCTCTGACGCTACTGTAGTTTGGGTTCGTTACAATATCAGTTCGATGACTCGCATATTCCCTATAATATAGGGTCTATATTTTCTAATTTTAAGTCATTTTTTTATGTTTATAACCTTAGCTCTGTGCAAACCATTTCGTATATATCCAACAACACAGTACAATTATGGTGGATATCTGTTTTATTACAGTAAAACAATGTAGATTTTATGTATACTGAATGTAAAATTAAAGTTAATGAAAGCAAAATTATAGAAAACAGCTGTTGTGCCTTCGTTTTACTTAAAACACATGTTGGTACAATAAAACCATTAAAATTTTACAGATAAAGCATATGACCATAAGTTTAATTTCTGTAAAAATACAGAAAAGAAATTGACCAGTTTCACTGAAGGGGTTTCCCTGTTATTTTACAAACTGTGCGTAAAATTATGTTTATGCAATGTAGTTTTGATAAACCTTTTCTGTCATTTAACATAAGAGGAAAAAAATAACTATACTGTAGTCAAATTGGCTGATATAAAATGGTTTAAAACTGTGACAAATTTTGCCTTTTTTACAGTGTATACTTCCAGTCAGAAGGTACCACACCGGCAGATACGGATTTCTGAAATAGCAAAGATAAAGGTCAATGAATAATATCCCTCATCTCTTTTAAAACTATAGGTAAGATGCTGTTATGATATCCTGTCTAGGGTTGGAGTGTAACAGTATTCATGGGAAAGGGGAATGGGATAAAGGGACAAACAGGGTGAGGGCAAGAAGGGAACACCAGTGGACAAAGGGATATTTTTTGTATTTTAATTTTTTCATGTATAATACTGACACTGAACAAATAACCCGGTGCAAAAGACTTTGGGACTGACCACAGCCAAAATAACAAACAAAATCCCCAACTATCAAGTGCGACCCACAGCTAATCTCACCTAAGTGCAAAAGAAAAGGAAACCAAAAGACAAACACTCCACCTCACTCCCTGACCAAATAAACAGAGTCCAACACACACTTGCAAAACAAAATAGCAGTCACTCCCTATGCAGCAATACAATCACACATACATAACTTACACACAAGTCAAAGCAACAAGGGGGCTAGTGAAGACGTAAACCAAAGGAAACCAAGGGGGGAGACAGCATGCCAAACTGAGGTCGCGGGGGGGACCGGAGCCTGTCCTTGGAACAACAGGCGTAGGCAGGAACCAACCCTGGGCAGGAGTCAACACTCTGCAGGGCGCAAACACTCACAACTCAGATTTGCCAATTAACCTACCCTGCACACTTTTGGACTGTGGGAGGAAACCGGAGCCCCTGCTGGAAGTCTTTCCCCATTCACCAGATTATATTGCCAGAAGACTGAAAATTAGATATCAAATACTAGAGTGAGATAAAAACAAAAAACAAGTTTGCTTGTAATGAGACGCAAAACAGAAGATTATCTCTTTTTATATTTTGAAAAAACATTTTAACATTTATCCAACCGGCCAAATGGTTTAATACTTCATACAGCAGCATTTCTAAACACATTCCTCAGCCCACCAGACGTTTTTGCTCTGTCCCAGATCCCTGCATGCATGAACCAAACAGTCACCTTTTACTGCTGTGTTGAGAGCTTGGACAGAGCAAAACTGTGGATCTTTGCAGTGGGGTCCAAGGACTGGGTTGAGAAACCCTGGCATAGAGGAGACTGCAGTGAGAGCCAAGAAAAAGAGAGATTAGAGAGGAAGGTAAAATGCTTCCATTAACATGGCAAATAAGCTGCAAGTACAGACCCTGTGCTTCCATTACAAACAAAAAGCATGTATGACCCTCCTAAACACACAAGTCAGATTAACTTAACCAGGGGAAATAAGCATAAAACTTGGCAAAGACTAGACTATGAAAAGGGAAGGTGAACATCATACTTACACGAACTTCTGCTAAAGCAAATGGACAAACCCCTTTTAACTGAATCAAGTTACTTTAAAAAATTAATAATACAAAAATAAATCAATAAAAAATAAGAAAAACACAATCATGCTTTGAATTAATACTGCAGTCAGTCCTAAATGTTTGTTGCATTTTGTTGGCTTACTGGCGCTATGTTTCTCAGCAGACTGACTAATACAGCCAACTGGACCATCTACCTCTTCCAAAACATCCATGCAGAGTTTCCTGCCTGTTTCTGACAGCTTTCACTGTTATTCTTTTGCTCCAGTCCTTTGTACTTTTCCAGGTTTTAGTATCTTGACCTTTGCAATCTGGAGGATTGCTACCCTCCAACTAGCTGTTTTGGGTCAAAATGGTCCCATCTGTGTTAATTTGCATCATTAATTACAGCATAAATCAATACATTCCAGATGAATTTTAAGGTAATTTCAACAAAAGCCTGTAATATCATTTTCGACCACCATGTGACGCCACAAGCCATTGGAAAACCACTAAGCTGTCAATAAGAGATTTGGCAGAACTGAAAATATGATGTTAAATGTATCACAGTGCAATAGTTTTAAAAATAAATCAATGACTTTGCATGACAATTTTATGTGTTTTGTCAAATAAAAAACCTGAAGTATTTGAACTTGAACTGATACTGAGCAAAATATTACCTCTTACTTATATGAAGGTTCGCATTATCTATGATGTAGAATAAAAGACACAAGTAAACAATCCATTTCTTTGTTTTAAAGAAACAGATTAGCTAAGAAAACCAATTGCCACCCTGTGGAATCAATGTGCATCACCTGTCTGTTTGTGGCCACTGCCCCGTGCACAATCTGCCACTGAAGATCCACCGTGTGCTTCTCAATGGGGGGCTTGTACAGGGACCTCCAACATCCCCGCGGGGAAGATCCAGGCCTCAACAAACCTGACCACCTAGAATCTGCCAGTCCACTCAGTGCCCGAAAATGCAGCACTTTAACACAAGCCTGGAACAGACCTTTCTCAGACAAATCTCTAAGAGCCACCTGCTGAGGAGACACGAAAGAGAGCAGCAAACCCACCTCCTCCCGATGACCCTCTACAGCAGGAGGGAAAAATGGGGACTACTGCCTCCTCCCAACTCAAGCACATTCTTAGTTGCCTCTGGTAGCGTGCAGACAATGTCCTCCAAAGCTCTCTGAAGAAGTCTGGGGGAGGGGGAAACATTTCCGCATGTAGGGGGCCAGTGGCATTTCATTATTTACAGAAAATTCCATAGAGCCAATGTAGGAACCTGAGGTCAGTTTAACACAGGTCACTGTCCGTGGTTCTGAAACCTTTACTTGATGGGCTGGTCCTGAATGAATACAATGGTTGGCCAGCGTGCCTCACTATGCGTTTCCACTGACTGACACCTTCACATGTAATGTGATTGTTAACAATGAGGAACATTTTACAAGTTACTACAGGAAGCAATATTTACATGCCTGTAGCTTTCATTTCTCACCACAGAAAACCCAAAAAAAAAGAAATAAGAAATACATTCATGTTATATCCAATATATTACTTCATCATTTAAAATCACAAAACATATCTGACTGTTAATCTCTATGTTTTAATAATTTCAATAGCATTGCGTGATTTGCTTATTTTTTTCAAAAGCCACTGTGGAAGCGAAATTTAAAGAAGTTTGGTCCCCTTATAACAGCATTGGGTAAGAGAGCCAAGGGCTGCTGGGATTGTTCTCAATGTCTTGTTGGTGCCGTGTGGGTTGTGCTGCACAAACAGCTTCAAGTTATGAGATAACATGAGCAGATGCCATTACGTCATTAGTGCTGCACAAGATATTGTCATGACCTGGCTCAAGGCCATGAGAAAAAGTGGGTCAGTGTTAAATCACTGTGACCTCACACCTCTTCAGATTGCAAGCCCATTTAAATGGCACAGAGGTACACAATGGGTGGCCTGTATCTGCCTCACTTAATGTGCACCAAAGACCTCATATGAGAACCACAAGAGCCACCCCAGATTTACCCACCATCATGAGAAAGACTAAGACCAACATGGATCAAATGGCCTATTTGGGTGTACAATCACCCCCAGACCACTCTGACTGGCTTTGGGTTTTTGAGACAATATGAGAAGGGCAGGTGCCCTTTGGCGTGGAATGTCTCCGATTCCTGTTTTTCCTTCTTCCTCTTTTTGTTTTCTTCAAGTGCCAACAAGAGAAATTAATGACAATGCCAAAGCATCTGTAATTGCAACAATTTTCTAGGAGAAGGGGTGTGTTTTTTGACACAAGTGCCAATATTTTTGGCCATGACTGTAATAGTTATTTGTGATTTGTAATAATTATTTAATTTTATCGATCCATCTACTTACCTACACTAAAAAATGTACTGTTGGATGTAATTAATTTTAAGACTAGTGGTTACATGAAATTACTTTCTAAGAACATTTTATTTTGTAATTCAAATTTTTCTTATTTTTCAAACCAAAAAGTTACAGCACTCTCATATAATACACTTCAGCCATTCACATTTATAAAACAATATGACCAATCACTAGTTCAACCTCCCAGCCATTTATCCTTCAAAAACATGGCCCTAGAAACATTCCCACATTTTCATTATACCTCGTTTCCCATTTAGTCTGTCCAACATTTTTTCATATGAAGCTGCCTTAATCATCTCATTGGTCCATTCCTTTATATTGGGGATTGTTGAGGATTTCAAATGCCTTAATATTACCCTCATGGCAGTTGAGTCCCACCATCACAGCCTTAAACTGTTTATTATTCACCTTTGGCAATTCCACTCTATCTCCTAGCAGAGAGAGTCGGGTTTGCGGGGTAAAGTAAAGCCTAGCCATTTGTCCAGGAGACCAAGAACTCTACCCCAAAATGGATATACCTGAGAGCACTGCCACAGCATGTGTAAATAAACCCCCATCTGCCTTCTAAAATTCCAACACTGATCAGTATTAATTAGTCCAGTTCTATTTAGTCTAACTAGTGTCCAGTACTATCTGTGTATAATTTTATACTGAATAAATTTACCTTTTACTTCCCTAAAATATTTCCCCACTCTAGAAAGTATTCTTGACCATTCATCTTCTGCATTTTAACACTCGTGACTCAATGCCTCAGTTGCAAAAACTTCCAAAAACTCCCTCCTCCTCCTACATCATACTTACTCTTTAAGTCTGATTATGACATAAACATCCCATTTACGAATAAATCCCAGAGAGTTTTCACCCCTTTGGGTTGCCATTGTTTCCATACTTTTTACTATTTGTATTTGAGGATTGTGCCAAATTGAGGAATATGGCTGCATGTCATGTGATACTTTAAGCTTCTTATGTATTTTGATCCATATATTTCTCGAAAAAGATATTATCGGGTTTGTGTTTCTTATATTGTCCCCCCATTGTGACAGAATGTGCAGAGGTTGAAATAGTGAAGCCAAATTGCTCTCGATAGCTATCCAGTCCACATCAGAATTCACATTCTTCCAGTGATAGTAGAGTTTGGCTATTTCAAATGACATGCTATATAATCTAACATCTGGCAATCCTAGACCTCCCTTGTCTCTGGGCGAAGTAATTTTAATCCTAGGTTTATTCTTTCCCAACAAAAATCTTTTACTATACTCTCGTACTGTTCAAATATCCTTTCCGGAATATTAAATGGAAGCATCATAGAGAGATAATTAACTTGAGGCACCACAACCATTTTAGTAACATTAACCTTCCCCCCATAAGGATAATTTCAATGCTTTCCATTTGTCCATATTAGGTTTAATTTTGTTCAATGAGGGTTCAAAATTCTGAATTATTATTTTGTCAATATATAAACAGGTTTAAATTTCATGTTTATAGTTCAATTTTATGTTATATAAACAAAATAATTTTAATACAGTGCATTTTTTTTATTAATTCAACAGCACCCATGTTCAATCCACTTAAGTTTGGAAGGTGTATTGGAAGGTAACGCAGATATTTCTTAAGTGGGCATCCAGAGATATCGTCTCCCCTCCAAGCACCCCTTTTCTCCACTAGTTCTGTATGGAGCTCAACAGGAGGAATGGAGAGGTAGATAAAGGGGTTAGTCTCAAACATAATGTAATAAAAAATAAAGAGTAAATACAAGCGCCATGAAGGGTGTATTGAGTTCCAGCAGGCCTTGACTTACAGTAAAGGAATTGTAAGGCAGACATGCTAACAAAACAGCTTTACATTCCCAATTCCAAACCATTAATGGGCAACCTTAGAGTGACGACGGCTAAAAAAAACCTTAGCTATAAGCAGGAACGAAACATTGTGAAAAGCCAAGACTCCACATGAAGGTAAATTTGATCCTCCGCCTATCGCAGTAGATGCGTTCCAGACCCATCAGCGATAGGTGAAAATCCACGATACAGAAGGATCATATAATTTTTTTTTTAAGTTTAAGCCTTAAAATACCCCTCCCACATGCTTTAAACATATGTAAACTCATTAAAACACATATATCGGGCTATGTTAAATGTCGGGCTAAGGATATGAGTAACATAATAATAATAATAATAATAATAAAATAATAATTTTTAATATGTATACACACACACAACTTTCTCTCTATATATGTAATGGAATATATAAAAATTAAAACATATATGGCTCTTACACATTCTTTTCATCCTTCTTCATGTAGCATACTGTTGATTCATTCAAACCATAATGGCGAACGCCGTCCGCATAACGCTTTCCTTCCCGAAGCACATCCAGAAGTTATACCTTCTCCTGAATGGTCAACGTCTTCCATCGTAGGGCTTAGAACAAAACGAAAACAATCGGACCACAAACAATGTACGGGATACGCAGAGAATTGTGAGGCGTCGGAGGAAAATCCGCGATATAGTGGGGAATCGCTGTAATGTGAATTCTGCCAATTCTGGTTTTCAGCACCATGGACAGAAACCTGTCGTTTATAGGGACCTATTATGCCCATTTTCACTGTTCATACTTGGATTTTTATGGTCTGCTAGAATAGATTCACCCTTTTAATAGGTGATATCCTAGAATCCAATATATTATTGCAGGGCTGTTTTCATTTGATGTTAACCAAATGTGATATATTTATTTTTACTTTTGATATCTCGTCCTTTTCCCCTTATCTGATAAGAGCCGCTGTCCGCTGAGACAAGCTGGTGTGTTTTTACTGCTCACTGAAAAGTGGGTGGTGCGGACATTGTGTATTACATCACACTATGAGACAGTCACTGATTGGTGGGCTCTGAGGGGGCAGTGTGACCTGAAAATCATCCATCAATCAACCCAGGATGGGGGGCCAGCCCATCGCAGGGCACACTCACACACCATTCACTCACACATGCTCTCCTACGGGCAATTTAGCAAGTCCAATTAGCCTCAGCATGTCTTTGGAATGTGGGGGGAAACCAAAGTACCCAGAGGAAACCTCATGACGACATGGGGAGAACATGCAAACTCCGCACACATGTGACCCATGCGGAGACTCGAACCTGGGACCCAAAGGTGTAAGGCAACAGTGCTAACCACTGTACAGCTCCTGAAAATCATGAACCATTTTAAATATTGAAGTATTTTTGAAATATTTATTAATTTTAAATATTTATTAAATCAAAACATTGGGCAGTATACATGTTATAGGTACTTATTAATGAATAAGCAATATAATAAGATTCAATTTTGCTTTCACTACTTAAAGCGCCAGAACATCGTATTTGAAAAATTCAACAGCAATATCTCTTACCAGAAATCAGGAACAGGTTAAGAAAATCCACAGACTTCGTCGCGAGCAGTTTAATATACGAACTATTTCCTTCTACCCAACTCCACACACCAATAATATCACTGCGCAGCAGATATTGCCAGGGAGCTCGCGCTTGTGTCTAATGCGCAGTGATACGAGTAGTGTACTTCGATAGAAGCCCGACATTTCTACGGCTGATATTTCCAAACCTGAACAACTCCCAGCAGAACTTTGATGAATAGATAGCATTAAGGCCCCTCTAAAATATCTTTTTATAGTTTTGGGGTGAACCTCCCATTTAAACGAAGTACATGGTGGTGCTCATGAATTTGAAAGCCTAGATGCCTCATCTCGCTTTTCCACAACGAGTCAGCAGCGCCACCATCTTGGAGCGATAATTAGACATAAACAAGCAACATGTCAGGGTGTAGATGGAAAGATCTTTTAGCCATAACTTCTTTACTAATTAACGCATTTATATCTTACAATTATGTAGAATAAATTAACAAGCCCACCACTACTGCCCCCCCCCAAATTTATGTAGTATTGCTCATAGTATTCTCAACAAAAACTAATGCTAGTATCCCGTCAGTGTCACAGGCAAGTAAACATGTTATGTATCTTATTTGACCGTACCGCAGATTTTTTTACCTGTGAAATGTGGTTCCCTGTTTTCTAGTTTTAACATTCCTCATGTTGTTGCAGTTTCGAAAATAGTCGGTTCACTAAGTCATATCTATGAATCCTCTATTTCACAATTACCATGCCAACATCGCGTATCGCCCAAGGAGGCACACAGGGTTTCAAAGCTATGGCGGTGCTGCCTACGCTACTACCAGTCACATGACACAGGAGCTACCGAATACCCGCCAATCGGGAGCCGGCTAGATCAACCACGCCCACCCGTCACATAGAGGAGAGTGAGGCGAAAGAAGCGAATCAGTTTAAAAATGTCACCATTAACGCGGTATTTAGTAGTCTGGAGATATTTTACTTTAAGCAAGGCACAAAATAAAGTTGTAGTATTTGTAATAAAATTTGAAGATTAGCCATCCCCAAGGAGCTGACAGGAAAGCCAGGTACAGGTTTAGTCCTCCTTAATCAGCTTGTCGGTTACTAAATGTCGGCAAATAAGCTTGCCTTTTTCTGTGATTTTTTTTCAGTTTAATTGACACTTAAAGAAGTAATCTGAGACCTGAGATATAACATTAGCAACGATGGTCATTTTTTACACTCATGGATTTTAACATTGAGGACGTGTGTCACATGTCATTTTCACATAGAGGGAGTTTAATTGTTTTTATCTGTGTCTGTGTGTCAACATATGTCTATTTAGTTATGTCACTGAAATGTATGATTAGTATTGACATTTCCATAGACTACTATGCTTTAATAAAAATCTATGATCCTTTGGGAGTTGGGCAATAGAACGGAATTGTAAAGTATCAATAAGAAATACTATTAATGAAGTAGCCGCCATAACCTTTTGCTTTGTATGAAGTGTGCATACAAAACACAAATAATGCAGTTGTACTGTTATGTATATAATTTAAAAGGTATACTTGCCAGCAAAAGATTGAGTTAATAAAATTAAATGAAAAGTATTAAGACCCCTTGTCATTCATAGTATTATATACTTCTTAATTTTACAAAGACTTTTTTCCTATCATATTTTTTAGTTTTTGAAGTTGATAATCTGGAAAACTGCTGCCTGGGATCAACTATCCATTCTTGACTCTTGGAATAGGAATTGAAGTCGAATCAAACAGCCTTACAGCACCCTCTTGTGACATACAGTAATATGGAAAACAGAACAATTACTAACTGAACGCAACATCCCCCCTTTACTTATGTATTCTTCTTCCTGCAGCAGCACTGTCTTCTATAAAAGTCACGCTGTCACGATCGCGGTCGGGCGAAGCGGCGATCGTGCGGGCAGGCGTGGAAATAGCAGGCAGACAGGTGAAGTCGGGGCAAAACCAGGGATTTAATGGGCAAACGAGGACTGGAAAACGTAGCACACCTACAAACATCAATGACGGACAAGGGAAACCGGGGAGACCAGGACTTAAGTACACAGGACTAATCAAAGTAACCAGACAAAGCTGGAGACGATCAGGGAAATACATGTGGGTAATCAGGGGGCGTGGCACACACGAGGAGCGGACGAGCCGGGCATGACACACGCCTTACCTGTAACATCCATCCATCCATTTTCCAAACCGCTTATCCTACTGGGTCGCAGGGGGTCCGGAGCCCATCCCGGAAGCAATGGGCACGAGGCAGGGAACAACCCAGGATGGGGGGCCAGCCCATCGCAGGGCACACTCATACACCATTCACTCACACAAGCACACCTATGGGCAATTTAGCAACTCCAATTAGCCTCAGCATGTTTTTGGACTTTGGGGGGAAACCGGAGTACCCGGAGGAAACCCCACGACGACATGGGAAGAACATGCAAACTCCACACACATGTGACCCAGGCGGAGACTCGAACCTGGGTCCCAGAGGTGTGAGGCAACAGTGCTAACCACTGCACCACCATGCCACCCCCCATAAATTCATCCATCCATCCATCCATCCATTTTCCAAACCGCTTATCCTATTGGGTCGCGGGGGGTCCGGAGCCTATCCCGGAATCAATGGGCACGAGGCAGGGAACAACCCAGGATGGGGGGCCAGCCCATAGCAGGGCACACTCATACACCATTCACTCACACAAGCACACCTATGGGCAATTTAGCAACTCCAATTAGCCTCAGCATGTTTTTGGACTGTGGGGGGAAACCGGAGTACCCGGAGGAAACCCCACGACGACATGGGAAGAACATGCAAACTCCACACACATGTGACCCAGGCGGAGACTCGAACCTGGGTCCCAGAGGTGTGAGGCAACAGTGCTAACCACTGCACCACCATGCCACCCCCCATAAATTCATTTTTCCATTTTTATTTTCAATAATATTGATGTTAACTCAGCATCTTATTTTCAATGTTGAAAAAGTCACTTTATATCAAGGTTTCGCCACCATAAATTTTTCAATATTGAAAAAATGACCAAAAATCAATTCAGTTTCAATGCTGATAATTTAACACTGACCATAGTTCAATGCATTTAACTATACTTCAACGCTGAAACAATAATATGATGCTATCTGGGCTATGAATAATTATTTAAATTTATATACAGATTCCAAGCCCATATAGGTGATACACAGGTACGTAATGGGCGTCTTATGTCTGAGGTAGCCAGCTACTGTGTTTGATAACCCACCATCATAATAATAGTTTCCTTGCACTAGTATAAACCAATTGATCCCTCTTGCAATAACCTGTGGTATGAAACTGAATAAAATGTATCGTACCAGTCTTGGGGAAAACCAGTGAGAATCCACTGTGAAACAGCACTGCGCAAATTCTCATGTGTTCCTAATGACAAGGGCAAGACTGGTAATCAAATTAGCCTCTCAGCAGGAGTGTTAGTGTAAAAGCAGGGCTTATTGACACAGATAATAAAGCTTGTTAGAATGCGTAACATAATTATTTAGCTGGGCCCAGAAGAGGTGAGAGCTCCCCTAGTGGCTACAGGAGTGCATTTTCCCCAAAGCAGGTATAATGGATGGTGGTCTTATTGCTTTTAGACCACAACTTGGGATAGAAGAACAAATCAAATTATTTTCCTCATTTAATATTCAGATTTTAATTGGGCTTAAATTTTAGAGCACAGTGTGTTCTAGGATGGTACGTTATGGATATTAGTCTCTACCACATTCTAACGCTATAAATCCGGACCTTTTCCTATGTTTGATTTGGTGGCTGCCAGGCGTTCTGAGTAGTATAGTGACTATGGTAGGCGGTGTGATTCCCTAAGGAATTTTTTGTTCTGTTCTGTGTGGCAAATACATATAATGCTGACATTTTTCCTGGAAGATTTGGGATTTTTCATCCCGTGCCTTAAGGTATTTCTCTCCAGCTCTAGGGAGTCTCCCCCGAAAACACCAGTCACTCACTAGCCTTAGACTTATGCTTGCTGACTTATTCAACACCATGAAGGATTACCAGAAAAACAGAAACCTATTAAAAGGCTGCACCATATCATGATATGCAAATAAACATCCAGCATCATTGTTTCACAGGGAAGTACATTATTTATTGATAATTATAACCCTAACCCTTACTTCTCAGCTTGACAAACATAAGGTGCGGTGTGTGAACATGTGAACTGGTTGAAATGCAAGTGTCTCACAGTCAATGCATAAGACTTGAGAGCCCTGACTTTACTTATATAGCCCACAACATGTTTATGATTCATAAATAAATCTGGCCAGCAAATCGGTCTTTCATTTTCCACAGAATAAAAAAAACGATAATGTTATCCCGCTGATAATTGCAGGCGCGTTTCACCCCCGGCACTGGCTGGAGACACAGGCAAAAGGCATACAATCTTATTGAGGTACAAAAATTATTCCATCTACTCTGCACTTCTGCATAACTTCCATCATAGTGCCAGTTTTTGCCAGATCAAATCTGCAATCAGAAAATTACTGCATACATGCCTTTATATTACGGTCAAGCGGAGAGTCAGAGCAGTTTCCATAGAAACAACGTAAACAAACTTTACCGTTTGAAGCACAACAAACTCTGAGTGAAAATGGCGCAGAGGTGAGTAGCTTGTTAGCTCTCCAAAATGTCTTTGAATTCTTCAACTGATGTTGTGCTACTTCGATTATTTAGCCTTTTATACTATAATGACATAGTAAATGTCTATAATACAATAAAAAACATTACATATTTTTTTAATATTACATATTTTTTAACGTCATTTAAAGTGCAGTGGTTTTTATTGCTACTGTGGTTGCTAATATTTAAATAATGACAGACTATTTGGTTAGTAAATTCATCTCAAACATGCTAGTTTAGTAGGGCTTCCCAACCTTTCGATGTCCGCGGATCGGTTTCCGTCGTAGAAAAGTGTCACGAATCGGTAAGACGGCGGTATAATTTGGGGGTTCTCACGCCGAGCGGCGGGAGATTGAAGGTGTATGCGGACATGCGGGGCTAATGGCGTATTTCCGTACATCAATACGGGCAGCTTTCTTTCCAAAACGGCGCGATCCCCTAATAAACGGGTCGGCTGGCTCCTCTACCCCCGGTTGTCTGCCGCCCGGTGCAATACTCCGCGCGGACGGTACCGGAACCCCGACCGGAAGTTGGGACCCCCTACTGTACAGGGTGGTAGGTAAATTGTTAAAAAAAATTGGGGCATTACTTTCGGAGTAGGCTAGATGCTTCTAAGTTTATCATTACATCTCTTTACATTGTTACACAGGATTAACACTTTCAAATATTCTTAGCTTGGTTAGTGTTAACTCAGTTCTTGGTAGTATTCATCTGGGTATTCATTTGATGTGGAGCACAGTTGTTTTGTATTTGATTCTAGTTATAATTTGGTGACATTACTGTTTAATATGATATTGCACTTACAGTATCGTGCATTTTACAGTAGATTTTTTTTGCAATCTTGCTCGCTGTTTCTTTTATTCTTTCTTTTTTATATATGTGAACCCTGTAATTATTTATTATAATAATTGTAACAATTGTATTTTCTGTATGGTTGAAGAATTTCCAGCTCTTTATTTATTTTATTATCTCTCTTAAGTGCTGGTTAATCTCTCATTTATTCCCCAGAGAGCGAATTGAGAGAGCTGATCGATGGACCAACACCCAACACTGGGAAGCCTGGAACCTGTGGGATGAAGTGATCAACTGGGGAGAAGGTGTGGAGGAGTTCTCACCAGTGACACTCCCCACTGTCCAGGCTGGGGGGGTTAAGGGGGGATTGGGGGGGTCTACCGATTTGGGTAAGGGAGGGGTTAGTAAGGGAGGGGAGAGTGTGGAAAACGATGGACTGCTAGCCAGCACTAGTATTTCATCTCAAAGTCTTCAGAGTAATTACGGCCTTTCATCTGAAGACTGGGAAATTTATAAAACTTGCTACCTTAACAAAAAAAAGAAAGTCAGGAAGGACCGGACAAGCCGGGGGGAAAGTGAGGTAAGGGGGCAGAGTAGTGAGGAATATGTGGAGGTACCAGAGTGGGGAACATTTGAGGGGAAGGCCTCCAGGGTTGTGATGGAGGGGACAGAGGCTGGTATTAGTATGATGGATATGCTAAATGGAGGTGAGGAGAATGTATGTGAGGTGGGAGTGAATGTGGAGGAGGTTAAGGGAGGAGGAGGGAGAAGTACAGGGAATGCTGTGGAGTATGTAGTGTCACAAAGAGGCAGAACTTGGCTAGAACCCATCCAGGAGGAAGAACTTGAGGAAGATGAAGAAACAGATGAGGAGCTTCAGGAAGCAGAAGACACTGATGCTGCCACAGTGGACAGTTGGCAGTGCATGGCGGCATATGTAGCCAGAATATGGCTGCAGACTTTACAGGAAGATGGACCTGAGGAAAATGAAGAAGCTGATGTGGTATTCCAGCAGGCAGAAGATGCTGATGCTACCACACTGGTCAGGTTTCAGTGTATGGTGGCATCTGAAGACAGATCACAGCTACTGACTATACCAGAAGAAGGACCTGAGGAAGAGGACGAGACTGAAGTGATGAAGACAGATAAAACAAAAGAAGATGCTGATGCTGCCGAGAAGATCTACAGTGAAGAAGAAGTATCATTCCATGTGAATGCCGAAGATCATTCTGAAGATGATACTGAGAAGAGCCACAAGAAGAAGAAGAAGAAGATGAAGTGGTGCTTCTTCTGCTGTCCCCTGCCCTTCAGAAGAAGTAGCAAGAGGCAGTAATTATAAGGCTGTGAATTCAGGTTTAGAAATGACTTAAAGCAGTAATATAACTACATTATTGACACCTTCACAATGCACTGTAATGCATCCATAAATATATTATAGACATGGGTATAAATATTGAAGAAAAAAAAGCATAACACATTATAGCCATGTTTATTATGGATTAATGGCCGATATAATGTATTATGAAGATATTTATTGTGCATATATAGATCAGAGCATTCATAATGCATTATCAAGATAGCTATAATGTGCTATGCCTTTGTATAAGTATTTACAGCCGTGTTTTTAATACTTTTATAAATGATTTATAAGGCATTAATTGGGTATGTATAATGCAGTTATATGACTGCTTTAAGTAAAGTTAAGTAAAGTGTTTATTTTCTTTTTCTTAGAATACCCGTGTTAGAGCCCTGCATTTGGACTGGGATCCCGCGGGACCCAACGGAAAGAGATACTGTTTAAGTGTTAATGTAGCTATAAGATACGACAGGATAAGATATGCTAAATTAAAATATAAGATAGGCTAAGACGAAATATATTAATATAAGCTAAGTTGAAATATAATAAGATAAGATAGGTTAAGTTGTATGATAAGATAGGCTAAGTTAAAATATAATAAGATAGGTTAAGTTAAGATATGACAAGATAGGTTAAGATAAAATATGATAGGCTAAGTTAACATATGATAAGATAGGCTAAGTTAAAATATCATAAGATAGGCTAAGTTAAAATATGATGATAGGCTAAGTTAAAATATAAGATGTGGTAAGTTAACATATGATAAGGTAGGCTATGTTAAGATAAGAGATTTGCAATAAAACATATTTACTTTTCAAACTTTGTCTTTGTCATCTCTTCAGTGTTGTGTCTGTCTTTGATAATTTTGAATTGTTAATTTATATCTGAGACTCTCCTAAATGTCAATAAGCAGAGACGGAGGAATGGGAGGAAGGTACAGTTAAGTATAAATGATAAAGTATCAAAATCACAGTGTTGCCTTATTTTGACGCAGAGAAAGTAATTTCAGTGTTACTACCACATATGAGTTAATGGCTGTAAATGTTGGTGTTAGAAGTGCCGGTAAATAATGCGGCGTAAGTTTAACTCCGGTGTGTTTCTGAAAAACGCACAGCCTTCTGCCTACTGTCATTCGTCGCACGTGTAGGAGGCTATTCTGGTAAGTAATAGGTAAAGTTGTCATTTAACGTAATGCTAACGTGCATTACCAGTTAGTAAGTGTTTTACTATATCACACACCTTACGTCCTTTATAGTTTTAGTCCGGTGCACACTGTATCCATGCTAACTAGCTAGCTAATGTTAACATGACGCAGTACAGTCTTCCAGCTTGGGGATTCCCACCCCTGTCCGCGGCCAGTATTCCACAGGGGGTTTGCGGAGGTGTTGGTTGCAAATGCAAACGATCCCTTCATGTTCATGTGTTGTGTTCTAATGTGTAAATAAAAGATAACTATCAAATTCAATGTTTATGTCCTATTATACTAGATAAGACTGTAAAATAGTTTGCCCTGCATATGGATGCCATGCAGTCAGAGTATGATCAAGACAGGGTGTGAGTGTGGAAAAAAGACAAATGTAACAGTATTTGAGGGAAGAGTGTGAAGGAGGGAAATGTAGGGAGAAGGAGGTTCCTAGGAGCTCTGAGATGTGATTGGCTGTAATAAATCTGGAATATAGCTATATGACATAGTTTTTGATAAAACCAGCATTTATTTTTTAGGTTTGTCGAGCTCCGTCAAAACAATTAGAACGAGTCCATTATGTAACTGGAACCCCTCTCACATGTAAACACAGTGACACGCTACAGCGTTGGTTTGTTGTCTGAGGCTATGATACTGACCACAAACACATTCTCAAATTTCACTGCACCAATCATAGCATATGCAGGCAGAAAAACGATAGCAAAAAACATTCAGCATAAGACTCTAAAACCGTCTGTAATGTCTGTGTTTATCCAGTGGACCATAAATTAAAATAAGCTTTCCTATTTCAGTTTCTTTCAGATGTTATAAAGTAGTAAATAAAGAATCATATTAATTAAACCATGTATTACTGACTATCAGACAACTTCAACAAGTTACCAAATGGATGCAAAATCAAAGATATTCATTTGCGCCTGGCACTAACCATGTATTCCTTCACAGTACTAAGCCATAGAAAGGGCCCCAATGAAACCCCTGCATTCCTGCATCGCAGATACTCTAATCTCAGCATTTATAAGATTATATTTGTACTACCTGCCAATTTTTATATTAGATGAGACTAAAAATTGAGAAATATCTATATGCAGAAGTAGTTTTTCCTGATAAGAAGGATAATATCAAGACTGTCAGCATTTACAAATCGAATTATGACACATCTGAGTAGCCCAGACTGTCCGGAAAACAAAGCCGTACAGCATATGTGGCTGACTAATGTACATACAGTGTAATAAGTTTATAATCAAATGGATAGAAAAACGCTCAATAATAGACAGGATTCAGAGGGTAAATAAGGTGCATCATGTGGAAGAGAAGTTAGGTGGCGTTGGGGTGCATTGTGAGTTTCATCTGGTAGCTAGAAGGGAACAAAAAGGGCTTTTGGGGGGGGGGGGGGGGGGGGGGGACTTCTCCGGCGGCTACATCGCTCTACCTTTTTTTTTAAATGATTTATTTTAAAAAAAATCTTTTCTCCTTACACTATAATGGCAAGTTTAGGACTAATACAGTACAGTCATAGCCAGTGTCAAGGATTCTATGCATTGCTACACAGAGACAAGTCCAGATATTGAGCCCAAGGCTAAAATTGTGGTTTACTTACAAGTGCACTTTGCTGGGCAGTGGGGGTGTTTGTCCTTCTCTGCTCACATTTTCCCCTCTTATCCTGTCTTCTCCTCCGCAGCCCTTCCTCCTTCTCTCTGTTGCTCCTATATTCCCTCCCCTCCAGTCATCTATGTTCTCCTTCCTCTGTGGTCTCTCCTCTTCTCCCATTCTTCAGTTATACTGTCTTCTCCGCTCTTCCTGTATCCCTCCTGTCTTCTGCTCCTGTCATCTCTTCTCCAGTCATCCCCTGCTTCTCAGTCATCTCTGCATCTTTTCTCTCATTTGTTTGCTTATTCTTTGATTGTTTGTGTTATTCGTTAACCCACCACCCAATGCTGGATGAGTCTTGATGTTTTTTGTTCTTTTTAAAGTTAGGCTTCTTCCTGTTTTTTGTGCCATATCTTCTGCCCTCTTCTGGTTGTGGCAGTGCATGACACGGCTGGAAAAATAGGGTTTTTTACAACACACACATCAAAACCAAAAGGATCAGGATGGATCCAAAATAAACAGCAAATGACCAGGAATGAACTAAATGATGGAATAAACACAACTAGAGAACTATATACATACATACATACATACAACATACAGCTATAATGAAGCATCAAAGAACAGAAGCAGAACAGGCACTTAAATACACAGCTAACAAGACACAGTGCAGGACAGTGAGAATCATAACCAATAACAAGGACTGAGGGCAACCCAGGAACAGGTGTTACAGTTAAACAGCACTGGTGAAATCAAAGTGACCTTTCAGCCACATGGTCAGCTCTGCATCGCCCTCTGCTGTTTGCATTAGAAGCTGCTTGAAATTCCCACTCTCCTTACCAACACCTCGAAAAGCCAGGCCTTGCCGTGCCAAGTACTTAGCTCCAGAAGATTTTTCCTCACTTGCTGCTGCTCTTTCCAGCTCATCTGAAGGTTGAATATTAACAGGATTGATCTTCTGAATCCATGTCATCAGTGCTAATCTGTGGCACTGCCTGTCTTTATGTGCACTGAATTTCCCCAGTGCCTTTTCCAGTTTCACATGCCAGTCTTCACAAGAGCTGAATGTGTCTTTCATGCCAGTTTAGACATTTGTGTTACAAATTATTTTGCACAGTAGAAACAAAGAACCCCCCTTAAGACGAGGGGGGGGGGGGGGGGCTGTAAGGGAGCCCAGTGTGATCTTTAAACCATTTCTCCTGAAAGCAGGGTCTCCTGTTTGATAGACGTGACATTTACATTTGGCTGATTTGGTGAAGGTCCAAGCTCCTCCCCCCTCCTCCCTAATACACCTTCATCTTCACCTGCCTGTCTGCTCTCTCTCTCTCTCTCTGTCATTGACTCACACTCAGTCTCCCTGATTAAATGCTGTATCTGAAATACACACCACAGGCCAAACTAAGAAGCATATTAAACTAACATCAGGATCAGGCTGCTGTGACGTCATTATTCACTCTTAACCATCAATATTTGCTCCTTTTCTCACTCCCCTCCATGTCGCCTGCATTCTCTGCCGTCAGCAGCCTCTTGCTGTCTCTCCCTCTTCATCTTTACTCTCAGCACAGCAGAGTTTACATGAAAGCAGTTATCAGTAAACAAGTGGTGCTTCTTGGCATGATGCTCAGGAATGGATTTCTAAGGATTTGTTACCTGAATGAGAATGATTAATATATGAAGAACCTTTGACTCACATACTGTATACGTCTATCATCTGACTGGCACTAATTATCTCACTGTCTGTACTTACTTTCCTGCTTTTCTGTGGTTGCCCAAAACCTCACGATTGTCACACTTCCTCTTCATGATGACAAGCTACTCACTGTGAATAAAAGTTGACTGTAATAAAACTACCTGCATTTACATCACACATTAATAACGCAAAATGCCTTAAGTAAGCAAGTATAGCTTTCTACAGTAATGGAATATAAAATTAATTAAACCTATTACTGTCTACAAAATAACACATTCAGCACTGTATCAGACTTTACATCAGCTTTCTGACCATTATAAATATACCTGAGTGAGCACCGTTGTTAGTTTCTAGGAGAATGTGCAGTTAATAACATTTCCAGGTAATTTAACCAGCGTAACTGCACATGAGGCAATTATTATAATTATAAACGTAGTAGGGGTAGGGGGCGCTATAGAGCGAAAGGGTGACTACGCCACTCTGTAACTGTCGCTAAGACGGTTATTTTATAATCACCTTTTGCTGGTTTGATTTAATATAGAATGTATACTGTGAAATGTATGTCAGTGCCCTCTGCTGACTATTTAATTGATCCGTGTTAACCCTTGAATACATGGTTAGGTGACGGAATAGGGTAGGAGTAAATGCATGCTGGGAGATTCATGGAGTCAACTTGTGGTTTGTCGGCTTGTCACGGCAGGATCTGTAATAACACCTAAGCATTTGGTCAGAAGGCGCACACGGTAATTTATATTTATTGTATTTACTTGTTGTCTTGTATTGAAAAGTGGAATTGCGGTGATGTATGAGCCGCTGTTTAGCGGTAATATCATGGATCTTTTAGAATGTCTTGTAAGATTAAATGTAATGCAGGAATTTAATAATATGTTTATTTTATAGTTTTTCACGGTGTCTAGAAGAATAAAGACGGAATAAACTTCAACATCTGTCAGGCGTATGTTTTCTGTACCAGATGAAGAACTTTGGGAGCTGTTATGTCTTATATAGTAAAGGTAACCTTACAGTAAATGACGTCTGCTGTCATCTGACGCTATATAGAAAATGTAATTAAATAAGATTAAATTTACCTTCTGCGAGGGGCACCCTAATATAATGATATATAAAATAATTATAATATAATATAATTATATAATTATAATAAATATAATATAATTATAATATAATAATACACTGCTGTCTGTCTGCCATACAATAAATAAAAGGGGGAATTGGAATTGCATTTGACTATGGAGAGAATGGTTGTCTATGGTGAAAGAGGTGTGGAAATTTTTACTAATTCACATAAGGGACAGCATAAAGGGTTGTTTAATTCAGTATCAGAGGAATTCATATATTTGTGTGATTATGATAATCACACTATTATAACTTGATAGTACATCTCTTGAATTGAACTAATTACAGTGTCATGTATAACACTGCACTTTTTAATACATTGTTTGGCAGAACAGACTGCAAAACTGTAGTCTCAATGGAAAGCTGGATGAAATTCCTAGGGTGGCGTAGTCAGCTGTCCACTGAGTCTACAGTTTTGTAGTTCGGTCTGTCACAGTCTGGCGCAGTTGACAGGATCATCGTCCTGAGAGCAGAGACGCGTGTTCAGTGTGAATGACTCTTCAGTTGTTTTTCTATTTTTAATTACCTTTTTATTCCTATCCATGTCTTTTTTTCTTTTTGTATGCTCATTATTCAGCCAGTACAGCTGTTTTTATTGTAGTCGAAAACAACAGTGAGTGCTAGTCACTGGCAAATCCCTTGGTTCCCGGTTCCACTCCATCTGTCCTCTGGTGGTCCCCTTGAGCTGTGGACCCCTTTCCAGTGTTCTGCAGCCAGATCCTCCTGAGCCGCACGGAAGCGGAAGTTGGCAAAGTGAGATGCGGCAGTAGGCCTATGCATGCAATTGACTGGAGTATGGAGAGTAAAGCCTTTCGTTTTCTTTAATAAAAGTTGTCCTTGTATTTTCTCATATGCGAGAACATCACAACTGCCACTGCACTTGTTGATGTGTAAGTGTGCCCTATTCAAACAATAAAGAGAAACTACATGCAGCACTGAAAAACTATTCCATGCCCAAAAAAAATGTAAACATTCTTTTTATATCAGAAGCTAGTCTCTGACTGAAATTTCTATAAATCTTTATATGAACTGATAGCAATTAACCTAAGAGTGCATGCTTGGATTTTAGTATCTGCATGTACTGTGGAACTAAAAAGAATCATAATCAACATATATAATTACGTAAATGAAAAACAAATACGTTGCATTTTCCTTAATAGTTTTGCACGTTGCCATAATTTATATTTAATTTAAAGTATGAAGCACCCAAGCAAAGTTTATGTTGAAATAATACTCAAGATTCTTAAGTCTTAGCTCTGGCACAGTGGTGGATCTAGAAAATTTTACATGGGGTGGCAAGAGATTTTAACAGAGTGGCATGGAGGTTCAGTGAGAAACCGACTATCATTCAGAATCGTGGAGCTCAGGAGCATACTTACACTGAAAAAGTGACAATTTATCTAAGCATTTGGACTCTCATGGTTAAAACAATGCTGATTGTACTTTTCATTATCACTGACCAGTTGTTTTTCTTTGTTGTGCTGTGCAGCAGAATGTTTCACAAACATATCCAAATTAAGAGCCTTTGCACGCTGATTCTCAATGCTCAGCAGAGTTTCCAGGTCTGCGGTGTTCATGCCCTATTGTGCTATTTTGAAAACATAGTTTTGGGTAAATATTAGGAGGTCATGGGTTGCGGATTTTTGGGCTGATTTCATAATGTTATACAGCAGCAGACTGCAAGGGGAAAAAGAAACTAATTATTATCAGTGCAAGTGGCTCCTAATCCTGAGTAATGCTGGATCTCTAGCCACCTAAAGTAAGAGACAGATGCACACGGAAAGCAGGGCTGCCGACTACCATGCATCTGGCATGACTTTCACGCTCTCAGACACTCACGCAAGGAATCTTCCACTATATTATTCCACTATAAGCCTAAATGTAGCTACATCAGAAGCGTTGGTGTAGTTTGCATACCCTACATACCATTTAGAACAGGGGTCACCAACATGGTGCCCACTGGCACCAGGATGCCCCCAAGAACCACATGAGTCACCCACGGACCTGTTCTAAAAATACCACAACTCACCAGTGGGCAGCGACTAAAATTTAATTTTATCTTGTTGCTATTCTTCTTTAATCACATTTGTATTTATATAGATTTGAAAATGACAATATCCAAAAAAGCATTTAAAACGTGTTTATTCTACATGAAGTTTAGATAAGTTTAGGTAAAGTCTGTTCTGGTAGCCTTTGTATGGCTCAGTACCCGTGAAGTAGCTCTCAGTTTCAAAAAGGTTGCTGACCCTTGATATATAGTATACCCCAATCTTGGGTGATATATCCTAATCAGTAAAATAACAGTCGGCTAAATTCCGCATAGTGATCTCATTAACTGCGTGTTGTTGCTGAAATACATCACACAGACGTCGGGGGAATGTCAAATCATCAGAATATGTAAGATTTATACATTTGGTTAAGTTGAACGCATTTGCTGTTGAATGCAATTCCTATCACATTAACAATTACTGGTTGAAAAATTGCTGTTAGTGTCTTAAATCATACTGCTGTAAAAGTAAAATTTACAAGAGAAATCAATATGCTTAGAATATGGGTTAAGATGGAAAATAATTTTTCCATCCCAATCCCAATCATGTTGATGCAAATTTACAGCAGTGTGGATTCTCAGAAAAAAAGGTTCTCTGACATAAAGATCAGCAATACAGTGCAAATAACATTTAATTTCACATTTATACAAAAAAGGACAGGGCATTTCGATGATAAAATCTGTAGTGAACAATAAGTCGCATCAAAACAAAACCTGGAATTCGGTCATGCTACCTTAAGGTTAAACATTACTTTGTGAGACCACATTATAAAGGCAAAGAATGTCTGCAACAACAATTTTGGGCCCAAATGTTTGAGTGGGCGATCATAGTCAAATAGTCAGTTGTTTTGTGCAAAGTTCCTTGTTCTGAAATAAATACTTTCTGCAATAGCTCATCCAAACATATTCACACAGTCTTTATCGTTCAATGTGTAGAAGAACTGATCATTCTTCTCGTAGGCGCAGGTAGAGGTCAATTGCCTTATAAGCATCCAGAGGAACATCAAGACCATTCTCTGCCATGACAGAGGTGCACAACGTGAAGACATCATCATCACAAGCAATGTCACGTCTGTGAATGCAGTCATTTTCACAGTGGTTGACTTCTTCCTCTGGAATCTGGCACAAATAGTCCTGTGTGTTCTATAATTCTGGCACCAAATACATGACATCGGGACGTCTGTGGGGGACATGGTGGTTTCCTGAGGGCCGAATAAGGTGACAACTATGATGCTGATGTGGCGCGGGGTGAAAATGAGTCTGACACCCCTGTTTTAAGAGATCCGTGTTTTTCTTGCTGCCAGCATCTCATAAAAAGGGTCAGCGCTCACAGCAGCAGTGATGCTCTGTATCCACTTGTCCTTCTCCTCAGGGGTTGGCGCCGAGATGCGGTACACCACATGATTGCCCTCTACCAGGCGGCCGTCCGCCTCCGTTTTGCAGGCTTTCATCAGCTGTCTGCTGTTGTTAGGGATGTACAGTTCAAAGCAGTTAGGCTTCCTGAGATCCTTCACCTCACGGATGCTCAGATTCTCCAGCAGAATGATCACCCTGGGTTTCTTATCCGCAGTATGTTTAAAGTAGTAAAGGCAGTTATCCATCAGGATGAACCACCTCCTTTTCCATGTTTTCACCCGTCCTCCTCCCATTTTGAAGAGCCAACCCTCTCTGTCAGGGTTGAAGAAGGCATTGTTCCCATTGTCTTCAGGAATCTTGAATGGCTCATTCTTTATGCTCTTATAAAGATTTCGGAGGAGATCATCTGGCAGGTTGCCTCCATCATTGATTCCTCGATTCATGGAGATGAACCTGTCCACACTGGGCTTGTCTCACACATTTGGATTATGAAGGCTAGTGTTTAGCATGATTATGGAAAATGAAAGTACATAGCAAGTGTCAATGTTCTGGAAGACTCCAGGATTACATTGACAGTACCTCTGCGCAAAGGCCTCCATCATACTGTCAATCTTTTGTGCTTCTCCTGGCAGACGGAACTGCCTGAGAGCCTGTACCAGGTTGAACCCTACGAATTCATGAAGCCCAAGAAATGTTTGGAGGACTTGGATATTGAAGTCGTCTCTCTCACCCAGGTAATCCCCAATGGCTGTTTTGTTCAGCCCCTCTCCCTTGTATAGGAGCTGGGCGATGTCCTCAGACGTGTGCCGGAGAAGATTGTTTTGTACCATGAACAGGATACCCTTCTTAGGGTCCATGTTGAATTTCTTTCTTCCCATGGCGACATGCCTATTCTTTTCTAAGATTTGGCTGCGTTTGGTGCTGGATTCAAGGACCTCCACTTCCATGAGGGCCTCTCTCAGCGCCTCCCGCAGCCTCTGGATCTCCAGCAGAAGGGCTCCTTTCCTCAGCCGGATGTCCTCAAGTTCAGAGTGCTTCTCTGGACTCAGGTCCATGGAGACTGCAGCAGACAGGAAAAGGAGATCGTCAGCGGGTGTGGAGCTCAGCAGGTTGGCCATCTCTGCCAGTTTGGTTGTTGGTTCAACTCCCATGGCAGAGTAATCGTAACATTGTTAAGCCCTTGAGCAAGTCCCTTAGACCCAAGTGCTCTGACCCCAAACTCTCATCACTTCGGACAAAAGCATTTGCTGAATATATGTAATCCCAAAGGGCAGTTACAGAAGACCCCAGGACCGGAGTAACGTGGGAAGCAATTACTGACGCCTGGAAGCTTTGGGGCATGCAAATAAACTGCATCCAAAGGCAAATGGCTAATAAAGAATGCTCTGAATGCCAGGCATTCGTCCAGCAGTGAGATCGTAGAGATAATGAATAAAGATAAAAAGTGTGAATAAAGATAAAACATTTTGATTGTATTTGCGAAGCGATGCTGGATGTGCTGAGCTCGCCGGGAAGGTCATGTGGTCCGCATTCCCTCCCCATGCACACGTGATCAGCTCAATCACACCGAAATTGTCGGTTTGCTGCCCTTCAGGGAAACAATCTAAAGGGTGTTACGGGAAAAGTAATCGATGCAAGAGCCAATGATGTTCTCCTGGTGCCTACCCTTGTTTATGTTATCGTTACTGACACAAACAATGATGAACGATAATAAGCATTTATAAGCCATGATGACCGCACCATTAATGTGGAGTTGCACTAACGTCTGTTTTTATAGCTAACCAGCAAGTCAACCTCTCACCCTGGTAATGCAACAGCGCCGGTTAAACAATACGTTTACACAGAGTGCTTGTGATCAGTGGCCTATACTACGAATCAGGGTTACTGGCTTATCGAGGTAACTTGACGGATTTAAGGTACCACAGTTTAAATGAACTTCATATTTGTTCATCGGGATGTCTGAATCGGTGCTAATCAGTACTACGATGCCAGTTATGCAATGTAGTTTTGATAAAACTTTTCTGTCATTTAACATAAGAGGAAAAAAATAATTATACTGTAGTCAAATTGGCTGATATAAAATCGTTTAAAACTGTGACAAATTTTGCCTTTTTTTACAGTGTATACTTCCAGTCACAAGGTAGCAGATACGGATTTCTGAAATAGCAAAGATAAAGGTCAATGAATAATATCCCTCATCTCTTTTAAAACTATAGGTACGATGCTGTTTTGATATGCTGTCTAGGGTTGGAGTGTAACAGTATTCACGGGAAAGGGGAATGGGATAAAGGGACAAACAGGGTGAGGGCAAGAAGGGAACACCAGTGGACAAAGGGATATTTTTTGTATTTTCATTTTTTTTCATGTATAATACTGACACTGAACAAATAACCCGGTGCAAAAGACTTTGGGAGTGACCACAGCCAAAATAACAAACAAAATCCCCAACTATCAAGTGCGACCCACAGCTAATCTCACCTAAGTGCAAAAGAAAAGGAAACCAAAAGACAAACACTCCACCTCACTCCCTGACCAAATAAACAGAGTCCAACACACACTTGCAAAACAAAATAGCAGTCACTCCCTATGCAGCAATACAATCACACATACATAACTTACACACAAGTCAAAGCAACAAGGGGGCTAGTGAAGACGTAAACCAAAGGAAACCAAGGGGGGAGACAGCAAGCCAAACTGAGGTCGCGGGGGGGACCGGAGCCTGTCCTTGGAACAACAGGCGTAGGCAGGAACCAACCCTGGGCAGGAGTCAACACTCTGCAGGGCGCAAACACTCACAACTCAGATTTGCCAATTAACCTACCCTGCACACTTTTGGACTGTGGGAGGAAACCGGAGCCCCTGCTGGAAGTCTTTCCCCATTCACCAGATTATATTGCCAGAAGACTGAAAATTAGATATCAAATACTAGAGTGACATAAAAACAAAAAACAAGTTTGCTTGTAATGAGACGCAAAACAGAAGATTATCTCTTTTTATATTTTGAGAAAACATTTTAACATTTATCCAACCGGTCAAATGGTTTAATACTTCATACAGCAGCATTTCTAAACTCATTCCTCAGCCCACCAGACAGCTCCACGTTTTTGCTCTGTCCCAGATCCCTGCATGCATGAACCAAACAGTCACCTTTTACTGCTGTGCTGAGAGCTTGGACAGAGCAAAACTGTGGATCTTTGCAGTGGGGTCCAAGGACTGGGTTGAGAAACCCTGGCATAGAGGAGACTGCAGTGAGAGCCAAGAAAAAAAGAGATTAGAGAGGAAGGTAAAATGCTTCTATTAGCATGGCAAATAAGCTGCAAGTACAGACCCTGTGCTTCCATTACAAACAAAAAGCCTGTATGACCCTCCTAAACACACAAGTCAGATTAACTTAACCAGGGGAAATAAGCATAAAACTTGGCAAAGACTAGACTATGAAAAGGGAAGGTGAACATCATACTTACACAAACTTCTGCTAAAGCAAATGGACAAACCCCTTTTAACTGAATCAAGTTACTTAAGAAAATTAATAATTAAAAAATGAATAATACAAAAATAAATCAATAAAAATTAAGAAAAACACAATCATGCTTTGAACTAATACTGCAGTCAGTCCTAAATATTCCCATGACATTCTTTTCGTCACGATGCACACTCGGTACATACTGGTTGAAAACCATTTATAATCCTTCATGTACCAGTCTATGATGGAGCACCCCAACCTGGGCCGCCCATCCAACATGGCAGATTTCTGCCTCCTGGCCCCGGAGACTAACAGACCAACCTCTGGAAACAGGGAACCAGGGGGACATGGGCCGCTGACTGGATGGGCGACCAGAATCAGGTGAAGCAGAAGGTAGACTCCACAGTAGAGGACCGAGGAATGTAGACCAAAACCAGGGAACCTGAAGTGGCAAGAACACAAACCAGGACAGACATATAAAACCCAAGCAAAGGCATCAGTGGCACAGCCCACCAGCTTGTGAAAGATGGCTACCTGGCATCATGAATCCCTTAATCAAAAACCTTTGTGATGGCAACTTTGCCACCCAGGACTGATCCCTTCTAAAGACCTCAAGTTTCAATGCAAGGTTTCCGAAATGTTTTGAAACATTAGTCCATGTGACTGCTGTGGTATTGTTCCAGGCAGGGAAAACAACTTAGGAGAACATTTCCGTGCATGTTGGGTGTTTGTGGTACTGTTGGGCTGAGGGGGTAATTGAGTGACTATTAACCTTTGAAATCCAATTATATTATTTAAACAGATTAGTAGTTAGACAGTGTGATTTAGATGAGGATAAGGATGTTTTATTGTCATTACAAAACGTGTTCTATATGAAGGGAACAAAATGAGGCACTCAGATCCGGTGTATTAGCAATAATAAAATAGAAATAAAATTGAAAGAACAATACAATGAATAATATGGTATAATAAATAAAATAAAATAGAATAAAGACATTAAGATAGATTCCATTAGGAGAATTTAACCATGGATGTAAAGTAAGCAGGTGTGAGTGTAGCAGAGATTACTGAGGTCTGTGTGTAATAAAGTATATGTGACACTGGCTGAGGAAGCAGCAACGTGTGTGTGTGCAAAGTCACAGTAATAACCTGCAGCACTGAGGGATCTATTGCAGCGAAGCCCTGACATGTAACACTGGTGATGAATAGCAGTGTTAGATATAGGTATAGTGAGGTACTTATAATTATAGTAGGTGTAGGATCAAGGTCTGGATTAGATTTACATACTGGGCAAATCTAGGTTATACATACACACACAGGTTACATATGAATTTAAATTTAGGGGCAGTGTGTAGCTCGGTGGGCTTTAAGGAAACACAGACTACACATGGAACAGCAATGACTGAGCTGGGGAACGCAGTGAGGGCAGGCATATTTATACACAGCACACTAATCAGCAACAAAACAGGGGTACAGGGTTAGGATGGAGAACTATAATGGGATACAGGAGAATTAGGAGGGTTACAAAGGGCCAGCAGCGACCTCTGCTGGCATGAGTTGGAGGAGACATGAAAAAATAAGAGATTACAGATCATGACAGGAGCAGCAAGCACAGCAACAGTGGGGTCATGCTCAATTATCACACCACATATATAAGAACATAACATAAGAACATAAGAACTATACAAACGAGAGGAGGCCATTCGGCCCATCAAGCTCGCTTGGGGAGAACTAAACTAATAGCTCAGAGTCGTTAAAATCTTATCTAGCTCTGATTTAAAGGAACCCAAGGATTCAGCTTGCACTACATTATCAGGAAGGGTATTCCATACTCTGACTACACGCTGTGTAAAGAAGTGCTTCCTTAAATCCAGCTTGAAGTGTTCTCCCGCTAATTTCCACCTATGGCCACGAGTTCGTGTATTTAAACTAATGCTGAAGTAACTATTTGCTTGAACAGCATCC
Organism: Brienomyrus brachyistius; assembly: GCF_023856365.1. Taxonomy (NCBI): domain Eukaryota; kingdom Metazoa; phylum Chordata; class Actinopteri; order Osteoglossiformes; family Mormyridae; genus Brienomyrus; species Brienomyrus brachyistius. Next base: position 2,694,511 of record NW_026042315.1, read on the forward strand.
AAACCTGTTAGAATCTTATATACCTGGATCATGTCCCCCCTCAGTCTCCTTTGCTTGAGACTGAACAGATTTAGCTCAAGTAACCGTTCCTCGTATGACATTCCTCTAAGACCAGGAATCATTTTTGTGGCCCTACGCTGCACCTTTTCTAAGGCCACAATGTCCTTTTTAAGATATGGTGACCAAACCTGCACACAATATTCTAGGTGAGGTCTCACCAAGGAATTGTATAATCTTAGCATTACCTCCCTTGACTTAAACTCCACACACCTGGAGATATACCCCAACATCCTATTGGCCTTTTTTATTGCTTCCCCACACTGGCGAGAATGGGACATTGGGATTTATTTATTTTGAGCTTAGCTAGGCTTTGCAAAACATCTGCTTCAGTTATATATATATTAGCTATAGACAATGCTGGATAGGTAATAACTGGTAAATTACTAAGGTCCTCAACAGTGAATACCCGTGCAAAACTATCATTGAACTCATTTACTATATCAATGTCATATATATTATGTGGTACCTTGGGCGGAGCTTAATTCTCCGCTTCTGACGTCATAAGAGGAAGTAGCGTATCCTTGATTCTGATTGGTCGAGAGTTTATGCCCATATATGGTATCAATACATGCTTATGCCACGTTTTGCCGATAGGGGGCGACATGGTTTTGGGAGATTGCCGTTATGTCCATATATGGTATCAATACATGCTTATGCCACGTGTTGCCGATAGGGGGGTTTGGGGGATTAAACTTTAATAGAATAAAAATACATTACATGTATTTTATTAATGTGCTTTTTTGATTACGTTTTTAAGGTATAATAAAACATAGAGCAGGATAATGGCAAGCTAGCGCATACACGTTCAGCGGGGGCGTCCGTCCGGCCCCGTGTTGTTAGTAAGCACCGCGGCGTATTTTAAAAGAAAGCACCCAAATGTTTCAAAAGAAGAAAGCACCAAAAGAAGGAAAACCCTTAGTGTTATTTTAAAAGAAAAAGCAGGGTGAATTTAAACAAACATGCCCGAAAGAAGCAGCAGAAGAGCAAATGTAAACAAGCGAAAACAATAAACGTACACCCCGTCGTTTTAAAAGAAGCGATCACTCATTACATTTAACCAACACGAAAGACTTTAGTTATATTTACCAGGTTTGAGAAAGCATGCAAGCGGCAAACTTTTAGAAGAAATAGGACGAAACGATCCTGGAGCTCCGACACATGCAACTACTCTGTTTGAACAACGCGGGGCGGAATGGCCGATCGCTAGTCCGGCGTTTGGCGCATGCGCACCATCGCCGACTCCCCTTTCAAAATGGCGACGCCGGCGGAGCGCCTGTTTTAGCAAATAAAACCCCTATAACCGTAATGTTTTTAAGTAATGAAGCACTTTTCTGTCAATGTGAATAATAAAGTAAAGCGCTCTGAGCATTTTCGATAGCAATAATCAGGAAATAACGCGGTTAATTCTTGTTTAAACGAATGCATGCTCTCACTCTTGTGTGGCGCACGCGCGTAGATCCACACAGCATTTCCTTTATTGAGCCAGCTCGTTGCGTGAAGCAGCTGTCAAATGGCTACCAGCGGAAATTGTTGTCGTGATGCGAACCGTTGGCCTGGATTGTGAGAAGCATGCCGCCATTCTGGCAGAATGCACACTAATTCTATATTTCATATGCTTATTTGTAAATAGTGTAAAATAATCTATTTCTAATTTAAATAAAAGTCGATCTCTAACCCCCCGGATTGCTTAGCTACAATTAGCTAAATTTATCTACGTATGGTTAATCAAAAGGTATAAACAGAACTTGAAAAGATGTATGACAACACATGCTGATCTTTTATTTCAAATAAGCCTCTTTAACCTCATCGTTTTTAAGCAATGAAACTCTTTTCGGCTAATGTGTTATTTAAAATAAAACATCTTAAGCATTTCGACAACAAGAATCAAGGAATAACGCTGGCGATCCTTGTTAAAATAACTCCATGTCGCGCTTGTGCTGGCAGCCACGACACCCACACACCACTGTCTTTTATTGAAAACAGCTGAGGCAAGTCGTTTTCGGAACTGTAAAGTGTGTATACAATAAGTAAACGTATGTAAAAGAAGTATAAAATGTGTTATAAAGCACATAGCCAACATTAATTAATAAAGAATTTAAGCATAATACCCCAGACGTACCACGGCCTATAGCCGGTAGAAAGAGAGCTATCCTACGGCCTACAAGATAAAAGCATATGGCACCAAATTGGAATCAGTAGTCTTTAAAAGAATAAAATACATTATATGAATTTATCAATGCGACATTTTAAATACGTTTTAAGGCATAATAATTTTAAGGGGTCACCGGATGCGTCGAGCTTTTCTAGCTAGAGAGGAAAGAGAGTCGGGCAGTTTTGAATGGTAAAAGCAGTAGTTGTGTATTGTTAACGGTTTATTTTTAACAAAATGTCCTATTTTATAACGATAAAAACACAGCAATCCTGTTTTATGGGTATTTATGCGTATTGCATGTCTAGACATGTCGATCAGCTAATGGCCGCGGCAGTGAGCGATAAGCCTACGAGAAGGAAGCGTCAATTGACAAATTGACAAATTGTTGCAGAGTGCGTGTAACATCTCGTTTAACCGCTGGTCCTGAGTGTGACAAGCAGACAGACAGCATTCACGCACCGGCAGAAAGCACATTACGTCTATTTGTTAATCTGTTTTATTCGTAAATAGTATAAAATAATATATGTCTAATTGAAATAAAAGTCGATGTCTAACACCACAGCTCTGGGACTCTAGCATAGCCCCGGGCGCCCCGCTGCGGGCCTGTGGGGCTGGATGAAGTATCTAACTTCAATTGCTTAATCAGCGGGGTAAAGTGCCGTAACTTAAACGGGGGTATGACACATTAGTATAAAGTTTTAAGCCAATAAGATTTAATTAATAAAATAATTTAGTTGTATTTTGTTAGTTTTATTTTCAATAAAACACACCCAGCACATTATTAATGTAATAGATGCAGGAACTAGTGAGCGGTACTTCAAAAACATTTAAAAAACTTTGTTAGACTAATACCTTAGTTATTTTAATAATTTAAGGGATAAAAACATTTGTCGTGTTTGTCAATGTGTTATTTTAAGTAAATGCGTTATTTTCCAACGCCAAAACCCCTGTCATGTTTTAAGTGAGAAATGATATGGACTAGCAACTGTCTCTGGGGGGAGCAACCCCGGTTAGGTACTATTAAGCAGCATTTAGTGACATGCATCAAAACACATTTTTAAAAACTTTGAAAGAATAAAGTCTTAGTTATTTTAATAAATACGTTTTTCAGTAAATGTTTATTCACGCGCATGCACACAAACACACACACACACACCCCGGAGGTCGGGGGGCTTTAGAGTTTAACTTTAGGTTGCTGATCGCAATGTGTGACCAAACCCCAAAGCACCCTAACTTAGTCGTTTACTAACTTATCGCGAAAAACAGACAGAAATAGACTTGTAAATTCTAAAGAAAAGACATTAACTGTTTTTTGTTAATGTTTAAAGGTATACAAACTACAGTTGTATCGGACACGCACACAAAAACACTAAAAGAGTTTTGCTCAGTCAAAAAAAAAACACCAAACATATATTGTTCACGCTTTTTATTAAAATGTATAAGGATTGTTTTGTTATAGCGAAATTTTTAATTAATATGAGTGGGATATAAGTCATTTAGGCAACAAGATTTGAGAAAGAACCTAAATAGTGGCTGGAAATGACCAACCAGGCAGGCAGAAGTGTGCTTTCCTTATCTCACAAGTCATGGAAGGGTGGGTTGGGGGGACACATAAGTGGGGGGTAGGAACTGTGGAATCAGGCAAGAGTGTAAGAATTTAGGATATAGTCTTGTTATTTTAAAGAAGTTGTACATGATTATTTAATTACTTTTAATAGGAACCAGTAAGATGCATTTAGCACCATGTTGCAAATACACATTAAAAACTTTAAAGAATAAGGTCATAGTTATTTTAATAAAGACATCCTACAAGGTGCCCACGGCCCTAACGTACATAATCTACAAGCTTGATCCGAGATGCTTGCTGGAGTACAATGCTAAGTTGACATCGGTAACGGAGCTGCAGACTGTATGATAGTTAATGAAACATAGTTCAAATTCAACAGTGTCAGCAGTCATCCACGATGCAGGGAGACTACAGATTGACTATAACGACCCCGTTTATCAGCTGGCATTATTAATTTTTTTTTGACAGAATAAAGCCTTAGTTATTTTAATAAATATGTTTTTTCAGTAAATGTGTATTCATGCTCATGTGCACAAACAGACACACACACACACACACACACACACACACCGGAGGTCGGGGGGCTTTAGAGTTTAACTTTAGGTTGCTGATCGCAATGTGTGACCAAACCCCAAAGCACCCTAACTTAGTCGTTTACTAACTTATCGCGAAAAACAGACAGAAATAGACTTGTAAATTCTAAAGAAAAGACATTAACTGTTTTTTGTTAATGTTTAAAGGTATACAAACTACAGTTGTATCGGACACGCACACAAAAACACTAAAAGAGTTTTGCTCAGTCAAAAAAAAAAACACCAAACATATATTGTTCACGCTTTTTATTAAAATGTATAAGGATTGTTTTGTTATAGCGAAATTTTTAATTAATATGAGTGTGATATAAGTCATTTAGGCAACAAGATTTGAGGAAGAACCTAAATAGCAGCTAGAAATGACCGACCAGGCAGGCAGAAGTGTGCTTTCCTTATCTCACAAGTCATGGAAGGCGGGGATGGGGGGCACATAAGTGGGGGGGGGGGGGGATAGGAACTGTGGAATCAGGCAAGGGTGTAAGAATTTAGGATATAGTCTTGTTATTTTAAAGAAGGTGTACATGATTATTTTAATTGCATTTAATAGGAACCAGTAAGCTGCATTTAGCACCATGCTGCAAATACACATTAAAAACTTTAAAGAATAAGGTCTTAGTTATTTTAATAAAGACACCCTACGACCCAGGTGCCCACGACCCCAGCTTATATAATCTACAAGCTTGACCTGAGATGCTTGCTGGAGTACAATGCTAAGTTGACAACGGTAACGGGGCTGCAGCCTGTTTGATAGTTAATGAAACAGTTCAAATTCAACAGTGTCAGTAGTCATCCACTATGCAGGGAGACTACAGATTGACTATAACGACCCGTTTATCTGCTGTCATTATTTATTTATTTATTTTTGACAGAATAAAGCCTTAGTTATTTTAATAAATATGTTTTTTCAGTAAATGTGTATTCATGCTCATGTGCACAAACAGACACACACACACATCGGTGGTCAGGGGCTTTAGAGTTTAACTTTAGGTCTGTGAAAGTATAGGACCGCGATGTGTATACAGGCCCCAAAACACATTAACTTAGTCGTTCATGAGTCTTATTGTGAAAAACCACGCAAAATGGACATGTAAATTTTAAAGAAAAGACATTAACTGCTTTTGTTAATGTTTAAATGTATAAAAACTTTAGATGTAGTTGTTAAACAGTCAAACAAAAATGTGTTATTTTAAAGTAGTATAAAATATAACCTTAACTTTGGACGCAAAATGAACAACCTACAAACACAGACAGACACACACACACACAGCAAAGCCCCAAGAATGCGCACAAGCACACAACCATAGGTGGGCTTTTAGAGTTTGCTCAATCAAAAAACATCAGACCCATATAGTTTACGTTTTTTATTAAAATGTGTAAGGATCGCTCTGTTAGAGCGCAATTTTAAATTAGTATGATTGTGATATAAGTCATTTAGGCAACAAGATTTGAGGAAGAACCTAAGTAACGGCTACAAATGATCGACCAGGCAGACAGAAGTCTGCTTTTCTTATCTCGCAAGTCATGGAAGTGTAGGCGGGTGTAGGAACTGTGGAATCAGGCATAGTTATTTTAATAAAGACATCCTACAAGGTACACCACGGCCCAAGCTTATAGCGTCTACTATCATGATTTGAGAGGCTAGATGGAGTACCATGTTAAGTTGACAATGGTAACTGAGATGCAGCCTGCATGCAGGGAGACTAGAGAGTGACTATAGTACCCCATTTAACCTTTGGTCCTTATTTTTTAAGAATTTTGACAGAATAAAGCCTTAGTTATTTTAATAAATACGTTTTTTTTCCAGTACATGGTTGTTCATACTCATGTGCACAAACACACACACACACCGGTGGCCAGGGGCTTTAGAGTTTAACTTTAGGTCAGTGAAAGTATAGGATCGTTATGTGTATTCAGACCCCAAAACATATTAACTTAGTCGTTCATGAGTCTTATTGTGAAAAACCGACAAAATAGACTTGTAAATTTTAAAGAAAAGACATTAACAGCTTTTGTTAATGTTGAAATGTATAAAAACTTTAGCTGCTTTTCTTAAATGGCCAGAAAAATTGGCTCAACACTATTAGTTTATATGAGGAGGGGGTGTTTGCAACAGTCACAATCCTAGCAGGCAAGCATAACATGCCAAAGAAACATCTCTTTCATTTATTTCAAAGCAGACACTTTGTGCAAAAGTTGTTTCCTCATTGCCCAAACGGCCACCAGAATTGGATGGTCCTTAAAGACCTTTCATAAGACTTGGAGGCCCTGTCCTGAGGTTTATCAAAGACCAGGTTCTTACACTATAGGAGACTGATGCTGTTTAAGTACTCGATGGGATGACCCCTGCAATGAAATTTGTAACATTTCAAGGTGTATATTTTAAAAGAATGAAGTGCCTGGCCAGTAAGAGAGGCATGGTATCGGATGGTGGAATGTCGAACAGGTTTGTTAGAGGGTTAGAGGAGGCAGAACTATGTTGATGTCCTGCTCAATGGCTTTGAATATGTCTGTCCAGAACTCAGATAATCGAGAGAGCAGAGCCAAAACATAGTTCTATCTCCTCTAACCCTCTAACAAACCTGCTCGACATTCCGCCATCTGATACCATGCCTCTCTTACTGGCCAGGCACTTCATTCTTTTAAAATATACACCTTGAAATGTTACAAATTTCATTGCAGGGGTCATCCCATCGAGTACTTAAACAGCATCAGTCTCCTATAGTGTAAGAACCTGGTCTTTGATAAACCTCAGGACAGGGCCTCCAAGTCTTATGAAAGGTCTTTAAGGACCATCCAATTCTGGTGGCCGTTTGGGCAATGAGGAAACAACTTTTGCACAAAGTGTCTGCTTTGAAATAAATGAAAGAGATGTTTCTTTGGCATGTTATGCTTGCCTGCTAGGATTGTGACTGTTGCAAACACCCCCTCCTCATATAAACTAATAGTGTTGAGCCAATTTTTCTGGCCATTTAAGAAAAGCAGCTAAAGTTTTTATACATTTCAACATTAACAAAAGCTGTTAATGTCTTTTCTTTAAAATTTACAAGTCTATTTTGTCGGTTTTTCACAATAAGACTCATGAACGACTAAGTTAATATGTTTTGGGGTCTGAATACACATAACGATCCTATACTTTCACTGACCTAAAGTTAAACTCTAAAGCCCCTGGCCACCGGTGTGTGTGTGTGTTTGTGCACATGAGTATGAACAACCATGTACTGGAAAAAAACGTATTTATTAAAATAACTAAGGCTTTATTCTGTCAAAATTCTTAAAAAATAAGGACCAAAGGTTAAATGGGGTACTATAGTCACTCTCTAGTCTCCCTGCATGCAGGCTGCATCTCAGTTACCATTGTCAACTTAACATGGTACTCCATCTAGCCTCTCAAATCATGATAGTAGACGCTATAAGCTTGGGCCGTGGTGTACCTTGTAGGATGTCTTTATTAAAATAACTATGCCTGATTCCACAGTTCCTACACCCGCCTACACTTCCATGACTTGCGAGATAAGAAAAGCAGACTTCTGTCTGCCTGGTCGATCATTTGTAGCCGCTACTTAGGTTCTTCCTCAAATCTTGTTGCCTAAATGACTTATATCACAATCATACTAATTTAAAATTGCGCTCTAACAGAGCGATCCTTACACATTTTAATAAAAAACGTAAACTATATGGGTCTGATGTTTTTTGATTGAGCAAACTCTAAAAGCCCACCTATGGTTGTGTGCTTGTGCGCATTTTTGGGGCTTTGCTGTGTGTGTGTGTGTGTGTGTGTCTGTCTGTGTTTGTAGGTTGTTCATTTTGCGTCCAAAGTTAAGGTTATATTTTATACTACTTTAAAATAACACATTTTTGTTTGACTGTTTAACAACTACATCTAAAGTTTTTATACATTTAAACATTAACAAAAGCAGTTAATGTCTTTTCTTTAAAATTTACATGTCCATTTTGCGTGGTTTTTCACAATAAGACTCATGAACGACTAAGTTAATGTGTTTTGGGGCCTGTATACACATCGCGGCCCTATACTTTCACAGACCTAAAGTTAAACTCTAAAGCCCCTGACCACCGATGTGTGTGTGTGTCTGTTTGTGCACATGAGCATGAATACACATTTACTGAAAAAACATATTTATTAAAATAACTAAGGCTTTATTCTGTCAAAAATAAATAAATAAATAATGACAGCAGATAAACGGGTCGTTATAGTCAATCTGTAGTCTCCCTGCATAGTGGATGACTACTGACACTGTTGAATTTGAACTGTGTTTCATTAACTATCAAACAGGCTGCAGCCCCGTTACCGTTGTCAACTTAGCATTGTACTCCAGCAAGCATCTCAGATCAAGCTTGTAGATTATATAAGCTGGGGTCGTGGGCACCTTGTAGGGTGTCTTTATTAAAATAACTAAGACCTTATTCTTTAAAGTTTTTAATGTGTATTTGCAGCATGGTGCTAAATGCAGCTTACTGGTTCATATTAAATGCAATTAAAATAATCATGTACACCTTCTTTAAAATAACAAGACTATATCCTAAATTCTTACACCCTTGCCTGATTCCACAGTTCCTACCCCCCCCCCCCCCCCCCCCCACTTATGTGCCCCCCATCCCCGCCTTCCATGACTTGTGAGATAAGGAAAGCACACTTCTGCCTGCCTGGTCGGTCATTTCTAGCTGCTATTTAGGTTCTTCCTCAAATCTTGTTGCCTAAATGACTTATATCACACTCATATTAATTAAAAATTTCACTATAACAAAACAATCCTTATACATTTTAATAAAAAGCGTGAACAATATATGTTTGGTGTTTTTTTTTTTGACTGAGCAAAACTCTTTTAGTGTTTTTGTGTGCGTGTCCGATACAACTGTAGTTTGTATACCTTTAAACATTAACAAAAAACAGTTAATGTCTTTTCTTTAGAATTTACAAGTCTATTTCTGTCTGTTTTTCGCGATAAGTTAGTAAACGACTAAGTTAGGGTGCTTTGGGGTTTGGTCACACATTGCGATCAGCAACCTAAAGTTAAACTCTAAAGCCCCCCGACCTCCGGGGTGTGTGTGTGTGTGTTTGTGTGCATGCGCGTGAATAAACATTTACTGAAAAACGTATTTATTAAAATAACTAAGACTTTATTCTTTCAAAGTTTTTAAAAATGTGTTTTGATGCATGTCACTAAATGCTGCTTAATAGTACCTAACCGGGGTTGCTCCCCCCAGAGACAGTTGCTAGTCCATATCATTTCTCACTTAAAACATGACAGGGGTTTTGGCGTTGGAAAATAACGCATTTACTTAAAATAACACATTGACAAACACGACAAATGTTTTTATCCCTTAAATTATTAAAATAACTAAGGTATTAGTCTAACAAAGTTTTTTAAATGTTTTTGAAGTACCGCTCACTAGTTCCTGCATCTATTACATTAATAATGTGCTGGGTGTGTTTTATTGAAAATAAAACTAACAAAATACAACTAAATTATTTTATTAATTAAATCTTATTGGCTTAAAACTTTATACTAATGTGTCATACCCCCGTTTAAGTTACGGCACTTTACCCCGCTGATTAAGCAATTGAAGTTAGATACTTCATCCAGCCCCACAGGCCCGCAGCGGGGCGCCCGGGGCTATGCTAGAGTCCCAGAGCTGTGGTGTTAGACATCGACTTTTATTTCAATTAGACATATATTATTTTATACTATTTACGAATAAAACAGATTAACAAATAGACGTAATGTGCTTTCTGCCGGTGCGTGAATGCTGTCTGTCTGCTTGTCACACTCAGGACCAGCGGTTAAACGAGATGTTACACGCACTCTGCAACAATTTGTCAATTTGTCAATTGACGCTTCCTTCTCGTAGGCTTATCGCTCACTGCCGCGGCCATTAGCTGATCGACATGTCTAGACATGCAATACGCATAAATACCCATAAAACAGGATTGCTGTGTTTTTATCGTTATAAAATAGGACATTTTGTTAAAAATAAACCGTTAACAATACACAACTACTGCTTTTACCATTCAAAACTGCCCGACTCTCTTTCCTCTCTAGCTAGAAAAGCTCGACGCATCCGGTGACCCCTTAAAATTATTATGCCTTAAAACGTATTTAAAATGTCGCATTGATAAATTCATATAATGTATTTTATTCTTTTAAAGACTACTGATTCCAATTTGGTGCCATATGCTTTTATCTTGTAGGCCGTAGGATAGCTCTCTTTCTACCGGCTATAGGCCGTGGTACGTCTGGGGTATTATGCTTAAATTCTTTATTAATTAATGTTGGCTATGTGCTTTATAACACATTTTATACTTCTTTTACATACGTTTACTTATTGTATACACACTTTACAGTTCCGAAAACGACTTGCCTCAGCTGTTTTCAATAAAAGACAGTGGTGTGTGGGTGTCGTGGCTGCCAGCACAAGCGCGACATGGAGTTATTTTAACAAGGATCGCCAGCGTTATTCCTTGATTCTTGTTGTCGAAATGCTTAAGATGTTTTATTTTAAATAACACATTAGCCGAAAAGAGTTTCATTGCTTAAAAACGATGAGGTTAAAGAGGCTTATTTGAAATAAAAGATCAGCATGTGTTGTCATACATCTTTTCAAGTTCTGTTTATACCTTTTGATTAACCATACGTAGATAAATTTAGCTAATTGTAGCTAAGCAATCCGGGGGGTTAGAGATCGACTTTTATTTAAATTAGAAATAGATTATTTTACACTATTTACAAATAAGCATATGAAATATAGAATTAGTGTGCATTCTGCCAGAATGGCGGCATGCTTCTCACAATCCAGGCCAACGGTTCGCATCACGACAACAATTTCCGCTGGTAGCCATTTGACAGCTGCTTCACGCAACGAGCTGGCTCAATAAAGGAAATGCTGTGTGGATCTACGCGCGTGCGCCACACAAGAGTGAGAGCATGCATTCGTTTAAACAAGAATTAACCGCGTTATTTCCTGATTATTGCTATCGAAAATGCTCAGAGCGCTTTACTTTATTATTCACATTGACAGAAAAGTGCTTCATTACTTAAAAACATTACGGTTATAGGGGTTTTATTTGCTAAAACAGGCGCTCCGCCGGCGTCGCCATTTTGAAAGGGGAGTCGGCGATGGTGCGCATGCGCCAAACGCCGGACTAGCGATCGGCCATTCCGCCCCGCGTTGTTCAAACAGAGTAGTTGCATGTGTCGGAGCTCCAGGATCGTTTCGTCCTATTTCTTCTAAAAGTTTGCCGCTTGCATGCTTTCTCAAACCTGGTAAATATAACTAAAGTCTTTCGTGTTGGTTAAATGTAATGAGTGATCGCTTCTTTTAAAACGACGGGGTGTACGTTTATTGTTTTCGCTTGTTTACATTTGCTCTTCTGCTGCTTCTTTCGGGCATGTTTGTTTAAATTCACCCTGCTTTTTCTTTTAAAATAACACTAAGGGTTTTCCTTCTTTTGGTGCTTTCTTTTAAAATACGCCGCGGTGCTTACTAACAACACGGGGCCGGACGGACGCCCCCGCTGAACGTGTATGCGCTAGCTTGCCATTATCCTGCTCTATGTTTTATTATACCTTAAAAACGTAATCAAAAAAGCACATTAATAAAATACATGTAATGTATTTTTATTCTATTAAAGTTTAATCCCCCAAACCCCCCTATCGGCAACACGTGGCATAAGCATGTATTGATACCATATATGGACATAACGGCAATCTCCCAAAACCATGTCGCCCCCTATCGGCAAAACGTGGCATAAGCATGTATTGATACCATATATGGGCATAAACTCTCGACCAATCAGAATCAAGGATACGCTACTTCCTCTTATGACGTCAGAAGCGGAGAATTAAGCTCCGCCCAAGGTACCACATAATATATATAATGTCGTTTACTATTATAAGACCCTTACTATCCTGCAGATTAGTAATTTCAGGTTTTAGAGCTCTTTTAGAGTTAAAATACTGGAAGAAACTTTTAACGTCATCCTTAGCTTCCAATGCAACCATCCTTTCGACATTTCTTTTAGCTCGTCTAATATCATTTTTTAACTCAGCCTGTAGACTTAGATATTCCTGCTTAATTCTGTCATCATCAGTTATTTTCCATTGCTGGAACAAAGCCCTTTTCCTCCTTACTTTATACTTTATTTCCCTAGTAAACCACCTAGGTTTCAATTTCCTAGATTTATTCTTGCTGGAAACAGGTATGAAGTCCTCTTGCACTTGCAATAATGTGCTTTTAAAAAAATCCCAGGCCTCTTCAACAGTTTTGTTATTTAACTCCATCCAGTTCACAGTTTCTAGTTTTAGTTTCATACACTTAAAGTCAGCCTTCCTAACATTATATATTTTTGATTTGGACTTAGCTCTTCGAACACTAAACTTAACCTCAAATTTGACCATGTTATGATCGCTACTGTCAAGTGGTTCTAAAACGTCTAATTTACCAATCCTGTCCTGGTTATTAGAGAGAACAAGATCAAGAATGGCATCTCCCCTGGTAGGGGTGTTAACAAACTGAGTAAAAAAACAATCCTGTACTAATTCCACCATCTCCAGTTCATTTTCTGAAGAGCCAGTGACAATGTCCCACTGCATTCCTGGTAGATTAAAATCACCCATAACTACCACATCATTTTTATTGCTCATAGTCCTAATATCACTGTATAACAATCTGCTTTCCTCAGCAGCTATATTAGGTGTTCTGTAACAAACACCGACAATTAGGCTATTTGAGTTTTTAGCATCTAATTTTACCCATATTGCTTCCGTAGTTTTATTTATATCAGTAAGTTCCCTTGCCTGCAAGTTTTCCTTTACATATACTGCAACACCACCTCCCTTTTTTCCTATACGATCCTTACGGAACAACGTGTAACCATCCATATTATATTCTTGTCCATCCTTTTCACTCAACCACGTTTCAGTTATTCCTATAATATCATAAGAGTCCGATGAGATAAAAGCCTCTAAATCATGAATTTTATTCCTAATACTTCTGGCGTTTAAATACAGACAACAAAGGGTAGGCCTATTACGGTGCCCACTTACAATATGATTATTTGTGGCTTTCCGTTTCCCCCCACTGACATAGTTAACTAACCTCCCTGCCCCCCCAGTCCCTAGTTTAAACATTCCTCAACTACTCTACACATACGCCTCCCCAATACACTGGTTCCCCTCTGGTTCAGGTGCAACCCATCCGGCTTGAACAGGTCCCACCTGTTCCAGAAGGTCCTCCAATGCCCCATAAACCTAAACCCCTCTTTCCTACACCATCCTTTTAGCCACGCATTTAATTTCCTTATCTCAGCTAACTTAGCCTGACTTGCATGTGGCACGGGGAGTATTTCGGAGAATACCACCGTGGACGTTCTGCTTCTAAGCTTATTGGCGACTTCTATAAATTTATCCTGCAGAACAGCCCTTCTACCCTTGCCTATGTCGTTGGTGCCAACATGCACCACGACAACTGGATCCACCCCAACTGGCGCCAAAAGCTTATCCACACGATCTGGAAGGTCTCCTACCTGGGCACCAGGCAGGCAAGACACCGTACGGGACCCTCTATCACGCGTGCACACATAACTGTCTACTCCCCTAATAATGGAATCCCCCACTACCAAAACCTCCCTCTTCCTGGGGGGAGGGGGCTCCTCAGTGCCCAAGGGCCCACCTGCCTCCCCAGTCCGTTCCGGCTCTAAAGCTGGAAGAACCTGAAACCTGTTCGACACAGTCACCTCAGGTGATGCCGCCTCTGCAACGTGTGTACACCCTTTCCTGCGTCTACAACCTACGGTCACCCAGCTCTCTCGACCTCTCTGCTCTTCATTCTCCCCCCTCCCGGCTAGTGGCGTACACACCTTCTCCCTAAAAGGCGTATTAACTTGCTCCTCTAACTCACTGTTGCATTGGATGAGAGCCAGTTGCTCCTCAAGGTCAAAATGCGCTCAGCAGCAGAAATTCTCCATCCTAGATGAGCCTGCAAAGTTCTGTAGAAGTTAAATATACTTTAGTCAAATGAGAGACTAACCTGCTGTCAGGCAGGGGAAGCTTCAATAAGGCCTTCATTCATGACAGCTCCACTTGGCTTTTTGACGAGTCCCCATTTAGATGCAGCACGTCAGAGACTGAAGAGCAGGATGAAGGCTGTAAGTACAGTTTGCTGTGGATTGTGTTTGTGTTTAAATCTAATAAAGGATGAGACAATTTACTTAAAGCATGATATAGTTCATATTGCTCTTCAGGCTTCGTGATAAAATATTAAAATTATGGAGTACAAAGTTGTACATACAAAGAAAACAATGCAGAGCGGCAGGGCACCTGGCCCAGAGGGTCTTCACATAGAATTCTACAAAGGGTATTTTTTCCTGTTAGATTTACAGCTTTGGTTGTCTTGCCCTTTAAAGAAATTCTCTCAAGAAAGAAGTTGCCTCTTACCATGTCACAAGCAATTAGTTTCACCCAAAAAGGAGGAGGACCCCTCTCTGCTCCCCGTGTTAGTAGGTTCTCCCCAACTCCTCCTGCTTATTCCTTCCTCCCTCCCTCCTATTTGTGCTCTCCTCCTCCTCTTGGGTTCTATTCATGTCTTTTGGTTCAGCAATAAAACCCACAAGGCTGCTCTTTGATTGTCCCTCTTCCCATCGTGACATATTATGTATTACATGATTATGAAATGATTTGATTATTATACAATTAACCACTTTGTTTCTTCAATTTGTCTTTCTTCTGAATCATCAGATATATGTCGTAGCTGGTAATTTGTTACACTCTGCTGTCAGTGCCAGTGTAGCCTAGATACAACCAGTCATATGTTTCAGTCAAGCTGATGTTTGAACAATTTTTGGGAACAGATTTTCATAATGTTTTCTCATAGGAGGCTGACCCTGGGCATCCTGGGATTGCTGCGAGAGATTGCTGGGATACTGTGAGAGAGTGGTGTTGAGCTGCAGCGATTGTTTTGGGATTGTTTGTGATTGTTTTTGGGGTGTTTGGAACGTATTTTCTGAGTGTTTGTGTGCTTTAATTGTTTAGTGGGTGGCTGTGTTATTTCTATTTATTGTTCTTATTTTGGTCGGCGTGAGTGCTTGTCTGTCCTGTCTGTTTATTAACAGCGCGATTGTTACGGGCAGTGAGCTGCGTTTTCTGTTCGCGTTTAACTCCGTAAAAAACACCGGCGGGGCGAAATAGCTAATAATATCTAACGTCGGTAACGTTACTCAGCGCCAGAAAAGGACAGTTGCTCCTGAGCTTTGCCCGGTCGCCAGTCGGGGCCGGGAGGACATTTTCCACTTTTTTCCCCGCTCCGGCAGTAGCCTGCTGTGAGGGGGTTTTTGTGGTTTTTCGACCTCCCAAGAGCAACTTCGATTTCGTTTTGTTTTTAGTTCATACTTGGTTCAGGCAGAAGTTCTTTTGGTAAGTAGTAGTAAATTTATCGGATTTAAAATTTTAAATAAAAATAAGAATTAAGTTCCGTTTCAACCCAAGTAACTTATTTTAGCGTACTCGGCACTTTATTGCATTTAACGGTACGCGAATTAATCTTTAAAGTTAAATACGCTATATAAATTTACTGGGCTGGGAGTACGGGGTCATAGTGAGTTAGTTAATTATGGGGCCGGCTCAGTGTTGCGTTTGCAACATGTTTGCCCTTCTGGACGTTAGTGTCCAGTCGGACTTCATCTGCGAGCGATGTAAGCTAGTGGACTCGCTCATGGTCAAGGTTCGCGGCCTTGAGGAGCAACTGGCTCTCATCCAATGCAACAGTGAGTTAGAGGAGCAAGTTAATACGCCTTTTAGGGAGAAGGTGTGTACGCCACTAGCCGGGAGGGGGGAGAATGAAGAGCAGAGAGGTCGAGAGAGCTGGGTGACCGTAGGTCGTAGACGCAGGAAGGGGCGTACACACGTTGCAGAGGCGGCATCACCTGAGGTGACTGTGTCGAACAGGTTTCAGGTTCTTCCAGCTTTAGAGCCGGAACGGACTGGGGAGGCAGGTGGGCCCTTGGGCACTGAGGAGCCCCCTCCCCCCAGGAAGAGGGAGGTTGTGGTAGTGGGGGATTCCATTATTAGGGGAGTAGACAGTTATGTGTGCACGCGTGATAGAGGGTCCCGTACGGTGTCTTGCCTGCCTGGTGCCCAGGTAGGAGACCTTCCAGATCGTGTGGATAAGTTTTTGGCCCCAGCTGGGGTGGATCCAGTTGTCGTGGTGCATGTTGGCACCAACGACATAGGCAAGGGTAGAAGGGCTGTTCTGCAGGATAAATTTATAGAAGTTGCCAATAAGCTTAGAAGCAGAACGTCCACGGTGGTATTCTCCGAAATACTCCCCGTGCCACGTGCAAGTCAGGCTAAGTTAGCTGAGATAAGGAAATTAAATGCGTGGCTAAAAGGATGGTGTAGGAAAGAGGGGTTTAGGTTTATGGGGCATTGGAGGACCTTCTGGAACAGGTGGGACCTGTTCAAGCCGGATGGGTTGCACCTGAACCAGAGGGGAACCAGTGTATTGGGGAGGCGTATGTGTAGAGTAGTTGAGGAATGTTTAAACTAGGGACTGGGGGGGCAGGGAGGTTAGTTAACTATGTCAGTGGGGGGAAACGGAAAGCCCCAAATAATCATATTGTAAGTGGGCACCATAATAGGCCTACCCTTTGTTGTCTGTATTTAAACGCCAGAAGTATTAGGAATAAAATTCATGATTTAGAGGCTTTTATCTCATCGGACTCTTATGATATTATAGGAGTAACTGAAACGTGGTTGAGTGAAAAGGATGGACAAGAATATAATATGGATGGTTACACGTTGTTCCGTAAGGATCGTATAGGAAAAAAGGGAGGTGGTGTTGCAGTATATGTAAAGGAAAACTTGCAGGCAAGGGAACTTACTGATATAAATAAAACTACGGAAGCAATATGGGTAAAATTAGATGCTAAAAACTCAAATAGCCTAATTGTCGGTGTTTGTTACAGAACACCTAATATAGCTGCTGAGGAAAGCAGATTGTTATACAGTGATATTAGGACTATGAGCAATAAAAATGATGTGGTAGTTATGGGTGATTTTAATCTACCAGGAATGCAGTGGGACATTGTCACTGGCTCTTCAGAAAATGAACTGGAGATGGTGGAATTAGTACAGGATTGTTTTTTTACTCAGTTTGTTAACACCCCTACCAGGGGAGATGCCATTCTTGATCTTGTTCTCTCTAATAACCAGGACAGGATTGGTAAATTAGACGTTTTAGAACCACTTGACAGTAGCGATCATAACATGGTCAAATTTGAGGTTAAGTTTAGTGTTCGAAGAGCTAAGTCCAAATCAAAAATATATAATGTTAGGAAGGCTGACTTTAAGTGTATGAAACTAAAACTAGAAACTGTGAACTGGATGGAGTTAAATAACAAAACTGTTGAAGAGGCCTGGGATTTTTTTAAAAGCACATTATTGCAAGTGCAAGAGGACTTCATACCTGTTTCCAGCAAGAATAAATCTAGGAAATTGAAACCTAGGTGGTTTACTAGGGAAATAAAGTATAAAGTAAGGAGGAAAAGGGCTTTGTTCCAGCAATGGAAAATAACTGATGATGACAGAATTAAGCAGGAATATCTAAGTCTACAGGCTGAGTTAAAAAATGATATTAGACGAGCTAAAAGAAATGTCGAAAGGATGGTTGCATTGGAAGCTAAGGATGACGTTAAAAGTTTCTTCCAGTATTTTAACTCTAAAAGAGCTCTAAAACCTGAAATTACTAATCTGCAGGATAGTAAGGGTCTTATAATAGTAAACGACATTGATATAGTAAATGAGTTCAATGATAGTTTTGCACGGGTATTCACTGTTGAGGACCTTAGTAATTTACCAGTTATTACCTATCCAGCATTGTCTATAGCTAATATATATATAACTGAAGCAGATGTTTTGCAAAGCCTAGCTAAGCTCAAAATAAATAAATCACAGGGTCCTGATGGCATCTTACCTATAGTGTTAAAAGAGATGAGGGATATTATTTGCCGACCCTTAACTTTACTGTTTCAAAAATCCTTATCTGAAGGTGTGGTACCTTCTGATTGGAAGCACGCCTTCATAATGCCTATTTTTAAAAAAGGGGATAGAAGTAATTTGTCTAACTATAGGCCAATCAGTCTAACTTGTATAACTGGTAAAGTTATGGAGGCTATAATCAAAGAGAAAATGGTAGATTACCTGGACTCTAATAACATTTTGCGGGATAGCCAGCATGGATTTAGGAGAGGTAGATCCTGTTTAACAAATCTGTTGGAGTTTTTTGAGGAAGCTACTCAGGAAGTTGATGATAAGAAGGCCTATGATGTCATCTACTTAGATTTCCAAAAGGCTTTTGATGTTGTCCCCCACAAGAGGCTCCTACTTAAACTCAAAGCGACAGGTATTTTAGGTACCGTAGCGACCTGGATTGATAACTGGTTAACAGATAGGAAACAGCGAGTAGTTATAAGAGGCACAATGTCAAAGTGGGCTTGCGTTCATAGTGGGGTACCGCAGGGTTCGATTTTAGGACCACTATTGTTCCTAATTTACATAAATGATATGGATACCAATATATACAGTAAACTGGTGAAATTTGCAGATGACACCAAGGTGGGTGGTGTAGCAGATACTGAATTAGTGGCTCAGCAGCTACAGCGGGATCTTGATTTAATTAGTGACTGGGCCGATACCTGGCAGATGAAATTTAACGTCGATAAATGTAAGGTACTCCATCTAGGGAGCAGAAATATAAAGTACAGGTATTTCATGGGTGTCACTGAAATAAAGGTAGCTGATCATGAGAAAGACCTTGGTGTGTATGTTGATGCTTCCATGTCCCATTCTCGCCAGTGTGGGGAAGCAATAAAAAAGGCCAATAGGATGTTGGGGTATATCTCCAGGTGTGTGGAGTTTAAGTCAAGGGAGGTAATGCTAAGATTATACAATTCCTTGGTGAGACCTCACCTAGAATATTGTGTGCAGGTTTGGTCACCATATCTTAAAAAGGACATTGTGGCCTTAGAAAAGGTGCAGCGTAGGGCCACAAAAATGATTCCTGGTCTTAGAGGAATGTCATACGAGGAACGGTTACTTGAGCTAAATCTGTTCAGTCTCAAGCAAAGGAGACTGAGGGGGGACATGATCCAGGTATATAAGATTCTAACAGGTTTGGATGCTGTTCAAGCAAATAGTTACTTCAGCATTAGTTTAAATACACGAACTCGTGGCCATAGGTGGAAATTAGCGGGAGAACACTTCAAGCTGGATTTAAGGAAGCACTTCTTTACACAGCGTGTAGTCAGAGTATGGAATACCCTTCCTGATAATGTAGTGCAAGCTGAATCCTTGGGTTCCTTTAAATCAGAGCTAGATAAGATTTTAACGACTCTGAGCTATTAGTTTAGTTCTCCCCAAGCGAGCTTGATGGGCCGAATGGCCTCCTCTCGTTTGTATAGTTCTTATGTTCTTATGTTATGTTCTTATATATGTGGTGTGATAATTGAGCATGACCCCACTGTTGCTGTGCTTGCTGCTCCTGTCATGATCTGTAATCTCTTATTTTTTCATGTCTCCTCCAACTCATGCCAGCAGAGGTCGCTGCTGGCCCTTTGTAACCCTCCTAATTCTCCTGTATCCCATTATAGTTCTCCATCCTAACCCTGTACCCCTGTTTTGTTGCTGATTAGTGTGCTGTGTATAAATATGCCTGCCCTCACTGCGTTCCCCAGCTCAGTCATTGCTGTTCCATGTGTAGTCTGTGTTTCCTTAAAGCCCACCGAGCTACACACTGCCCCTAAATTTAAATTCATATGTAACCTGTGTGTGTATGTATAACCTAGATTTGCCCAGTATGTAAATCTAATCCAGACCTTGATCCTACACCTACTATAATTATAAGTACCTCACTATACCTATATCTAACACTGCTATTCATCACCAGTGTTACATGTCAGGGCTTCGCTGCAATAGATCCCTCAGTGCTGCAGGTTATTACTGTGACTTTGCACACACACACGTTGCTGCTTCCTCAGCCAGTGTCACATATACTTTATTACACACAGACCTCAGTAATCTCTGCTACACTCACACCTGCTTACTTTACATCCATGGTTAAATTCTCCTAATGGAATCTATCTTAATGTCTTTATTCTATTTTATTTTATTTATTATACCATATTATTCATTGTATTGTTCTTTCAATTTTATTTCTATTTTATTATTGCTAATACACCGGATCTGAGTGCCTCATTTTGTTCCCTTCATATAGAACACGTTTTGTAATGACAATAAAACATCCTTATCCTCATCTAAATCACACTGTCTAACTACTAATCTGTTTAAATAATATAATTGGATTTCAAAGGTTAATAGTCACTCAATTACCCCCTCAGCCCAACAGTACCACAAACACCCAACATGCACGGAAATGTTCTCCTAAGTTGTTTTCCCTGCCTGGAACAATACCACAGCAGTCACATGGACTAATGTTTCAAAACATTTCGGAAACCTTGCATTGAAACTTGAGGTCTTTAGAAGGGATCAGTCCTGGGTGGCAAAGTTGCCATCACAAAGGTTTTTGATTAAGGGATTCATGATGCCAGGTAGCCATCTTTCACAAGCTGGTGGGCTGTGCCACTGATGCCTTTGCTTGGGTTTTATATGTCTGTCCTGGTTTGTGTTCTTGCCACTTCAGGTTCCCTGGTTTTGGTCTACATTCCTCGGTCCTCTACTGTGGAGTCTACCTTCTGCTTCACCTGATTCTGGTCGCCCATCCAGTCAGCGGCCCATGTCCCCCTGGTTCCCTGTTTCCAGAGGTTGGTCTGTTAGTCTCCGGGGCCAGGAGGCAGAAATCTGCCATGTTGGATGGGCGGCCCAGGTTGGGGTGCTCCATCATAGACTGGTACATGAAGGATTATAAATGGTTTTCAACCAGTATGTACCGAGTGTGCATCGTGACGAAAAGAATGTCATGGGAATATTTAGGACTGACTGCAGTATTAGTTCAAAGCATGATTGTGTTTTTCTTAATTTTTATTGATTTATTTTTGTATTATTCATTTTTTAATTATTAATTTTCTTAAGTAACTTGATTCAGTTAAAAGGGGTTTGTCCATTTGCTTTAGCAGAAGTTTGTGTAAGTATGATGTTCACCTTCCCTTTTCATAGTCTAGTCTTTGCCAAGTTTTATGCTTATTTCCCCTGGTTAAGTTAATCTGACTTGTGTGTTTAGGAGGGTCATACAGGCTTTTTGTTTGTAATGGAAGCACAGGGTCTGTACTTGCAGCTTATTTGCCATGCTAATAGAAGCATTTTACCTTCCTCTCTAATCTCTTTTTTTCTTGGCTCTCACTGCAGTCTCCTCTATGCCAGGGTTTCTCAACCCAGTCCTTGGACCCCACTGCAAAGATCCACAGTTTTGCTCTGTCCAAGCTCTCAGCACAGCAGTAAAAGGTGACTGTTTGGTTCATGCATGCAGGGATCTGGGACAGAGCAAAAACGTGGAGCTGTCTGGTGGGCTGAGGAATGAGTTTAGAAATGCTGCTGTATGAAGTATTAAACCATTTGACCGGTTGGATAAATGTTAAAATGTTTTCTCAAAATATAAAAAGAGATAATCTTCTGTTTTGCGTCTCATTACAAGCAAACTTGTTTTTTGTTTTTATGTCACTCTAGTATTTGATATCTAATTTTCAGTCTTCTGGCAATATAATCTGGTGAATGGGGAAAGACTTCCAGCAGGGGCTCCGGTTTCCTCCCACAGTCCAAAAGTGTGCAGGGTAGGTTAATTGGCAAATCTGAGTTGTGAGTGTTTGCGCCCTGCAGAGTGTTGACTCCTGCCCAGGGTTGGTTCCTGCCTACGCCTGTTGTTCCAAGGACAGGCTCCGGTCCCCCCCGCGACCTCAGTTTGGCTTGCTGTCTCCCCCCTTGGTTTCCTTTGGTTTACGTCTTCACTAGCCCCCTTGTTGCTTTGACTTGTGTGTAAGTTATGTATGTGTGATTGTATTGCTGCATAGGGAGTGACTGCTATTTTGTTTTGCAAGTGTGTGTTGGACTCTGTTTATTTGGTCAGGGAGTGAGGTGGAGTGTTTGTCTTTTGGTTTCCTTTTCTTTTGCACTTAGGTGAGATTAGCTGTGGGTCGCACTTGATAGTTGGGGATTTTGTTTGTTATTTTGGCTGTGGTCACTCCCAAAGTCTTTTGCACCGGGTTATTTGTTCAGTGTCAGTATTATACATGAAAAAAAATGAAAATACAAAAAATATCCCTTTGTCCACTGGTGTTCCCTTCTTGCCCTCACCCTGTTTGTCCCTTTATCCCATTCCCCTTTCCCGTGAATACTGTTACACTCCAACCCTAGACAGCATATCAAAACAGCATCGTACCTATAGTTTTAAAAGAGATGAGGGATATTATTCATTGACCTTTATCTTTGCTATTTCAGAAATCCGTATCTGCTACCTTGTGACTGGAAGTATACACTGTAAAAAAAGGCAAAATTTGTCACAGTTTTAAACGATTTTATATCAGCCAATTTGACTACAGTATAATTATTTTTTTCCTCTTATGTTAAATGACAGAAAAGTTTTATCAAAACTACATTGCATAACTGGCATCGTAGTACTGATTAGCACCGATTCAGACATCCCGATGAACAAATATGAAGTTCATTTAAACTGTGGTACCTTAAATCCGTCAAGTTACCTCGATAAGCCAGTAACCCTGATTCGTAGTATAGGCCACTGATCACAAGCACTCTGTGTAAACGTATTGTTTAACCGGCGCTGTTGCATTACCAGGGTGAGAGGTTGACTTGCTGGTTAGCTATAAAAACAGACGTTAGTGCAACTCCACATTAATGGTGCGGTCATCATGGCTTATAAATGCTTATTATCGTTCATCATTGTTTGTGTCAGTAACGATAACATAAACAAGGGTAGGCACCAGGAGAACATCATTGGCTCTTGCATCGATTACTTTTCCCGTAACACCCTTTAGATTGTTTCCCTGAAGGGCAGCAAACCGACAATTTCGGTGTGATTGAGCTGATCACGTGTGCATGGGGAGGGAATGCGGACCACATGACCTTCCCGGCGAGCTCAGCACATCCAGCATCGCTTCGCAAATACAATCAAAATGTTTTATCTTTATTCACACTTTTTATCTTTATTCATTATCTCTACGATCTCACTGCTGGACGAATGCCTGGCATTCAGAGCATTCTTTATTAGCCATTTGCCTTTGGATGCAGTTTATTTGCATGCCCCAAAGCTTCCAGGCGTCAGTAATTGCTTCCCACGTTACTCCGGTCCTGGGGTCTTCTGTAACTGCCCTTTGGGATTACATATATTCAGCATATGCTTTTGTCCGAAGTGATGAGAGTTTGGGGTCAGAGCACTTGGGTCTAAGGGACTTGCTCAAGGGCTTAACAATGTTACGATTACTCTGCCATGGGAGTTGAACCAACAACCAAACTGGCAGAGATGGCCAACCTGCTGAGCTCCACACCCGCTGACGATCTCCTTTTCCTGTCTGCTGCAGTCTCCATGGACCTGAGTCCAGAGAAGCACTCTGAACTTGAGGACATCCGGCTGAGGAAAGGAGCCCTTCTGCTGGAGATCCAGAGGCTGCGGGAGGCGCTGAGAGAGGCCCTCATGGAAGTGGAGGTCCTTGAATCCAGCACCAAACGCAGCCAAATCTTAGAAAAGAATAGGCATGTCGCCATGGGAAGAAAGAAATTCAACATGGACCCTAAGAAGGGTATCCTGTTCATGGTACAAAACAATCTTCTCCGGCACACGTCTGAGGACATCGCCCAGCTCCTATACAAGGGAGAGGGGCTGAACAAAACAGCCATTGGGGATTACCTGGGTGAGAGAGACGACTTCAATATCCAAGTCCTCCAAACATTTCTTGGGCTTCATGAATTCGTAGGGTTCAACCTGGTACAGGCTCTCAGGCAGTTCCGTCTGCCAGGAGAAGCACAAAAGATTGACAGTATGATGGAGGCCTTTGCGCAGAGGTACTGTCAATGTAATCCTGGAGTCTTCCAGAACATTGACACTTGCTATGTACTTTCATTTTCCATAATCATGCTAAACACTAGCCTTCATAATCCAAATGTGTGAGACAAGCCCAGTGTGGACAGGTTCATCTCCATGAATCGAGGAATCAATGATGGAGGCAACCTGCCAGATGATCTCCTCCGAAATCTTTATAAGAGCATAAAGAATGAGCCATTCAAGATTCCTGAAGACAATGGGAACAATGCCTTCTTCAACCCTGACAGAGAGGGTTGGCTCTTCAAAATGGGAGGAGGACGGGTGAAAACATGGAAAAGGAGGTGGTTCATCCTGATGGATAACTGCCTTTACTACTTTAAACATACTGCGGATAAGAAACCCAGGGTGATCATTCTGCTGGAGAATCTGAGCATCCGTGAGGTGAAGGATCTCAGGAAGCCTAACTGCTTTGAACTGTACATCCCTAACAACAGCAGACAGCTGATGAAAGCCTGCAAAACAGAGGCGGACGGCCGCCTGGTAGAGGGCAATCATGTGGTGTACCGCATCTCGGCGCCAACCCCTGAGGAGAAGGACAAGTGGATACAGAGCATCACTGCTGCTGTGAGCGCTGACCCTTTTTATGAGATGCTGGCAGCAAGAAAAACACGGATCTCTTAAAACAGGGGTGTCAGACTCATTTTCACCCCGCGCCACATCAGCATCATAGTTGTCACCTTATTCGGCCCTCAGGAAACCACCATGTCCCCCACAGACGTCCCGATGTCATGTATTTGGTGCCAGAATTATAGAACACACAGGACTATTTGTGCCAGATTCCAGAGGAAGAAGTCAACCACTGTGAAAATGACTGCATTCACAGACGTGACATTGCTTGTGATGATGATGTCTTCACGTTGTGCACCTCTGTCATGGCAGAGAATGGTCTTGATGTTCCTCTGGATGCTTATAAGGCAATTGACCTCTACCTGCGCCTACGAGAAGAATGATCAGTTCTTCTACACATTGAACGATAAAGACTGTGTGAATATGTTTGGATGAGCTATTGCAGAAAGTATTTATTTCAGAACAAGGAACTTTGCACAAAACAACTGACTATTTGACTATGATCGCCCACTCAAACATTTGGGCCCAAAATTGTTGTTGCAGACATTCTTTGCCTTTATAATGTGGTCTCACAAAGTAATGTTTAACCTTAAGGTAGCATGACCGAATTCCAGGTTTTGTTTTGATGCGACTTATTGTTCACTACAGATTTTATCATCGAAATGCCCTGTCCTTTTTTGTATAAATGTGAAATTAAATGTTATTTGCACTGTATTGCTGATCTTTATGTCAGAGAACCTTTTTTTCTGAGAATCCACACTGCTGTAAATTTGCATCAACATGATTGGGATTGGGATGGAAAAATTATTTTCCATCTTAACCCATATTCTAAGCATATTGATTTCTCTTGTAAATTTTACTTTTACAGCAGTATGATTTAAGACACTAACAGCAATTTTTCAACCAGTAATTGTTAATGTGATAGGAATTGCATTCAACAGCAAATGCGTTCAACTTAACCAAATGTATAAATCTTACATATTCTGATGATTTGACATTCCCCCGACGTCTGTGTGATGTATTTCAGCAACAACACGCAGTTAATGAGATCACTATGCGGAATTTAGCCGACTGTTATTTTACTGATTAGGACATATCACCCAAGATTGGGGTATACTATATATCAAGGGTCAGCAACCTTTTTGAAACTGAGAGCTACTTCACGGGTACTGAGCCATACAAAGGCTACCAGAACAGACTTTACCTAAACTTATCTAAACTTCATGTAGAATAAACACGTTTTAAATGCTTTTTTGGATATTGTCATTTTCAAATCTATATAAATACAAATGTGATTAAAGAAGAATAGCAACAAGATAAAATGAAATTTTAGTCGCTGCCCACTGGTGAGTTGTGGTATTTTTAGAACAGGTCCGTGGGTGACTCATGTGGTTCTTGGGGGCATCCTGGTGCCAGTGGGCACCATGTTGGTGACCCCTGTTCTAAATGGTATGTAGGGTATGCAAACTACACCAACGCTTCTGATGTAGCTACATTTAGGCTTATAGTGGAATAATATAGTGGAAGATTCCTTGCGTGAGTGTCTGAGAGCGTGAAAGTCATGCCAGATGCATGGTAGTCGGCAGCCCTGCTTTCCGTGTGCATCTGTCTCTTACTTTAGGTGGCTAGAGATCCAGCATTACTCAGGATTAGGAGCCACTTGCACTGATAATAATTAGTTTCTTTTTCCCCTTGCAGTCTGCTGCTGTATAACATTATGAAATCAGCCCAAAAATCCGCAACCCATGACCTCCTAATATTTACCCAAAACTATGTTTTCAAAATAGCACAATAGGGCATGAACACCGCAGACCTGGAAACTCTGCTGAGCATTGAGAATCAGCGTGCAAAGGCTCTTAATTTGGATATGTTTGTGAAACATTCTGCTGCACAGCACAACAAAGAAAAACAACTGGTCAGTGATAATGAAAAGTACAATCAGCATTGTTTTAACCATGAGAGTCCAAATGCTTAGATAAATTGTCACTTTTTCAGTGTAAGTATGCTCCTGAGCTCCACGATTCTGAATGATAGTCGGTTTCTCACTGAACCTCCATGCCACTCTGTTAAAATCTCTTGCCACCC
This sequence comes from Brienomyrus brachyistius, assembly GCF_023856365.1. Lineage (NCBI taxonomy): Eukaryota > Metazoa > Chordata > Actinopteri > Osteoglossiformes > Mormyridae > Brienomyrus > Brienomyrus brachyistius. The sequence goes on from NW_026042315.1 coordinate 2,721,608, forward strand.
CATGTAAAATTTTCTAGATCCACCACTGTGCCAGAGCTAAGACTTAAGAATCTTGAGTATTATTTCAACATAAACTTTGCTTGGGTGCTTCATACTTTAAATTAAATATAAATTATGGCAACGTGCAAAACTATTAAGGAAAATGCAACGTATTTGTTTTTCATTTACGTAATTATATATGTTGATTATGATTCTTTTTAGTTCCACAGTACATGCAGATACTAAAATCCAAGCATGCACTCTTAGGTTAATTGCTATCAGTTCATATAAAGATTTATAGAAATTTCAGTCAGAGACTAGCTTCTGATATAAAAAGAATGTTTACATTTTTTTTGGGCATGGAATAGTTTTTCAGTGCTGCATGTAGTTTCTCTTTATTGTTTGAATAGGGCACACTTACACATCAACAAGTGCAGTGGCAGTTGTGATGTTCTCGCATATGAGAAAATACAAGGACAACTTTTATTAAAGAAAACGAAAGGCTTTACTCTCCATACTCCAGTCAATTGCATGCATAGGCCTACTGCCGCATCTCACTTTGCCAACTTCCGCTTCCGTGCGGCTCAGGAGGATCTGGCTGCAGAACACTGGAAAGGGGTCCACAGCTCAAGGGGACCACCAGAGGACAGATGGAGTGGAACCGGGAACCAAGGGATTTGCCAGTGACTAGCACTCACTGTTGTTTTCGACTACAATAAAAACAGCTGTACTGGCTGAATAATGAGCATACAAAAAGAAAAAAAGACATGGATAGGAATAAAAAGGTAATTAAAAATAGAAAAACAACTGAAGAGTCATTCACACTGAACACGCGTCTCTGCTCTCAGGACGATGATCCTGTCAACTGCGCCAGACTGTGACAGACCGAACTACAAAACTGTAGACTCAGTGGACAGCTGACTACGCCACCCTAGGAATTTCATCCAGCTTTCCATTGAGACTACAGTTTTGCAGTCTGTTCTGCCAAACAATGTATTAAAAAGTGCAGTGTTATACATGACACTGTAATTAGTTCAATTCAAGAGATGTACTATCAACTTATAATAGTGTGATTATCATAATCACACAAATATATGAATTCCTCTGATACTGAATTAAACAACCCTTTATGCTGTCCCTTATGTGAATTAGTAAAAATTTCCACACCTCTTTCACCATAGACAACCATTCTCTCCATAGTCAAATGCAATTCCAATTCCCCCTTTTATTTATTGTATGGCAGACAGACAGCAGTGTATTATTATATTATAATTATATTATATTTATTATAATTATATAATTATATTATATTATAATTATTTTATATATCATTATATTAGGGTGCCCCTCGCAGAAGGTAAATTTAATCTTATTTAATTACATTTTCTATATAGCGTCAGATGACAGCAGACGTCATTTACTGTAAGGTTACCTTTACTATATAAGACATAACAGCTCCCAAAGTTCTTCATCTGGTACAGAAAACATACGCCTGACAGATGTTGAAGTTTATTCCGTCTTTATTCTTCTAGACACCGTGAAAAACTATAAAATAAACATATTATTAAATTCCTGCATTACATTTAATCTTACAAGACATTCTAAAAGATCCATGATATTACCGCTAAACAGCGGCTCATACATCACCGCAATTCCACTTTTCAATACAAGACAACAAGTAAATACAATAAATATAAATTACCGTGTGCGCCTTCTGACCAAATGCTTAGGTGTTATTACAGATCCTGCCGTGACAAGCCGACAAACCACAAGTTGACTCCATGAATCTCCCAGCATGCATTTACTCCTACCCTATTCCGTCACCTAACCATGTATTCAAGGGTTAACACGGATCAATTAAATAGTCAGCAGAGGGCACTGACATACATTTCACAGTATACATTCTATATTAAATCAAACCAGCAAAAGGTGATTATAAAATAACCGTCTTAGCGACAGTTACAGAGTGGCGTAGTCACCCTTTCGCTCTATAGCGCCCCCTACCCCTACTACGTTTATAATTATAATAATTGCCTCATGTGCAGTTACGCTGGTTAAATTACCTGGAAATGTTATTAACTGCACATTCTCCTAGAAACTAACAACGGTGCTCACTCAGGTATATTTATAATGGTCAGAAAGCTGATGTAAAGTCTGATACAGTGCTGAATGTGTTATTTTGTAGACAGTAATAGGTTTAATTAATTTTATATTCCATTACTGTAGAAAGCTATACTTGCTTACTTAAGGCATTTTGCGTTATTAATGTGTGATGTAAATGCAGGTAGTTTTATTACAGTCAACTTTTATTCACAGTGAGTAGCTTGTCATCATGAAGAGGAAGTGTGACAATCGTGAGGTTTTGGGCAACCACAGAAAAGCAGGAAAGTAAGTACAGACAGTGAGATAATTAGTGCCAGTCAGATGATAGACGTATACAGTATGTGAGTCAAAGGTTCTTCATATATTAATCATTCTCATTCAGGTAACAAATCCTTAGAAATCCATTCCTGAGCATCATGCCAAGAAGCACCACTTGTTTACTGATAACTGCTTTCATGTAAACTCTGCTGTGCTGAGAGTAAAGATGAAGAGGGAGAGACAGCAAGAGGCTGCTGACGGCAGAGAATGCAGGCGACATGGAGGGGAGTGAGAAAAGGAGCAAATATTGATGGTTAAGAGTGAATAATGACGTCACAGCAGCCTGATCCTGATGTTAGTTTAATATGCTTCTTAGTTTGGCCTGTGGTGTGTATTTCAGATACAGCATTTAATCAGGGAGACTGAGTGTGAGTCAATGACAGAGAGAGAGAGAGAGAGCAGACAGGCAGGTGAAGATGAAGGTGTATTAGGGAGGAGGGGGGAGGAGCTTGGACCTTCACCAAATCAGCCAAATGTAAATGTCACGTCTATCAAACAGGAGACCCTGCTTTCAGGAGAAATGGTTTAAAGATCACACTGGGCTCCCTTACAGCCCCCCCCCCCCCCCCTCGTCTTAAGGGGGGTTCTTTGTTTCTACTGTGCAAAATAATTTGTAACACAAATGTCTAAACTGGCATGAAAGACACATTCAGCTCTTGTGAAGACTGGCATGTGAAACTGGAAAAGGCACTGGGGAAATTCAGTGCACATAAAGACAGGCAGTGCCACAGATTAGCACTGATGACATGGATTCAGAAGATCAATCCTGTTAATATTCAACCTTCAGATGAGCTGGAAAGAGCAGCAGCAAGTGAGGAAAAATCTTCTGGAGCTAAGTACTTGGCACGGCAAGGCCTGGCTTTTCGAGGTGTTGGTAAGGAGAGTGGGAATTTCAAGCAGCTTCTAATGCAAACAGCAGAGGGCGATGCAGAGCTGACCATGTGGCTGAAAGGTCACTTTGATTTCACCAGTGCTGTTTAACTGTAACACCTGTTCCTGGGTTGCCCTCAGTCCTTGTTATTGGTTATGATTCTCACTGTCCTGCACTGTGTCTTGTTAGCTGTGTATTTAAGTGCCTGTTCTGCTTCTGTTCTTTGATGCTTCATTATAGCTGTATGTTGTATGTATGTATGTATGTATATAGTTCTCTAGTTGTGTTTATTCCATCATTTAGTTCATTCCTGGTCATTTGCTGTTTATTTTGGATCCATCCTGATCCTTTTGGTTTTGATGTGTGTGTTGTAAAAAACCCTATTTTTCCAGCCGTGTCATGCACTGCCACAACCAGAAGAGGGCAGAAGATATGGCACAAAAAACAGGAAGAAGCCTAACTTTAAAAAGAACAAAAAACATCAAGACTCATCCAGCATGGGGTGGTGAGTTAAGGAATAACACAAACAATCAAAGAATAAGCAAACAAATGAGAGAAAAGATGCAGAGATGACTGAGAAGCAGGGGATGACTGGAGAAGAGATGACAGGACCAGAAGACAAGAGGGATACAGGGAGAGCAGAGAAGACAGTATAACTGAAGAATGGGAGAAGAGGAGAGACTGCAGAGGAAGGAGAACATAGATGACTGGAGGGGAGGGAATATAGGAGCAACAGAGAGAAGGAGGAAGTGCTGCGGAGGAGAAGACAGGATAAGAGGGGAAAATGTGAGCAGAGAAGGACAAACACCCCCACTGCCCAGCAAAGTGCACTTGTAAGTAAACCACAATTTTAGCCTTGGGCTCAATATCTGGACTTGTCTCTGTGTAGCAATGCATAGAATCCTTGACACTGGCTATGACTGTACTGTATTAGTCCTAAACTTGCCATTATAGTGTAAGGAGAAAAGATTTTTTTTTAAATAAATCATTTTAAAAAAAGGTAGAGCGATGTAGCCGCCGGAGAAGTCCCCCCCCCCCCCCAAAGCCCTTTTTGTTCCCTTCTAGCTACCAGATGAAACTCACAATGCACCCCAACGCCACCTAACTTCTCTTCCACATGATGCACCTTATTTACCCTCTGAATCCTGTCTATTATTGAGCGTTTTTCTATCCATTTGATTATAAACTTATTACACTGTATGTACATTAGTCAGCCACATATGCTGTACGGCTTTGTTTTCCGGACAGTCTGGGCTACTCAGATGTGTCATAATTCGATTTGTAAATGCTGACAGTCTTGATATTATCCTTCTTATCAGGAAAAACTACTTCTGCATATAGATATTTCTCAATTTTTAGTCTCGTCTAATATAAAAATTGGCAGGTAGTACAAATATAATCTTATAAATGCTGAGATTAGAGTATCTGCGATGCAGGAATGCAGGGGTTTCATTGGGGCCCTTTCTATGGCTTAGTACTGTGAAGGAATACATGGTTAGTGCCAGGCGCAAATGAATATCTTTGATTTTGCATCCATTTGGTAACTTGTTGAAGTTGTCTGATAGTCAGTAATACATGGTTAATTAATATGATTCTTTATTTACTACTTTATAACATCTGAAAGAAACTGAAATAGGAAAGCTTATTTTAATTTATGGTCCACTGGATAAACACAGACATTACAGACGGTTTTAGAGTCTTATGCTGAATGTTTTTTGCTATCGTTTTTCTGCCTGCATATGCTATGATTGGTGCAGTGAAATTTGAGAATGTGTTTGTGGTCAGTATCATAGCCTCAGACAACAAACCAACGCTGTAGCGTGTCACTGTGTTTACATGTGAGAGGGGTTCCAGTTACATAATGGACTCGTTCTAATTGTTTTGACGGAGCTCGACAAACCTAAAAAATAAATGCTGTTTTTATCAAAAACTATGTCATATAGCTATATTCCAGATTTATTACAGCCAAACACATCTTGGAGCTCCGAGGAACCTCCTTCTCCCTACATTTCCCTCCTTCACACTCCTCCCTCAAATACTGTTACATTTGTCTTTTTTCCACACTCACACCCTGTCTTGATCATACTCTGACTGCATGGCATCCATATGCAGGGCAAACTATTTTAGTCTTATCTAGTATAATAGGACATAAACATTGAATTTGATAGTTATCTTTTATTTACACATTAGAACACAACACATGAACATGAAGGGATCGTTTGCATTTGCAACCAACACCTCCGCAAACCCCCCTTCGGAATACTGGCCGCGGACAGGGGTGGGAATCCCCAAGCTGGAAGACTGTACTGCGTCATGTTAACATTAGCTAGCTAGTTAGCATGGATACAGAGTGCTCCGGACTACAACTATAAAGGACGTAAAGTGTGTGATATAGTAAAACACTTACTAACAGGTAATGCGCGTGAATGACAACTTTACCTGTTACCAGAATAGCCTCCTACACGTTCGCCGAATGACAGCAGGCAGAAGGCGGTGCGTTTTTCAGAAACACACCGGAGTTAAACTTACGCCGCGTTATTTACCAGCACTTGTAACACCAACATTTGCAGCCATTAACTCATATGTGGTAGTAACACTGAAATTACTTTCTCTGCGTCAAAATAAGGTAGCACTGTGATTTTAATACTTTATCATTTATACTTAACCGTACCTTCCTCCCATTCCTCCGTCTCTGCTTATTGACATTTAGGAGAGTCTCAGATATAAATTAACGATTCGAAATTATCAAACAAAGACAGACACAACACTGAAAAGATGACAAAGACACAGTTTGAAAAGTAAATATGTTTTATTGCAAATCTCTTATCTTAACATAGCCTACCTTATCATATGTTAACTTAACCCATCTTATATTTTAACTTAGCCTATCATCATATTTTAACTTAGCCTATCTTATCATATGTTAACTTAGCCTATCATATTTTATCTTAGCCTATCTTGTCATATCTTAACTTAACCTATCTTATTATATTTTAACTTAGCCTATCTTATCTTATTATATTTCAACTTAGCTTATATTAATATATTTCGTCTTAGCCTATCTTATATTTTAACTCAGCATATCTTATCCTATCGTATCTTATAGCTACATTAACACTTAAACAGTATCACTTTCCGTTGGGTCCCGCGGGATCCCAGTCCCAATGCAGGGCTCTAACACGGGTATTCTAAGAAAAAGAAAATAAACACTTTACTTAACTTTACTTAAAGCAGTCATATAACTAATAAATAAATAAATACCCAATTAATGCCTTATGAATCATTTATAAAAGTATTAAAAACACGGCTGTAAATACTTATACAAAGGCATAACACATTATAGCTATCTTGATAATGCATTATGAATGCTCTGATCTATATATACACAATAAATATCTTCATAATACATTATATCGGCCATTAATCCATAATAAACATGGCTATAATGTGTTATGCTTTTTTTTCTTCAATATTTATACCCATGTCTATAATATATTTATGGATGCATTACAGTGCATTGTGAAGGTGTCAATAATGCAGTTATATTACTGCTTTAAGTCATTTGTAAACCTGAATTCACAACCTTATAATTACTGCCTCTTGCTACTTCTTCTGAAGGGCAGGGGACAGCAGAAGAAGCACCACTTCATCTTCTTCTTCTTGTGGCTCTTCTCAGTATCATCTTCAGAAAGATCTTCGGCATTCACATGGAATGATACTTCTTCTTCACTGTAGATCTTCTCGGCAGCATCGGCATCTTCTTTTGTTTTATCTGTCTTCATCACTTCAGTCTCGTCCTCTTCCTCAGGTCCTTCTTCTGGTATAGTCAGTAGCTGTGATCTGTCTTCAGATGCCACCATACACTGAAACCTGACCAGTGTGGTAGCATCAGCATCTTCTGCCTGCTGGAATACCACATCAGCTTCTTCATTTTCCTCAGGTCCATCTTCCTGTAAAGTCTGCAGCCATATTCTGGCTACATATGCCGCCATGCACTGCCAACTGTCCACTGTGGCAGCATCAGTGTCTTCTGCTTCCTGAAGCTCCTCATCTGTTTCTTCATCTTCCTCAAGGTCTTCCTCCTGGATGGGTTCTAGCCAAGTTCTGCCTACTTGTGACACCACATATTCCACAGCATTCCCTGTACTTCTCCCTCCTCCTCCCTTAACCTCCTCCACATTCACTCCCACCTCACATCCATTCTCCTCACCTCCATTTAGCATATCCATCATACTAATACCAGCCTCTGTCCCCTCCATCACAACCCTGGAGGCCTTCCCCTCAAATGTTCCCCACTCTGGTACCTCCACATATTCCTCACTACTCTGCCCCCTTACCTCACCCTCCCCCCGGCTTGTCCGGTCCTTCCTGACTTTCTTTTTTTTGTTAAGGTAGCAAGTTTTATAAATTTCCCAGTCTTCAGATGAAAGGCCGTAATTACTCTGAAGACTTTGAGATGAAATACTAGTGCTGGCTAGCAGTCCATCCTTTCCCACACTCTCCCCTCCCTTACCCAAATCAGTAGACCCCCCCAATCCCCCCTTAACCCCCCCAGCCTGGACAGTGGGGAGTGTCACTGGTGAGAACTCCTCCACACCTTCTCCCCAGTTGATCACTTCATCCCACAGGTTCCAGGCTTCCCAGTGTTGGGTGTTGGTCCATCGATCAGCTCTCTCAATTCGCTCTCTGGGGAATAAACGAGAGATTAACCAGTACTTAAGAGAGATAATAAAATAAATAAAGAGCTGGAAATTCTTCAACCATACAGAAAATACAATTGTTATAATTATTATAATAAATAATTACAGGGGTCACATATATAAAAAAGAAAGAATAAAAGAAACAGCGAGCAAGATTGCAAAAAAAATCGACTGTAAAATGCACGATACTGTAAGTGCAATAGCATATTAAACAGTGTCACCAAATTATAACTAGAATCAAATACGAAACAACTGTGCTCCACATCAAATGAATACCCAGATGAATACTACCAAGAACTGAGTTAACACTAACCAAGCTAAGAATATTTGAAAGTGTTAATCCTGTGTAACAATGTAAAGAGATGTAATGATAAACTTAGAAGCATCTAGCCTACTCCGAAAGTAATGCCCCAATTTTTTTTAACAATTTACCTACCACCCTGTACAGTAGGGGGTCCCAACTTCCGGTCGGGGTTCCGGTACCGTCCGCGCGGAGTATTGCACCGGGCGGCAGACAACCGGGGGTAGAGGAGCCAGCCGTCCCGTTTATTAGGGGATCGCGCCGTTTTGGAAAGAAAGCTGCCCGTATTGATGTACGGAAATACGCCATTAGCCCCGCATGTCCGTATACACCGTCAATCTCCCGCCGCTCGGCGTGGGAACCCCCAAATTATACCGCCGTCTTACCCATCCGTGACACTTTTCTACGACGGAAACCGATCCGCGGACATCGAAAGGTTGGGAAGCCCTACTAAACTAGCATGTTTGAGATGAATTTACTAACCAAATAGTCTGTCATTATTTAAATATTAGCAACCACAGTAGCAATAAAAACCACTGCACTTTAAATGACGTTAAAAAATATGTAATATTAAAAAAATATGTAATGTTTTTTATTGTATTATAGACATTTACTATGTCATTATATTATAAAAGGCTAAATAATCGAAGTAGCACAACATCAGTTGAAGAATTCAAAGACATTTTGGAGAGCTAACAAGCTACTCACCTCTGCGCCATTTTCACTCAGAGTTTGTTGTGCTTCAAACGGTAAAGTTTGTTTACGTTGTTTCTATGGAAACTGCTCTGACTCTCCGCTTGACCGTAATATAAAGGCATGTATGCAGTAATTTTCTGATTGCAGATTTGATCTGGCAAAAACTGGCACTATGATGGAAGTTATGCAGAAGTGCAGAGTAGATGGAATAATTTTTGTACCTCAATAAGATTGTATGCCTTTTGCCTGTGTCTCCAGCCAGTGCCGGGGGTGAAACGCGCCTGCAATTATCAGCGGGATAACATTATCGTTTTTTTTATTCTGTGGAAAATGAAAGACCGATTTGCTGGCCAGATTTATTTATGAATCATAAACATGTTGTGGGCTATATAAGTAAAGTCAGGGCTCTCAAGTCTTATGCATTGACTGTGAGACACTTGCATTTCAACCAGTTCACATGTTCACACACCGCACCTTATGTTTGTCAAGCTGAGAAGTAAGGGTTAGGGTTATAATTATCAATAAATAATGTACTTCCCTGTGAAACAATGATGCTGGATGTTTATTTGCATATCATGATATGGTGCAGCCTTTTAATAGGTTTCTGTTTTTCTGTTAATCCTTCATGGTGTTGAATAAGTCAGCAAGCATAAGTCTAAGGCTAGTGAGTGACTGGTGTTTTCGGGGGAGACTCCCTAGAGCTGGAGAGAAATACCTTAAGGCACGGGATGAAAAATCCCAAATCTTCCAGGAAAAATGTCAGCATTATATGTATTTGCCACACAGAACAGAACAAAAAATTCCTTAGGGAATCACACCGCCTACCATAGTCACTATACTACTCAGAACGCCTGGCAGCCACCAAATCAAACATAGGAAAAGGTCCGGATTTATAGCGTTAGAATGTGGTAGAGACTAATATCCATAACGTACCATCCTAGAACACACTGTGCTCTAAAATTTAAGCCCAATTAAAATCTGAATATTAAATGAGGAAAATAATTAGATTTGTTCTTCTATCCCAAGTTGTGGTCTAAAAGCAATAAGACCACCATCCATTATACCTGCTTTGGGGAAAATGCACTCCTGTAGCCACTAGGGGAGCTCTCACCTCTTCTGGGCCCAGCTAAATAATTATGTTACGCATTCTAACAAGCTTTATTATCTGTGTCAATAAGCCCTGCTTTTACACTAACACTCCTGCTGAGAGGCTAATTTGATTACCAGTCTTGCCCTTGTCATTAGGAACACATGAGAATTTGCGCAGTGCTGTTTCACAGTGGATTCTCACTGGTTTTCCCCAAGACTGGTACGATACATTTTATTCAGTTTCATACCACAGGTTATTGCAAGAGGGATCAATTGGTTTATACTAGTGCAAGGAAACTATTATTATGATGGTGGGTTATCAAACACAGTAGCTGGCTACCTCAGACATAAGACGCCCATTACGTACCTGTGTATCACCTATATGGGCTTGGAATCTGTATATAAATTGAAATAATTATTCATAGCCCAGATAGCATCATATTATTGTTTCAGCGTTGAAGTATAGTTAAATGCATTGAATTATGGTCAGTGTTAAATTATCAGCATTGAAACTGAATTGATTTTTGGTCATTTTTTCAATATTGAAAAATTAATGGTGGCGAAACCTTGATATAAAGTGACTTTTTCAACATTGAAAATAAGATGCTGAGTTAACATCAATATTATTGAAAATAAAAATGGAAAAATGAATTTATGGGGGGCGGCATGGTGGTGCAGTGGTTAGCACTGTTGCCTCACACCTCTGGGACCCAGGTTCGAGTCTCCGCCTGGGTCACATGTGTGTGGAGTTTGCATGTTCTCCCCATGTCGTCGTGGGGTTTCCTCCGGGTACTCCGGTTTCCCCCCACAGTCCAAAAACATGCTGAGGCTAATTGGAGTTGCTAAATTGCCCATAGGTGTGCTTGTGTGAGTGAATGGTGTATGAGTGTGCCCTGCGATGGGCTGGCCCCCCATCCTGGGTTGTTCCCTGCCTCGTGCCCATTGCTTCCGGGATGGGCTCCGGACCCCCTGCGACCCAGTAGGATAAGCGGTTTGGAAAATGGATGGATGGATGTTACAGGTAAGGCGTGTGTCATGCCCGGCTCGTCCGCTCCTCGTGTGTGCCACGCCCCCTGATTACCCACATGTATTTCCCTGATCGTCTCCAGCTTTGTCTAGTTATTTTGATTAGTCCTGTGTATTTAAGTCCTGGTCTCCCCGGTTTCCCTTGTCCGTCATTGATGTTTGTAGGTGTGCTACGTTTTCCAGTCCTCGTTTGCCCATTAAATCCCTGGTTTTGCCCCGACTTCACCTGTCTGCCTGCTATTTCCACGCCTGCCCGCACGATCGCCGCTTCGCCCGACCGCGATCGTGACAGCGTGACTTTTATAGAAGACAGTGCTGCTGCAGGAAGAAGAATACATAAGTAAAGGGGGGATGTTGCGTTCAGTTAGTAATTGTTCTGTTTTCCATATTACTGTATGTCACAAGAGGGTGCTGTAAGGCTGTTTGATTCGACTTCAATTCCTATTCCAAGAGTCAAGAATGGATAGTTGATCCCAGGCAGCAGTTTTCCAGATTATCAACTTCAAAAACTAAAAAATATGATAGGAAAAAAGTCTTTGTAAAATTAAGAAGTATATAATACTATGAATGACAAGGGGTCTTAATACTTTTCATTTAATTTTATTAACTCAATCTTTTGCTGGCAAGTATACCTTTTAAATTTATATACATAACAGTACAACTGCATTATTTGTGTTTTGTATGCACACTTCATACAAAGCAAAAGGTTATGGCGGCTACTTCATTAATAGTATTTCTTATTGATACTTTACAATTCCGTTCTATTGCCCAACTCCCAAAGGATCATAGATTTTTATTAAAACATAGTAGTCTATGGAAATGTCAATACTAATCATACATTTCAGTGACATAACTAAATAGACATATGTTGACACACAGACACAGATAAAAACAATTAAACTCCCTCTATGTGAAAATGACATGTGACACACGTCCTCAATGTTAAAATCCATGAGTGTAAAAAATGACCATCGTTGCTAATGTTATATCTCAGGTCTCAGATTACTTCTTTAAGTGTCAATTAAACTGAAAAAAAATCACAGAAAAAGGCAAGCTTATTTGCCGACATTTAGTAACCGACAAGCTGATTAAGGAGGACTAAACCTGTACCTGGCTTTCCTGTCAGCTCCTTGGGGATGGCTAATCTTCAAATTTTATTACAAATACTACAACTTTATTTTGTGCCTTGCTTAAAGTAAAATATCTCCAGACTACTAAATACCGCGTTAATGGTGACATTTTTAAACTGATTCGCTTCTTTCGCCTCACTCTCCTCTATGTGACGGGTGGGCGTGGTTGATCTAGCCGGCTCCCGATTGGCGGGTATTCGGTAGCTCCTGTGTCATGTGACTGGTAGTAGCGTAGGCAGCACCGCCATAGCTTTGAAACCCTGTGTGCCTCCTTGGGCGATACGCGATGTTGGCATGGTAATTGTGAAATAGAGGATTCATAGATATGACTTAGTGAACCGACTATTTTCGAAACTGCAACAACATGAGGAATGTTAAAACTAGAAAACAGGGAACCACATTTCACAGGTAAAAAAATCTGCGGTACGGTCAAATAAGATACATAACATGTTTACTTGCCTGTGACACTGACGGGATACTAGCATTAGTTTTTGTTGAGAATACTATGAGCAATACTACATAAATTTGGGGGGGGGCAGTAGTGGTGGGCTTGTTTATTTATTCTACATAATTGTAAGATATAAATGCGTTAATTAGTAAAGAAGTTATGGCTAAAAGATCTTTCCATCTACACCCTGACATGTTGCTTGTTTATGTCTAATTATCGCTCCAAGATGGTGGCGCTGCTGACTCGTTGTGGAAAAGCGAGGTGAGGCATCTAGGCTTTCAAATTCATGAGCACCACCATGTACTTCGTTTAAATGGGAGGTTCACCCCAAAACTATAAAAAAGATATTTTAGAGGGGCCTTAATGCTATCTATTCATCAAAGTTCTGCTGGGAGTTGTTCAGGTTTGGAAATATCAGCCGTAGAAATGTCGGGCTTCTATCGAAGTACACTACTCGTATCACTGCGCATTAGACACAAGCGCGAGCTCCCTGGCAATATCTGCTGCGCAGTGATATTATTGGTGTGTGGAGTTGGGTAGAAGGAAATAGTTCGTATATTAAACTGCTCGCGACGAAGTCTGTGGATTTTCTTAACCTGTTCCTGATTTCTGGTAAGAGATATTGCTGTTGAATTTTTCAAATACGATGTTCTGGCGCTTTAAGTAGTGAAAGCAAAATTGAATCTTATTATATTGCTTATTGGATTGGATTGGATTGGATTGGAAAAGCCCTTTATTGCTGATGCAATATACCATGGCACCAGTCACAAGTACCGGTGAAGAGCAGGCCATCAACCGACCTTACATATACACAGACATCACAGTAGGGGGAAGACCGGCCGGGAGACAGGGGAAGTGAGAAGAATAGAAACAAGATAACATGGTGGGAGAGGAGGAGAATAAAAAAACACCCCCCAGATTGCACTCCAGTAGGGAGTACATTGTGGGAACCGAAAAAAACACCTCAGCAACATAAGCACATGGGCACTACACCTTACATAAAAATGACACGACTTGCAACGGGTAGGGGAAAGGGGGTGTGGAGGTGACCCAGCAGAGACAGACAGCCATCCGGTCCTGCTGCCATAGAAACGGCGCTGGTCAGACCCGCCTGTTCACGCTGGGGGTATGAAGCGGCGGAGGCGTGGGATGGGGGGAGGGTAAGTCCTTGGGATTGGGGGAGAGGAATGCAAGAGAGTCTCACTGCCTTGTTCTTCTGGGGGAGTTGTTAGTTCCAGCAGCAGCCTTGGCCAAGGCCAGTGCTGATATGGGGGAGCCAAATACTTGATAGAATAAGGTTGTTTGGGTTTCCATGCGAGGAGCTGAAATTTCCAGCTCCTCTAATGTCCACGCTGATCTCCGCCATCCAATAATTTTTGCAAAGCTGTTAGCTTCTCCACGATGTTATCCAGTTTGCGATCCATTTGCACAGTCTGCACAGTCTGAGTGCTAACAGCTCTGCCCACTCCATCAATCATTCCGGCCAGCCTAGTGGGGCTTTGAGAGGCTGTCACTGTCTTCTTCAATCTTTGATAAACCAGGGCAATGCCTAATCCAATCAGCATAATACCTGTAATCATGGTTCCGAATAAGTAGATGTCTTCAATGTCCTCCACGGAAAGAGCTGCCAGGCACACGACCCTCCACCGCTCCCATCCGTCCATCGTGTAGCCAGCTGCGTACGTTCCTGCAGGACAGTCAGGTTCCCCCGACCCTAGGCTTCTCGTCGAGAAGATGGTGTCAATTGCGTTGAGAGACCAGCTGATCAAATCCATAATTTTTCGTAGTTTGGAGAGCAGGGCTGAGAGAGTCTCTTCACAGACACAGTATAAGACAGTAGACTAGACGAGACGAGAGGAGCGAAGCAGGGAAGATAAGGGGAGGGAGAGGGTAAGAAGTGCGACCGCCTCCGTTGAGAGCCAAACGAGAATTCATTAATAAGTACCTATAACATGTATACTGCCCAATGTTTTGATTTAATAAATATTTAAAATTAATAAATATTTCAAAAATACTTCAATATTTAAAATGGTTCATGATTTTCAGGAGCGGTACAGTGGTTAGCACTGTTGCCTTACACCTTTGGGTCCCAGGTTCGAGTCTCCGCATGGGTCACATGTGTGCGGAGTTTGCATGTTCTCCCCATGTCGTCATGAGGTTTCCTCTGGGTACTTTGGTTTCCCCCCACATTCCAAAGACATGCTGAGGCTAATTGGACTTGCTAAATTGCCCGTAGGAGAGCATGTGTGAGTGAATGGTGTGTGAGTGTGCCCTGCGATGGGCTGGCCCCCCATCCTGGGTTGATTGATGGATGATTTTCAGGTCACACTGCCCCCTCAGAGCCCACCAATCAGTGACTGTCTCATAGTGTGATGTAATACACAATGTCCGCACCACCCACTTTTCAGTGAGCAGTAAAAACACACCAGCTTGTCTCAGCGGACAGCGGCTCTTATCAGATAAGGGGAAAAGGACGAGATATCAAAAGTAAAAATAAATATATCACATTTGGTTAACATCAAATGAAAACAGCCCTGCAATAATATATTGGATTCTAGGATATCACCTATTAAAAGGGTGAATCTATTCTAGCAGACCATAAAAATCCAATTATGAACAGTGAAAATGGGCATAATAGGTCCCTATAAACGACAGGTTTCTGTCCATGGTGCTGAAAACCAGGATTGGCAGAATTCACATTACAGCGATTCCCCACTATATCGCGGATTTTCCTCCGACGCCTCACAATTCTCTGCGTATCCCGTACATTGTTTGTGGTCCGATTGTTTTCGTTTTGTTCTAAGCCCTACGATGGAAGACGTTGACCATTCAGGAGAAGGTAAAACTTCTGGATGTGCTTCGGGAAGGAAAGCGTTATGCGGATGGCGTTCGCCATTATGGTTTGAATGAATCAACAGTACGCTACATGAAGAAGGATGAAAAGAATGTGTAAGAGCCATATATGTTTTTATTTTTATATATTCCATTACATATATAGAGAGAAAGTTGTGTGTGTGTATACATATTAAAAATTATTATTTTATTATTATTATTATTATTATTATGTTACTCATATCCTTAGCCCGACATTTAACATAGCCCGATATATGTGTTTTAATGAGTTTACATATGTTTAAAGCATGTGGGAGGGGTATTTTAAGGCTTAAACTTAAAAAAAAAATTATATGATCCTTCTGTATCGTGGATTTTCACCTATCGCTGATGGGTCTGGAACGCATCTACTGCGATAGGCGGAGGATCAAATTTACCTTCATGTGGAGTCTTGGCTTTTCACAATGTTTCGTTCCTGCTTATAGCTAAGGTTTTTTTTAGCCGTCGTCACTCTAAGGTTGCCCATTAATGGTTTGGAATTGGGAATGTAAAGCTGTTTTGTTAGCATGTCTGCCTTACAATTCCTTTACTGTAAGTCAAGGCCTGCTGGAACTCAATACACCCTTCATGGCGCTTGTATTTACTCTTTATTTTTTATTACATTATGTTTGAGACTAACCCCTTTATCTACCTCTCCATTCCTCCTGTTGAGCTCCATACAGAACTAGTGGAGAAAAGGGGTGCTTGGAGGGGAGACGATATCTCTGGATGCCCACTTAAGAAATATCTGCGTTACCTTCCAATACACCTTCCAAACTTAAGTGGATTGAACATGGGTGCTGTTGAATTAATAAAAAAAATACACTGTATTAAAATTATTTTGTTTATATAACATAAAATTGAACTATAAACATGAAATTTAAATCTGTTTATATATTGACAAAATAATAATTCAGAATTTTGAACCCTCATTGAACAAAATTAAACCTAATATGGACAAATGGAAAGCATTGAAATTATCCTTATGGGGGGAAGGTTAATGTTACTAAAATGGTTGTGGTGCCTCAAGTTAATTATCTCTCTATGATGCTTCCATTTAATATTCCGGAAAGGATATTTGAACAGTACGAGAGTATAGTAAAAGATTTTTGTTGGGAAAGAATAAACCTAGGATTAAAATTACTTCGCCCAGAGACAAGGGAGGTCTAGGATTGCCAGATGTTAGATTATATAGCATGTCATTTGAAATAGCCAAACTCTACTATCACTGGAAGAATGTGAATTCTGATGTGGACTGGATAGCTATCGAGAGCAATTTGGCTTCACTATTTCAACCTCTGCACATTCTGTCACAATGGGGGGACAATATAAGAAACACAAACCCGATAATATCTTTTTCGAGAAATATATGGATCAAAATACATAAGAAGCTTAAAGTATCACATGACATGCAGCCATATTCCTCAATTTGGCACAATCCTCAAATACAAATAGTAAAAAGTATGGAAACAATGGCAACCCAAAGGGGTGAAAACTCTCTGGGATTTATTCGTAAATGGGATGTTTATGTCATAATCAGACTTAAAGAGTAAGTATGATGTAGGAGGAGGAGGGAGTTTTTGGAAGTTTTTGCAACTGAGGCATTGAGTCACGAGTGTTAAAATGCAGAAGATGAATGGTCAAGAATACTTTCTAGAGTGGGGAAATATTTTAGGGAAGTAAAAGGTAAATTTATTCAGTATAAAATTATACACAGATAGTACTGGACACTAGTTAGACTAAATAGAACTGGACTAATTAATACTGATCAGTGTTGGAATTTTAGAAGGCAGATGGGGGTTTATTTACACATGCTGTGGCAGTGCTCTCAGGTATATCCATTTTGGGGTAGAGTTCTTGGTCTCCTGGACAAATGGCTAGGCTTTACTTTACCCCGCAAACCCGACTCTCTCTGCTAGGAGATAGAGTGGAATTGCCAAAGGTGAATAATAAACAGTTTAAGGCTGTGATGGTGGGACTCAACTGTCATGAGGGTAATATTAAGGCATTTGAAATCCTCAACAATCCCCAATATAAAGGAATGGACCAATGAGATGATTAAGGCAGCTTCATATGAAAAAATGTTGGACAGACTAAATGGGAAACGAGGTATAATGAAAATGTGGGAATGTTTCTAGGGCCATGTTTTTGAAGGATAAATGGCTGGGAGGTTGAACTAGTGATTGGTCATATTGTTTTATAAATGTGAATGGCTGAAGTGTATTATATGAGAGTGCTGTAACTTTTTGGTTTGAAAAATAAGAAAAATTTGAATTACAAAATAAAATGTTCTTAGAACGGCATGGTGGTGCAGTGGTTAGCACTGTTGCCTCACACCTCTGGGACCCGGGTTCGAGTCTCCGCCTGGGTAACATGTGTGTGGAGTTTGCATGTTCTCCCCATGTCGTCGTGGGGTTTCCTCCGGGTACTCCGGTTTCCCCCCACAGTCCAAAAAACATGCTGAGGCTAATTGGAGTCGCTAAATTGCCCATAGGTGTGCATGTGTGAGTGACTGGTGTGTGAGTGTGCCCTGCGATGGGCTGGCCCCCCATCCTGGGTTGTTCCCTGCCTCGTGCCCATTGATTCCGGGATAGGCTCCGGACCCCCCGCGACCCAATAGGATAAGCGGTTTGGATAATGGATGGATGGATGGATGTTCTTAGAAAGTAATTTCATGTAACCACTAGTCTTAAAATTAATTACATCCAACAGTACATTTTTTAGTGTAGGTAAGTAGATGGATCGATAAAATTAAATAATTATTACAAATCACAAATAACTATTACAGTCATGGCCAAAAATATTGGCACTTGTGTCAAAAAACACACCCCTTCTCCTAGAAAATTGTTGCAATTACAGATGCTTTGGCATTGTCATTAATTTCTCTTGTTGGCACTTGAAGAAAACAAAAAGAGGAAGAAGGAAAAACAGGAATCGGAGACATTCCACGCCAAAGGGCACCTGCCCTTCTCATATTGTCTCAAAAACCCAAAGCCAGTCAGAGTGGTCTGGGGGTGATTGTACACCCAAATAGGCCATTTGATCCATGTTGGTCTTAGTCTTTCTCATGATGGTGGGTAAATCTGGGGTGGCTCTTGTGGTTCTCATATGAGGTCTTTGGTGCACATTAAGTGAGGCAGATACAGGCCACCCATTGTGTACCTCTGTGCCATTTAAATGGGCTTGCAATCTGAAGAGGTGTGAGGTCACAGTGATTTAACACTGACCCACTTTTTCTTATGGCCTTGAGCCAGGTCATGACAATATCTTGTGCAGCACTAATGACGTAATGGCATCTGCTCATGTTATCTCATAACTTGAAGCTGTTTGTGCAGCACAACCCACACGGCACCAACAAGACATTGAGAACAATCCCAGCAGCCCTCGGCTCTCTTACCCAATGCTGTTATAAGGGGACCAAACTTCTTTAAATTTCGCTTCCACAGTGGCTTTTGAAAAAAATAAGCAAATCACGCAATGCTATTGAAATTATTAAAACATAGAGATTAACAGTCAGATATGTTTTGTGATTTTAAATGATGAAGTAATATATTGGATATAACATGAATGTATTTCTTATTTCTTTTTTTTTGGGTTTTCTGTGGTGAGAAATGATAGCTACAGGCATGTAAATATTGCTCCCTGTAGTAACTTGTAAAATGTTCCTCATTGTTAACAATCACATTACATGTGAAGGTGTCAGTCAGTGGAAACGCATAGTGAGGCACGCTGGCCAACCATTGTATTCATTCAGGACCAGCCCATCAAGTAAAGGTTTCAGCACCACGGACAGTGACCTGTGTTAAACTGACCTCAGGTTCCTACATTGGCTCTATGGAATTTTCTGTAAATAATGAAATGCCACTGGCCCCCTACATGCGGAAATGTTTCCCCCTCCCCCAGACTTCTTCAGAGAGCTTTGGAGGACATTGTCTGCACGCTACCAGAGGCAACTAAGAATGTGCTTGAGTTGGGAGGAGGCAGTAGTCCCCATTTTTCCCTCCTGCTGTAGAGGGTCATCGGGAGGAGGTGGGTTTGCTGCTCTCTTTCGTGTCTCCTCAGCAGGTGGCTCTTAGAGATTTGTCTGAGAAAGGTCTGTTCCAGGTTTGTGTTAAAGTGCTGCATTTTCGGGCACTGAGTGGACTGGCAGATTCTAGGTGGTCAGGTTTGTTGAGGCCTGGATCTTCCCCGCGGGGATGTTGGAGGTCCCTGTACAAGCCCCCCATTGAGAAGCACACGGTGGATCTTCAGTGGCAGATTGTACACGGGGCAGTGGCCACAAACAGACAGGTGATGCACATTGATTCCACAGGGTGGCAATTGGTTTTCTTAGCTAATCTGTTTCTTTAAAACAAAGAAATGGATTGTTTACTTGTGTCTTTTATTCTACATCATAGATAATGCGAACCTTCATATAAGTAAGAGGTAATATTTTGCTCAGTATCAGTTCAAGTTCAAATACTTCAGGTTTTTTATTTGACAAAACACATAAAATTGTTCAAATACTTCAGGTTTTTTATTTGACAAAACACATAAAATTGTCATGCAAAGTCATTGATTTATTTTTAAAACTATTGCACTGTGATACATTTAACATCATATTTTCAGTTCTGCCAAATCTTTTATTGACAGCTTAGTGGTTTTCTAATGGCTTGTGGTGTCACATGGTGGTCGAAAATGATATTACAGGCTTTTGTTGAAAATACCTTAAAATTCATCTGGAATGTATTGATTTATGCCATAATTAATGATGCAAATTAACACAGATGGGGCCATTTTGACCCCATTTTGATGTTTTTGAAGAGGTAGACGGTCCAGTTGGCTGTATTAGTCAGTCTGCTAAGAAACATAGTGCCAACAAGCCCATGGCCCCTTTTCATGTAAAACTTCATACAGGAGGCTGTTTGTGCAGTTTAGTGCCTTTGTTAGCCTCGGCTCCTGTAAATCATATAAGCACACCCACCACACCCCCAGGAGCATTCCGCGTGCCCCCACCGGCCAACCTGCTTGTCCCCCCCAACCCACAGACCGTCTGTAGTTCTGAAATTTATCCACATGGCTGCTGACCAAGTCTAAGGTAAAATTTCATAAATGAAATTTTCAGTAAAATACATTTTTTTCCTCTAATCTGGGAGACAGTGCAGAATTATTGGAGTCGGTCCTAACTCTGTCTTGAATATGTACCCAGCAGGCACCTAGGACTCGTATCTCCCTCTGAGAATCTCTTCTAATGCGCTCAGCAGCAGAAATTCTCCATCCTAGATGAGCCTGCAAAGTTCTGTAGAAGTTAAATATACTTTAGTCAAATAAAGAATGAGACAATTTACTTAAAGCATGATATAGTTCATATTGCTCTTCAGGCTTCGTGATAAAATATTAAAATTATGGAGTACAAAGTTGTACATGCAAAGAATACAATGCAGAGTGGCAGAGCGCCTGGCCCAGAGGGTTTAATGGAATTTATCTTAATGTCTTTATTCTATTTTACTTTAATTTTTACCATATAATTCATTGTATTGTTCTTTCGATTTTATTTCTATTTTATTTTTGCTAATACACCGGATCTGAGTGCCTCATTTTGTTCCCTTCATGTAGAACACGTTTTGTAATGACAATAAAACATCCTTATCCTCATCTAAATCACACTGTCTAACTACTAACCTGTTTAAATAATATAATTGGATCTCAAAGGTTAATTGTCACTCAATTACCCCCTCAGTCCAACAGTACCACAAACACCCAACATGCACGGAAATTTTCTCCTAAGTTGTTTTCCCTGCCTGGAACAATACCACAGCAGTCACATGGACTGATGTTTCAAAACATTTCAGAAACCTTGCATTGAAACTTGAGGTCTTTAGGAGGGATCAGTCCGGGGTGGCAAAGTTGCCACCACAAAGGTTTTTGATTAAGGGATTCATGATGCCAGGTAGCCATCTTTCACAAGCTGGTGGGCTGTGCCACTGATGCCTTTGCTTGGGTTTTATATGTCTGTCCTGGTTTGTGTTCTTGCCACTTCAGGTTCCCTGGTTTTGGTCTACATTCCTCGGTCCTCTGCTGTGGAGTCTACCTTCTGCTTCACCTCATTCTGGAGCCGCCCATCCAGTCAGCGGCCCATGTCCCCCTGGTTCCCTGTTTCCTGAGGTTAGTCTGCTAGTCTCCGGGGCCAGGGGGCAGAAATCTGCCATGTTGGATGGGTGGCCCAGGTTGGGGTGCTCCATCATAGACTGGTACATGAAGGATTATAAATGGTTTTTAACCAGTATGTACCGAGTGTGCATCGTGACGAAAAGAATGTCATGGGAACATTTAGGACTGACTGCAGTATTAGTTCAAAGCATGATTGTGTTTTTCTTAATTTTTATTGATTTATTTTTGGATTATTAATTTTTTAAAGTAACTTCATTCAGTTAAAAGGGGTTTGTCCATTTGCTTTAGCAGAAGTTCGTGTAAGTATGATGTTCACCTTCCTTTTTCATAGTCTAGTCTTTGCCAAGTTTTATGCTTATTTCCCCTGATTAAGTTAATCTGACGTGTGTTTAGGAGGGTCATACAGGCTTTTTGTTTGTAATGGAAGCACAGGGTCTGTACTTGAAGCTTATTTGCCATGTTAAAGGAAGCATTTTACCTTCCTCTCTAATCTCTTTTTTTCTTGGCTCTCACTGCAGTCTCCTCTATGCCAGGGTTTCTCAACCCAGTCCTTGGACCCCACTGCAAAGATCCACAGTTTTGCTCTGTCCAAGCTCTCAGCACAGCAGTAAAAGGTGACTGTTTGGTTCATGCATGCAGGGATCTGGGACAGAGCAAAAACGTGGAGCTGTCTGGTGGGCAGAGGAATGAGTTTAGAAATGCTGCTGTATGAAGTATTAAACCATTTGACCGGTTGGATAAATGTTAAAATGTTTTCTCAAAATATAAAAAGAGATAATCTTCTGTTTTGCGTCTCATTACAAGCAAACTTGTTTTTTGTTTTTATGTCACTCTAGTATTTGATATCTAATTTTCAGTCTTCTGGCAATATAATGTGGTGAATGGTGAAAGACTTCCAGCGGGGGCTCCGGTTTCCTCCCACAGTCCAAAAGTGCGCAGGGTAGGTTAATTGGCAAATCTGAGTTGTGAGTGTTTGCGCCCTGCAGAGTGTTGACTCCTGCCCAGGGTTGGTTCCTGCCTACGCCTGTTGTTCCAAGGACAGGCTCCGGTCCCCCCCGCGACCTCAGTTTGGCTTGCTGTCTCCCCGCTTGGTTTTCTTTGGTTTACGTCTTCACTAGCCCCCTCGTTGCTTTGACTTGTGTGTAAGTTATGTATGTGTGATTGTATTGCTGCATAGGGAGTGACTGCTATTTTGTTTTGCAAGTGTGTGTTGGACTCTGTTTATTTGGTCAGGGAGTGAGGTGGAGTGTTTGTCTTTTGGTTTCCTTTTCTTTTGCACTTAGGTGAGATTAGCTGTGGGTCGCACTTGATAGTTGGGGATTTTGTTTGTTATTTTGGCTGTGGTCAGTCCCAAAGTCTTTTGCACTGGGTTATTTGTTCAGTGTCAGTATTATACATGGAAAAAAAATGAAAATACAAAAATATCCCTTTGTCCACTGGTGTTCCCTTCTTGCCCTCACCCTGTTTGTCCCTTTATCCCATTCCCCTTTCCCGTGAATACTGTTACACTCCAACCCTAGACAGGATATCAAAACAGCATCTTACCTATCGTTTTAAAAGAGATGAGGGATATTAATCATTGACCTTTATCTTTGCTATTTCAGAAATCCGTATCTGCTACCTTGTGACTGGAAGTATACACTGTAAAAAAAAGGCAAAATTTGTCACAGTTTTAAACCATTTTATATCAGCCAATTTGACTACAGTATAATTATTTTTTTCCTCTTATGTTAAATGACAGAAAAGTTTTTATCAAAACTACATTGCATAACTGGCATCGTAGTACTGATTAGCACCGATTCAGACATCCCGATGAACAAATATGAAATTCATTTAAACTGTGGTACCTTAAATCCGTCAAGTTACCCCGATAAGCCAGTAACCCTGATTCGTAGTACAGGCCACTGATCACAAGCACTCGGTGTAAACGTATTGTTTAACCGGCGCTGTTGCATTACCAGGGTGAGAGCTTGACTTGTTGGTTAGCTATAAAAACAGACGTTAGTGCAACTCCACGTTAATGGTGCGGTCATCATGGCTTATAAATGCTTATTATCGTTCATCATTGTTTGTGTCAGTAACGATAACATAAACACGGGTAGGCACCAGGAGAACATCATTGGCTCTTGCATCGATTACTTTTCCCGTAACACCCTTTAGATTGTTTCCCTGAAGGGCAGCAAACCGACAATTTCGGTGTGATTGAGCTGATCACGTGTGCATGGGGAGGGAATGCGGACCACATGACCTTCCCGGCGAGCTCAGCGCATCCAGCATCGCTTCGCAAATACAATCAAAATGTTTTATCTTTATTCACACTTTCTATCTTTATTCATTATCTCTACGATCTCACTGCTAGACGAATGCCTGGCATTCAGAGCATTCTTTATTAGCCATTTGCCTTTGGATGCAGTTTATTTGCATGCCCCAAAGCTTCCAGGCATCAGTAATTGCTTCCCACGTTACTCCGGTCCTGGGGTCTTCTGTAACTGCCCTTTGGGATTACATATATTCAGCATATGCTTTTGTCCGAAGTGAGGAGAGTTTGGGGTCAGAGCACTTGGGTCTAAGGGACTTGCTCAAGGGCTTAACAATGTTACGATTACTCTGCCATGGGAGTTGAACCAACAACCAAACTGGCAGAGATGGCCAACCTGCTGAGCTCCACACCCGCTGACGATCTCCTTTTCCTGTCTGCTGCAGTCTCCATGGACCTGAGTCCAGAGAAGCACTCTGAACTTGAGGACATCCGGCTGAGGAAAGGAGCCCTTCTGCTGGAGATCCAGAGGCTGCGGGAGGCGCTGAGAGAGGCCCTCATGGAAGTGGAGGTCCTTGAATCCAGCACCAAACGCAGCCAAATCTTAGAAAAGAATAGGCATGTCGCCATGGGAAGAAAGAAATTCAACATGGACCCTAAGAAGGGTATCCTGTTCATGGTACAAAACAATCTTCTCCGGCACACGTCTGAGGACATCGCCCAGCTCCTATACAAGGGAGAGGGGCTGAACAAAACAGCCATTGGGGATTACCTGGGTGAGAGAGACGACTTCAATATCCAAGTCCTCCAAACATTTCTTGGGCTTCATGAATTCGCAGGGTTCAACCTGGTACAGGCTCTCAGGCAGTTCCTCTGGAGTTTCCGTCTGCCAGGAGAAGCACAAAAGATTGACAGGATGATGGAGGCCTTTGCGCAGAGGTACTGTCAATGTAATCCTGGAGTCTTCCAGAACATTGACACCTGCTATGTACTTTCATTTTCCATAATCATGCTAAACACTAGCCTTTATAATCCAAATGTGAGAGACAAGCCCAGTGTGGACAGGTTCATCTCCATGAATCGAGGAATCAATGATGGAGGCAACCTGCCAGATGATCTCCTCCGAAATCTTTATAAGAGCATAAAGAATGAGCCATTCAAGATTCCTGAAGACAATGGGAACAATGCCTTCTTCAACCCTGACAGAGAGGGTTGGCTCTTCAAAATGGGAGGAGGACGGGTGAATACATGGAAAAGGAGGTGGTTCATCCTGATGGATAACTGCCTTTACTACTTTAAACATACTACGGATAAGAAACCCAGGGTGATCATTCCGCTGGAGAATCTGAGCATCCGTGAGGTGAAGGATCTCAGGAAGCCTAACTGCTTTGAACTGTACATCCCTAACAACAGCAGACAGCTGATGAAAGCCTGCAAAACGGAGGCGGACGGCCGCCTGGGAGAGGGAAATCATGTGGTGTACCGCATCTCGGCGCCAACCCCTGAGGAGAAGGACAAGTGGATACAGAGCATCACTGCTGCTGTGAGCACTGACCCTTTTTATGAGATGCTGTCAGTAAGAAAAAAACGGCTGAATAAATAAGTAACGATAAAGACTGTGTGAATATGGTTGGATGTGCTATTGCAGAAAGTATTTATTTCAGAACAAGGAACTTTGCACAAAGTAATGTTTAACCTTAAGGTAGCATGACCGAATACCAGGTTTTGTTTTGATGCGACTTATTGTTCACTACAGATTTTATCATCGAAATGCCCTGTCCTTTTTTTGTATAAATGTGAAATTAAATGTTATTTGCACTGTATTGCTGATCTTTATGTCAGAGAACCTTTTTTTCTGAGAATCCACACTGCTGTAAATTTGCATCAACATGATTGGGATTGGGATGGAAAAATTATTTTCCATCTTAACCCATATTCTAAGCATATTGATTTCTCTTGTAAATTTTACTTTTACAGCAGTATGATTTAAGACACTAACAGCAATTCATTTTTCAACCAGTAATTGTTAATGTGATAGGAATTGCATTCAACAGCAAATGCGTTCAACTTAACCAAATGTATAAATCTTACATATTCTGATGATTTGACATTCCCCCGACGTCTGTGTGATGTATTTCAGCAACAACACGCAGTTAATGAGATCACTATGCGGAATTTAGCCGACTGTTATTTTACTGATTAGGATATATCACCCATGATTGGGGTATACTATATATCAAGGGTCAGCAACCTTTTTGAAACTGAGAGCTACTTCACGGGTACTGAGCCATACAAAGGCTACCAGAACAGACTTTACCTAAACTTATCTAAACTTCATGTAGAATAAACACGTTTTAAATGCTTTTTTGGATATTGTCATTTTCAAATCTATATAAATACAAATGTGATTAAAAAAGAATAGCAACAAGATAAAATGAAATTTTAGTCACTGCCCACTGGTGAGTTGTGGTATTTTTAGAACAGGTCCGTGGACAACTCATGTGGTTCTTGGGGGCATCCTGGTGCCAGTGGGCACCATGTTGGTGACCCCTGTTCTAAATGGTATGTAGGGTTTGCAAACTACACCAACGCTTCTGATGTAGCTACATTTAGGCTTATAGTGGAATAATATAGTGGAAGATTCCTTGCGTGAGTGTCTGAGAGCGTGAAAGTCATGCTAGATGCAAGGTAGTCGGCAGCCCTGCTTTCCGTGTGCATCTGTCTCTTACTTTAGGTGGCTAGAGATTCAGCATTACTCAGGATTAGGAGCCACTTGCACTGATAATAATTAGTTTCTTTTTCCCCTTGCAGTCTGCTGCTGTATAACATTATGAAATCAGCCCAAAAATCCGCAACCCATGACCTAATATTTACCCGAAACTATGTTTTCAAAATAGCACAATTGGGCATGAACACCGCGGACCTGGAAACTCTGCTGAGCATTGAGAATCAGCGTGCAAAGGCTCTTAATTTGGATATGTTTGTGAAACGTTCTGCTGCACAGCACAACAAAGAAAAACAACTGGTCAGTGATAATGAAAAGTACAATCAGCATTGTTTTAACCATGAGAGTCCAAATGCTTAGATAAATTGTCACCTTTTCAGTGTAAGTATGCTCCTGAGCTCCACGATTCTGAATGATAGTCGGTTTCTCACTGAACCTCCATGCCACTCTGTTAAAATCTCTCGCCACCCCATGTAAAATTTTCTAGATCCACCACTGTGCCAGAGCTAAGACTTAAGAATCTTGAGTATTATTTCAACAAAAACTTTGCTTGGGTGCTTCATACTTTAAATTAAATATAAATTATGGCAACGTGCAAAACTATTAAGCAAAATGCAACGTATTTGTTTTTCATTTACGTAATTATATATGTTGATTATGATTCTTTTTAGTTCCACAGTACATGCAGATACTACAATCCAAGCATGCACTCTTAGGTTAATTGCTATCAGTTTATATAAAGATTTCCCATTCGGCGCCTGTTACAGAAATTTCAGTCAGAGACTATCTTCTGATATAGAAAGAATGTTTACATTTTTTTTGGCCGTGGAATAGTTTTTCAGTGCTGCATGTAGTTTCTCTTTATTGTTTGAATAGGGCACAATTATAATTATACTACATTTATTATAATTATATAATTATATTATATTATAATTATTATATATATCATTATATTAGGGTGCCCCTCGCAGAAGGTAAATTTAATCTTATTTAATAAAATTTTTTATATAGCTTCAGATCACAGCAGAAGTCATTTACTGTAAGGTTACCTTTACTATACAAGATATAACAGCTCCAAAAGTTCTTCATTTGGTACAGAAAACATACGCCTGACAGATGGTGAAGTTTATTCCGTCTTTATTCTTCTAGACACCATGAAAAACTATAAAATAAACATATTATTAAATTCCTGCATTACATTTAATCTTACAAGACATTCTAAAAGATCCATGATATTACCGCTAAACAGCGGCTCATACATCACCGCAATTCCACTTTTCAATACAAGACAACAAGTAAATACAATAAATATAAATTACCGTTTGCGCCTTCTGACAAAATGCTTAGGAGTTATTACAGATCCTGCCGTGACAAGCCGACAAACCACAAGTTGACTCCATGAATCTCCCAGCATGCATTTACTCCTACCCTATTCCGTCACATGACCATGTATTCAAGGGTTAACACGGATCAATTAAATAGTCAGCAGAGGGCACTGGCATACATTTCACAGTATACATTCTATATTAAATCAAACCAGCAAAAGGTGATTATAAAATAACCGTCTTAGTGACAGTTACAGAGTGGCGTAGTCACCCTTTCGCTCTATAGCGCCCCCTACCCCTACTACGTTTATAATTATAATAATTGCCTCATGTGCAGTTACACTGGTTAAATTACCTGGAAATGTTATTAACTGCACATTCTCCTAGAAACTAACAACAGTGCTCACTCAGGTATATTTATAATGGTCAGAAAGCTGATGTAAAGTCTGATATAGTGCTGAATGTGTTATTTTGTAGACAGTAATAGGTTTAATAAATTTTATATTCCATTACTATAGAAAGCTATACTTGCTTACTTAAGGCATTTTGCATTATTAATGTGTGATTTAAATGAAGGTAGTTTTATTACAGTCAGCTTTTATTCACAGTGTCATCATGAAGAGGAAGTGTGACAATCGTGAGTTTTTGGGCAACCACAGAAAAGCAGGAAAGTAAGTAGAGACAGTGAGATA
Source organism: Brienomyrus brachyistius (assembly GCF_023856365.1). NCBI lineage: Eukaryota > Metazoa > Chordata > Actinopteri > Osteoglossiformes > Mormyridae > Brienomyrus > Brienomyrus brachyistius. The sequence goes on from NW_026042315.1 coordinate 2,750,289, forward strand.
ATTAGTGCCAGTCAGATGATAGACGTATACAGTATGTGAGTCAAGGGTTCTTCATATATTAATCATCCCATTCAGATAACAAATCCTGAGAGATCCATTCCTGAGCATCATGCCAAGAAACACCACTTGTTTACTGATAACTGCTTTCATGTAGACTCTGCTGTGCTGAGAGTAAAGATGAAGAGGGAGAGACAGCAAGAGGCTGCTGACAGCAGAGAATGCAGGTGACATGGAGGGGAGTGAGAAAAGGAGTAAATATTGATGGTTAAGAGTGAATAATGACGTTACAGTAGCCTGATCCTGATGTTAGTTTAATATGCTTCTTAGTTTGGCTTGTGGTGTGTATTTCAGATATGGCATTTAAGCAGGGAGACTGAGTGTGAGTCAATGACAGAGAGAGAGAGAGAGAGAGAGAGAGAGAAGACAGGCAGGTGAAGATGAAGGTGTATTAGGGAGGAGGGGGGAGGAGCTTGGACCTTCACCAAATCAGCCAAATGTAAATGTCACGTCTATCAAACAGGAGACCCTGCTTTCAGGAGAAATGGCTTAAAGATCACACTGGGCTCCCTTACAGCCCCCCCCCCCCCCCCTCGTCTTAAGGGGGGTTCTTTGTTTCTACTGTGCAAAATAATTTGTAACACAAATGTCTAAACTGGCATGAAAGACACATTCAGCTCTTGTGAAGACTGGCATGTGAAACTGGAAAAGGCACTGGGGAAATTCAGTGCACATAAAGACAGGCAGTGCCACAGATTAGCACTGATGACATGGATTCAGAAGATCAATCCTGTTAATATTCAACCTTCAGATGAGCTGGAAAGAGCAGCAGCAAGTGAGGAAAAATCTTCTGAAGTTAAGTACTTGGCACGGCAAGGCCTGGCTTTTCGAGGTGTTGGTAAGGAGAGTGGGAATTTCAAGCAGCTTCTAATGCAAACAGCAGAGGGCGATGCAGAGCTGACCATGTGGCTGAAAGGTCACTTTGATTTCACCAGTGCTGTTTAACTGTAACGCCTGTTCCTGGGTTGCCCTCAGTCCTTGTTATTGGTTATGATTCTCACTGTCCTGCACTGTGTCTTGTTAGCTGTGTATTTAAGTGCCTGTTCTGCTTCTGTTCTTTGATGGTTCATTATAGCTGTATGTTGTATGTATGTATATAGTTCTCTAGTTGTGTTTATTCCATCATTTAGTTCATTCCTGGACATTTGCTGTTTATTTTGGATCCATCCTGATCCTATTGGTTTTGATGTGTGTTGTAATAAACCCTATTTTTCCACCCGTGTCATGCACTGCCGCAACCAGAAGAGGGCAGAAGATATGGCACAAAAACAAAGGAAGAAGCCTAACTTTAAAAAGAACAAAAAACATCAAGACTCATCCAGCATGGGGTGGTGAGTTAAGGAATAACACAAACAATCAAAGAATAAGCAAACAAATGAGAGAAAAGATGCAGAGATGACTGAGAAGCAGGGGATGACTGGAGAAGAGATGACAGGACCAGAAGACAAGAGGGATACAGGGAGAGCAGAGAAGACAGTATAACTGAAGAATGGGAGAAGAGGAGAGACTGCAGAGGAAGGAGAACATAGATGACTGGAGGGGAGGGAATATAGGAGCAACAGAGAGAAGGAGGAAGTGCTGCGGAGGAGAAGACAGGATAAGAGGGGAAAATGTGAGCAGAGAAGGACAAACACCCCCACTGCCCAGCAAAGTGCACTTGTAAGTAAACCACAATTTTAGCCTTGGGCTCAATATCTGGACTTGTCTCTGTGTAGCAATGCATAGAATCCTTGACACTGGTTATGACTGTACTGTATTAGTCCTAAACCTGCCATTATAGTGTAAGGAGAAAAGATTTTTTTTTAAATAAATCATTTAAAAAAAAAGGTAGAGCGATGTAGCCGCCGGAGAAGTCCCCCCCCCCCCCCCCCCCCTAAAGCCCTGTTTGTTCCCTTCTAGCTACCAGATGAAACTCACAATGCACCGCAACGCCACCTAACTTCTCTTCCACATGATGCACCTTATTTACCCTTTGAATCCTGTCTATTATTGAGCGTTTTTCTATCCATTTGATTATAAGCTTATTACACTGTATGTACATTAGTCAGCCACATATGCTGTATATCTTTGTTTTCCGGACAGTCTGGGCTACTCAGATGTGTCATAATTCGATTTGTAAATGCTGACAGTCTTGATGTCATCCTTCTTATCAGGAAAAACTACTTGTGTATATAGATATTTCTCAATTTTTAGTTTCATCTAATATAAAAATTGGCAGGTAGTACAAATATAATCTTATAAATGCTGAGATTAGAGTATCTGCGATGCAGGAATGCAGGGGTTTCATTGGGGCCCTTTCTATGGCTTAGTACTGTGAAGGAATACATGGTTAGTGCCAGGCGCAAATGAATATCTTTGATTTTGCATACATTTGGTAACTTGTTGAAGTTGTCTGATAGTCAGTAATACATGGTTTAATTATTATGATTTTTTTATTTATTATTTTAAAATATCTGAAAGAATTTGAAATAGAAAAGCTTATTTTAGTTTATGGTCCACTGGATAAACACAGACATTACAGACGGTTTTACAGTCTAATGCTGAATGTTGTTTGCTATAATTTTTCTGCCTGCATATGCTGTGATTGGTGCAGTGAAATTTGAGAATGTGTTTATGGTCAGTATCATAGCCTCAGACAACAAACCAACGCTGTAGCGCGTCACTGTGTTTACATGTGGGAGGGGTTCCAGTTACATAATGGGCTCGTTCTAATTCAACTGTTTTGACGGAGCTCGACAAACCTAAAAAATAAATGCTGGTGTTATCAAAAACTATGTCATATAGCTATATTCCAGATTTATTACAGCCAAACACATCTCGGAGCTCCGAGGAACCTCCTTCTCCTTATATTTCCCTCCATCCCACTCTTCTCATCCCTCTATCCCTCAAATACTGTGTAATGATGATATGTGTGCGTGTGGAGGGTGAGGGATGGAGTGGAAGGTAATAGTTAATTAAGTGGCTACACCTGGGTTGTGAGGGATCTGGGGTTAATAGAGGGAGTGGGAGGCGCGTTAGGGAGATTTGGTCTGGTAGGCACCGTACGCGTTGGGTCCTGGGGGAGGTGCCGCTCGCATGCCGTTTAGGGCTGCCGGCTGTGAAGCCAGAGAGTGGGCTGTAGGGACAGTTCCCGGTGCGGTAGGGCGAGGAGAGTCAGGACAGTGGGGGTAGGAGGCTATGACCACTGCTTAGACGGGGTGGTTGATAGACGGGAGTAGCGGCACCTTCATAGGGATGGATTGGCGGTGGGGGGGTGGGATTCCCTTTCCGTGGGACGTTCTAGGTGACGGACCGGTGTGATTATTCCTTCCCCGAGGGAGGGTCCTGATCCCTGGGGGGGGGGGGGGGTGTTCTGTTTTAACTATGTCTTTATTGTATGTGTGTTACGTGTGGTTTAAATGCGCAGTGTAACCGCTTAGGGTCGGGACAGGACTATATACAGTAGGCGGTTCTGGTCCTGTAACGCTTGCCTGTGCCCGAAGTGTGGGGATTACTGTGTATTGCAGTGCTATTGGTGTGCCGTGCCCTAATGGGCATGTTGTGTGGTGCGGGATTTACTGTGTGGTAGTGTGGATTAACACACGCTTAAAAAGGGGTGGTGTGCTACGGGGAGAAAGCGGGACCGAGCTCTTTGTGAATCCAGATCCGACCCGATGGGTCGCTGCATGAATTGTACTGAATAAAAGTATCTTTGTAATTGTAGCTGCAGTCTGGTGGTGATCTGTTCTCCGTTTACAGCCTCTGACGCTACTGTAGTTTCGGTTCGTTACAATATCAGTTCGATGACTCGCATATTCCCTATAATATAGGGTCTATATTTTCTAATTTTAAGTCATTTTTTTATGTTTATAACCTTAGATCTATGCAAACCATTTCGTATATATCCAACAACACAGTACAATTATGGTGGATATCTGGTTTATTACAGTAAAACAATGTAGATTTTATGTATACTGAATGTAAAATTAAAGTTAATGAAAGCAAAATTATAGAAAACAGCTGTTGTGCCTTCGTTTTACTAAAACACATGTTGGTACAATAAAACCATTAAAATTTTACAGATAAAGCATATGACCATAAGTTTAATTTCTGTAAAAATACAGAAAAGAAATTGACCAGTTTCACTGAAGGGGTTTCCCTGTTATTTTACAAACTGTGCGTAAAATTATGTTTATGCAATGTAGTTTTGATAAACCTTTTCTGTCATTTAACATAAGAGGAAAAAAATAACTATACTGTAGTCAAATTGGCTGATATAAAATGGTTTAAAACTGTGACAAATTTTGCCTTTTTTACAGTGTATACTTCCAGTCAGAAGGTACCACACTGGCAGATACGGATTTCTGAAATAGCAAAGATAAAGGTCAATGAATAATATCCCTCATCTCTTTTAAAACTATAGGTAAGATGCTGTTATGATATCCTGTCTAGGGTTGGAGTGTAACAGTATTCACGGGAAAGGGGAATGGGATAAAGGGACAAACAGGGTGAGGGCAAGAAGGGAACACCAGTGGACAAAGGGATATTTTTTGTATTTTAATTTTTTCATGTATAATACTGACACTGAACAAATAACCCAGTGCAAAAGACTTTGGGACTGACCACAGCCAAAATAACAAACAAAATCCCCAACTATCAAGTGCGACCCACAGCTAATCTCACCTAAGTGCAAAAGAAAAGGAAACCAAAAGACAAACACTCCACCTCACTCCCTAACCAAATAAACAGAGTCCAACACACACTTGCAAAACAAAATAGCAGTCACTGCCTACACAGCAATACAATCACACATACATAACTTACACACAAGTCAAAGCAACAAGGGGGCTAGTGAAGATGAAAACCAAAGAAAACCAAGCGGGGAGACAGCAAGCCAAACTGAGGTCGCGGGGGGGACCGGAGCCGGTCCTTGGAACAACAGGCGTAGGCAGGAACCAACCCTGGGCAGGAGTCAACACTCTGCAGGGCGCAAACACTCACAACTCAGATTTGCCAATTAACCTACCCTGCACACTTTTGGACTGTGGGAGGAAACCGGAGCCCCTGCTGGAAGTCTTTCCCCATTCACCAGATTATATTGCCAGAAGACTGAAAATTAGATATCAAATACTAGAATGAGATAAAAACAAAAAACAAGTTTGCTTGTAATGAGACGCAAAACAGAAGATTATCTCTTTTTATATTTTGAAAAAACATTTTAACATTTATCCAACCGGCCAAATGGTTTAATACTTCATACAGCATCATTTCTAAACTCATTCCTCAGCCCAACAGACGTTTTTGCTCTGTCCCAGATCCCTGCATGCATGAACCAAACAGTCACCTTTTACTGCTGTGCTGAGAGCTTGGACAGAGCAAAACTGTGGATCTTTGCAGTGGGGTCCAAGGACTGGGTTGAGAAACCCTGGCATAGAGGAGACTGCAGTGAGAGCCAAGAAAAAGAGAGATTAGAGAGGAAGGTAAAATGCTTCCTTTAACATGGCAAATAAGCTGCAAGTACAGACCCTGTGCTTCCATTACAAACAAAAAGCATGTATGACCCTCCTAAACACACAAGTCAGATTAACTTAACCAGGGGAAATAAGCATAAAACTTGGCAAAGACTAGACTATGAAAAGGGAAGGTGAACATCATACTTACACAAACTTCTGCTAAAAGCAAATGGACAAACCCCTTTTAACGGAATCAAGTTACTTAAAAAAATTAATAATACAAAAATAAATCAATAAAAAATAAGAAAAACACAATCATGCTTTGAATTAATACTGCAGTCAGTCCTAAATGTTTGTTGCATTTTGTTGGCTTACTGGCGCTATGTTTCTCAGCAGACTGACTAATACAGCCAACTGGACCATCTACCTCTTCCAAAACATCCATGCAGAGTTTCCTGCCTGTTTCTGACAGCTTTCACTGTTATTCTTTTGCTCCAGTCCTTTGTACTTTTCCAGGTTTTAGTATCTTGACCTTTGCAATCTGGAGGATTGCTACCCTCCAACTAGCTGTTTTGGGTCAAAATGGTCCCATCTGTGTTAATTTGCATCATTAATTACAGCATAAATCAATACATTCCAGATGAATTTTAAGGTAATTTCAACAAAAGCCTGTAATATCATTTTCGACCACCATGTGACGCCACAAGCCATTGGAAAACCACTAAGCTGTCAATAAGAGATTTGGCAGAACTGAAAATATGATGTTAAATGTATCACAGTGCAATAGTTTTAAAAATAAATCAATGACTTTGCATGACAATTTTATGTGTTTTGTCAAATAAAAAACCTGAAGTATTTGAACTTGAACTGATACTGAGCAAAATATTACCTCTTACTTATATGAAGGTTCGCATTATCTATGATGTAGAATAAAAGACACAAGTAAACAATCCATTTCTTTGTTTTAAAGAAACAGATTAGCTAAGAAAACCAATTGCCACCCTGTGGAATCAATGTGCATCACCTGTCTGTTTGTGGCCACTGCCCCGTGCACAATCTGCCACTGAAGATCCACCGTGTGCTTCTCAATGGGGGGCTTGTACAGGGACCTCCAACATCCCTGCGGGGAAGATCCAGGCCTCAACAAACCTGACCACCTAGAATCTGCCAGTCCACTCAGTGCCCGAAAATGCAGCACTTTAACACAAACCTGGAACAGACCTTTCTCAGACAAATCTCTAAGAGCCACCTGCTGAGGAGACACGAAAGAGAGCAGCAAACCCACCTCCTCCCGATGACCCTCTACAGCAGGAGGGAAAAATGGGGACTACTGCCTCCTCCCAACTCAAGCACATTCTTAGTTGCCTCTGGTAGCGTGCAGACAATGTCCTCCAAAGCTCTCTGAAGAAGTCTGGGGGAGGGGGAAACATTTCCGCATGTAGGGGGCCAGTGGCATTCCATTATTTACAGAAAATTCCATAGAGCCAATGTAGGAACCTGAGGTCAGTTTAACACAGGTCACTGTCCGTGGTGCTGAAACCTTTACTTGATGGGCTGGTCCTGAATGAATACAATGGTTGGCCAGCGTGCCTCACTATGCGTTTCCACTGACTGACACCTTCACATGTAATGTGATTGTTAACAATGAGGAACATTTTACAAGTTACTACAGGAAGCAATATTTACATGCCTGTAGCTTTCATTTCTCACCACAGAAAACCCAAAAAAAAAGAAATAAGAAATACATTCATGTTATATCCAATATATTACTTCATCATTTAAAATCACAAAACATATCTGACTGTTAATCTCTATGTTTTAATAATTTCAATAGCATTGCGTGATTTGCTTATTTTTTTCAAAAGCCACTGTGGAAGCGAAATTTAAAGAAGTTTGGTCCCCTTATAACAGCATTGGGTAAGAGAGCCGAGGGCTGCTGGGATTGTTCTCAATGTCTTGTTGGTGCCGTGTGGGTTGTGCTGCACAAACAGCTTCAAGTTATGAGATAACATGAGCAGATGCCATTACGTCATTAGTGCTACACAAGATATTGTCATGACCTGGCTCAAGGCCATAAGAAAAAGTGGACCAGTGTTAAATCACTGTGCCCTCAGACCTCTTCAGATTGCAAGCCCATTTAAATGGCACAGAGGTACACAATGGGTGGCCTGTATCTGCTTCACTTAATGTGCACCAAAGACCTCATATGAGGACCACAAGAGCCACCCCAGATTTACCCACCATCATGAGAAAGACTAAGATCAGCATGGATCAAATGGCCTATTTGCGTGTACAATCACCCCCAGACCACTCTGACTGGCTTTGGGTTTTTGAGACAATATGAGAAGGACAGGTGCCCTTTTGCGTGGAATGTCTCCGATTCCTGTTATTCCTTCTTCCTCTTTTTGTTTTCTTCAAGTGCCAACAAGAGAAATTAATATGACAATAGCAAAGCATCTGTAATTGCAACAATTTTCTAGGAGAAGGGGTGTGTTTTTTTGACACAAGTGCCAATATTTTTGGCCATGACTGTAATAGTTATTTGTGATTTGTAATAATTATTTAATTTTATCGATCCATCTACTTACCTACACTAAAAAATGTACTGTTGGATGTAATTAATTTTAAGACTAGTGGTTACATGAGAGAGAGATGCAATACCGCTTTCGTCAAAATGACAGGTCGGGTCAAAGGTCACGTTCAAAAGTTCAGTGGGCGGAGCTTATGTTGTAGTGGGTTGAGCTTGGTTGTGTAACTGACGCAATAGCATGTGGATTTAATTATTTATTTAAATATTTTTTTTTGTCTTCTTCCCCGGGGGTTGGTTGTGTAACTGCTGCAATGGTATTTGTATTTAATTATTTATTTATTATTTTAAATGATTGTGGCTTAGGGGGCATGGGTTGGTTGTGTTAGTGATGCAATGGTATTTGGATTTAATTATTTATTATTTTAAATGCTTATTTTAAATGTTTATTATTTTAAAATGATATTGAGGAGAGTGCTTATGAGTGTGTATTATTTTAAAAATGATATTGATGAGAGTGCTTATGAGCGTGTGTTATTTGAATAAGTTATTATTATTATTATTTTGTGGGGCGCGGGCGGGAGTGAGCGGGGCTGGGTTACCTGATGGAGCGCGAGCGTACGGTGTGCGGTAGCGTGGTAAGGTCCCCGGGCTTCGGAGAATCAGCAAAGGACTTATTCACATACTGGTGCGGTAGCGCGGAAAGGTCCGCACGGCTTTGGATAATCCTCGGAGAGAGCGATGCGGGAGAGCTGAGAGGCGTGCTGCTGCGCGAGTCTGAGAGAAACTGTGAGAGACTGTGGGATAAAATGGTAAAGTTGGAGCAAAGAATGAGAGGAGGAGGTGCAGGGTCTATCGTCCAATAAAAACGCTCGGCGCTAGTTTTGACCGTGTGTTTTTTCCTCACGCGAGCGTTTGTATCACATCGGCGTATGGCGCCAATTTGTAAAGGTCATAAGTCGAGACATACATCGAGTCTGTCAATTTGTCCGCCAGTAAATTCTGCAGGGCCGTGCCACCTGGCCATCGAGGCGCCCCCCTACCCGGCCACGCGGGCCATACATCGAGTCTGACACTTTTGCCCTCCAGTAAATTCTGTTTAAAGTTTTGTTTTCACATACGTCCCAAATTACAGATAATTTTCTTACACAGGCACGAGTAGCATCATCAAGGCCGTACCACCTGGTCATACATCAAGTCTGACAATTTGCCCGCCAGTAAATTCTGTTTATAGTTTTGTTTGTCATACATGACCGTGCAGATATGGGGTGACAGAGACAATTAAATTGTATTACGTCGAGCGGGGGGCCTTTTCCTCCTTACCAAAGTTTGTACCAGCCAAAGAACCACAAGTTTCATCGAGACCTTACCCGGTAAGTATATTATTTCTTTTATTCCTGTTATAAAAATGCTATTCAATTAAAAAATAACATTCTAATAATAGGTATTCTCTTTTTTTTTTTTTTCTATGTACGAGAGAGAGAGAGAGACTACGCCGACCGGTGAAGAGAAAATCTGCGAGAGAATCAACAGGTATGGACGGAGCAACACCCCCAGCGGCTATACCCGAAGCCTTATTAAATGAAATAGCCATTATCAACAATGCTAATAATGAAAATGATGCGGATTACTCTGCTCAACACGACTCGCCACCAGCGGCGTCTGCTGAAACACTGGCCCAGGACCCCTGTTTTCTCCCATCCTTAGAGACATTAACAAGCATGTTAAATGAAAGGGGTTCTGAAGCAGAAGCGGGGCTACCCCCCACCGACGAGGTCGCATGGTCCCCCGCGGATTCTGAATTGTGGGAGGCCTTGTCAGACGTGGAATTTCTTCTCGATGCTGAGGAGATTGAAAATGAATTTGGGCTGGGACAATTTGAAAATGTTCAACAGGAAGGTGGCGGTGCCGTCGGTGACGTGGATCCCCAGCCTGACGGGGTCCTTCATCGCCGCAGATTCAATAACGTACAGATTAGGCGGATTCTAAATATCCCGCGACCTAGAAACGAAGGCAATTTCCGCGAGTACTATGAAAATGTAATCGAGGGGTTTCAAAATATTGTGAATGAGGCGATTCCTTACGCCGTATGGGGAGCCTATATACAGGTCACCCTGCGCGCTGACTTTTTAAACGACGAGCTGTCGCAAATTGTACGGTATGGGGTGGGGGAGCTGACAGACTTGCAGCAGCTGCTGGATCGCCTGGTACAGTCTAATCAAGAGATTTTAAACGATTCCAACCTAGAAGTAATCGTAGACGTAATAAATATCCCACGCGGCGGTGCGAACAAACGTAAACTACAGACCATGTTAGCTTCAGAAATAATTTCTAAAAAAGCCAGACACATGTTTATCATTAATAACAACACCAACGCGTGTTTCGCCATAAACTTGGCGCATCTGCTGCACGAAAACTTCACTGACGCCGAGGCTGAAAAGCTCGGCCTGGAGTTACAGGAGAAAGCGGGATTCACCCCCGATCACGCAGTCGCTTTGAATGACATTATCAATTTCGAGAAAATCATTGATTGCAAAGCAGTGGTGTATTATCAACAACCTTATTCAAACAATCTCCAAATTTACCAGACACCCACGCCTAGTGACGGTAGACGGGCGGTGTATTTCTTTTTACACAATCAGCATTTTTACGGCATTAAAAGCGTAAAGGGCTTCTTAGGCGTGGGGTACGTTTGCCCGAGCTGTTTCAAAGGGTACGATTCCCCTCACTCTCATCAATGCGAAAAATTTTGTAGCGTCTGTCAGACTAATTGCAGAGAAGGTGAAAGCACACCGGCGATACTATGTGAGCGTTGTAATTTCAGATGTTTAAATGACACCTGCTTTGAGCGCCACCGTACGCCTAGGGTCTGCCCAGTTAGGGGGGAGCTCGCTACCCCCTGTGACAAGTTCAGAAAATGCAAAGCCTGCGGGCTCAGATACTACCTCACTCCCGAGAACCCAAAACCGCACTCGTGTAAAGCAGAAAAATGTAATATCTGCGACGCTAAACTCCACACGGCCGTGTCAGACATATCCACCCCACATCTCTGCTATCTAAATCCACCCGAGAAGCCTAACATAGGGGAACGGGCCGAAAGGGGTGAGGGGCGTAAAAAGGCCACCGAATATGTGTTTTTTGACTTTGAAACATCTCAGAGGTCGGGTACCCATATCCCGGTGTACGTCTGCGCCATCTCCGATCAGAACGAGACAATGACCGCCGAGGGGCCCAACTGCGCGCTACAGTTTCTCAGACATTTCAGGGCGCCCTGTTATAGAGGCGTCTGTTTCATTAGTCACTACGGTAAGGCATTTGATAATTACATCATACTGAACGCGATGGTGAAGGAAGGCGTGGAACCGCGTGTGGTATCGCAGGGGAATAAAATCATTCTCATCCTGGACAGCCTGTTTGAGCAGAGGTACATCGACAGTCACTCCTTTCTAAGCATGCCGTTGAGAAAAATCCCCGATGCGATGGGATGCTCGACTCAGATGCGAAAAGGCTATTTTCCGCATCATTTCACAGACGTGGAAAACTTTAGTTACGTGGGACCCTACCCCCCTCCCGATCAATTTGGGCCCGATCAAATGTCCACCAAAGAACGCGACAAGTTTTATCAATGGTACGACGCTGTAAAGCACCAGACCTTTAATTTTCACAAAGAGATGATCGCTTACTGTAAGAACGACGTGGAGATTCTGAGAGAGGGCTGCTTGCGCTTCCTGCGGGAGTTTAAAACGCTCACGGGTTGCGATCCCTTCTCCGCGGCCACCATCGCTTCGGCCGCGTTGCTAGTTTACAGGACAAATTTCCTGCCCAGAGATACGATCGCGATCCCGGATGTATGGGATTACAGGAGGCAATACAAAAGTTATTCGAGCGTGTCCATCCAGTGGCTGGAATTCATCGGGCGCGCGCGCGGCATCGAAATTCGACACGCGCTGCGCGGGGGTGAAGTGAGTGTGGGGCGCTTTCACTTAGACGGATACGCCGAGATTGAGGGGGAGAAATGGGCTTTCGAGTTTCTAGGCTGTCAGTTTCACGGCTGTCCTACCTGCAACAACGAACACGATATCTGCCCCCTGACCCGCGAGAGCTTCGGTGCCCTGTACGTTAAAACAAGGGAAAAACTCGAGTCGTTGCGCCAAGAGTTTAATATGAACGTGGAATCCATCTGGGAACACGAATGGGCTCACGCTAAAACTCACGACCCACAGGTACAGCGTTTCCTGTCAGACTTTGAGCCCCCTGAGCCCCTAAGGCCGCGAGAAGCGCTTTTTGGGGGTCGGACGTCGGCCATTCGCCTGCGTTACGACGTCACGGGGCAAGAGCGCGTCCGCTACGTGGATTTCACGTCGCTGTACCCGTACACTCTGGCTAAATGTGAATTCCCCGTGGGGCACCCGGAAATCATTCATTCGAATTTTAAGCCTCTGAATGAATACTTTGGCCTGATCAAAGCCACGGTCAACACCCCGCGCGAGCTGTTTTTCCCCGTCCTACCCAGCAGACTGCCAAATGGGAAACTGGTGTTTACACTGTGCAGGACGTGCGCGATCGAGAACAGACAGGAGGGGGCGTGCGGGCATTCCGACGCAGAGCGGGCATTGATAGGCGTGTGGGTAACTGCGGAGCTAAATCTGGCTTTAGACAGGGGGTACTCGCTCGTTAAAATTCACGAAGTGTGGCATTTTCCCCAGACCAGCGGCGACCTGTTTAGAGATTACATTAAAACCTTTCTCAAAGTGAAGCAGCAGGCTTCGGGCTACCCCGACGACGCGACCGATGACGTGGGTCGCAGGGAGTACATAAAAAACTATCTCGAGCGTGAGGGGATCGAATTGGAGCCCGATCAGATAGTGTCTAATGAAGGGAAGCGGCAAGTGTCCAAACTTCTGCTTAACTCTCTGTGGGGTAAACTGGCGCAGAGGAGCAACATGCTCCAGACATGTATAGTGTCTGACCCGGGGGAATTTTTTAATTTTTTCTGCTCGGACCTGTACGAGATTTCCAGCTTCGCGTTTGTCAACGACGAGGTCGCCCTCATCCGCTGGCGTTTCAAGTCTTCCTACAAAGTGCCGCCGGGAAAGACTAACATATTCATAGCGTGTCAAACTACCGCGTGGGGTCGGTTGACGCTTTACAAAGAACTGGAAAGATTGGGGCGGAGGGTGCTGTATCACGACACCGACAGCATCGTGTACATAAGCAGGCCTGGTGAATATGACCCGACCTTAGGCAATTACCTGGGCGAGCTGACGTCCGAATTAGCCCCCGACGAATACATTGCTTCGTGGGGTGCGCTGGGACCAAAAAGTTACTGTTACCGACTCAACAACGGGAAAACACAAATGAAATGTAAGGGTATAACTCTAAATTACGAAACCTGTCAAAAGGTAAACTTTGACAGTATGATCGGATTGATTGAAAACTACATCGGAGGTTGTAGGAATAACCCCGCTATAATGACGCAGTACAACAAAATCGAACGCGACATGAAAAGCTTTCGCCTGTTTAATAGGCCTCTAGATAAAAAGGTCAGGGTCGTCTACGACAAACGCAGATTGCTGGCTAGCGGGGAAACTCTGCCTTTTGGTTACTGAAATGTAAAACTAGCAGCATCGCAAAAGGGCTTTTAAAGTTTTTTCTAAAAATCAAAGATGTTCATTTGTTTTAAAATGAAAAGTTTTTTTCAAAGATGTTTTTTAAAATCAAAGTAAGATGTACAAATGTTTTAAACTGAGAAATGTTCCTAGTAAGATGTTTTTAAAAATGAAAAGTTTTTTACAAAGATGTTTTTAAAATGATCATAGTATGATGTTTTTAAAATGTTCATAGTAAGATGTTTTTAAAAATGAAAAGTTTTTTCCAAAGATGTTTTTAAAAATGAAAGATGTTTTAAGATGTTTTTAAAATGTTCCTAGTAAGATGTTTTTTATTTTCAAACTTGTGTACTGAAATGTTTTGTACATTTATCACAAGAGTTTTTATTAAAAACTTACCCATGCACTCCTTGTCTGTGAAAGCTGACACCCCTCCAGCAGTGGTTTGCACGTGTGTGTGTGTGTGTGTGTGTGTGTGTGTGTGTGTGTCCTCGGAAAGATTTAAAAGATTAGGGCAGTATTTACCGTTTCGTCAGTGTGTTTTTTTTTTTTTTGCAAAATGATGGGTAGCGGCGTGAGAGAGGTCGACTTTGATCACCATTTAGAACTCCCGTTTACGGCTATAATCGCAGGGGCAAGTTCTTCGGGGAAAACCTATTTCACTAAAGAAATGCTTTTAAATCAGAGTCACTGTTTCATAGGGGGCCCCGTTAAAAAAATTGTGTGGTGTTTCGCTTCCCATCAGCCGCTTTATGATGAACTACGCGATCGGATCAGCGAAATTGAATTTATACAAGGGCTTCCCAAAAGCTGGGAGGATGAGGAGCGCTTCCCCTCAGGCTCCTTGATAATCATCGATGATTTGATGGACAGCGCGTCCGAAAACAAACTCGTGGCAGAAGCTTTCACGAGGTTCAGACATCACCGTCAAATCTCGGTCATCTACCTGGTGCAGAACGTATTTCACCAGGGCAAGTACAGCAGGACTATAGCCCTAAATACGACTTATTATTGTCTGTTTAAGAATGTGCGAGACAGAATGCAAATCAAAGTTTTAGCTCAGCAAATGTTTCCTTGGCAGAAAAAGTTTTTTCTAGATGCCTACCATGAGGCCACAGGGCCCGCGCACGGCTATTTATTGGTCGATTTGAGAGCCACGTGCCCAGAAGAGTTCCGACTCAGGACCGGATTATTACCGGGGTCGTTACCCATCGTCTTTCTACCGGCGAGCCATTGATTTATCACTACTAAGCTATGTCCGAACATCTCAGGAAACACCTGCCGACCCTTAAAGTTTTACAGAGGACGAGGGGGGTGAAACGTAAAAAGATTCTTACGGCTGACCCATCTAACGACATAATTTTGGCTCTCTCCGAAATCTGTCTCAATCTCATAAGAGGTCGCATACCTTTAACCGTAGCTCAATTTACCAAACTCAAGAAACAGAAAAGATTGATTAAACTTTTCGCATGTAAGAAAAACAGCGTCGCTAGGAAACGCGTGGCAATTCTTCAAAAAGGAGGATTCTTATTACCGCTCTTATCAGTGGCTCTGCCATTCGTTACAAGCCTGTTTGCCGGTAAGACGGCTAACTAGCCTTTTCCAGCAACATGAGCCAAGTCAAGAAAATGTTTATGCTCAGCCCCCAGCAACTGCGTACGCTGACCCAGAGGGCGACCCCGCATACCATCGGGGAATCGGCCCTGGGTGAACTCGAACACCAGATGCAGGGTTTAATAAATCAGCCGGCTATGCATCTGGATGAAAAAGTGAAGAGATACAACCAATTGCTACAGAGGTATCTGAATCTAGCCCGAAAAGAGGAAAATCAGGGGCGAGAAATTGTCCTTACAGAGCGGAAAGAAAAAACGGAGGAGGAGGAGGAGGGGAGACAGCCTGACGGCGGCGGCGCGACTGGGGACAAATCTGTACAAGAAGTTATCCAGCAAGTGGCGCCTAGGGCTAGAAAGAACGTGGGGTACATCTTGCATAAACTGCTCGATTCCGACGGGGCGGTACGTTGGACCCAGTCGGGTGAACTCATCATCAGAGATAGACCCATTAAAGGTTCCCATATTTTAGATTTGATGAAAACTTTATCGCAGCCTAAATCCCACGCCGGCGGATATCCTAAAGGCTGGGAACCCTTTTTAAACGTGATATTAGAATTAAACATCCCCCTCACGAGCGTGGGTAACATCCAAGCCAGGAAAGCCCTAAGTCATCTTAAAGATTACGGCGGAAGGGATCCCCCGCCTCCCTCCTCCCCTCCTGTGAAACAGAACCTCGGGAGACGTAGAAAACGTATTGTTGACGACTCACCACCACCGCTTGAGGGAACCCCTCACACAGCGCGCGATTCCTCCCCAGAATATCGTTTATGGCCTTTAAAGGGTACTCCTTATGCTCCGTGGATAGATTACAACGATTAAGTGTTTTATATACGTGTGTGAAAAAGAATTAAAACGCCTGTAACGCGTCGGTTAATAAAATGTAAAATTTATTGAATAAAGGGTGTCACGTTTTTATTTTTTCCCCAACATGAATCTAACAAGCATAACAATCTTTAAATAGTTTTAACGAACATACATTTTGCGGCTTTGAAAGTTTATCGGCATTAACACGGCTAATACACTTGTGATATTTCTTGATAAACTCGGATACTAGAGCGTCGTTTTTCCTCAAGTCGTCAGAGTACAACATCATAGTCTCTTGAAATGAAAGTCCCTTGAAGCGCCGGTAGAGGAAAAAGGCGACGTGGGCCCCGCACGTGGAAGAAAAGTCATGTTGAACTTGACGCGTATTATACCTTATTTCGGTAGCGTGCCTCCCCAAGAAGCTCATAAAACTCTTTGGGTAGTAAGGGGAATCGGGGGGATAACCGTAAGAATCAAAGAAGGAGGCTTTACCCTCTTGGGGCTCCAAAATTATCCCGATCCAGTGTTCACCCTCTCTATTCTGGTCATGCGTGTTTGCGACCAGAAAAGCGGGCCTGGTCTCTATGCGGGTGGGTAATAAATCGCTAGGCCACACGCCTCCAAAAGCATCCCCCAGCAGGGGCCGTAAAACGCATTCCAGCTGGTGAGTGTTCATGATGATGATGATGATTAAAAGTCCACCAAAACCTGTCTCTTGGCGTTTATTTCAATCACGCTGTCGAAGCAGGCGTAGACGATGAGACTCATGGTTCGAGGTAGTGGGGCTCTGAACCTTAAATCCAGACGGCACGTGCCGCTGATGGCGGGTGACAGGGCACCACCGTCCAGCTCGTCGTCTCGGGAGAGATTGAGAGCAAATAGCGAGTATCCGTTTTCAAAATCCTCGCGGTTGATGCATAAGGGCGAATCCTTTAAATGCCTGTTTGTAGCCAGGAAAAGGTTGTAAAACTCTCTGACCGACTGCCTCGCTCTAAAATCGGGCTGGAACGGTTTGCTGGGTATGTGTCGCCCGTTGACTGAGAGGCTCAGAAATTCCAGGTCACAATGCTGAAACCTGAACGGGTTTCTGTTTCGCGTGCCCACGAACGCGGCGTGGTCCACGATCCCCAAAACGATGTAGCGCGGTAAGTTGCCCAGGAAGAGGTTGTCCTGCGGGCAAACCCGCGATTGTGCGGGCAGCGTATAATTTTTAACGACTACCCTGCTTATAGGGTACAGGGCGTTTGCTTTCATGAGAGCGGCCGAGTGACCCAGTGACACCGCCGGGGAGACCTCCACTTTTTTCACAAACAGGCTGGCCCTCAGTATTTTCAGCTCGTAATCGGTGTCATTTCTACACATGAGACTAAAGTCGCTTTTAGCCTTTACAAACTTTAAGCGTATATCCACGTTGTTTAACAGCATTCGTTCGCTGAAAAAAATATCGGCGTGTATAGGACCCATCAGAGAAAACTCCTGAGAGTTTCTACAGAAGGCGGCTCGCTTCTGTAACCCCACGTTGGGGCCCTGCGCTGAGACGTCCACGCTATCCAAGTCGCCCCCGACGTCTTTGTACCAGAGCCCTGCCGAAAACTGACTCTCTAGCGTATCCGTAGAAAAATTGAGCAGGGTCTCTATGACTGACCTATAGGGGTGCGTGGCCGACGAAGAACTGATCAGGACGTCGTTCAGACTCACATCCAGCTGGGAGAATATGCCGTTTAGCGGGTACTGTATAATACCGCAGGGGTCGGCGTCAAGCAGGGGGGCTCCATCGGCCCTAACGATCTTGAGCCTTAGATATAGCAGTGTAGAGTTGAGGTCCACATAGAAATTGCCCGACCCCGGTATTAGGAAATCCAAAACATCCTGATCGGTAATGGAATTTAATGGGTTGATTTCTACATAATTGGTCTGATCTATGGATAATTGCGTCATAGGGGCCGCAAACAGGTCCAATTCAGATTTGGTACATTCAGCCGAGAGCCGGTGAGCTAGAGCCATTCTTGTTTACGCTGCGTTTTCTCTCTCTTAAAATATGTCCCCGGGGGGTTTCTTGTTTCTCTTAGCTGGTCGAGACTTGGGAATCCTGACGACTCTGCCAGGTTTTTTTTTTTTTACGACTTTCCTGAAGGGCTCTCGTTCTACTCCCCCTCCTCCTCCGAGACAGGAATAGCAGACCCGACCCTTCCTGCTTGGGGTCAGCTGTGTTTGTAAAACGGCCGCTGACTACAGAGCTGGCGAGATCCGAACCTATTCCTTTGACCGCCGATTTCAAATGAGGTTTCGCTATGTCGACCCCACGCTTAAGAAAGGGTAAAACAAATCTAAAAGCCCTACTGAGCATGGACCCCAACCCACGCCCGTACATCACGGGGCTCCCCGCAAAACCGGGGAGCCCATGTCCCGCCTGACTGGTGTAATACGTAATAAATCTCTGTGGATTGTGGTAAGCCATTGTTTTCTTTTTTTTTTAAACGGGGCGAAAGTGTAGCTTGACGATCGTTTTTCCGTAGGAGAAATTAATCAGAGTATTCTGATCGTTCTTTATCTCGATATGCAAATTCTGTAGGCTCTGCTTGTTCACCGGTACGTACTGCAGCTTGTGGAACGGCAAAGTGACTACGTCGCCGAACGCACCGTCTATTTTAACGGTTCTGAGGAGCGGGACTACAAATTCCCCCACGTGCTGCGGTTCCACGATGTTACAGTAGACGTACATATTGTAGAATCCCGCGTGAATGTCGCCCGGGTAGGGTGAGGTCGACCCGCTACCTCCTCCTAGGTTATACCACTGACCCGGCTCAAAGCCCAGCATGTAGGCCAGAGTAGGTTTAAATTGGATCTTGTATTTATGGTTTCCCGTCATATTAACCCTTCGTGTAATCTCGCTGTATGAGAAGGAAACTTCGGTACCTAATTTTTTTAACGTAGCGTTGATTTCTGTCACAATCTGTTTCAGAGATTCATAATAGCCCACTTTAATTTTCCGAGGAAAAAGGTAAGGTAGGTCCACTAAAGGATCGGCCTCTCTCTTTGCCTCCGCCTCCGTATCCCGCAATTCAAAAGTATTATCCGGGTGTGTAACATTTCGCCACGTGTAACAATACATGATTTCAGCCAGAGCTACTTCGTAAGGCCCCCGTAGCTCTATAGGTCGCGAGAGCATCACGGTGTAATCCGAACTCTGGTTATCGGGGAAGATGGAGAGACAAGAGTTTGACGGTAGCGTGAGGTAAAAAGAGGGGCGGGCGTCCATTTTCTTTTTTTTTCTTTTTTTTCTCTTTTTTAAAAAATTAAACCTGTATCAAGTCCGACCGCGGTATCCACGAATCGAACCTCGAGGGCCAACCCTGCCAATGTACTAAAATCCACTTTTTCCCCTTTCTGTCGGTCTTTGAGCCTATAACCTTCTCGACCTTGAACGCGCGTCTCGGAGATATTTTGACTTTCTGCAGCTCCGCTTCATAGAATGTTCCCTCGAGTATTTCACCGCTCACGTCCCTCAATTTATATACCGGTGGGGATCTGGGTACACGTTCGCATATGACAAAGTACTCGTCCGTAAATGTCTGCTCGTACTTTTTGTCAAATATCTGACTGTGCTTGGAGACTCTCACAGTGTCCCCTATGTTAAACTTAAAACGTGGCCGTGTGCTTTTTTTCTTCAGGGGACCGTATAGATTATCAAATACTAGATGAGCATTATCGGGCCTGACCTCGGCAGGTTTCATTTTAATAGCGCTGTGAAATGACTGGTTGTACCCCTTTATTAGATCGTCCAACACGTCCACATATCGCCGGGTGTTTTTAGTCGTAGAGTACCTGTACATCCTCTCTTTTAACGTTCGATTAAATCTCTCTACGACGGAAGCTTTAAGTTCACTAGCCGTAGTGAAATGGGTGATTTTATGAGTTTTTAAAAGTTTCTGAAAAGTCCCATTTAAAAACTCCTTACCGGCATCCGTCTGTAGCTTGAGGGGGACGCCCCCCTCGGTTAAAATAGAATCAAAGGCCTCCTTTACAGCTTCCCCAGTCTTGTTTCTTATAGCACGCGCGTAGGCTTTTTTAGAAAAAACATCAATCACCGTAAGGAGGTATTTTAACCCCTCGTTGTATTTGGCCAGCCCTTGCATGTCGCATAAATCGGCCTGCCACTGATACATGGCTCTCGGAACAAACACTCTGTTCCTGGGGAAATTCTTTTTAACCGGTTTATGTAAAGTATAACTGTCTTGCATAGACAGCCAGTCTCTGATGTCATCAGCAGCCACTTTTTTCCCCGTATCTTGCTGCACGGCTCTCTGCAGTCTGGAGACACCTCCGTATGACCCCGGTTGGCTGGGGTCATAGTACGAACTGCTCAAGACGCGAGCTGTAGTCTTGGCAACAGACATGCTTTTCACACACTGAGTGGGGGGAGAGCGGGGTGCGGCGTTTTATAGCTGACTGTGGATGGGGGTTGTTAAGAGACTGAGTGAACATCAGTGAAATTTTGTGTGTTTTTTCTACATTTAACCCATATTGTGTAGTTTGTTTTTTAATTATTATTATTTTACAAAAGAGTTTAGCTGGGGTGGGGATCGAACCCACGCGGACATACGTCCATTGGATCTTAAGTCCAACGCCTTAACCACTCGGCCAACCTGCTCAGCATTTTTACCCGTTATTTTACAAAGACTATTACAACGGTATTCAAGTTTTAATTTTTTTTTATTTTTGCAATTAGTGAAAGATATATATATATATTTTAAAAAAGCTGGTATACAATTTGTGAAGGTTACATTTTCAAAATGCAGGTATACATTTAGTTACAGCCGTGACAGTTGTTGAGGTAGATTAGCGATGTCACATGCAGTAAAGTGGATATAGTGGCTTTTTCAACGATACATGTATGTAGAGTAGAAAGCATCTGATTAACATCGATAGGCTGCTTATCATGAAATTTAGAGGTGACTACATCTACTATTAAAGCGTAAAATACAAAAATGTGATTACAGTCAAATTCATTGTCAGGAATACAAGATAGACAAGCGCGTATGAGACTTTCGGGGGAATGTCTTTCACCCTCTGACATCAGTTGAGTAAGTAAATCCATCCCCCGCTGATAATTTTCTCCGACTTGAGAAATCTCAAATAACACTCTATGAAAGCAGCAACAAGCATAATCATCCCGACAATCACTTTTATCAATAGCACGCAACAATAGTGGACTAACTTTTTCTAAAAAAACATTTAACATAAACCGCCGTAAGGGTCTGCTGATACCGTTCCCCATCGCAAGATGCTTTTTGTTTTAGTCTCGGGCCTCCCAACGAGTCAGAAATTCTTCTTCCAGGATCTGCTTAAACGCTGGGTTCTGTTCAAACAGATCTTGTTCCAGTCGAGTGATTTCCACCATGCCGTTGCGGGCCTCACGCAGATCGTACAGGATAGCTTCCACGGCCCCCTCCAACCTGCCGGCGGCCGCTCGGATGCCCAGGGTCGATAGAACGTGGGTCAAGGCGGGTGTCAGCCGATCGGTCCAGAGGTCACGCAACACAGAGTCAAAGTGTATGTAAAAGTAATTTCTGCCTGGAGGAAACAGACAAGGGTGTTGTCTCTGACTGGGGTGATCCACTTCACAACCGTAGCAGTTTCTCTCTTGATGCTTCCTGATGACTGAGGTTAAAAGGCCCACTATCATAGCCTTAATACAAGCCAACATCCCACGGCAGAGAGCCGGTCTGGAGAGAAGCGTGCAGATCTCAGGCGTCGGAGGGTCCTCTCCAGGATCAGAGGCCGGTGATGATGGGGGGGTTGGAAGGAGCTCCCCGGGATCAGAGGTCAGGGTTGCTGCTGGAGCCTCATTGTCCCCGCTTTCACCGTCGCTATAATTTGCTGCTGCTGCTGCTGCTGCCATGATGTTTGTGAAAAGGGGTTGTAACAGAGTCCACTTTATATAGCGACGGTGGGTGAGGGGGTGAGGGGGGTCCTTACGGCGTAGGTTTTGTCATCTCTTGCATCTGCTTACGCCCCCGACTCTCCTTAAACATCGCTTGGTAGTAACCAGACTTTTCTTGAATCATCTGCATCCAAATCAGAAACGGTATTCTCAGGCCAAAACAGTCGCATTTAGGCCACTGCCATATATTCACCATTCTCTTGTCCAGCTCCCCGGTCACGTCCCACTTCATAATGGTGGTACGCTGTTTACGAGCATCTCTATAGTGCATCTCCATTCTTCCAGTCTCGACCTCAAGGTCGGGGTCGGTGCTCTCCTCCATCATCGGGGTAACGACAGTCTTCAAGTTTCCCCATTCCGTTTTGGAAAAAGTCACCAGATACGGGTCGTCTTTCGGGGGGTCTGGGCCGTCTCCGGTGACCTGAAAGACGCGCAGTTCCTCCGCAACGTTGTCAAAGAGGCAGACCAGTTTATTCCCGTTGGGCAGCTCCCAGATAGCCCTCGGGTCTTCCGACGGTCGCATCATAGGTACCCGTCTACGTGCCGTATGAATCTTCCTGGGAGCCCCCGGAGGCTGCATAATGGCCTCCTGCTCCTGTTGAGTCTTAGAAGGTGAGGTTGAATCTTTCATTTCGGAAGTCCCAGACATGTGTAACAAAGTTGTTTTGATATGTATAATTACTCAAAATTCCTTATTTATTAAAATCCTGGTAAAATAAATAGGAGAGGGAGTAAGGAGAATTCCCAGAAGGCCCTGCTTCATGGTGCCTCCCACTGGTTAAAAGGGGGCGTGACGTGTTTCCTCTTCCTCTTTCCCTGTCTCTTCGAGGAAGAGGTAACATGGCTCTCTCATTAACCCAATTAAATAGAAAATAATCCTTTTATTATTATATAAAATTCCTGTAATAAAAGTTTAAGCATATCATTATTAATATATATCAAGCAATATTTTAATGTATGAACTTCATTTGGTTTGTGTTTTTCTTTTTATTGTCGGGGTGCACATGGGCAGAATGTTGAGCTGCTACATGCTGCTGGGGAATTAATGCTTTGCTCTTCATTACCAGGTATGTTTTGTTTGTTTTATTTTTTTTATATATTGATGTATATTTTTTTTCATTTTGCGCTCTTTCCCTGTCTCTTCGAGGAAGAGAATGTTGAGCTGCTACATGCTGCTGGGGAATTAATGCTTTGCTCTTCATTACCAGAGGAAAAGACACGTGCCAATAAAGGGACGTCGGATCCCGAGTCCAGAGGAAGCCACGCGGTGTCGTCTCTCCCTCTCCCGCACCCACACACCACACACAACAAAAAAAATACACAACGCAGAGTGAGAGCATCAGCTCTCGGACTTTAACCGGGACTATGTTTTAACTGGGCTCGCTTGGCACGATCGGGCCGTAAACAAAGACCCAAACGAGACCGGTTACATTTGGTGCCGTGACCCGGATGGTGTGTGTGTGTGCTGAAACCGCGCAGAGGATCACCGCGAGGACGCTGCTTTTCCCCGTCGCGCTCTCCGGACTAACAGCTGTTAATGACCGAAAAAAAAGTGTCGTTCAACTCAGTGTTGAAATTTGTCCTTTTTTTGGGTGACTTCATGTTATTTAATGAATCTTTTTTTTTTTGTTTCCCTCTCTGATTGTTTACATTTCCTGTATATTACCAGAATGTTTAGACTGCTGACCACATTGTGAGCTGTAGTACAATTGTATGGAGTAGCACGTGTTGTGCAGTTTTATTATTGTAGTCATGCTAGTTAAGTGTGAGTGTTTAGTCTAACAGTGTATTACCTTGAGTAGTTGTTTAATCAGTTAAAGCTGGTAATAATCACAGAGGTTTTTTTTCCCCCTTTCTCTCAACTTTCTTTTAAGTGAGTACTGACTTTCATATCACTGCTTGTGATTTATTCTTCTAGCCATGTCAAAGGTAGGTATGTTTAGTATGCTGGGTTTGCCAGACACTAATAGGGAAGTTTCACCTTGCAGTCTTGGTAGGGGACGGGGTTGGTTTTTAAACCATGCAGGTAGAAGTGAGACTACACCCATAGCTAGACAGCCTGAGCCAGTTCCTGTGGCTAATTCTACCCCTGCTTCAGACTCTTCCTATAATCCAGTTCAAGTGATTACTGTTGATGCTATGGGCAGTATCATAGCCGATTTAGCCAAGCAAATTGGGGAGAGTGTTACTGCTAACTTGTCCACCCTGAATCACCACAGCAGTGGCCTGTCAAAGTCCCTGGGTGTTTCACAAACTCCTGGACGCCATGATGCTTCAGAGCTAAGGGTAGTGGTTCAGCCAAGCTCAGATCTGCCTCCCTTCTACAGAGGTGATGGTTCAGATAAGTTTACCATCCATGAATGGAAGGAGATGATGGAGCGGTATGCTGCCAAAATGCCGTATGACACTCATGGTGAAATGTATGATTTTGTAATGAGCAGATTAACCTGTAAAGCTAGGGATGTGGTTAAAGTGTCTTTACGGAGCAGTGCCGATTTAGAGCCAGAAGAGCTTGCTGCAACTGTCTTTGACATCCTTGTACGAAATTTCAGTGATATTGCTTATTCTAATATGCCTATGAGAGACTTTTACAGTACAGTTCCAAAGCCAGGTGAGTCGGCCTTAGATTATTGGATAAGGCTTAACAAAATGATTGATGCGGTTGGGGAATGTTTGCGCAGACGAGGGAAACATATTGAGGATCCAAACGCTGAAGTTGTGCTCATGTTTATTTCTCACTGTCCTGATCCCGAGCTTGCGATGTCTTTCAAGTTCAAGCCAGCTGAAAAGTGGACTGCTGCTGAGGTGCAGGAGCGATTGGACAGCCACGTGAGTTATCTGAAGGGTGCTAATGCTAAAGCGCACCGTTCTCAGAGCATGTCTGTTTATGGTCAGTGTGTGGTTGTACCTGTTCCGCCGAGTCATGAATGTGAGTTGGGGCCGACGCCTTCTAACACGGGTGGCACATATTTTAATAGTCCCAACACCCATGTGAACAGTTCGGTGCAGCCGGTGTCCTCTTCTGCCAGGCCGCTAGCTGCAATGGCCCCAGTGGTTCCTCATTCAGCTGTCCAGTCCCCTAATGCTTATTCCTCTGACTCTGGTCTGAGCCAGCTGGTTGCTGTCCTTGACAAAGCCTTGACTATATGTTCTGCAGAGTCTCAGTCGTTGCCTGCTATGGGTTTTCACCGTTCTCGATGTCAGAAGGATGTGACAAGTACAACATGTAGAGTCTGTAGTGCTAGAGATCATTCCACCTATGCACACTGTAAGCGTGATAAGTTGTGTCGCCATTGCTTGAAGCCTGGTCACTTCAGGAGTCAGTGCCCGTCGTTACTTCCTTCACAGTCTCGTTCGGTGGGTCTTTCTTCGTCTACGCCGGCTTTAAACTAACTAGCTCATGTGGAATGAGGGATAGCATGAGCTATGTTGGGACTTCCCTCGACCGCTCTGATGATGGTGGTTCTTGTGGTCTCACTAACAGCCAGTCCGCCACCCCAGTCGAACCCCAGGCTCTTGAAGGAGCAAATGAGTTGTTTTACACTCCAGTTTCAGTCAGTGGTTTGTGTACTTTAAGAGGTATGCTTGATTCAGGGAGTATGTCTTGCACTCTCAGTGAAACGGCTGAAGCACTTCTTAAGGCAGCTAATGTTCCTTTGGCTGCTCAGCCTGTCCCAGAGTCAGTAGTCCTCGTCGGATGTGGTGGACTGACCACAAAGCCAAAATGCATTTACGAACTGAACATTGATGTCTATGGTCTAAAATTTTCAGTACCTACACTGGTTGTGCCTGGTCAACTAGATGATTTCATCGTAGGTAGTAATGTCTTGCGGTCAGTCATTAGTTCCATGAAATCTTCTGAGAAGTATTGGGATCTTATTTCTTCTCGTTCAGCTAATTCTGACTGTGAACAGTTTCTCCAGCTTATTAGTTGTGTCTCCCGCTGGTCTAGTTCCACTGTGCCCAATAAAATTGGAACAGTAAAACTCAGACAGGCAATCACACTGCTTCCACGCAGCGAGTATGTAGTGTGGGGAAAGTTGCCCAGTGAGGCTCCAATGTCACCAGGGAGTACTGTTGTTGTGGAACCAACATCCTCCCGTGCTACACCTAAGAACATTATGGTGGGCCGGGTTGTTACACCTATGTGGGGTGACAGATGGGTGCCCATGAAGATCCTGAATGCTTCTCAGCACCCTGTAACCATGCGTCGCAATGCGAAATTGGCGGATGTATTCCCTTGTCTTGCCCTAGAAGATCTGACCTTCATGCAAGGGCTAGCTAATTCTTCTCGAGTGACTGATGCTTCGTCTCCACAAGCAGTTCCTGATCCTGTACGTAGTCTTGCGGGGTGTGGATTAGGTGACATTAACATCGAAGGGTGTGAGGTGTCCGGCGAGTGGAAAAATAAGTTGGCAGAGCTTCTTCTTTCGTACCAGGATGTCTTTTCTCGTGGGAATCTAGATTGTGGTGAAGTGAGAGATTTCGTACACCGTATTAGACTCTCTGATGAGAAGCCATTTAGATTGCCTTACCGCAGGGTTCCACCAGCTCACTACCATAAGTTAAGAGAGGTTCTGACTGAAATGGAAATGAAGAATATCATCAGTAAGTCAGTGAGTGAGTATGCTTCACCTTTGGTGATGGTGTGGAAAAAAGATGGAGGCTTGCGTATTTGTACAGACTTTCGGATGCTGAATGCAAGAACATTCAAGGATGCGCATCCTTTACCGAACCCGGCAGACTGTCTTGCGGCTCTTGGTGGTAATGTTTTCTTTAGTACAATGGATTTGACTTCAGGGTTTTACAACATTCCTCTGCATGAAAAAGACAAACATTATACAGCCTTTACGACTCCTCTTGGGTTGTACGAATATAACCGGTTGCCTCAGGGCCTTTGCAACAGTCCTGCTTCATTCATGCGTATGATGCTCAGTATTTTCGGGGATCTTAATTTCTCCAATCTCCTTTGTTACTTAGATGACCTACTTGTTTTTGCACCATCGGAGGGTGAAGCTCTGGAGCGTCTGGAGATGGTGTTCTCGCGTCTTAGAGCTAACAATTTGAAGTTATCCCAGAAGAAGTGTCATTTCCTCCGAAGGTCTGTCCGGTTCTTAGGGCATGTGGTGGGTGAAAGTGGAGTTTCGGTCGATCAGGAGAAAGTTAATGTCATAACAAAATTCAAGAAGGAGGACTTGATGGAAGCAGACGGCTGCACTCCATCTCAGAAGAAGGTTCGATCCTTTCTCGGCATGGTCATGTTTTACCAGCACTTTATTCCAGATTGTTCATCTCTGGCTAAACCGCTGTTTGGTTTGACTGCAGGTCAGAAACGTGTGCAAAAGGGCCGATCAATGCGAAAGAAACCAGGAACATTCCGTGTGCTAACACCAAGTGATTGGTCTTCAGCTTGCGATAAGTCTTTTGCTGATCTTAAATCTGCTCTGTTGGGCAGCACTGTCCTAGCACATCCTGACTTCAGTCGTCCGTTTGTTCTGTCCACTGATGCTTCGCTTGATGGTCTCGGAGCTGTACTTTCGCAGGTCCCGGAGGGGGAGGAGAAAGCTAGGCCGGTAGCCTTTGCCAGTAAATCCCTTACACGTAGTCAGGTCAATTATCCTGCATACAAGTTGGAGTTTCTTGCCTTAAAGTGGGCAGTGTGCGACAAGTTTAGTCATTGGCTCAAGGGTCATGAGTTTACGGTATGGACAGACAACAATCCACTGTCTTATATTTTAACCAAGCCGAAGCTGGACGCTTGCGAGCAGCGATGGGTGTCAAAACTAGCTGCTTATTCTTTCGACATCAAGTATATTCCTGGCAGACAGAATGTGGTGGCTGATGCATTGAGCAGGGAGCCCTTTGTGAAACCACTTTACCGTCGGCTAATGTCGGAATCATACTCTGTGTTGCTTGACCAGACGCAGGGTGTGAGGCATGAGCTTCTTCAGGATGCTTTTCGGCTTTCTTGCATGCCTCACTCGCTTGTGCATTCAGACGCTGCATCTGCCCCGTTGTCATCTGAGGTGGTCTCTTCTTTATTGTCCGCACATGATGGTTGGGAATCAGCCTCAGCCCAGCGTGCATTGACTTTGGCTGGAAGCCTGAGTGATGTGGTCCCTCCTGCTAACGAGGTGTTTCAAACCCTTTCCCTGTCTGACTTACAGTCCCATCAGAGCCAAGATCAGGTAATCGCCAGTGTGGTACCTTACGTGGTGAGGAAGCGTAGGCCTTCGAGGCGGGAACGAGCCCATGTGACTGTTCAGACATTAAAACTTCTAAAGCAGTGGGATAAGTTGACAATATTGAATGGTGTCCTGTATCGTGTCACGAAAGATCCTATGACCAAACATAAGCGATTCCAATTTGTGGTTCCTAAGTCCTTGAGATCACTTGCACTAACTGGTATTCATGATAGTGCTGGTCATCAGGGCTTTCCCCGTACTCTGTCTCTTGCTCGGCAGCGCTTCTTCTGGTGTGACATGGAGAAAGATGTTCGTGCCCACGTGAAAACATGTAGGCGATGTGTTGTCAGTAAGACTCCTGAACCTTCAGCGAGAGCTCCCTTGGAGAATATTAAGACCTCAGCTCCACTTGAGCTGGTCTGTATTGACTTTTGGTCAGCAGAACATAATGATAAGTCTGTAGATGTGTTGGTGATTACTGACCATTTTACTAAGCTGGCACATGCTTTTCCTTGTCGGGACCAAACAGCAAAGACCGTGGCAAAGAAACTTTGGGATGGGTTCTTTTGTGTTTATGGCTTTCCTGAAAGACTGCACTCTGATCAGGGCACGAGTTTTGGCAGTGAGTTACTTGCTGAGCTTCTAGAGTTGACCAATATTGAGAAGTCACGGACCACACCGTACCATCCGATGGGTAATGGTGGAACTGAGAGGTTCAATCGTACACTGGGTAACATGCTGCGATCGCTGCCTCCAGCAGCAAAGCACAAGTGGCCACAGTTGGTACAAAGTATGACTTTTGTTTATAATTGCACTGTCCATGAGACCACTGGCTTTGCCCCATTTTTCCTCATGTTTGGTCGGGTTCCCAGACTGCCAGTCGATTTAGTTTTCAGAAATGTCCTTCGCGATCCCTCGGTGTGTGATTATGATAAGTATGTGAAGTCCTTAGTGGATAACCTTCGTTCAGCAATGCTTCTTGCTCAAAAGAATTCCACTGCTGAGCAGCGACACCAGGTTCAACAATACAACAAGAGAGCCAAAGGCTATGCCTTGTGCATTGGTGATGCTGTACTGGTAGCTAACAAAGGTGTAAGGGGGAAACACAAATTAGCTGATAAGTGGGAACCTGTATTGTATACAGTGGTAGAGTCAAATCCCTCCACTCACGTCTATCGGGTCAAGGATGGCAATGGCAATGTGAGAGTTGTCCATCGCAATTTACTTCTCCACGCTGGGTTTCTGCCACTGGGGGAATGCCTTTCTGATGGGCCTGTCTCCCAGAGGACTGAAGGTAATAATGTGCTCTCTTCAGTTGTGAGTAATGACAATTTGTCAGTAGTTGATTCTGATGTACCCTCATCTGTGCTTTCTCCAGCTGGCTCCTTACAGGATCTCTCTGCTGGTGTTGATCACGTTGGATCTGACGGTTGTGATACCTCTCCAGTCAGTAGTCAGACGGCGGCTGCACAGCCAGATACCCCTTGTACAGAGACTGCAGTTGATACCTCTAGTCCGACATGTCATAATTTGGTAGACTCTAGGGGTTCTCCTAGTGAAGGTGCTGTAGTTGTATCTCCTTTACCCCACATCCTTTCCCACCCTGGGTTTAGGCAGCCTCAAGTTAATGTAGGTGAGGGCTCTCGTGTTTCACGGTTTGGGAGGATGATTAAACCTGTTCGACGGTTGCTTGAGTCTATGTCACATGTTGTTCCCTCCTTTGAGAGTAGATAGATTGGAGGCACATTAGTGCTTGTTTTTTCTTTGTTTCTTTTTGTTATTTGGCACATTGAATGGTGTTTTTCCTCTCTTCTTTTTTTTTTTTTTTCTATTAAGTCCTGTATGTACCATGATGTTGCTGTCATGGGTGTTAACAGTCATTGGACTGAGCTGTGTAGTGTATATGGCACTATGGTTTCCCGAGGATGTTCTTTGAGGTTTTGCAAGGCGCCATGCATGCTTCAAGTGCTCCTTGACCCTACTTTGGGGTAGTTGATTCACTGGGTTATACTGTGTTTGTATAATGCTCTTTCCTGGTCTGTTTTTTTTTCTCGCTCCCGCCCTATGTAAGAATTTTGTGTAATTCTAGGGGGGTGAATGTAACAAAGTTGTTTTGATATGTATAATTACTCAAAATTCCTTATTTATTAAAATCCTGGTAAAATAAATAGGAGAGGGAGTAAGGAGAATTCCCAGAAGGCCCTGCTTCATGGTGCCTCCCACTGGTTAAAAGGGGGCGTGACGTGTTTCCTCTTCCTCTTTCCCTGTCTCTTCGAGGAAGAGGTAACATGGCTCTCTCATTAACCCAATTAAATAGAAAATAATCCTTTTATTATTATATAAAATTCCTGTAATAAAAGTTTAAGCATATCATTATTAATATATATCAAGCAATATTTTAATGTATGAACTTCATTTGGTTTGTGTTTTTCTTTTTATTGTCGGGGTGCACATGGGCAGAATGTTGAGCTGCTACATGCTGCTGGGGAATTAATGCTTTGCTCTTCATTACCAGGTATGTTTTGTTTGTTTTATTTTTTTTATATATTGATGTATATTTTTTTTCATTTTGCGCTCTTTCCCTGTCTCTTCGAGGAAGAGAATGTTGAGCTGCTACATGCTGCTGGGGAATTAATGCTTTGCTCTTCATTACCAGAGGAAAAGATACGTGCCAATAAAGGGACGTCGGATCCCGAGTCCAGAGGAAGCCACGCGGTGTCGTCTCTCCCTCTCCCGCACCCACACACCACACACAACAAAAAAAATACACAACGCAGAGTGAGAGCATCAGCTCTCGGACTTTAACCGGGACTATGTTTTAACTGGGCTCGCTTGGCACGATCGGGCCGTAAACAAAGACCCAAACGAGACCGGTTACACATGTCTGTATTTTTTGAAAAGATAGAGTTGGCCCTGCAGCGCGAAGCTCCCTATATTCTACACGGCCTGCTCGTGGGGGCGTGGTACGGATGAAGATGATGCCTCTAGGAGGAGGAAAAGGCCCCCCGCTCGACGTAATACAATTTAATTGTCTCTGTCACCCCATATCTGCACGGTCATGTATGACAAACAAAACTATAAACAGAATTTACTGGCGGGCAAATTGTCAGACTTGATGTATGACCAGGTGGTACGGCCTTGATGATGCTACTCGTGCCTGTGTAAGAAAATTATCTGTAATTTGGGACGTATGTGAAAACAAAACTTTAAATAGAATTTACTGGAGGGCAAAAGTGTCAGACTCGATGTATGGCCCGCGTGGCCGGGTAGGGGGGCGCCTCGATGGCCAGGTGGCACGGCCCTGCAGAATTTACTGGCGGACAAATTGACAGACTCGATGTATGTCTCGACTTATGACCTTTACAAATTGGCGCCATACGCCGATGTGATACAAACGCTCGCGTGAGGAAAAAACACACGGTCAAAACTAGCGCCGAGCGTTTTTATTGGACGATAGACCCTGCACCTCCTCCTCTCATTCTTTGCTCCAACTTTACCATTTTATCCCACAGTCTCTCACAGTTTCTCTCAGACTCGCGCAGCAGCACGCCTCTCAGCTCTCCCGCATCGCTCTCTCCGAGGATTATCCAAAGCCGTGCGGACCTTTCCGCGCTACCGCACCAGTATGTGAATAAGTCCTTTGCTGATTCTCCGAAGCCCGGGGACCTTACCACGCTACCGCACACCGTACGCTCGCGCTCCATCAGGTAACCCAGCCACGCTCACTCCCGCCCGCGCCCCACAAAATAATAATAATAATAACTTATTCAAATAACACACGCTCATAAGCACTCTCATCAATATCATTTTTAAAATAATACACACTCATAAGCACTCTCCTCAATATCATTTTAAAATAATAAACATTTAAAATAAGCATTTAAAATAATAAATAATTAAATCCAAATACCATTGCATCACTAACACAACCAACCCATGCCCCCTAAGCCACAATCATTTAAAATAATAAATAAATAATTAAATACAAATACCATTGCAGCAGTTACACAACCAACCCCCGGGGAAGAAGACAAAAAAAAATATTTAAATAAATAATTAAATCCACATGCTATTGCGTCAGTTACACAACCAAGCTCAACCCACTACAACATAAGCTCCGCCCACTGAACTTTTGAACGTGACCTTTGACCCGACCTGTCATTTTGACGAAAGCGGTATTGCATCTCTCTCTTACATGAAATTACTTTCTAAGAACATTTTATTTTGTAATTCAAATTTTTCTTATTTTTCAAACCAAAAAGTTACAGCACTCTCATATAATACACTTCAGCCATTCACATTTATAAAACAATATGACCAATCACTAGTTCAACCTCCCAGCCATTTATCCTTCAAAAACATGGCCCTAGAAACATTCCCACATTTTCATTATACCTCGTCTCCCATTTAGTCTGTCCAACATTTTTTCATATGAAGCTGCCTTAATCATCTCATTGGTCCATTCCTTTATATTGGGGATTGTTGAGGATTTCAAATGCCTTAATATTACCCTCATGGCAGTTGAGTCCCACCATCACAGCCTTAAACTGTTTATTATTCACCTTTGGCAATTCCACTCTATCTCCTAGCAGAGAGAGTCGGGTTTGCGGGGTAAAGTAAAGCCTAGCCATTTGTCCAGGAGACCAAGAACTCTACCCCAAAATGGATATACCTGAGAGCACTGCCACAGCATGTGTAAATAAACCCCCATCTGCCTTCTAAAATTCCAACACTGATCAGTATTAATTAGTCCAGTTCTATTTAGTCTAACTAGTGTCCAGTACTATCTGTGTATAATTTTATACTGAATAAATTTACCTTTTACTTCCCTAAAATATTTCCCCACTCTAGAAAGTATTCTTGACCATTCATCTTCTGCATTTTAACACTCGTGACTCAATGCCTCAGTTGCAAAAACTTCCAAAAACTCCCTCCTCCTCCTACATCATACTTACTCTTTAAGTCTGATTATGACATAAACATCCCATTTACGAATAAATCCCAGAGAGTTTTCACCCCTTTGGGTTGCCATTGTTTCCATACTTTTTACTATTTGTATTTGAGGATTGTGCCAAATTGAGGAATATGGCTGCATGTCATGTGATACTTTAAGCTTCTTATGTATTTTGATCCATATATTTCTCGAAAAAGATATTATCGGGTTTGTGTTTCTTATATTGTCCCCCCATTGTGACAGAATGTGCAGAGGTTGAAATAGTGAAGCCAAATTGCTCTCGATAGCTATCCAGTCCACATCAGAATTCACATTCTTCCAGTGATAGTAGAGTTTGGCTATTTCAAATGACATGCTATATAATCTAACATCTGGCAATCCTAGACCTCCCTTGTCTCTGGGCGAAGTAATTTTAATCCTAGGTTTATTCTTTCCCAACAAAAATCTTTTACTATACTCTCGTACTGTTCAAATATCCTTTCCGGAATATTAAATGGAAGCATCATAGAGAGATAATTAACTTGAGGCACCACAACCATTTTAGTAACATTAACCTTCCCCCCATAAGGATAATTTCAATGCTTTCCATTTGTCCATATTAGGTTTAATTTTGTTCAATGAGGGTTCAAAATTCTGAATTATTATTTTGTCAATATATAAACAGATTTAAATTTCATGTTTATAGTTCAATTTTATGTTATATAAACAAAATAATTTTAATACAGTGTATTTTTTTTATTAATTCAACAGCACCCATGTTCAATCCACTTAAGTTTGGAAGGTGTATTGGAAGGTAACGCAGATATTTCTTAAGTGGGCATCCAGAGATATCGTCTCCCCTCCAAGCACCCCTTTTCTCCACTAGTTCTGTATGGAGCTCAACAGGAGGAATGGAGAGGTAGATAAAGGGGTTAGTCTCAAACATAATGTAATAAAAAATAAAGAGTAAATACAAGCGCCATGAAGGGTGTATTGAGTTCCAGCAGGCCTTGACTTACAGTAAAGGAATTGTAAGGCAGACATGCTAACAAAACAGCTTTACATTCCCAATTCCAAACCATTAATGGGCAACCTTAGAGTGACGACGGCTAAAAAAAACCTTAGCTATAAGCAGGAACGAAACATTGTGAAAAGCCAAGACTCCACATGAAGGTAAATTTGATCCTCCGCCTATCGCAGTAGATGCGTTCCAGACCCATCAGCGATAGGTGAAAATCCACGATACAGAAGGATCATATAATTTTTTTTTTAAGTTTAAGCCTTAAAATACCCCTCCCACATGCTTTAAACATATGTAAACTCATTAAAACACATATATCGGGCTATGTTAAATGTCGGGCTAAGGATATGAGTAACATAATAATAATAATAATAATAATAAAATAATAATTTTTAATATGTATACACACACACAACTTTCTCTCTATATATGTAATGGAATATATAAAAATTAAAACATATATGGCTCTTACACATTCTTTTCATCCTTCTTCATGTAGCATACTGTTGATTCATTCAAACCATAATGGCGAACGCCGTCCGCATAACGCTTTCCTTCCCGAAACACATCCAGAAGTTATACCTTCTCCTGAATGGTCAACGTCTTCCATCGTAGGGCTTAGAACAAAACGAAAACAATCGGACCACAAACAATGTACGGGATACGCAGAGAATTGTGAGGCATCGGAGGAAAATCCGCGATATAGTGGGGAATCGCTGTAATGTGAATTCTGCCAATTCTGGTTTTCAGCACCATGGACAGAAACCTGTCGTTTATAGGGACCTATTATGCCCATTTTCACTGTTCATACTTGGATTTTTATGGTCTGCTAGAATAGATTCACCCTTTTAATAGGTGATATCCTAGAATCCAATATATTATTGCAGGGCTGTTTTCATTTGATGTTAACCAAATGTGATATATTTATTTTTACTTTTGATATCTCGTCCTTTTCCCCTTATCTGATAAGAGCCGCTGTCCGCTGAGACAAGCTGGTGTGTTTTTACTGCTCACTGAAAAGTGGGTGGTGCGGACATTGTGTATTACATCACACTATGAGACAGTCACTGATTGGTGGGCTCTGAGGGGGCAGTGTGACCTGAAAATCATCCATCAATCAACCCAGGATGGGGGGCCAGCCCATCGCAGGGCACACTCACACACCATTCACTCACACATGCTCTCCTACGGGCAATTTAGCAAGTCCAATTAGCCTCAGCATGTCTTTGGAATGTGGGGGGAAACCAAAGTACCCAGAGGAAACCTCATGACGACATGGGGAGAACATGCAAACTCCGCACACATGTGACCCATGCGGAGACTCGAACCTGGGACCCAAAGGTGTAAGGCAACAGTGCTAACCACTGTACCGCTCCTGAAAATCATGAACCATTTTAAATATTGAAGTATTTTTGAAATATTTATTAATTTTAAATATTTATTAAATCAAAACATTGGGCAGTATACATGTTATAGGTACTTATTAATGAATAAGCAATATAATAAGATTCAATTTTGCTTTCACTACTTAAAGCGCCAGAACATCGTATTTGAAAAATTCAACAGCAATATCTCTTACCAGAAATCAGGAACAGGTTAAGAAAATCCACAGACTTCGTCGCGAGCAGTTTAATATACGAACTATTTCCTTCTACCCAACTCCACACACCAATAATATCACTGCGCAGCAGATATTGCCAGGGAGCTCGCGCTTGTGTCTAATGCGCAGTGATACGAGTAGTGTACTTCGATAGAAGCCCGACATTTCTACGGCTGATATTTCCAAACCTGAACAACTCCCAGCAGAACTTTGATGAATAGATAGCATTAAGGCCCCTCTAAAATATCTTTTTTATAGTTTTGGGGTGAACCTCCCATTTAAACGAAGTACATGGTGGTGCTCATGAATTTGAAAGCCTAGATGCCTCACCTCGCTTTTCCACAACGAGTCAGCAGCGCCACCATCTTGGAGCGATAATTAGACATAAACAAGCAACATGTCAGGGTGTAGATGGAAAGATCTTTTAGCCATAACTTCTTTACTAATTAACGCATTTATATCTTACAATTATGTAGAATAAATAAACAAGCCCACCACTACTGCCCCCCCCCCAAATTTATGTAGTATTGCTCATAGTATTCTCAACAAAAACTAATGCTAGTATCCCGTCAGTGTCACAGGCAAGTAAACATGTTATGTATCTTATTTGACCGTACCGCAGATTTTTTTACCTGTGAAATGTGGTTCCCTGTTTTCTAGTTTTAACATTCCTCATGTTGTTGCAGTTTCGAAAATAGTCGGTTCACTAAGTCATATCTATGAATCCTCTATTTCACAATTACCATGCCAACATCGCGTATCGCCCAAGGAGGCACACAGGGTTTCAAAGCTATGGCGGTGCTGCCTACGCTACTACCAGTCACATGACACAGGAGCTACCGAATACCCGCCAATCGGGAGCCGGCTAGATCAACCACGCCCACCCGTCACATAGAGGAGAGTGAGGCGAAAGAAGCGAATCAGTTTAAAAATGTCACCATTAACGCGGTATTTAGTAGTCTGGAGATATTTTACTTTAAGCAAGGCACAAAATAAAGTTGTAGTATTTGTAATAAAATTTGAAGATTAGCCATCCCCAAGGAGCTGACAGGAAAGCCAGGTACAGGTTTAGTCCTCCTTAATCAGCTTGTCGGTTACTAAATGTCGGCAAATAAGCTTGCCTTTTTCTGTGATTTTTTTTCAGTTTAATTGACACTTAAAGAAGTAATCTGAGACCTGAGATATAACATTAGCAACGATGGTCATTTTTTACACTCATGGATTTTAACATTGAGGACGTGTGTCACATGTCATTTTCACATAGAGGGAGTTTAATTGTTTTTATCTGTGTCTGTGTGTCAACATATGTCTATTTAGTTATGTCACTGAAATGTATGATTAGTATTGACATTTCCATAGACTACTATGCTTTAATAAAAATCTATGATCCTTTGGGAGTTGGGCAATAGAACGGAATTGTAAAGTATCAATAAGAAATACTATTAATGAAGTAGCCGCCATAACCTTTTGCTTTGTATGAAGTGTGCATACAAAACACAAATAATGCAGTTGTACTGTTATGTATATAATTTAAAAGGTATACTTGCCAGCAAAAGATTGAGTTAATAAAATTAAATGAAAAGTATTAAGACCCCTTGTCATTCATAGTATTATATACTTCTTAATTTTACAAAGACTTTTTTCCTATCATATTTTTTAGTTTTTGAAGTTGATAATCTGGAAAAC
Source organism: Brienomyrus brachyistius (assembly GCF_023856365.1). Lineage (NCBI taxonomy): Eukaryota > Metazoa > Chordata > Actinopteri > Osteoglossiformes > Mormyridae > Brienomyrus > Brienomyrus brachyistius. The sequence goes on from NW_026042315.1 coordinate 2,787,700, forward strand.
TGCTGCCTGGGATCAACTATCCATTCTTGACTCTTGGAATAGGAATTGAAGTCGAATCAAACAGCCTTACAGCACCCTCTTGTGACATACAGTAATATGGAAAACAGAACAATTACTAACTGAACGCAACATCCCCCCTTTACTTATGTATTCTTCTTCCTGCAGCAGCACTGTCTTCTATAAAAGTCACGCTGTCACGATCGCGGTCGGGCGAAGCGGCGATCGTGCGGGCAGGCGTGGAAATAGCAGGCAGACAGGTGAAGTCGGGGCAAAACCAGGGATTTAATGGGCAAACGAGGACTGGAAAACGTAGCACACCTACAAACATCAATGACGGACAAGGGAAACCGGGGAGACCAGGACTTAAATACACAGGACTAATCAAAGTAACTAGACAAAGCTGGAGACGATCAGGGAAATACACGTGGGTAATCAGGGGGCGTGGCACACACGAGGAGCGGACGAGCCGGGCATGACACACGCCTTACCTGTAACATCCATCCATCCATTTTCCAAACCGCTTATCCTACTGGGTCGCAGGGGGTCCGGAGCCCATCCCGGAAGCAATGGGCACAACCCAGGATGGGGGGCCAGCCCATCGCAGGGCACACTCATACACCATTCACTCACACAAGCACACCTATGGGCAATTTAGCAACTCCAATTAGCCTCAGCATGTTTTTGGACTGTGGGGGGAAACCGGAGTACCCGGAGGAAACCCCACGACGACATGGGAAGAACATGCAAACTCCACACACATGTGACCCAGGCGGAGACTCGAACCTGGGTCCCAGAGGTGTGAGGCAACAGTGGTAACCACTGCACCACCATGCCACCCCCCATAAATTCATTTTTCCATTTTTATTTTCAATAATATTGATGTTAACTCAGCATCTTATTTTCAATGTTGAAAAAGTCACTTTATATCAAGGTTTCGCCACCATTAATTTTTCAATATTGAAAAAATTACCAAAAATCAATTCAGTTTCAATGCTGATAATTTAACACTGACCATAATTCAATGCATTTAACTATACTTCAACGCTGAAACAATAATATGATGCTATCTGGGCTATGAATAATTATTTCAATTTATATACAGATTCCAAGCCCATATAGGTGATACACAGGTACGTAATGGGCGTCTTATGTCTGAGGTAGCCAGCTACTGTGTTTGATAACCCACCATCATAATAATAGTTTCCTTGCACTAGTATAAACCAATTGATCCCTCTTGCAATAACCTGTGGTATGAAACTGAATAAAATGTATCGTACCAGTCTTGGGGAAAACCAGTGAGAATCCACTGTGAAACAGCACTGCGCAAATTCTCATGTGTTCCTAATGACAAGGGCAAGACTGGTAATCAAATTAGCCTCTCAGCAGGAGTGTTAGTGTAAAAGCAGGGCTTATTGACACAGATAATAAAGCTTGTTAGAATGCGTAACATAATTATTTAGCTGGGCCCAGAAGAGGTGAGAGCTCCCCTAGTGGCTACAGGAGTGCATTTTCCCCAAAGCAGGTATAATGGATGGTGGTCTTATTGCTTTTAGACCACAACTTGGGATAGAAGAACAAATCAAATTATTTTCCTCATTTAATATTCAGATTTTAATTGGGCTTAAATTTTAGAGCACAGTGTGTTCTAGGATGGTACGTTATGGATATTAGTCTCTACCACATTCTAACGCTATAAATCCGGACCTTTTCCTATGTTTGATTTGGTGGCTGCCAGGCGTTCTGAGTAGTATAGTGACTATGGTAGGCGGTGTGATTCCCTAAGGAATTTTTTGTTCTGTTCTGTGTGGCAAATACATATAATGCTGACATTTTTCCTGGAAGATTTGGGATTTTTCATCCCGTGCCTTAAGGTATTTCTCTCCAGCTCTAGGGAGTCTCCCCCGAAAACACCAGTCACTCACTAGCCTTAGACTTATGCTTGCTGACTTATTCAACACCATGAAGGATTAACAGAAAAACAGAAACCTATTAAAAGGCTGCACCATATCATGATATGCAAATAAACATCCAGCATCATTGTTTCACAGGGAAGTACATTATTTATTGATAATTATAACCCTAACCCTTACTTCTCAGCTTGACAAACATAAGGTGCGGTGTGTGAACATGTGAACTGGTTGAAATGCAAGTGTCTCACAGTCAATGCATAAGACTTGAGAGCCCTGACTTTACTTATATAGCCCACAACATGTTTATGATTCATAAATAAATCTGGCCAGCAAATCGGTCTTTCATTTTCCACAGAATAAAAAAAACGATAATGTTATCCCGCTGATAATTGCAGGCGCGTTTCACCCCCGGCACTGGCTGGAGACACAGGCAAAAGGCATACAATCTTATTGAGGTACAAAAATTATTCCATCTACTCTGCACTTCTGCATAACTTCCATCATAGTGCCAGTTTTTGCCAGATCAAATCTGCAATCAGAAAATTACTGCATACATGCCTTTATATTACGGTCAAGCGGAGAGTCAGAGCAGTTTCCATAGAAACAACGTAAACAAACTTTACCGTTTGAAGCACAACAAACTCTGAGTGAAAATGGCGCAGAGGTGAGTAGCTTGTTAGCTCTCCAAAATGTCTTTGAATTCTTCAACTGATGTTGTGCTACTTCGATTATTTAGCCTTTTATACTATAATGACATAGTAAATGTCTATAATACAATAAAAAACATTACATATTTTTTTAATATTACATATTTTTTAACGTCATTTAAAGTGCAGTGGTTTTTATTGCTACTGTGGTTGCTAATATTTAAATAATGACAGACTATTTGGTTAGTAAATTCATCTCAAACATGCTAGTTTAGTAGGGCTTCCCAACCTTTCGATGTCCGCGGATCGGTTTCCGTCGTAGAAAAGTGTCACGAATCGGTAAGACGGCGGTATAATTTGGGGGTTCTCACGCCGAGCGGCGGGAGATTGAAGGTGTATGCGGACATGCGGGGCTAATGGCGTATTTCCGTACATCAATACGGGCAGCTTTCTTTCCAAAACGGCGCGATCCCCTAATAAACGGGTCGGCTGGCTCCTCTACCCCCGGTTGTCTGCCGCCCGGTGCAATACTCCGCGCGGACGGTACCGGAACCCCGACCGGAAGTTGGGACCCCCTACTGTACAGGGTGGTAGGTAAATTGTTAAAAAAAATTGGGGCATTACTTTCGGAGTAGGCTAGATGCTTCTAAGTTTATCATTACATCTCTTTACATTGTTACACAGGATTAACACTTTCAAATATTCTTAGCTTGGTTAGTGTTAACTCAGTTCTTGGTAGTATTCATCTGGGTATTCATTTGATGTGGAGCACAGTTGTTTTGTATTTGATTCTAGTTATAATTTGGTGACATTACTGTTTAATATGATATTGCACTTACAGTATCGTGCATTTTACAGTAGATTTTTTTTGCAATCTTGCTCGCTGTTTCTTTTATTCTTTCTTTTTTATATATGTGAACCCTGTAATTATTTATTATAATAATTGTAACAATTGTATTTTCTGTATGGTTGAAGAATTTCCAGCTCTTTATTTATTTTATTATCTCTCTTAAGTGCTGGTTAATCTCTCATTTATTCCCCAGAGAGCGAATTGAGAGAGCTGATCGATGGACCAACACCCAACACTGGGAAGCCTGGAACCTGTGGGATGAAGTGATCAACTGGGGAGAAGGTGTGGAGGAGTTCTCACCAGTGACACTCCCCACTGTCCAGGCTGGGGGGGTTAAGGGGGGATTGGGGGGGTCTACCGATTTGGGTAAGGGATGGGTTAGTAAGGGAGGGGAGAGTGTGGAAAACGATGGACTGCTAGCCAGCACTAGTATTTCATCTCAAAGTCTTCAGAGTAATTACGGCCTTTCATCTGAAGACTGGGAAATTTATAAAATTTGCTACCTTAACAAAAAAAAGAAAGTCAGGAAGGACCGGACAAGCCGGGGGGAAAGTGAGGTAAGGGGGCAGAGTAGTGAGGAATATGTGGAGGTACCAGAGTGGGGAACATTTGAGGGGAAGGCCTCCAGGGTTGTGATGGAGGGGACAGAGGCTGGTATTAGTATGATGGATATGCTAAATGGAGGTGAGGAGAATGGATGTGAGGTGGGAGTGAATGTGGAGGAGGTTAAGGGAGGAGGAGGGAGAAGTACAGGGAATGCTGTGGAGTATGTAGTGTCACAAAGAGGCAGAACTTGGCTAGAACCCATCCAGGAGGAAGAACTTGAGGAAGATGAAGAAACAGATGAGGAGCTTCAGGAAGCAGAAGACACTGATGCTGCCACAGTGGACAGTTGGCAGTGCATGGCGGCATATGTAGCCAGAATATGGCTGCAGACTTTACAGGAAGATGGACCTGAGGAAAATGAAGAAGCTGATGTGGTATTCCAGCAGGCAGAAGATGCTGATGCTACCACACTGGTCAGGTTTCAGTGTATGGTGGCATCTGAAGACAGATCACAGCTACTGACTATACCAGAAGAAGGACCTGAGGAAGAGGACGAGACTGAAGTGATGAAGACAGATAAAACAAAAGAAGATGCTGATGCTGCCGAGAAGATCTACAGTGAAGAAGAAGTATCATTCCATGTGAATGCCGAAGATCATTCTGAAGATGATACTGAGAAGAGCCACAAGAAGAAGAAGAAGAAGATGAAGTGGTGCTTCTTCTGCTGTCCCCTGCCCTTCAGAAGAAGTAGCAAGAGGCAGTAATTATAAGGCTGTGAATTCAGGTTTAGAAATGACTTAAAGCAGTAATATAACTACATTATTGACACCTTCACAATGCACTGTAATGCATCCATAAATATATTATAGACATGGGTATAAATATTGAAGAAAAAAAAGCATAACACATTATAGCCATGTTTATTATGGATTAATGGCCGATATAATGTATTATGAAGATATTTATTGTGCATATATAGATCAGAGCATTCATAATGCATTATCAAGATAGCTATAATGTGCTATGCCTTTGTATAAGTATTTACAGCCGTGTTTTTAATACTTTTATAAATGATTTATAAGGCATTAATTGGGTATGTATAATGCACTTATATGACTGCTTTAAGTAAAGTTAAGTAAAGTGTTTATTTTCTTTTTCTTAGAATACCCGTGTTAGAGCCCTGCATTTGGACTGGGATCCCGCGGGACCCAACGGAAAGAGATACTGTTTAAGTGTTAATGTAGCTATAAGATACGACAGGATAAGATATGCTAAATTAAAATATAAGATAGGCTAAGACGAAATATATTAATATAAGCTAAGTTGAAATATAATAAGATAAGATAGGTTAAGTTGTATGATAAGATAGGCTAAGTTAAAATATAATAAGATAGGTTAAGTTAAGATATGACAAGATAGGTTAAGATAAAATATGATAGGCTAAGTTAACATATGATAAGATAGGCTAAGTTAAAATATCATAAGATAGGCTAAGTTAAAATATGATGATAGGCTAAGTTAAAATATAAGATGTGGTAAGTTAACATATGATAAGGTAGGCTATGTTAAGATAAGAGATTTGCAATAAAACATATTTACTTTTCAAACTTTGTCTTTGTCATCTCTTCAGTGTTGTGTCTGTCTTTGATAATTTTGAATTGTTAATTTATATCTGAGACTCTCCTAAATGTCAATAAGCAGAGACGGAGGAATGGGAGGAAGGTACAGTTAAGTATAAATGATAAAGTATCAAAATCACAGTGTTGCCTTATTTTGACGCAGAGAAAGTAATTTCAGTGTTACTACCACATATGAGTTAATGGCTGTAAATGTTGGTGTTAGAAGTGCCGGTAAATAATGCGGCGTAAGTTTAACTCCGGTGTGTTTCTGAAAAACGCACAGCCTTCTGCCTACTGTCATTCGTCGCACGTGTAGGAGGCTATTCTGGTAAGTAATAGGTAAAGTTGTCATTTAACGTAATGCTAACGTGCATTACCAGTTAGTAAGTGTTTTACTATATCACACACCTTACGTCCTTTATAGTTTTAGTCCGGTGCACTCTGTATCCATGCTAACTAGCTAGCTAATGTTAACATGACGCAGTACAGTCTTCCAGCTTGGGGATTCCCACCCCTGTCCGCGGCCAGTATTCCACAGGGGGTTTGCGGAGGTGTTGGTTGCAAATGCAAACGATCCCTTCATGTTCATGTGTTGTGTTCTAATGTGTAAATAAAAGATAACTATCAAATTCAATGTTTATGTCCTATTATACTAGATAAGACTGTAAAATAGTTTGCCCTGCATATGGATGCCATGCAGTCAGAGTATGATCAAGACAGGGTGTGAGTGTGGAAAAAAGACAAATGTAACAGTATTTGAGGGAAGAGTGTGAAGGAGGGAAATGTAGGGAGAAGGAGGTTCCTAGGAGCTCTGAGATGTGATTGGCTGTAATAAATCTGGAATATAGCTATATGACATAGTTTTTGATAACACCAGCATTTATTTTTTAGGTTTGTCGATCTCCGTCAAAACAATTAGAACGAGTTCATTATGTAACTGGAACCCCTCTCACATGTAAACACAGTGACACGCTACAGCGTTGGTTTGTTGTCTGAGGCTATGATACTGACCACAAACACATTCTCAAATTTCACTGCACCAATCACAGCATACGCAAGCAGAAAAATGATCGCAAAAAACATTCAGCATTAGACTCTAAAACCGTCTGTAATGTCTGTGTTTATCCAGTGGAACATAAATTAAAATAAGCTTTCCTATTTCAGTTTCTTTTAGATGTTATAAAGTAATAAATAAACAATCATAATAATTAAACCATGTATTACTGACTATCAGACAACTTCAACAAGTTACCACATGGATGCAAAATCAAAGATATTCATTTGCGCCTGGCACTAACCATGTACTCCTTCACAGTACTAAGCCATAGAAAGGGCCCCAATGAAACCCCTGCATTCCTGCATCGCAGATACTCTAATCTCAGCATTTATAAGATTATATTTGTACTACCTGCCAATTTTTATATTAGATGAGACTAAAAATTGAGAAATATCTATATGCAGAAGTAGTTTTTCCTGATAAGAAGGATAATATCAAGACTGTCAGCATTTACAAATCGAATTATGACACATCTGAGTAGCCCAGACTGTCCGGAAAACAAAGCCGTACAGCATATGTGGCTGACTAATGTACATACAGTGTAATAAGTTTATAATCAAATGGATAGAAAAACGCTCAATAATAGACAGGATTCAGAGGGTAAATAAGGTGCATCATGTGGAAGAGAAGTTAGGTGGCGTTGGGGTGCATTGTGAGTTTCATCTGGTAGCTAGAAGGGAACAAAAAGGGCTTTGGGGGGGGGGGGGGACTTCTCCGGCGGCTACATCGCTCTACCTTTTTTTTTAAATGATTTATTTAAAAAAAAATCTTTTCTCCTTACACTATAATGGCAAGTTTAGGACTAATACAGTACAGTCATAACCAGTGTCAAGGATTCTATGCATTGCTACACAGAGACAAGTCCAGATATTGAGCCCAAGGCTAAAATTGTGGTTTACTTACAAGTGCACTTTGCTGGGCAGTGGGGGTGTTTGTCCTTCTCTGCTCACATTTTGCCCTCTTATCCTGTCTTCTCCTCCGCAGCCCTTCCTCCTTCTCTCTGTTGCTCCTATATTCCCTCCCCTCCAGTCATCTATGTTCTCCTTCCTCTGTGGTCTCTCCTCTTCTCCCATTCTTCAGTTATACTGTCTTCTCCGCTCTTCCTGTATCCCTCCTGTCTTCTGCTCCTGTCATCTCTTCTCCAGTCATCCCCTGCTTCTCAGTCATCTCTGCATCTTTTCTCTCATTTGTTTGCTTATTCTTTGATTGTTTGTGTTATTCGTTAACCCACCACCCAATGCTGGATGAGTCTTGATGTTTTTTGTTCTTTTTAAAGTTAGGCTTCTTCCTGTTTTTTGTGCCATATCTTCTGCCCTCTTCTGGTTGTGGCAGTGCATGACACGGCTGGAAAAATAGGGTTTTTTACAACACACACATCAAAACCAAAAGGATCAGGATGGATCCAAAATAAACAGCAAATGACCAGGAATGAACTAAATGATGGAATAAACACAACTAGAGAACTATATACATACATACATACATACATACAACATACAGCTATAATGAAGCATCAAAGAACAGAAGCAGAACAGGCACTTAAATACACAGCTAACAAGACACAGTGCAGGACAGTGAGAATCATAACCAATAACAAGGACTGAGGGCAACCCAGGAACAGGTGTTACAGTTAAACAGCACTGGTGAAATCAAAGTGACCTTTCAGCCACATGGTCAGCTCTGCATCGCCCTCTGCTGTTTGCATTAGAAGCTGCTTGAAATTCCCACTCTCCTTACCAACACCTCGAAAAGCCAGGCCTTGCCGTGCCAAGTACTTAGCTCCAGAAGATTTTTCCTCACTTGCTGCTGCTCTTTCCAGCTCATCTGAAGGTTGAATATTAACAGGATTGATCTTCTGAATCCATATCATCAGTGCTAATCTGTGGCACTGCCTGTCTTTATGTGCACTGAATTTCCCCAGTGCCTTTTCCAGTTTCACATGCCAGTCTTCACAAGAGCTGAATGTGTCTTTCATGCCAGTTTAGACATTTGTGTTACAAATTATTTTGCACAGTAGAAACAAAGAACCCCCCTTAAGACGAGGGGGGCTGTAAGGGAGCCAAGTGTGATCTTTAAACCATTTCTCCTGAAAGCAGGGTCTCCTGTTTGATAGACGTGACATTTACATTTGGCTGATTTGGTGAAGGTCCAAGCTCCTCCCCCCTCTTCCCTAATACACCTTCATCTTCATCTGCCTGTCTGCTCTCTCTCTCTCTCTCTCTCTCTCTCTCTGCCATTGACTCACACTCAGTCTCCCTGATTAAATGCTGTATCTGAAATACACACCACAGGCCAAACTAAGAAGCATATTAAACTAACATCAGGATCAGGCTGCTGTGACGTCATTATTCACTCTTAACCATCAATATTTGCTCCTTTTCTCACTCCCCTCCATGTCGCCTGCATTGTCTGCCGTCAGCAGCCTCTTGCTGTCTCTCCCTCTTCATCTTTACTCTCAGCACAGCAGAGTTTACATTAAAGCAGTTATCAGTAAACAAGTGGTGTTTCTTGGCATGATGCTCAGGAATGGATTTCTAAGGATTTGTTACCTGAATGGGATGATTAATATATGAAGAACCTTTGACTCACATACTGTATACGTCTATCATCTGACTGGCACTAATTATCTCACTGTCTCTACTTACTTTCCTGCTTTTCTGTGGTTGCCCAAAACCTCACGATTGTCACACTTCCTCTTCATGATGACAAGCTACTCACTGTGAATAAAAGCTGACTGTAATAAAACTACCTGCATTTAAATCACACATTAATAACGCAAAATACCTTAAGTAAGCAAGTATAGCTTTCTACAGTAATGGAATATAAAATTTATTAAACCTATTACTGTCTACAAAATAACACATTCAGCACTATATCAGACTTTACATCAGCTTTCTGACCATTATAAATATACCTGAGTGAGCACCATTGTTAGTTTCTAGGAGAATGTGCAGTTAATAACATTTCCAGGTAATTTAACCAGCGTAACTGCACATGAGGCAATTATTATAATTATAAACGTAGTAGGGGTAGGGGCCGCTATAGAGCGAAAGGGTGACTACGCCACTCTGTAACTGTCACTAAGACAGTTTTTTTAAGTTTTTTATAAGATTTCATAATCACCTTTTGCTGGTTTGATTTAATATAGAATGTATACTGTGAAATGTATGCCAGTGCCCTCTGCTGACTATTTAATTGATCCGTGTTAACCCTTGAATACATGGTCATGTGACGGAATAGGGTAGGAGTAAATGCATGCTGGGAGATTCATGGAGTCAACTTGTGGTTTGTCGGCTTGTCACGGCAGGATCTGTAATAACTCCTAAGCATTTGGTCAGAAGGCGCAAACGGTAATTTATATTTATTGTATTTACTTGTTGTCTTGTATTAAAAAGTGGAATTGCGGTGATGTATGAGCCGCTGTTTAGCGGTAATATCATGGATCTTTTAGAATGTTTTTCACGGTGTCTAAAAGAATAAAGACGGAATAAACTTCAACATCTGTCAGGCGTATGTTTTCTGTACCAGATGAAGAACTTTGGGAGCTGTTATATCTTCTATAGTAAAGGTAACCTTACAGTAAATGACGTCTGCTGTCATCTGACGCTATATAGAAAATGTAATTAAATAAGATTAAATTTACCTTCTGCGAGGGGCACCCTAATATAATGATATATATAATAATTATAATATAATATAATTATATAATTATAATAAATATAATATAATTATAATATAATAATACACTGCTGTCTGTCTGCCATAAAATAAATAAAAGGGGGAATTGGAATTGCATATGACTATGGAGATTTTTACTAATTCACATAAGGGACAGCATAAAGGGTTGTTTAATTCAGTATCAGAGGAATTCATATATTTGTGTGATTATGATAATCACACTATTATAACTTGATAGTACATCTCTTGAATTGAACTAATTACAGTGTCATGTATAACACTGCACTTTTTAATACATTGTCTGGCAGAACAGACTGCAAAACTGTAGTCTCAATGGAAAGCTGGATGAAATTCCTAGGGTGGCGTAGTCAGCTGTCCACTGAGTCTACAGTTTTGTAGTTCGGTCTGTCACAGTCTGGCGCAGTTGGCAGGATCATCGTCCTGAGAGCAGAGACGCGTGTTCAATGTGAATGACTCTTCGGTTGTTTTTCTATTTTTAATTACCTTTTTATTCCTATCCATGTCTTTTTTTACTTTTGTATGCTCATTATTTAGCCAGTACAGCTGTTTTTATTGTAGTCGAAAACAACAGTGAGTGCCAGTCACTGGCAAATCCCTTGGTTCCCGGTTCCACTCCATCTGTCCTCTGGTGGTCCCCTTGAGCTGTGGACCCCTTTCCAGTGTTCTGCAGCCAGATCCTCCTGAGCCGCACGGAAGCGGAAGTTGGCAAAGTGAGATGCGGCAGTAGGCCTATGCATGCAATTGACTGGAGTATGGAGAGTAAAGCCTTTCGTTTTCTTTAATAAAAGTTGTCCTTGTATTTTCTCATATGCGAGAACATCACAACTGCCACAGCACTTGTTGATGTGTAAGTGTGCCCTATTCAAACAATAAAGAGAAACTACATGCAGCACTGAAAAACTATTCCACGGCCAAAAAAAATGTAAACATTCTTTCTATATCAGAAGCTAGTCTCTGACTGAAATTTCTATAAATCTTTATATAAACTGATAGCAATTAACCTAAGAGTGCATGCTTGGATTGTAGTATCTGCATGTACTGTGGAACTAAAAAGAATCATAATCAACATATATAATTACGTAAATGAAAAACAAATACGTTGCATTTTCCTTAATAGTTTTGCACGTTGCCATAATTTATATTTAATTTAAAGTATGAAGCACCCAAGCAAAGTTTATGTTGAAATAATACTCAAGATTCTTAAGTCTTAGCTCTGGCACAGTGGTGGATCTAGAAAATTTTACATGGGGTGGCAAGAGATTTTAACAGAGTGGCATGGAGGTTCAGTGAGAAACCGACTATCATTCAGAATCGTGGAGCTCAGGAGCATACTTACACTGAAAAAGTGACAATTTATCTAAGCATTTGGACTCTCATGGTTAAAACAATGCTGATTGTACTTTTCATTATCACTGACCAGTTGTTTTTCTTTGTTGTGCTGTGCAGCAGAACATTTCACAAACATATCCAAATTAAGAGCCTTTGCACACTGATTCTCAATGCTCAGCAGAGTTTCCAGGTCCGCGGTGTTCATGCCCAATTGTGCTATTTTGAAAACATAGTTTCGGGTAAATATTAGGAGGTCATGGGTTGCGGATTTTTGGGCTGATTTCATAATGTTATACAGCAGCAGACTGCAAGGGGAAAAAGAAACTAATTATTATCAGTGCAAGTGGCTCCTAATCCTGAGTAATGCTGGATCTCTAGCCACCTAAAGTAAGAGACAGATGCACACGGAAAGCAGGGCTGCCGACTACCTTGCATCTAGCATGACTTTCACGCTCTCAGACACTCACGCAAGGAATCTTCCACTATATTATTCCACTATAAGCCTAAATGTAGCTACATCAGAAGCGTTGGTGTAGTTTGCAAACCCTACATACCATTTAGAACAGGGGTCACCAACATGGTGCCCACTGGCACCAGGATGCCCCCAAGGACCACATGAGTTGTCCACGGACCTGTTCTAAAAATACCACAACTCACCAGTGGGCAGCGACTAAAATTTCATTTTATCTTGTTGCTATTCTTTTTTAATCACATTTGTATTTATATAGATTTGAAAATGACAATATCCAAAAAAGCATTTAAAACGTGTTTATTCTACATGAAGTTTAGATAAGTTTAGGTAAAGTCTGTTCTGGTAGCCTTTGTATGGCTCAGTACCCGTGAAGTAGCTCTCAGTTTCAAAAAGGTTGCTGACCCTTGATATATAGTATACCCCAATCATGGGTGATATATCCTAATCAGTAAAATAACAGTCGGCTAAATTCCGCATAGTGATCTCATTAACTGCGTGTTGTTGCTGAAATACATCACACAGACATCGGGGGAATGTCGAATCATCAGAATATGTAAGATTTATACATTTGGTTAAGTTGAACGCATTTGCTGTTGAATGCAATTCCTATCACATTAACAATTACTGGTTGAAAAATGGATTGCTGTTAGTGTCTTAAATCATACTGCTGTAAAAGTAAAATTTACAACAGAAATCAATATGCTTAGAATATGGGTTAAGATGGAAAATAATTTTTCCATCCCAATCCCAATCATGTTGATGCAAATTTAGAGCAGTGTGGATTCTCAGAAAAAAAGGTACTCTGACATAAAGATCAGCAATACAGTGCAAATAACATTTAATTTCACATTTATACAAAAAAAGGACAGGGCATTTCGATGATAAAATCTGTAGTGAACAATAAGTCGCCTCAAAACAAAACCTGGTATTCAGTCATGCTACCTTAAGGTTAAACATTACTTTGTGAGACCACATTATAAAGGCAAAGAATGTCTGCAACAACAATTTTGGGCCCAAATGTTTGAGTGGGCGATCATAGTCAAATAGTCAGTTGTTTTGTGCAAAGTTCCTTGTTCTGAAATAAATACTTTCTGCAATAGCACATCCAAACATATTCACACAGTCTTTATCGTTCAATGTGTAGAAGAACTGATCATTCTTCTCGTAGGCGCAGGTAGAGGTCAATTGCCTTATAAGCATCCAGAGGAACATCAAGACCATTCTCTGCCATGACAGAGGTGCACAACGTGAAGACATCATCATCACAAGCAATGTCACGTCTGTGAATGCAGTCATTTTCACAGTGGTTGACTTCTTCCTCTGGAATCTGGCACAAATAGTCCTGTGTGTTCTATAATTCTGGCACCAAATACATGACATCGGGATGTCTGTGGGGGACATGGTGGTTTCCTGAGGGCCGAATAAGGTGACAACTATGATGCTGATGTGGCGCGGGGTGAAAATGAGTCTGACACCCCTGTTTTAAGAGATCCGTGTTTTTCTTGCTGCCAGCATCTCATAAAAAGGGTCAGCGCTCACAGCAGCAGTGATGCTCTGTATCCACTTGTCCTTCTCCTCAGGGGTTGGCGCCGAGATGCGGTACACCACATGATTGCCCTCTACCAGGCGGCCGTCCGCCTCCGTTCTGCAGGCTTTCATCAGCTGTCTGCTGTTGTTAGGGATGTACAGTTCAAAGCAGTTAGGCTTCCTGAGATCCTTCACCTCACGGATGCTCAGATTCTCCAGCGGAATGATCACCCTGGGTTTCTTATCCGTAGTATGTTTAAAGTAGTAAAGGCAGTTGTCCATCAGGATGAACCACCGCCTTTTCCATGTTTTCACCCGTCCTCCTCCCAGTTTGAAGAGCCAACCCTCTCTGTCAGGGTTTAAGAAGGGATTGTTCCCATTGTCTTCAGGAATCTTGAATGGCTCATTCTTTATGCTCTTATAAAGATTTCGGAGGAGATCATCTGGCAGGTTGCCTCCATCATTGATTCCTCGATTCATGGAGATGAACCTGTCCACACTGGGCTTGTCTCACACATTTGGATTATGAAGGCTAGTGTTTAGCATGATTATGGAAAATGAAAGTACATAGCAGGTGTCAATGTTTTGGAAGACTCCAGGATTACATTGACAGTACCTCTGCGCAAAGGCCTCCATCATCCTGTCAATCTTTTGTGCTTCTCCTGGCAGACGGAAACTCCAGAGGAACTGCCTGAGAGCCTGTACCAGGTTGAACCCTGCGAATTCATGAAGCCCAAGAAATGTTTGGAGGACTTGGATATTGAAGTCGTCTCTCTCACCCAGGTAATCCCCAATGGCTGTTTTGTTCAGCCCCTCTCCCTTGTATAGGAGCTGGGCGATGTCCTCAGACGTGTGCCGGAGAAGATTGTTTTGTACCATGAACAGGATACCCTTCTTAGGGTCCATGTTGAATTTCTTTCTTCCCATGGCGACATGCCTATTCTTTTCTAAGATTTGGCTGCGTTTGGTGCTGGATTCAAGGACCTCCACTTCCATGAGGGCCTCTCTCAGCGCCTCCCGCAGCCTCTGGATCTCCAGCAGAAGGGCTCCTTTCCTCAGCCGGATGTCCTCAAGTTCAGAGTGCTTCTCTGGACTCAGGTCCATGGAGACTGCAGCAGACAGGAAAAGGAGATCGTCAGCGGGTGTGGAGCTCAGCAGGTTGGCCATCTCTGCCAGTTTGGTTGTTGGTTCAACTCCCATGGCAGAGTAATCGTAACATTGTTAAGCCCTTGAGCAAGTCCCTTAGACCCAAGTGCTCTGACCCCAAACTCTCATCACTTCGGACAAAAGCATATGCTGAATATATGTAATCCCAAAGGGCAGTTACAGAAGACCCCAGGACCGGAGTAACATGGGAAGCAATTACTGATGCCTGGAAGCTTTGGGGCATGGAAATAAACTGCATCCAAAGGCAAATGGCTAATAAAGAATGCTCTGAATGCCAGGCATTCGTCCAGCAGTGAGATCGTAGAGATAATGAATAAAGATAGAAAGTGTGAATAAAGATAAAACATTTTGATTGTATTTGCGAAGCGATGCTGGATGTGCTGAGCTCGCCGGGAAGGTCATGTGGTCCGCATTCCCTCCCCATGCACACGTGATCAGCTCAATCACACCGAAATTGTCGGTTTGCTGCCCTTCAGGCAAACAATCTAAAGGGTGTTACGGGAAAAGTAATCGATGCAAGAGCCAATGATGTTCTCCTGGTGCCTACCCTTGTTTATGTTATCGTTACTGACACAAACAATGATGAACGATAATAAGCATTTATAAGCCATGATGACCGCACCATTAACGTGGAGTTGCACTAACGTCTGTTTTTATAGCTAACCAGCAAGTCAACCTCTCACCCTGGTAATGCAACAGCGCCGGTTAAACAATACGTTTACACAGAGTGCTTGTGATCATTGGCCTATACTACGAATCAGGGTTACTGGCTTATCGAGGTAACTTGACGGATTTAAGGTACCACAGTTTAAATGAACTTCATATTTGTTCATCGGGATGTCTGAATCGGTGCTAATCAGTACTACGATGCCAGTTATGCAATGTAGTTTTGATAAAACTTTTCTGTCATTTAACATAAGAGGAAAAAAATATAATTATACTGTAGTCAAATTGGCTGATATAAAATCGTTTAAAACTGTGACAAATTTAGCCTTTATTTACAGTGTATACTTCCAGTCACAAGGTAGCAGATACGGATTTCTGAAATAGCAAAGATAAAGGTCAATGATTAATATCCCTCATCTCTTTTAAAACTATAGGTAAGATGCTGTTTTGATATCCTGTCTAGGGTTGGAGTGTAACAGTATTCACGGGAACAGGGGCGCCGCTAGCAATTTTGGGCCCTATGACAAAATATGAGGTTGGGCCCCCCTACCACACCCATTCAGATCTCTGGGGGCCCCTAAAGGGCGTGGGCCCTTAGAATTGTCCCAACTTTCCCCACCTTAGCGGCGCCCCTGCACGGGAAAGGGGAATGGGATAAAGGGACAAACGGGGTGAGGGCAAGAAGGGAACACCAGTGGACAAAGGGATATTTTTTGTATTTTCATTTTTTTTCATGTATAATACTGACACTGAACAAATAACCCTGTGCAAAAGACTTTGGGAGTGACCACAGCCAAAATAACAAACAAAATCCCCAACTATCAAGTGCGACCCACAGCTAATCTCACCTAAGTGCAAAAGAAAAGGAAACCAAAAGACAAACACTCCACCTCACTCCCTAACCAAATAAACAGAGTCCAACACACACTTGCAAAACAAAATAGCTAGGGGTGCAACGGATCGCGGTTGATCCGTGATCCGTACGGATTACAACCCACGGTTCGGAACGCACGTGATCCGCGGATTAACTCGTTTTTTAAACTTTTAGATAAATAAAAAAAAAATAACCGCAGATAAAACAGTGTTTTCTGCTGATATTGCTTAAATAATAAATAATTAATTACACAGAAGTCGTGTTTACGTCAGCGGAACATGTGACTCAGTCAACAACGATGGCTAGCGGCGGAACAGAGGAACTCGAAAAGCCTCCCGCATCATCCAAATCTTTTGTATGGGAGCATTTTGGCTTTCCTGTAAAATATAATGATGACGGAAGAAGAGTGGTGGACAAAACAGTTACAGTGTGTAGACACTGTGGCACGAGAAAGCCGTATGAAAGTGGCAATACATCGAGTATGGCCACGCATCTGAAGCGACATCACCCCGGTGTGCAGACAGGATGCAAACCGAAGCAACCACAGCAACAGCTGCTCACCGCTGCATTTAAGCAGCACTTTGCACCAGAATCAGAGCGGGCTAAAGCTATTACCAAATCTATCGGGATGTTTATCGCGGCAGACATGAGGCCATACTCTGTTGTTGAAAACAAGGGTTTTAAAAACCTCCTAAAAGTGCTTGAGCCACGGTACGAAATACCCTCGCGCACACATTTCAGCATGAAGGTCATGCCTGAACTTTACGAACAGGAAAAAAGCGAAATCGTCGCAGACTTATCAGATGCATCCTCTATTTCGATCACCACAGACGGGTGGACATCAAGGGCTACCGAAAGCTACGTGACTGTGACTGCCCATTATATAACAGCGGGATGGGAGATGCAAAGTCCGGTGCTACAGACACGTCCCCTCTATGAGACTCACACAAGCACAAATCTAGCGCAAATCCTGATAGAAGCAGTAGCTGAGTGGAAGTTAAAGAGACACAATGCATGTAGCAATATCCCAGTCACCACAGATAATGCCAGAAACCAAGTAAATGCAGTGACAGAAGGTGGACTAGGGCCACAGATATCTTGCTTTGCACATGTGATAAATTTAGCATACCAAAGAGGAATCTCAGTTAACCAGATGGATCGCCTTCTTGGGAGGATTAGGAAGGTGGTTTCTTTTTTCCACAGAAGTACAACAGCAGCTCATGTCCTTAAAACAAAGCAAGAAATGCTACAGCTACCAGCCCACAAGCTCATACACGACGTCACTACAAGATGGAATTCCACATATGACATGTTGGAGCGCTATCTTGAGCAGCAGGCAGCAGTATACTCTGCACTGACAGAAAAGACACTGAAAAAAAATATCAGAGACATTGTCACCTTGTCTGATAATGATGTGAAAGTAGCAGAGGAGGTCCTTCAGCTCCTCAAACCTCTCAAAACAGTCACAACCCTATTGAGTACTGAAAATGCACCATCTGTGTCCATGATCCTACCTCTGAAAACCAGAATTATACAATCCATGTGTGCAAATGAGGAAGACACCAGCATTACCAGAGATGTTAAGGCTGCCATAAGAGGGGACCTGATTTCCAGATACACCAACCCCCCTGAAATACAAGATTATCTTCACAGATCTACTGCACTTGATCCAAGGTTCAAGTCCCTGACTCACATAGAACCAGCCCTACGCGAGAAGACATACACTGATCTCACAACTGAGATTGTGGCTACTGAAGAGGTAAAAAATAATACAGTTATTCATATTATTTAATATTAATATAATTAAGTTATAAAATATTTTAACTATTATTTATGTGAATATTTGATCTTAATTTTGAAAATTACCAGCATATGTTATTGATTGCCTATGAAATATATAACAAGAAATATAGTTAAATAACTCAGTAATTTTTTCTGCAGGGTCAAGCCACAGAGCCAACACCCTCTGAAGAAGACACAGGGCCAAATGCATCTCCTCCACAAAAGAAGGCTGCCATAGAAGAGCTTTTTGGGGATACATTTGTGAAAGAGTCAGACACAGAGAAAACTTTTTACAACACAATCAAAGAGGAGGTAGCATCATACAGGGCAGCAAGCAGTTTGCCAGTGGATGGTGGTAATCCGCTGGCGTGGTGGAAACACAATGAGTGTAAATACCCTCACATTGCAAAAATGGCAAGACACTACCTTGCTGTGCCTGGCACTTCAGTTCCTAGTGAGAGGGTATTCTCCACAGCAGGTGACATAGTGACAGCTAAGAGGTCTACTCTCTCCCCAGAGAATGTAGACATCCTCATCTTTTTGAAAAAAAATTTGTCATTATAAGGTGTCACGACCGGTCGCGGAGGTAAGCGGCGATCGTGCGGTAGGGCGTGGAAGGAGCAGGCAGGCAAGCGGGATAACGGGAAAACGAGGGTTTAATGAGGTAACGGGGAGCAGGAGACATGTAACGCCACTAACATCAATGACAGACACGGGTTAGTACAAATCAGGAACTTAAATACATGAAACAAGGCAGCAGGAAACAAGACACGACTGGGCACGATCAGGAAATCACACGTGGGTAATTAGGGGGCGTGGCACACACGAGGAGCGGACGGAGCGGGCGTCACAGAACCCCCCCCCCAAAGGCGCGCTACACCGGGCGCGCCAAGGAAGGGGGCGACGGACGGGACGAGGCAGAACAGGACCTGAAAGACAAGAGCAAAAAAAATCAATGGGGAACAGGGAACAAGACAGACAGGCAAAACTGACACAGAGGCAGAAGCCAAGACAGGACACTACACAGGACAGGAAAAGCGGACAGACAGACCAGGAAGGGAGAAACAGAGGGAACAGGCGGAACAAAAGGAGCGGGAGTGACGGGAGGGAACGACGGGAAACCAGGAACACAAGGAGCGAAGGGACGAGGGACAAAGGCGGAAGGAGGAGAAAAGACAGGCGGGACAGAGATGGGAAAGAAGGGAGAGAAGGAGGAGGAAGGAAGGGGAGCCCGAGGGAGCCCCAGCGGGCGACGGGAGGCAGCCGGAGGGGCCGCAGGCGGCCGGGAGGCCGGAGCCGGAGGGGACCTCGGAGGGGCCGAGGAGGCAGGGCGAGGGACCCGCGGAGGGGCCAGGGAGGGAGCAGGAGGGAGCACCGGGGAAGGGGACGAGGGAGCAGGAGGGGCCCACGGCGAAGGCCCGGAGGAGGGGGGAGCCGCAGCAGGCGGCGACGTCCGGCGGAGGGCCGGAGGTAGGGGCCCCGCAGGCAACCGAGGAGCCGCCGTCGGGGAGCCCACAGGCGACCGACCAGGCTCTGGAGAGGGGAGCGAGGCGGGGCGACGAGGCCTCGGAGGGGGACCCGCAGGCGACGTCCGACCCGGAGGGCCAGGACCCACGGGCACCAACCGAGCCCCAGCGCAGGCGAGGGAGGGCGAGCCAGGGGGCAGGGCGGGCGGGACCCCAGCCCTGCGTCTGTGTCCCCTTCCCCTGCGGGACACAGACAGGCCGACCCTAGGTCGGGGTTGATGTCGCCGGGGCGAGGGACAAGGGGTTACAAGTTCGGTCCCCGAGGGGTCCCATTCCAGCTCCTCCACCTCCGAAGAGGGAGGAGCCAAGATGGAGTTGTCCGGGACCACCTCGGGGACTAGGACAGGGACTGGAGCTGCTGCAGGCGGAGGGGGCGCCTCTGGAGCTGCTGCAGGGAGAGCGGGCGCCGGGACAGGAACGCGGTCAGGCTGCGGGGGCGCCGGGACAGGAACGCGGTCAGGCTGCGGGGGCGCCGGGACAGGAACGCGGTCAGGCTGCGGGGGCGCCGGGACAGGAACGCGGTCAGGCTGCGGGGGCGCCGGGACAGGAACGCGGTCAGGAACTGGAGCGCGGTCAGGAACAGGAGCGCGGTCAGGAACAGGAGCGCGGTCAGGAACAGGAGCGCGGTCAGGAACAGGAGCTGGCTGCAGTGGGGGCGCCTGCCCGGGAGCTGCAGGTAGCTGCAGTGGGGGCGCCTGCCCGGGAGCTGCAGCAGGCGGCTGCAGAGGGGGCGCCTCTGCAGGAACTGGAACGCGGTCAGGAACTGGAACGCAGTCAGGGACAGGAGCTGCAGCAGGCGGAGGGAGCGCCTCTGGGGCTGCTGCAGCGCGGTCAGGGGGCGCCTCTGGGGCTGCTGCAGCGCGGTCAGGGGGCGCCTCTGGGGCTGCTGCAGCGCGGTCAGGGGGCGCCTCGGGAACTGCTGCAGCGCGGTCAGGGGGCGCCTCGGGAACTGCTGCAGCGCGGTCAGGGGGCGCTGGAGCTGAAACAGCAGGCGGCAGCGGCTGCGCAGGCAGCGAAGGCAGCTGCGCAGGCGGATGGGCAGGCGGGAGCGGTTGCTCCGGCGCGGGGTTCACCGGCAGAGGTGGTCGTTCCCCTGTGGGAGCCCCCTCTCCAAGGCGCGCGTCTCCGGGCGCGTCAGGGAGCGAAGGCGGCTGCTCAGGCGTCGGAGCCGCAGGCAAGGGCGGCGGATCGGGCGCTGGAGCCGATTGTAGAGTTGACTGCGGAGGTTGTTGCGCAGGCAGAGGCAGCAGCTGCGCGGGTAAAGGCGGCGGCTGCACAGACGGTGGCAGCGACTGCTGTGCAATCAGCGGCGACGACGGCTGGATGGACGCCGGTGTTGCGGACAACGGCGACTGTCCCGGAGCGGGGTCCGCCGGTAGGGACGGCTGCTCCGGCTCGGGTTCCGCCGTCAGAGTCGGCTGCTCCGACGGGGCAACAGAGGCCCTCTGTAGCTGGAGAAGCTGTTTGAGGTCCCCTGCCAGCCGGTCGAGGTCCTCCCGCTCGGAGGCGGGAGTAAACGCGTCGAAGCCCCTTCTCAGACGGACAGTGAGCGCTTCCACCTCGTCGCTCACTGGAGGTGCCACCTCCGCTAACGCCCTCCAGAACAGCCCCTGGAGGGCGAAGAATTGATTGGCGAGGGCTGCCGTCTTCCCTGGGAGAGGCGAGGGATACGCCTCCGGGGTGGCTGCCGCGGGAGGTGGAACTGGGACGTCCGGCGCGGGTAGGGCAGAAGTAGCCCTTATCAGAGCGCGGGGTACCCGGGGAATAACGTCCCTCATCGCTCTGACACCTCGGTTAGCCAGCCGCTCGGGCCGAAAGAGGTACCGCTCTAAAGGCGGTCGCTGCTCTCCAGTGTGTGGCTCCGGGTCCGGGAAGAGGAAGAGCTCCTCCTCTTCGTCCTCGTTCGATGGCCATAACATCGCTACGGGGCACTCCTTCCTTCGGACCGGCTCCAGGGCGGTAGCCAGTTCGGGTACCTTTTCCTCGTTCTCTGGAGGGAGCCATGTAGGGGAGAGCGAGCAGGCTCCCAGACGGATTGTCTCCTCTGGGATCCTCTTCTTCCTCCGCTTACTCTTCTTCTGTTGGTCTGTCATTCTGTCACGACCGGTCGCGGAGGTAAGCGGCGATCGTGCGGTAGGGCGTGGAAGGAGCAGGCAGGCAAGCGGGATAACGGGAAAACGAGGGTTTAATGAGGTAACGGGGAGCAGGAGACATGTAACGCCACTAACATCAATGACAGACACGGGTTAGTACAAATCAGGAACTTAAATACATGAAACAAGGCAGCAGGAAACAAGACACGACTGGGCACGATCAGGAAATCACACGTGGGTAATTAGGGGGCGTGGCACACACGAGGAGCGGACGGAGCGGGCGTCACAATAAGGTTTGGCCTGTTTTCAGTTCTCAGGTTGTTTTTCAATTGTTGCATTGAAGTATTCAAGTATTGAGAATTTTATTTAAAAATTGTATTTATTCAGCTTTTTCAGTTATTTCTTGGTTTTATTTTTGTAATTTATTTTAGTTATTTTTGATAAAACCAAAAGTTCCTTGCCATACTGTTCTTGTAATAAATGAGAAGCAAATTACATTTGACTCCTCCCCTTTTTGCTGATCCGAAAATTGATCCGATCCGTGACTCAAAATCTGTGATATGATCCGAACCGTTAGTTTTGTGATCCGTTGCACCACTAAAAATAGCAGTCACTCCCTATGCAGCAATACAATCACACATACATAACATACACACAAGTCAAAGCAACAAGGGGGCTAGTGAAGACGTAAACCAAAGAAAACCAAGCGGGGAGACAGCAAGCCAAACTGAGGTCGCGGGGGGGACCGGAGCCTGTCCTTGGAACAACAGGCGTAGGCAGGAACCAACCCTGGGCAGGAGTCAACACTCTGCAGGGCGCAAACACTCACAACTCAGATTTGCCAATTAACCTACCCTGCGCACTTTTGGACTGTGGGAGGAAACCGGAGCCCCTGCTGGAAGTCTTTCCCCATTCACCAGATTATATTGCCAGAAGACTGAAAATTAGATATCAAATACTAGAGTGACATAAAAACAAAAAACAAGTTTGCTTGTAATGAGACGCAAAACAGAAGATTATCTCTTTTTATATTTTGAGAAAACATTTTAACATTTATCCAACCGGTCAAATGGTTTAATACTTCATACAGCAGCATTTCTAAACTCATTCCTCAGCCCACCAGACAGCTCCACGTTTTTGCTCTGTCCCAGATCCCTGCATGCATGAACCAAACAGTCACCTTTTACTGCTGTGCTGAGAGCTTGGACAGAGCAAAACTGTGGATCTTTGCAGTGGGGTCCAAGGACTGGGTTGAGAAACCCTGGCATAGAGGAGACTGCAGTGAGAGCCAAGAAAAAAAGAGATTAGAGAGGAAGGTAAAATGCTTCCATTAGCATGGCAAATAAGCTGCAAGTACAGACCCTGTGCTTCCATTACAAACAAAAAGCCTGTATGACCCTCCTAAACACACGTCAGCTTAACTTAATCAGGGGAAATAAGCATAAAACTTGGCAAAGACTAGACTATGAAAAAGGAAGGTGAACATCATACTTACACGAACTTCTGCTAAAGCAAATGGACAAACCCCTTTTAACTGAATGAAGTTACTTTAAAAAATCAATAATCCAAAAATAAATCAATAAAAATTAAGAAAAACACAATCATGCTTTGAACTAATACTGCAGTCAGTCCTAAATATTCCCATGACATTCTTTTCGTCACGACGCACACTCGGTACATACTGGTTGAAAACCATTTATAATCCTTCATGTACCAGTCTATGATGGAGCACCCCAACCTGGGCCACCCATCCAACATGGCAGATTTCTGCCCCCTGGCCCCAGAGACTAGCAGACTAACCTCAGGAAACAGGGAACCAGGGGGACATGGGCCGCTGACTGGATGGGCGGCTCCAGAATGAGGTGAAGCAGAAGGTAGACTCCATAGCAGAGGACCGAGGAATGTAGACCAAAACCAGGGAACCTGAAGTGGCAAGAACACAAACCAGGACAGACATATAAAACCCAAGCAAAGGCATCAGTGGCACAGCCCACCAGCTTGTGAAAGATGGCTACCTGGCATCATGAATCCCTAAATCAAAAACCTTTGTGATGGCAACTTTACCACCCAGGACTGATCCCTCCTAAAGACCTCAAGTTTCAATGCAAGGTTTCCGAAAAGTTTTGAAACATTACTCCATGTGACTGCTGTGGTATTGTTCCAGGCAGGGAAAACAACTTAGGAGAACATTTCCGTGCATGTTGGGTGTTTGTGGTACTGTTGGGCTGAGGGGGTAATTGAGTGACTATTAACCTTTGAAATCCAATTATATTATTTAAACAGGTTAGTAGTTAGACAGTGTGATTTAGATGAGGATAAGGATGTTTTATTGTCATTACAAAATGTGTTCTACATGAAGGGAACAAAATGAGGCACTCAGATCCGGTGTATTAGCAATAATAAAATAAAAATAAAATCGAAAGAACAATACAATGAATAATATGGTAAAAAATTAAAGTAAAATAGAATAAAGACATTAAGATAGATTCCATTAGGAGAATTTAACCATGGATGTAAAGTGAGCAGGTGTGAGTGTAGCAGAGATTACTGAGGTCTGTGTGTAATAAAGTATATGTGACACTGGCTGAGGAAGCAGCAACGTGTGTGTGTGCAAAGTCACAGTAATAACCTGCAGCACTGAGGGATCTATTGCAGCGAAGCCCTGACATGTAACACTGGTGATGAATAGCAGTGTTAGATATAGGTATAGTGAGGTACTTATAATTATAGTAGGTGTAGGATCAAGGTCTGGATTAGATTTAGTTAGAAACATACAGGGCAAATCTAGATAACACATACACACACAGATTACATATAAATTTAAATTTAGGGGCAGTGTGTAGCTCGGTGGGCTTTAAGGAAACACAGACTACACATGGAACAGCAATGACTGAGCTGGGGAACGCAGTGAGGGCAGGCATATTTATACACAGCACACTAATCAGCAACAAAACAGGGGTACAGGGTTAGGATGGAGAACTATAATGGGATACAGGAGAATTAGGAGGGTTACAAAGTGCCAGCAGCGCCCTCTGCTGGCATGAGTGGGAGGAGACATGAAAAAATAAGAGATTACAGATCATGACAGGAGCACCAAGCACAGCAACAGTGGGGTCATGCTCAATTATCACACCACATATATGAGAAAACATTATGAAAAACTGTTCCCAAAAATTGTTCAAACATCAGCATGACCGAAACATACGACTGGTTGTATCTAGGCTACACTGGCACTGACAGCAGAGTGTAACAAATTACCAGCTACGACATATATCTGATGATTCAGAAGAAAGACAAATTGAAGAAACAAAGTGGTTAATTGACTATTGTATAATAATCAAATAATTTCATAATCATGTAATACATAATATGTCACGATGGGAAGAGGGACAATCAAAGAGCAGCCTTGTGGGTTTTATTGCTGAACCAAAAGACATGAATAGAACCCAAGAGGAGGAGGAGAGCACAAATAGGAGGGAGGGAGGAAGGAATAAGCAGGAGGAGTTGGGGAGAACCTACTAACACGGGGAGCAGAGAGGGGTCCTCCTCCTTTTTGGGTGAAACTAATTGCTTGTGACATGGTAAGAGGCAACTTCTTTCTTGAGAGAATTTCTTTAAAGGGCAAGACAACCAAAGCTGTAAATCTAACAGGAAAAAATACCCTTTGTAGAATTCTATGTGAAGACCCTCTGGGCCAGGTGCCCTGCCGCTCTGCATTGTTTTCTTTGTATGTACAACTTTGTACTCCATAATTTTAATATTTTATCACGAAGCCTGAAGAGCAATATGAACTATATCATGCTTTAAGTAAATTGTCTCATCCTTTATTAGATTTAAACACAAACACAATCCACAGCAAACTGTACTTACAGCCTTCATCCTGCTCTTCAGTCTCTGACGTGCTGCATCTAAATGGGGACTCGTCAAAAAGCCAAGTGGAGCTGTCATGAATGAAGGCCTTATTGAAGCTTCCCCTGCCTGACAGCAGGTTAGTCTCTCATTTGACTAAAGTATATTTAACTTCTACAGAACTTTGCAGGCTCATCTAGGATGGAGAATTTCTGCTGCTGAGCGCATTTTGACCTTGAGGAGCAACTGGCTCTCATCCAATGCAACAGTGAGTTAGAGGAGCAAGTTAATACGCCTTTTAGGGAGAAGGTGTGTACGCCACTAGCCGGGAGGGGGGAGAATGAAGAGCAGAGAGGTCGAGAGAGCTGGGTGACCGTAGGTTGTAGACGCAGGAAAGGGTGTACACACGTTGCAGAGGCGGCATCACCTGAGGTGACTGTGTCGAACAGGTTTCAGGTTCTTCCAGCTTTAGAGCCGGAACGGACTGGGGAGGCAGGTGGGCCCTTGGGCACTGAGGAGCCCCCTCCCCCCAGGAAGAGGGAGGTTTTGGTAGTGGGGGATTCCATTATTAGGGGAGTAGACAGTTATGTGTGCACGCGTGATAGAGGGTCCCGTACGGTGTCTTGCCTGCCTGGTGCCCAGGTAGGAGACCTTCCAGATCGTGTGGATAAGCTTTTGGCCCCAGCTGGGGTGGATCCAGTTGTCGTGGTGCATGTTGGCACCAACGACATAGGCAAGGGTAGAAGGGCTGTTCTGCAGGATAAATTTATAGAAGTCGCCAATAAGCTTAGAAGCAGAACGTCCACGGTGGTATTCTCCGAAATACTCCCCGTGCCACGTGCAAGTCAGGCTAAGTTAGCTGAGATAAGGAAATTAAATGCGTGGCTAAAAGGATGGTGTAGGAAAGAGGGGTTTAGGTTTATGGGGCATTGGAGGACCTTCTGGAACAGGTGGGACCTGTTCAAGCCGGATGGGTTGCACCTGAACCAGAGGGGAACCAGTGTATTGGGGAGGCGTATGTGTAGAGTAGTTGAGGAATGTTTAAACTAGGGACTGGGGGGGCAGGGAGGTTAGTTAACTATGTCAGTGGGGGGAAACGGAAAGCCCCAAATAATCATATTGTAAGTGGGCACCGTAATAGGCCTACCCTTTGTTGTCTGTATTTAAACGCCAGAAGTATTAGGAATAAAATTCATGATTTAGAGGCTTTTATCTCATCGGACTCTTATGATATTATAGGAATAACTGAAACGTGGTTGAGTGAAAAGGATGGACAAGAATATAATACGGATGGTTACACGTTGTTCCGTAAGGATCGTATAGGAAAAAAGGGAGGTGGTGTTGCAGTATATGTAAAGGAAAACTTGCAGGCAAGGGAACTTACTGATATAAATAAAACTACGGAAGCAATATGGGTAAAATTAGATGCTAAAAACTCAAATAGCCTAATTGTCGGTGTTTGTTACAGAACACCTAATATAGCTGCTGAGGAAAGCAGATTGTTATACAGTGATATTAGGACTATGAGCAATAAAAATGATGTGGTAGTTATGGGTGATTTTAATCTACCAGGAATGCAGTGGGACATTGTCACTGGCTCTTCAGAAAATGAACTGGAGATGGTGGAATTAGTACAGGATTGTTTTTTTACTCAGTTTGTTAACACCCCTACCAGGGGAGATGCCATTCTTGATCTTGTTCTCTCTAATAACCAGGACAGGATTGGTAAATTAGACGTTTTAGAACCACTTGACAGTAGCGATCATAACATGGTCAAATTTGAGGTTAAGTTTAGTGTTCGAAGAGCTAAGTCCAAATCAAAAATATATAATGTTAGGAAGGCTGACTTTAAGTGTATGAGACTAAAACTAGAAACTGTGAACTGGATGGAGTTAAATAACAAAACTGTTGAAGAGGCCTGGGAATTTTTTAAAAGCACATTATTGCAAGTGCAAGAGGACTTCATACCTGTTTCCAGCAAGAATAAATCTAGGAAATTGAAACCTAGGTGGTTTACTAGGGAAATAAAGTATAAAGTAAGGAGGAAAAGGGCTTTGATCCAGCAATGGAAAATAACTGATGATGACAGAATTAAGCAGGAATATCTAAGTCTACAGGCTGAGTTAAAAAATGATATTAGACGAGCTAAAAGAAATGTCGAAAGGATGGTTTCATTGGAAGCTAAGGATGACGTTAAAAGTTTCTTCCAGTATTTTAACTCTAAAAGAGCTCTAAAACCTGAAATTACTAATCTGCAGGATAGTAAGGGTCTTATAATAGTAAACGACATTGATATAGTAAATTAGTTCAATGATAGTTTTGCACGGGTATTCACTGTTGAGGACCTTAGTAATTTACCAGTTATTACCTATCCAGCATTGTCTATAGCTAATATATATATAACTGAAGCAGATGTTTTGCAAAGCCTAGCTAAGCTCAAAATAAATAAATCACAGGGCCCTGATGGCATCTTACCTATAGTGTTAAAAGAGATGAGGGATATTATTTGCCGACCCTTAACTTTACTGTTTCAAAAATCCTTATCTGAAGGTGTGGTACCTTCTGATTGGAAGCACGCCTTCATAACGCCTATTTTCAAAAAGGGGATAGAAGTAATTTGTCTAACTATAGGCCAATCAGTCTAACTTGTATAACTGGTAAAGTTATGGAGGCTATAATCAAAGAGAAAATGGTAGATTACCTGGACTCCAATAACATTTTGCGGGATAGCCAGCATGGATTTAGGAGAGGTAGATCCTGT
The DNA here is from genome assembly GCF_023856365.1 of Brienomyrus brachyistius. Taxonomy (NCBI): domain Eukaryota; kingdom Metazoa; phylum Chordata; class Actinopteri; order Osteoglossiformes; family Mormyridae; genus Brienomyrus; species Brienomyrus brachyistius. The sequence goes on from NW_026042315.1 coordinate 2,816,074, forward strand.
TTAACAAATCTGTTGGAGTTTTTTGAGGAAGCTACTCAGGAAGTTGACGATAAGAAGGCCTATGATGTCATCTACTTAGATTTCCAAAAGGCTTTTGATGTTGTCCCCCACAAGAGGCTCCTACTTAAACTCAAAGCGACAGGTATTTTAGGTACCGTAGTGACCTGGATTGATAACTGGTTAACAGATAGGAAACAGCGAGTAGTTATAAGAGGCACAATGTCACAGTGGGCTTGCGTTCATAGTGGGGTACCGCAGGGTTCGATTTTAGGACCACTATTGTTCCTAATTTACATAAATGATATGGATACCAATATATACAGTAAACTGGTGAAATTTGCAGATGACACCAAGGTGGGTGGTGTAGCAGATACTGAATTAGTGGCTCAGCAGCTACAGCGGGATCTTGATTTAATTAGTGACTGGGCCGATACCTGGCAGATGAAATTTAACATCGATAAATGTAAGGTACTCCATCTAGGGAGCAGAAATATAAAGTACAGGTATTTCATGGGTGTCACTGAAATAAAGGTAGCTGATCATGAGAAAGACCTTGGTGTGTATGTTGATGCTTCCATGTCCCATTCTCGCCAGTGTGGGGAAGCAATAAAAAAGGCCAATAGGATGTTGGGGTATATCTCCAGGTGTGTGGAGTTTAAGTCAAGGGAGGTAATGCTAAGATTATACAATTCCTTGGTGAGACCTCACCTAGAATATTGTGTGCAGGTTTGGTCACCATATCTTAAAAAGGACATTGTGGCCTTAGAAAAGGTGCAGCGTAGGGCCACAAAAATGATTCCTGGTCTTAGAGGAATGTCATACGAGGAACGGTTACTTGAGCTAAATCTGTTCAGTCTCAAGCAAAGGAGACTGAGGGGGGACATGATCCAGGTATATAAGATTCTAACAGGTTTGGATGCTGTTCAACCAAATAGTTACTTCAGCATTAGTTTAAATACACGAACTCGTGGCCATAGGTGGAAATTAGCGGGAGAACATTTCAAGCTGGATTTAAGGAAGCACTTCTTTACACAGCGTGTAGTCAGAGTATGGAATAGCCTTCCTGATAATTTAGTGCAAGCTGAATCCTTGGGTTCCTTTAAATCAGAGCTAGATAAGATTTTAACGACTCTGAGCTATTAGTTTAGTTCTCCCCAAGCGAGCTTGATGGGCCGAATGGCCTCCTCTCGTTTGTATAGTTCTTATGTTCTTATAAGAAGAAATTCTCAGAGGGAGATACGAGTCCTAGGTGCCTGCTGGGTACATATTGAAGACAGAGTTAGGACCGACTCCAATAATTCTGCACTGTCTCCCAGATTAGGGGAAAAATTGTATTTTACTGAATATTTCATTTATGGAATTTTACCTTAGACTTGGTCAGCAGACATGTGGATAGATTTCAGAACTACAGACGGTCTGTGGGTTGGGGGGGACAGGCAGGTTGGCCGGTGGGGGGCACGCGGAATGCTCCTGGGGGTGTGGTGGGTGTGCTTATATGATTTACAGGAGCCGAGGCTAACAAAGGCACTAAACTGCACAAACAGCCTCCTGTACGAAGTTTTACATGAAAAGGGGCCATGGGCTTGTTGGCGCCATGTTTCTTAGCAGACTGACTAATACAGCCAACTGGACCCGTCTACCTCTTCAAAAACATCCATGCAGAGTTTCCTGCCTGTTTCTGACAGCTTTCACTGTTATTCTTTTGCTCCAGTCCTTTGCACTTTTCCAGGTTTTAGTATCTTGACCTTTACAATCTGGAGGATTGCTACCCTCCAACTAGCTGTTTTGGGTCAAAATGGCCCCATCTGTGTTAATTTGCATCATTAATTACAGCATAAATCAATACATTCCAGATGAATTTTAAGGTAATTTCAACAAAAGCCTGTAATATCATTTTCGACCACCATGTGACGCCACAAGCCATTGGAAAACCACTAAGCTGTCAATAAGAGATTTGGCAGAACTGGAAATATGATGTTAAATGTATCACAGTGCAATAGTTTTAAAAATAAATCAATGACTTTGCACGACTATTTTATGTGTTTTGTCAAATAAAAAACCTGAAGTATTTGAACTTGAACTGATACTGAGCAAAATATTACCTCTTACTTATATGAAGGTTCGCATTATCTATGATACTGGTGCCAAACCTGAGGATGATCTGAGGTGCTGCTCAGTAAGAGACATGGAGCGATACACCTGAAGAAGCAGCAGATCTCGTATTGCAGGAATTGGAAAGCAGTAGTACAGAAAGGGACAGTACTGAAGTAGGTGTGAGACCTCTGTTGAGGTTTCGGAAGTGGAATTTGCAGAGGAAGAGACTGATATTACTAAAGATGTGCAGATGTGCTGGTAGTCAAAAGCACTGGACGGACATGGTCCAGGCAGGATTACAGCACAGTACTCAATGAAAACCTCTCTGCGGCCAACCAGGCTCTGCATTCGGCAAGCCAAAGATATCCTGTCCAACTTTTTATTCCAAGATCAATGGAAAAATCAACATTAGCAACCTGGAGGTAAGAAGGAAATTCGTCAAGGACTAGAAAGAAATAACAGCAAGGGAGTTTAGGGCATATATGGGGCTTTTAATATTGGCTGAGGTTTTCAAATCCAATTAAGAATCAATCAAAAGTTTATGAAGTGCGAAAATGAGACCGGTGATTTTTCTAGCTACGATGCCCAAACAAAGCTTTTGTGACGTGTTGCTGGTTATCTGCTCTGACGATCGTCAGTCCAGAGCACTCAGGAAATCCAGCGACAAGATGGCGGCGATCTGCAAAGTATGAGAGCTCTGGGCAAACATCATTCCCCTGATGCATATCACCATTGTCACACCTGCTTCTGTTCATGGGTAACTAATATCTTCTTTATTACTGCTTCACATCGATCTACATTGTCACAACAGTTTATAGTTTTTAATTACCAAAAAAAATCATATTTTTCCGAACATGTTGCCAATACGTATGTAGTGAGTATCAATTTCATGTTCGTGTTCAATGAATCATAATGAATCATTTATTTTAGTTACTATATTTACTCACGATTTGTACCTGAGTAGTGACTGTGTTATTAAGTCAGTAATGAATAATATTGTAAAGTGCTATGAAAAATGTCTAACGTTTATATCTGATTCCTGTACTTGGCATCGGATAAGTATTCTCTCCGTCTGCTGTTGCAGTCTGCTGCCCATTTTGACAGCATATGCTCCGAAAACTGGGCAGATATGGAATTAAATTTTGGGCAGCCTGCGACTCCAAATTGAATTACTCCAGGAGAATCGAAGTGTATATCGGGAAGTCTTCGGGGGGGGGGGGGGGGGGGGGACCCTCCTAGGCCCCTTTCCAGATGAGGCTGAACTCTGCCGAATCACAGGACTAGAGGGTCTGGGAGGGCCAGCAGGGCAGGAGGACATGAGGGGTTGGCGGGCGATGAGAGAACCGCAGAACAGTAGAGCAGCAAGGAGACAACAGGAGAGGAACATGAAGATGACAAGGGACATACAGGGCAAGAACAGAGACTGGCAAACCCTCTCTGGGAGACAGACATTCTGCCTGCCGCTTTCTTGGGCTCCTGTTGATACTGGTGACCAGAAAGTGGGACCAGAGTAACCAGAGTCTGGGATGAAGGAGGGACCCACGTATCAGGACCCAGGGCACTCTAGCAGGACATCCTCTGGATCCATCTTCTCTGGGCTGGTGGCAGCCTGCAGGCATGTGCCGGTGGGACATCAGGATAGAAAGTGGGCACCAGCAGGCCGTCAGGAGATGAGGTGGGCACCGGCTGGACGTCTGGGGACATTGACGTGGGTGCTGGCCAGGCATCAGGGGACAGAGAGGTGGACGCTGGCCGGACATTATGGAGCAGTGTGGCAGGTGTCGGCTGGTTACCAGGGAACCGTGTCAGATTCTATGAGAAGCCTAGAGGCAACCAAGGCCTCACCTGTGTTGGACACTGTGGGTGCGGCCTGAGCGGCCCTCTGGGCCGGGAGCCTTAAGTGCGGATGTAACGACTGCAATGGCTGGCTCTCCTGGGCCAGATGCTGTAGATGCAGTGTCTTTCAATCACGAGTGCGCTTCCCTAACCATTACGTCACCACTGCTCACTACTATGTGTACTATTAAAAGAGGCAGTAGGGTCTTGTCCAGCCAGCTGACAAAACGTTTCCACATTTAATTGGAACGAAGGACAGTAGGAAACATCTGTATTGTGTGCAGACTTCCAATAAAACCAAAGCAAAGTCCGACCTCTACTGTGGTCCAGCACTCTGACAACCATAGAACTAGGAGTGAAGCCTGTTCTTCTGTGCTGGAGAGCTTTGGGGAGCATGTTTTGGTGAACAGGGGGATCACAGTAAATCCCAGAGAAGCATCATGTTGTCAGACTTCAAGTGACAATGAGGACGCACGTTGCCCTACGGCAAACGACATGGAGACGGCGGGCTCCTTTTCTCCAGAGCACCCCACCTCTGCGGGGTTCAGCACACTCACTCCATTCCAGAGGGCCCTGAGGATCTCCGCTATAGCTGTCACACCCTCCACTTGGGAGTCCGGGGAGAGGGCGGCTATGCCATCCGTCAGAGATGGGCCATTCTCTCTGGGCAAAGATGTACTGCGGCCTGAACCAGCGACATTAGGTATGCTGGACACAAGCAGCAGTGATCGGCAGTAGGGACCTGGGGAACCTACTGGGGCTTGTCGAGTTCCGTCAGTCTGTTGGGTGCCAGGATGAACGACTCTGGGAGCAGGTGTTGTCAGACAATAAACTGGGATTTACTGGGATCAAGATGGGAGGCTAGGGAACAAGCAACATGGAGGGCACCACATCAATGGCGAACACAGGGCCAGGAAGCACTTATACAGGAATAACAAGGGAACAGACTGGAAGTAGCTGGGAGTGTTTAACATGAGGGATGGAACGAGACACGAGACCAACGAGCAGCAGGCATGGCTTATTAGAGCCACGTCAGGGAGGTGGCAGGACATGACGTTTGGGGCTATGGTTAGGTTTAGGATTAGGGTTAGGTTCAGAGTAAAGTGTTTGTGGCAGAGAGCGGTCAGTAGTACAAGGACACGACTACACCACCTGGGGAATTTCACCACAGGAAAAATTACTCTAAATTAAGAGCACACAAGTTCATTTACCGAATGGAGCTGGAGACGTGTTTGTACTATTAACAGGTTGTTGAAAATATAAAACAAAGAAACAAGACAAGCGCTTTAGCATCAACAACCTTAAAAAATAAACCAGCAACCAGCCTTTGGCCACCGGCTGACTAAACCCAAGCAAGAGACAGGTGTCCGGGGAAGTTGATCAAAAGGGGGAATAGAGTCCCCTAAACTAACACACACACACACAGACACACACACACAGACACACACACACACACACACGCACACACACACACACACACACACACACACACGCACACACACACCTGTGCTCCACCACACTGATCCCCACACAAATATACTGCACAAGGTGAAAGTGTGAACACCACCACCCCAGACCAATCAAATCTTAGTCAGCCAGATCAATCGAGGCAGCCACTGCTCAGCCTCCCAGAAAATACCACAATCTAACCAAGAATCTGAGTGTTGAAAACTATGAAGAGTGCAAACAATGAGTAACAGAATACAGGCTGTCCCTCTGTATCAGTCCCAAACAGAAAGAAAGGGCGGCCTAAAGTCTGTTAAGTCGCAGAACTAGGGAATGAAACAGCTCCAAATGCAGGAAAAGGTGCGACGATCCTTAGCGCGTTCCAAGGCTCCCAGCACATCGCCGATGTCCCACCGAGGATCAGGAGCTTCAAGCAGCAGTTGTTGGGCGACATCGGACCGGCTGAGGACAAGACAAGACAGACGGAAAAGAAAAACTGACGTAGGAAACACAGCAGCCACAGTGCAGGTTCAAACTATTATTGTCTGACAAACCTGCTGGAAGAGGCATAAACTGAAGCTGACGAGCAACTGAAACTGTAATCCTGGCAACAACCGTAACTACAATTAAAACACATCAAGTAAAGCAACTGACAAGTAGCTATAGGCCTAGTCACCAGAATAACTTGCAACCACTGGAGCTGCAACACAGACACCAGAGAAACACTGCAATATAAAATATTACCATTAGCCATTTAAATCAAGCAGAGGATTAACGCTAATTAAAACAGCCAAACCTCCCACCAAGACACAGAATAAGTGTGAACCTCAGCCAGCATGCCAGCGTACCACGGCAGACCACTGCGGTGCGGAAGGGGAGTTACCGGACCGGGAAACGCCAATGACGCCTCCACACACTAGGGGTCCCCACACACACTTACCGGAAATAATCAACAAGTCCTACCCGCAAAATTCTACACTACTACAGTTGGATGGCCCTGGGATTTTTATCCAGAACCCCAAGGCTCAATGGAAGTACCGCGAGATTCTTAAACCCTTACCTGAGGGAGGAGGCTTCCAGCATAAGGAGAGGTTCACCAGAATCCCCGGGCTGGATGGAGATCGTTCATCCTTTACCTGGGGAATGAGGCTCCCAACTCGTGGTGACTTACCCAAGCCCTGGTGCTGGATCATCATTCAATGCTTACATGGGGAAAGAGAGACCTTACCCTTGGCCTCCAAGCCTGGAAGTACCCTGAGCTCTAGACCCAAGCTTAACCCTAACCCATAAGCATAGGTTCGCAGCATGAACGGTTCTCACCTGATACCAGAAAACCATACATGTTCTTAATCTGAAAATCAGTTCATCGTTTTCCCAGAAGGTGGCAGCACATCAACACTGCAAGCTTGGCACATCCCTTTGGATACAATGAGCTATCCTTATATTTTGAAATTTTTTAAAACTTATTTAAATCAGTAAAATAAATTGCATCCAAAAAGGATAGAATCATGACTACCCAATACCCCTTAGCACCATGTTAGTGTGAATGGAGTTTTCACTCCAGCCCTGAGGGATTCAGAGCAGACACAAAAGATTGTGAACCCATGTGTAATTTACAGTGAAAGGTGACTGAACACAACGCACAGCCTGTTATGACTCCACTGTTCACCATGGTTCAGCACCATCTATATTTCTATTATTTTTAAGGTATTTTACTTGTGGTTTTACACTTAACATGGTATCGACAGGCTTGCTCCAAAGAGATCTCATTGTATTTACACAGTGACAGTAACGCTGCCTTATCTTGCGAGAGGAAGCAGCATATGGGTGCGCTGCTAACATTAGCATTAGCAAACCTAGCTGCCTAGCAGTGTTGGTAGTAACTCATCAGTGTAATTCCACTACTTTTGTTTGCACCATGTATTTCAACATCGACGCGATGTTACTGTGATCACTATGCAACCTTTAGCCCACTGTTATTTTCCTTGATTATGTAATTATACAGGGCAGGTCAGGCAGAGGGAGCAGACACTGATGCAGCACATTGATGACCAACCACACGTCCAAACTGCTGGCGATCCTGGCCGGCGACCCCCCAGGCAGACACACGGTCGAATCCCACCCTTATTATAATTACTTTTATATGCAGTAATTGGTAATTAGCAATTTTCAGTAGCTTGCACAAGGCTGCTGACTAGCAACGTTATTCGTTGGCTGAATCCGAAATAGCTGTAGTGCTACGATGCTGGATTGTTACAGGGACAGTGATAAATGCAGACCCCTTTATTCTGATTGCGTTAAAAATCAAATGTTTTTACTCAGATTTCATCCATTTGGTGGTGTGCTCTCTATAATGTGCCATGTTTTTCTAAAAGAAGATTTTTTAAAAAAAGAATGGCAAAATAGAGCAGCGCATTGAATTGTAATGCCTGTATCTTGAAACGTAGCGTGTTGTCAGACTCTCCGATACACAGCTCTATGGTCCATACAGAGGAGATGAGGAACATGCAGTCTGCTAAGTCACGTGGTTACCTTTCGTTAGGTGGCTACGTTTACATGCCTTAACGCAATTAAGATGTTTTCATGTAAACAGATTAATCGGGGAGCTCATTTATAAAGGCTTCGTGTGACTGAAAAAGACGAGAAGCATTCATACATACATTTATAGGAAGATTTTGGGATTTACAAAGAAAAACGTTTTGTGAAAAAGACAAATCTTGTGAACGAGGTTGAGAGATGCTGTTTCGATAGAATCCTGTAGAGGGCACTGTGTATGCTAAATCGAAGGCTCCAGGAATGTATTCGGCATTTATAATCATAAACAATAATAATTGAAATATTTGTGGGCACATGGCAATTGGCTCTGAGATTAAAGTTATTTAAAATGAATTTGTTTAAATTTGTGGGCCGGCATGGTGGTGCAGTGGTTAGCACTGTTGCCTCACACCTCTGGGACCCAGGTTCGAGTCTCCGGTTTGGAAAATGGATGGATGGATGTATGATAGAATGATTAAGCTGTAGCACATTTCAAATAATATTTCATTTGTAACACATTTGTTCTCCAAACTTCTACATTTTTAACCTTTGGCCACAAGATCATCTTCTTCCTGCCAGTATCTTTTCTTTTCCTTTGATCCTCGGTTGTTGGAATCTGCTCTGCTGCTTGGAAGTTCCCTGGGGAGTTAGTGTTGGGGGGGTTCTGGTGGAATGTGACCATCGGCAGCCATGGGCTGGATAGCGCTGTGGTGCTCAGCCTGGCTCTGTGCCCTTCTAGGGGCTCTGTGTCCTTTGTTAGCACAAACATTTTGCACACCTGACATTACCATGCATACAGTATTTCTCGTATTTTACAAAATACAAAAACACTGATCAAAGTCTGTAGAAAAAAACATTTTATTTCATGAACTAAGTCAAATATGAATGATAAAACACAATTAAAATACTTTTTTTGAATACATGCCTCAGAAATTGCACATCCCTGATTGTGCGTTACCTTCATGCTGCCTTGAAATTTTTGATTTCTTCACTGTAGCCCTATGTTATACATCCATCCATCCATTTTCCAAACCGCTTATCCTATTGGGTCGCGGGGGGTCCGGAGCCTATCCCGGAAGCAATGGGCACGAGGCAGGGAACAACCCAGGATGGGGGGCCAGCCCATCGCAGGGCACACTCACACACCAGTCACTCACACATGCACACCTATGGGCAATCCAGCGACGCCAATTAGCCTCAGCATGTTTTTGGACTGTGGGGGGAAACCAGAGTACCCGGAGGAAACCCCACGACAACATGGGGAGAACATGCAAACTCCACACACATGTGACCCAGGCGGAGACTCGAACCCGGGTCCCAGAGGTGTGAGGCAGCAGTGCTAACCACTGCACCACCATGCCGCCCCCCTATGTTATACAATCTAATCTTAACCTTATGTTAACTGATCCTATTTTTATTTCTTAAATATTCCCTCCACCACCCCCCCTCTAAGGAGGACTGCTTTATTTACAATTAATCTAATCCTATGTTATACAATCTTATCTTTACCTTATGTTAACTGATCCTATTTTTATTTCTTAAATATTCCCTCCACCACCCCCCCTCTAAGGAGGACTGCTTTATTTACAATTAATCTAATCCTATGTTATACAATCTTATCTTTACCTTATGTTAACTGATCCTATTTTTATTTCTTAAATATTCCCTCCACCACCCCCCCTCTAAGGAGGACTGCTTTATTTACAATTAATCTAATCCTATGTTATACAATCTTATCTTAACCTTCTGAATTAATCCTATTTTTATTTCTTAAATATTCCCTCCACCACCCCCCCTCTAAGGAGGACTGCTTTATTTATAATTAATCTAATCCTATGTTATACAATCTTATCTTAACCTTCTGAATTAATCCTATTTTTATTTCTTAAATATTCCCTCCACCACCCCCCCTCTGAGGAGGACTGCTTTATTTACAATTAATCTAATCCTATGTTATACAATCTTATCTTAACCTTATGTTAATTAATCCTATTTTTATTTCTTAAATATTCCCTCCACCACCCCCCCTCTAAGGAGGACTGCTTTATTTATAATTAATCTAATCCTATGTTATACAATCTTAAGCTTACCGTAACCTATCCTATCTTAATTTTATTCTATGTTATCTTATCCTATCTTTCTTATCTTATGCTATGCAATCCTATCTTATTCTTATACTATGTTATCTCATATAATCTTATCCTAAACTTATGGTAATTTATCATGTCTTTGTAAAACATAAAATGGCATACAAGTTAAGACTATCTTAACTTGTCCTATCTTTATCTTATTCTATACAATCTTAACCTTATCCTATCTTAAGCTTATCCTATAGTACCTTATGCTATAGAACTACATGGTAACATATCCTAATTTTATCTTATCCTAAGTACGTATGACAAGTCTCGTGTAATTATGTGCTGAATCTACAGGGAAATGTAGCTATGTGCATCTGACTGATAGCCCATCTCCACACCCATCTCCTGAGCCCTGGGCATGGTACTTAGCTGCTCCAGTGCATCAATAGGAAAGATGAACTCATCTTCATCAATCCTACGCCTCTTGGTTGAATGAGTACCCTCATTATCCTCATTCTTCCCCTGTTTCGCTAAGTTAATTTCATTTAAATGTCTGTTCCAAAACTCCTGACACCAGTACTCAGTAAAGCACTTGGCGTCATAGGTCATTTTAGAGTACTTTGTTACATAATAGTTATACAACCAATAGAATTTTTCCAGGTGAGATGAGGCGGCTACAGCCTGTGCTGGAGCCTGAAGCAGAGGGGTCAGATGAACCATGCCTGGAGCTGAAAATGGATGTGGAGCTGGGCTTACAGGTGTGACTAAGTGTGGGGATAAAACAGAGGAGCCCATAAAAAGAAATGGGGATGAAACAAAAGGGGAGGGGACTGAAGACGGAAATAAAAATGAAGAGGAGGAGAAGGTTGGTGAGCTGGGCTTAGGCTCTAACCCCTTCTGTTGGTCATACCTCCTTCTTCGCCCTGACCGGCCTCCCGCCGTTTTTCTACGGCGGCCTGTGCCCTGCTGACCCCTGCTGGTTGCCACCGGGATGGCAGCAGATCCAGGAGAGGCAGACGTGGTCAGGGAGCTGGCTGCCGGCGGCCTGGTGCGGCACTTCTTCCGACGGCCAGCATCACTGGAACTGGTTTGTCCTTTGGGATTATAAAGACAGGGGACAGCATATTTAATTTAAATGAAACATTATGTCACTGTACAACAACACTACATCACAACCATCACAGATATCACACTTGGCAGTCGGTATTGCACACTAAGAAAAATTCCCCCGTCTTTATTGGATACAGGAAACACACGCTTGGGAAACTTATGCGCTGGTCTTGACTTGGGCCGTCTGCGTTTCAGCAGGGGAACCTGACCTATAAAAACAAGCCAGTTTGTGCACAGATTCCCTGATACGCAGAACAACAGCGAAAAACAACACTGGAAAGGTTCATGTGCATCAAATATAGCAGCCCACTCAATCCAAATGCTGGCATCAACAACTGGCTATTAAGTCAAATCCTTTACATATCTTACACTTTCCATAAGTTGCATTATTTATTCACTCTCAAGGTACCAAACTAAGATTTATGCTTTTTCTGATTACTACCGCGTTTCCCCGCAAATAAGCCCTAACATGATTTTTCAAGAAGCTCGTAATATAAGCCCTAGTTATTGTCCCATGGATTGTACGGTAACTAGAATGAGATGCGGTTATACTACGAGAAGGCTACATGGACAAGAGGCGCTCATTTAAGGACAGAGTTATTGCTAAACATGAGAGATTGGGGACACTGGTTCTACAGGAAATTGAGTTGCGAGATATTCAGGACGGAATTTGGAACTTGGAGATTTACAATGATGTTCCAGAAGAACATGACATTACGACTATATTTGAATAAACATATGCAGTATACAGCAGAATTTTGTTCATGAATAAATTCACCGTCAAATTGTTTACATGGAAAGATACTGTTAGAAGATGACATAATGTCTGTGTTTGAATAAATGTGGATTTTTGTTCATGAATACCGGTAAATATACTGTAGCATGTTATACTATACGCGTCATTTGGAACAAAAATGAATATAAGACCCTGTCTTATTTTCGGGGAAACACCGTATATTAGGACATATTCAGCTGTTACTTTACCACTTCATGATGATTTTCTCTGATGTTTAAACACAGCACAGCCACAGATTTTACTGATTTCATTATATAATGTAGTAGACATGCAAAAAGACTCCCGTATATTAAAGCTAAAGGTGAACTACTTTATTATTTAGACATGTACTTCTAAAACAAGATAATAGAACAGAAGATTCAAGAAGACTAGTCAAGCATATTCTGACTTTAACTCTTTAAGTGCTGAGTTAGTCTGGGCATCATTTTGCCATCCTTACCTCGGCCAACTGGACCGGGGATGTATTCCGGGGCGATCCGCACACTGACTGCACCTGTCGGCAGCAGCCAGTCAATCCTCTGGAGATTCACGGTGGTTTTCACGATGGACATCTTTCGCGTCTTCTCTCTTGCTGATAAACTGCAAGTCTGAGCTGCTTTAAATGTTCAAATGAAAACTCTAAACGGAATAAGAATTGTTATGATTCGGTTGCTAAGCTACGGTGGCCGATTGGTGTCAGCGCGCTGCAAAGTCTTCAAACGCTTTAATCAAATGACAAAACATACGATCTACATTTACAAAAGCGCAGAAACGTAGAAGTACCACAAAATTTTAAGCGCTGAAAATCCGCTCACAACACAGTTGTGAAGTTTCTGGGTGACAAAGAAACAAGACGGACCAATTATGGTTTAATTGTATATCGAATGTTTACGAAATGTCGATATCTTATCAAAACAGGATATAGAATGAAACACTACATTATATCAATCAATCATTCGGTCGCCATTAAAGACATAGAATAATATTCCTTCCTTGTTATAAGTAACACGAGAGCTGCGGTCTTGAAGTTGCACAGACTCCCAGAATTCATAGCGATAATTACGCGACCCATTCAATTAGTGGGTTTTTTGATAATTGGGAATGGGGAGGAGCCATTGGGTGCGTTCGACTTGGCTTAGGTCTGACTGCAGCTGACGTGAGGGGGAGTGCCATCTGCCGGCGGCTGCAGGAGTGGAATATAAACTGACAGCAGCCAAACTAGACAGCTTCTACTCCTCCTAGTGCGAGACCTGACTGAGATGGCCGCACTTCCAAAAGGGTGTAGATACATCTATACAAATATCACCTGCATGCACATTACCTCTTCTACAATAACCAACTCCTGATCCAAAGTGCTAGCAGTGAAAAGATAGCTGCCAGGAAAAAGATCAAATACATTTATTTCAAGGATTCAAAGTTTTTATTGTCATGCACAGAATACAATGCAATTCTTACTTGAATGCCTTCTTCACAGACTAGACGATTAAACACATAAAGCAGCGCAACATTACAGTAACTAACAATAAATAAACGATTAACTTATGTGTACTATTACAGCATTTATTGAAACTTTACTTCTTTACAGGCTTTTCGGGAGAAATAGCAGATAATGCATCGGAACTTCCAGAGATACAAACGTCATGCGTGTGACTAAAATTGTTCAGCCAATAAGGGCAAAGTTGTGTCACGGAGGCAGGTCCAGTTTGTGCAGCCGGCTGAGAGTTTTTTTTTATTATTTTTGTTATTGAAGCTTTAAATTACAACAGAAGTAATAGCTGACCAGTGACCATTAAGATTAACAAAACAAACAAGAACATTTACGAGACATTTACAAAATAAGCCAGGGGCACATAGTAGCGACATTTACAGTTACGCCGGCTGAAAGGTGCTGCACGATCTTTCTTGCTCTCTGCACGTGCTGCACGATCTGTCACGATCGTCTTGTAGGTTTTTGTACCATGTGACTTGGTGACGTTAGGTGACATTTTGCAGGGCCGGCTTTATGTCGGACAAAAGAAATCTAACCATGATGCAGTAATTCTAGAGGCAGCAAAGCAGACTAACCAAAGATCTCATAGTAAACAAAGAAATGTGATACTGCAGTTAAGTTTTGGAACAAAGCTTTTACAATGTTAAAAAGTACTCACAACTTTCAGAATTTGATTGAGTACAAAAAGTTGCAGGCTAACGTAAGGAGGGTAGTTAAATGAGCAAAGAGGGAGTTTTGGAGGTCCTTCTGTAATTCAGTAGGACGGGAAACTGACATTAGTAAAGTCTGGGGAATGATAAAAAAGATGCATGAGATTAAAAGGGAGTATGGATATTCAGTTCTAAATGATAATAACATAATAACAGTTACAGATGGGGAAAAAGGCAAAATGTTAGTTTTGTGGTTTTTCATTCCCTGCTAAATCAGAAGTCAGAAGCCGCTGGTGTAGATCCAAATTCAGTCTTTATTGCAACAATGAAGTTACAACCAAGTCCGGACACGTAAACTGTCTCCAGTACTGTTTTACACCAATTTTTATACAAGGTCTTATCATTTAACAATATCTCGTCACTTAAGCATCATCATTCCTTCAATCATTCACAATCATTGTTTTTTACATCAATCCACACCACTAGGTGATAAGTTTGTCCATCATTTCTTTTACTGTTTGGTCCCTCAGCCGAACATAATGGTGGTGCGACCATCTCCACTTGGTTTTTTAAAAATGCTCAGCCGTGAACTTTTGAGGAACTCGGGCGAAAACCTTCCTTGAGTAGCAAACCTTGGTAGCTTCAACCTGTTGCACATTGTCTAATTAGAGGGTTGATAATATATTTGTCCTTCAACATAATGATAAGGCATAACACTAATAAAGGTGGATATTCATGCATTCAGGGCTAACATAAAGTAGCTAACAGAACATTTGAGGCTAATACAAGGTGCAAATACATACTCAATTGATTACATTGTGTTGATTACATTATAATGATTACATTGTAATGATTACATCATGGGTATTTGGCATGCTTTTTAATAATACCGTAATGATTATATTCTACATTGTATAGTGCTAAATAATATCCCATATATTTCCCCCCTTTGGGATTCTAAAGAGTCCCACACACAATTCTGTCCATCCAGCCTAGGAGGGAGGGCTAAAACCCTAAGATCTAGGGAAATTCCACTCCCAGCCCGCCACAGGCGCGGCCCCCCTTTGGGGTCCATGGCTGACATGGCTCACAAACTATCAACACTCAGAATCAACCAACAGCAATGAACTCCCCAGGATACATTGCATATATTATCAGGAATACATAATCTACCAGGAGTACATCACCTACCACAAGCTCATTACATAAACATATACGGCTAATGCAAAGATAACTGAAAGGTTAACTGATAACACTGTAGATTACTATAACAGGCACTCTGTCATGAGCAGGAAAGTCCCAGGTGTCGTGGGCGGCAGGCAGGCTGCAGCGTTTCCAACATGGAGTATTCACAGGCGGTACGGCCGAACTTCAGCTATGGGCAGGAGCGTATCCAAGGTGTCTATGTCGCCATCCGTTTCCGTGTTGGTCCAGGAGGTTGCCGCTCCAAACGGTCCTCCCACCACTCTAAACATTGCAGCTATAGTCGCCTGCTGAGACAGCGCTCTTCCCACTAGGGAGCGAACAAGAGGAACTACACAACAAAAGATTAGTAGCAAAGCAAGAATGAACACAGCACGCACACAGAGTGCTTTCATAAGGGCTTACTGCCAACTACCCCACATATTATAGCACCAGTCAAACAACTCGTCATGTTGCCCCGAATTTCTCGCCATCTCATCCTGTAACCCCTGCAACTTTCTCATACCCTCAGTAAATGAAACATCCAGGGCTGTATTATTGGGAATAAATGTACAGCACTGATCCCCGAACAGCACACACACTCCCCCTTTTTCAGCCAGGAGCCAATCCAGGGCCATCCTGTTCTGTCATGCCATCAGACTGGTGGCCTGAAGCTGCTCCCCCAGAGATGCGAGTGCCTCCTGAGTATAGTTGGTAAACCTCTGCTGATTATAGTACAAATAATTTATCCATTCCACATTTTTGTTAACAGTAGGCCAAATTAATATTGATTCAAACCCTGCAGCTATCTCACTTCTCACCTTATATTTCTCTGGAATGCCCCTCGGCTGGCATATGGCATCTATATACACACTGGGATCATCTTCGCAGCTCGTAACAAACCTGTGGGACCTAGAGGGCTGTTTGTCAGAGTAAATATCCACCTGGCTAGCTAACATCCCCCTAGTGCAGAGGCCTCCACAATTATTGGGGAGAGGAGGCCTCAATCCTCCCTCCTGACCACACAGCCACCACGTATCTGCCAGAGGTACGCTCTGGTTCTCTAATGCATCCAGCGGAATGCTCCATACTTCTCCATTCTGCATTTGGTCGCCTTTCACATCCCAAACAGTTCCACAGTTACCCCCGGAGATGCCTACCTCCTCTGTCCCATTATTCTTAAAACACTCACAAGGAAGTCCCTTGAAAAAACTCAATTTCTGCCCCATAATATATCGCTGTCCCCCTTCCCAAGGCCTAAACTGTCCACCCTATAAGCATATTTAATATTTCCCTGGTATATCAGGCACCAATATGGACAGTACTGCATGCGCACTTTCGGACTAGATTTAAGTTTGCATACTTTATCAGGGGAATCAAACCATCCTGACACAGACCCTTCCAGACTCTTCTAACTCTCTACATTCCCCAGTCTCCACACTGGTTATTAGTGTACGGGAACGGGACTCCCTGAGCTGGAGGCTCTGCACTCGCACACACCACACAATCCTCCTCCCTAATGAAGCAGCGGTGTATCAGCCCTTTTATACCACCAATTTCCACTCTTATGTTTTGGTAACCCATCCTGGTTTACGTCATCTTGGGTATATCCTACAGTTTGCTCACTCTTCTCACTTCCATAGCTCCCACCTACATCTCTCCGCTTTCGCTCATTGTCACCTGAGAGGTTATTCAGCATCAGTGGACCAGGTCGAGTCAGTGAAGTCAGTTGACGTCTAAGTCCTCTATAGGCCTGTGTGAGGGATTGACGTCTGAGTCCTCTATAGGCCTGTGTGAGGGGCTGACGTCCGAGTCCTCTATAAGGCTGTGTGAGGGTCTGACGTCCGAGTCCTCTATAGGCCTGTGTGAGGGGCTGATGTTCGAGTCCTGTATAGGCCTGTGTGAGGGGCTGATGTTCGAGTCCTGTACAGGCCTGTGCGAGGGGCTGATGTCTGAGTCCTCTATAGGCCTGTGTGAGGGGATGATATTCGAGTCCTCTATAGGCCTTTGTGAGGGATTGACGTCCGAGTCCTCTATAGGCCTGTGTGAGGGGCTGACGTCCGAGTCCTCTATAGGCCTTTGTGAGGGATTGACGTCCGAGTCCTCTATAGGCCTGTGTGAGGGGCTGACGTCTGAGTCCTCTATAGGCCTGTGTGAGGGGCTGACGTCTGAGTCCTTTATAGGCCTGTGCGAGGGGCTGAAGTCTGAGTCCTCTATAGGCCTGTGAGAGGGGCTGATGTCTGAGTCCTCTATAGGCCTGTGTGAGGGGCTGATGTTCGAGTCTTCTATAGGCCTGTATGAGGGGCTGACGTTCGAGTCCTCTATAGGCCTGTGTGAAGGGCTGACGACTGAGTCCTCTATAGGCCCGTGGGAGGGACGTCTGAGTTCTCTATAGGCCTGTGCGAGGAGCTGACGTCCGAGTCCTCTATAGGCCTGTGTGAGGGGCTGACGTCTGAGTCCTCTATAGACCTGTGTGAGGGGCTGACGTCTGAGTCCTCTATAGGCCCGTGTGAGGGGCTGACGTCTGAGTCCTCTATAGGCCTGTGCGAGGGGCTGACGTCTGAGTCCTTTATAGGCCTGTGCGAGGGGCTGATGTCTAAGTCCTCTATAGGCCTGTGTGAGGGGCTGAATTCTGAGTACTCTATAGGCTTGTGCGAGGGGTAGATGTCTGAGTCCTCTATAGGCCTGTGTGAGGGATTGACGTTTGAGTCCTCTATAGGCCTGTGTGAGGGGTTGATGTCTGAGTCCTCTATAGGCCTGTGTGAGGGATTGACGTCTGAGTCCTCTATAGGCCTGTGTGAGGGATTGACGTCCGAGTCCTCTATAGGCCTGTGTGAGGGGCTGAAGTCTGAGTCCTCTATAGGCCTGTGTGAGGGGCTGATGTTCGAGTCCTCTATAGGCCTGTGCGAGGGGCTGACGTCTGAGTCCACTATAGGCCTGTGTGAAGGATTGACGTCTGAGTCCTCTATAGGCCTGTGTGAGGGGCTGGTGTCTGAGTCCTCTATAGGCCATGTGTGAGGGATTGACGTCTGAGTCCTCTATAGGCCTGTGTGAGGGATTGACGTCTGAGTCCTCTATAGGCCTGTGTGAGGGATTGACGTCTGAGTCCTTTATAGGCCTGTGTGAGGGATTGACGTCTGAGTCCTCTATAGGCCTGTGTGAGGGGCTGATGTTCGAGTCCTCTATAGGCCTGTGTGAGGGGCTGACATCTGAGTCCTCTATAGGCCTGTGTGGGGGGCTGACGTCTGAGTCCTCTATAGGCCTGTGCGAGGGGCTGACGTCTGAGTCCTTTATAGGCCTGTGCGAGGGGCTGATGTCTGAGTCCTCTATAGGCCTGTGTGAGGGGCTGAATTCTGAGTCCTCTATAGGCTTGTGCGAGGGGCTGATGTCTGAGTCCTCTATAGGCCTGTGTGTGGGATTGGCGTCTGAGTCCTCTATAGGCCTGTGTGAGGGATTGACGTCTGAGTCCTCTATAGGCCTGTGTGAGGGATTGACGTCTGAGTCCTCTATAGGCCTGTGTGAGGGATTGACGTCTGAGTCCTCTATAGGCCTGTGTGAGGGATTGACGTCTGAGTCCTCTATAGGCCTGTGTGGGGGGCTGACGTCTGAGTCCTCAATAGGCCTGTGTGAGGGGCTGACATCTGAGTCCTCTACAGGCCTGTGTGAGGGATTGACGTCTGAGTCCTCTATAGGCCTGTGTGAGGGGCTGGTGTCTGAGTCCTCTATAGGCCTGTGTGAGGGATTGACGTCTGAGTCCTCTATAGGCCTGTGTGAGGTATTGACGTCTGAGTCCTCTATAGGCCTGTGTGAGGTTCTGGTGTCTGAGTCCTCTATAGGCCTGTGTGAGGGATTGACGTCTGAGTCCTCTATAGGCCTGTGTGAGGGATTGACGTCTGAGTCCTCTATAGGCCTGTGTGAGGGATTGACGTCTGAGTCCTCTATAGGCCTGTGTGAGAGGTTGACATCTGAGTCCTCTATAGGCCTTTGTGGGGGGCTGACGTCTGAGTCCTCTATAGGCCTGTGCGAGGGGCTGATGTCTGAGTCCTTTATAGGCCTGTGCGAGGGGCTGATGTCTGAGTCCTCTATAGGCCTGTGTGAGGGGCTGAATTCTGAGTCCTCTATAGGCTTGTGCGAGGGGCTGATGTCTGAGTCCTCTATAGGCCTGTGTGATGGATTGGCGTCTGAGTCCTCTATAGGCCTGTGTGAGGGGCTGACGTCTGAGTCCTCTATAGGCCTGTGTGAGGGATTGACGTCTGAGTCCTCTATAGGCCTGTGTGAGGGATTGACGTCTGAGTCCTCTATAGGCCTGTGTGAGGGATTGACGTCTGAGTCCTCTATAGGCCTGTGTGAGGGATTGACGTCTGAGTCCTCTATAGGCCTGTGTGAGGTTCTGGTGTCTGAGTCCTCTATAGGCCTGTGTGAGCGATTGACGTCTGAGTCCTCTATAGGCCTGTGTGAGGGATTGACGTCTGAGTCCTCTATAGACTTGTGTGAGGGGCTGACGTTCGAGTCCTCTATAGGCCTGTGTGCGGGGCTGAAGTCTGAGTCCTCTATAGGCCTGTGTGAGGGGCTGACATCTGAGTCCTCTATAGGCCTGTGTGAGGGATTGACGTCTGAGTCCTCTATAGGCCTGTGTGAGGGGCTGAATTCTGAGTCCTCTATAGGCTTGTGCGAGGGGCTGATGTCTGAGTCCTCTATAGGCCTGTGTGAGGGATTGGCGCCTGAGTCCTCTATAGGCCTGTGTGAGGGGCTGACGTCTGAGTCCTCTATAGGCCTGTGTGAGGGATTGACGTCTGAGTCCTCTATAGGCCTGTGTGAGGGATTGACGTGTGAGTCCTCTATAGGTCTGTGTGAGGGATTGACGTCTGAGTCCTCTATAGGCCTGTGTGAGGGATTGACGTCTGAGTCCTCTATAGGCCTGTGTGAGGGGCTGACATCTGAGTCCTCTATAGGCCTGTGTGGGGGGCTGACGTCTGAGTCCTCTATAGGCCTGTGGAGGGGCTGATGTCTGAGTCCTCTATAGGCTTGTGCGAGGGGCTGATGTCTGAGTCCTCTATAGGCCTGTGTGAGGGATTGACGTTTGAGTCCTCTATAGGCCTGTGTGAGGGATTGACGTCTGAGTCCTCTATAGGCCTGTGTGAGGGATTGACGTCTGAGTCCTCTATAGGCCTGTGTGAGGGATTGACGTCTGAGTCCTCTATAGGCCTGTGTGAGGGATTGACGTCTGAGTCCTCTATAGGCCTGTGTGAGGGATTGACGTCTGAGTCCTCTATAGGCCTGTGTGAGGGGCTGACATCTGAGTCCTCTATAGGCCTGTGTGGGGGGCTGACGTCTGAGTCCTCTATAGGCCTGTGCGAGGGGCTGATGTCTGAGTCCTCTATAGGCCTGTGTTGGGGGCTGACGTCTGAGTCCTCTATAGGCCTGTGGAGGGGCTGACGTCTGAGTCCTTTATAGGCCTGTGCGAGGGGCTGATGTCTGAGTCCTCTATAGGCCTGTGTGAGGGGCTGAATTCTGAGTCCTCTATAGGCTTGTGCGAGGGGTTGATGTCTGAGTCCTCTATAGGCCTGTGTGAGGGATTGACGTTTGAGTCCTCTATAGGCCTGTGTGAGGGGTTGATGTCTGAGTCCTCTATAGGCCTGTGTGAGGGATTGACGTCTGAGTCCTCTATAGGCCTGTGTGAGGGATTGACGTCTGAGTCCTCTATAGGCCTGTGTGAGGGGCTGACGTCAGAGTCCTCTATAGGCCTGTGTGAGGGGCTGAAGTCTGAGTCCTCTATAGGCCTGTGTGAGGGGCTGATGTTCGAGTCCTATATAGGCCTGTGTAAGGGGCTGAAGTCTCAGTCCTCTATAGGCCTGTGTGAGGGGCTGATGTTCGAGTCCTCTATAGGCCTGTGCGAGGGGCTGACATCTGAGTCCACTATAGGCCTGTGTGAAGGATTGACGTCTGAGTCCTCTATAGGCCTGTCTGAGGGGCTGGTGTCTGAGTCCTCTATAGGCCTGTGTGAGGGATTGACGTCTGAGTCCTCTATAGGCCTGTGTGAGGGATTGACGTCTGAGTCCTCTATAGGCCTGTGTGAGGGATTGACGTCTGAGTCCTCTATAGGCCTGTGTGAGGGATTGACGTCTGAGTCCTCTATAGGCCTGTGTGAGGGGCTGACATCTGAGTCCTCTATAGGCCTGTGTGGGGGGCTGACGTCTGAGTCCTCTATAGGCCTGTGGCGGGGCTGACGTCTGAGTCCTTTATAGGCCTGTGCGAGGGGCTGATCTCTGAGTCCTCTATAGGCCTGTGTGAGGGGCTGAATTCTGAGTCCTCTATAGGCTTTTGCGAGGGGTTGATGTCTGAGTCCTCTATAGGCCTGTGTGAGGGATTGACGTTTGAGTCCTCTATAGGCCTGTGTGAGGGGTTGATGTCTGAGTCCTCTATAGGCCTGTGTGAGGGATTGACGTCTGAGTCCTCTATAGGCCTGTGTGAGGGATTGACGTCTGAGTCCTCTATAGGCCTGTGTGAGGGGCTGACGTCCGAGTCCTCTATAGGCCTGTGAGAGGGGCTGAAGTCTGAGTCCTCTATAGGCCTGTGTGAGGGGCTGATGTTCGAGTCCTCTATAGGCCTGTGTGAGGGGCTGAAGTCTGAGTCCTCTATAGGCCTGTGTGAGGGGCTGATGTTCGAGTCCTCTATAGGCCTGTGCGAGGGGCTGACATCTGAGTCCACTATAGGCCTGTCTGAAGGATTGACGTCTGAGTCCTCTATAGGCCTGTGTGAGGGGCTGGTGTCTGAGTCCTCTATAGGCCTGTGTGAGGGATTGACATCTGAGTCCTCTATAGGCCTGTGTGAGGGATTGACGTCTGAGTCCTCTATAGGCCTGTGTGAGGGATTGACGTCTGAGTCCTCTATAGGCCTGTGTGAGGGGCTGACATCTGAGTCCTCTATAGGCCTGTGTGGGGGGCTGACGTCTGAGTCCTCTATAGGCCTGTGGCGGGGCTGACGTCTGAGTCCTTTATAGGCCTGTGCGAGGGGCTGATGTCTGAGTCCTCTATAGGTCTGTGTGAGGGGCTGAATTCTGAGTCCTCTATAGGCTTTTGCGAGGGGTTGATGTCTGAGTCCTCTATAGGCCTGTGTGAGGGATTGACGTTTGAGTCCTCTATAGGCCTGTGTGAGGGGTTGATGTCTGAGTCCTCTATAGGCCTGTGTGAGGGATTGACGTCTGAGTCCTCTATAGGCCTGTGTGAGGGATTGACGTCTGAGTCCTCTATAGGCCTGTGTGAGGGATTGACGTCTGAGTCCTCTATAGGCCTGTGTGAGGGATTGACGTCTGAGTCCTCTATAGGCCTGTGTGAGGGATTGACGTCTGAGTCCTCTATAGGCCTGTGTGAGGGATTGACGTCTGAGTCCTCTATAGGCCTGTGTGAGGGATTGACGTCTGAGTCCTCTATAGGCCTGTGTGGGGGGCTGACGTCTGAGTCCTCTATAGGCCTGTGGAGGGGCTGACGTCTGAGTCCTTCATAGGCCTGTGCGAGGGGCTGATGTCTGAGTCCTCTATAGGCCTGTGTGAGGGATTGACGTCTGAGTCCTCTATAGGCCTGTGTGAGGGATTGACGTCTGAGTCCTCTATAGGCCTGTGTGAGGGATTGACGTCTGAGTCCTCTATAGGCCTGTGTGAGGGATTGACGTCTGAGTCCTCTATAGGCCTGTGTGAGGGATTGAAGTCTGAGTCCTCTATAGGCCTGTGTGAGGGGCTGACATCTGAGTCCTCTATAGGCCTGTGTGGGGGGCTGACGTCTGAGTCCTCTATAGGCCTGTGTGAGGGGCTGAATTCTGAGTCCTCTATAGGCTTGTGCGAGGGGTTGATGTCTGAGTCCTCTATAGGCCTGTGTGAGGGATTGACGTTTGAGTCCTCTATAGGCCTGTGTGAGGGGTTGATGTCTGAGTCCTCTTTAGGCCTGTGTGAGGGATTGACGTCTGAGTCCTCTATAGGCCTGTGTGAGGGATTGACGTCTGAGTCCTCTATAGGCCTGTGTGAGGGGCTGACGTCCGAGTCCTCTATAGGCCTGTGTGAGGGGCTGAAGTCTGAGTCCTCTATAGGCCTGTGTGAGGGGCTGATGTTCGAGTCCTCTATAGGCCTGTGCGAGGGGCTGACATCTGAGTCCACTATAGGCCTGTGTGAAGGATTGACGTCTGAGTCCTCTATAGGCCTGTGTGAGGGATTGACGTCTGAGTCCTCTATAGGCCTGTGTGAGGGATTGACATCTGAGTCCTCTATAGGCCTGTGTGAGGGATTGACGTCTGAGTCCTCTATAGGCCTGTGTGAGGGATTGACGTCTGAGTCCTCTATAGGCCTGTGTGAGGGGCTGACATCTGAGTCCTCTATAGGCCTGTGTGGGGGGCTGACGTCTGAGTCCTCTATAGGCCTGTGGCGGGGCTGACGTCTGAGTCCTTTATAGGCCTGTGCGAGGGGCTGATGTCTGAGTCCTCTATAGGCCTGTGTGAGGGGCTGAATTCTGAGTCCTCTATAGGCTTTTGCGAGGGGTTGATGTCTGAGTCCTCTATAGGCCTGTGTGAGGGATTGACGTTTGAGTCCTCTATAGGCCTGTGTGAGGGGTTGATGTCTGAGTCCTCTATAGGCCTGTGTGAGGGATTGACGTCTGAGTCCTCTATAGGCCTGTGTGAGGGATTAACGTCTGAGTCCTCTATAGGCCTGTGTGAGGGGCTGACGTCCGAGTCCTCTATAGGCCTGTGTGAGGGGCTGAAGTCTGAGTCCTCTATAGGCCTGTGTGAGGGGCTGATGTTCGAGTCCTCTATAGGCCTGTGCGAGGGGCTGATGTCTGAGTTCTCTATAGGCCTGTGTGAGGGGCTGAAGTCTGAGTCCTCTATAGGCCCGTGGGAGGGACGTCTGAGTTCTCTATAGGCCTGTGCGAGGGGCTGACGTCTGAGTCCTTTATAGGCCTGTGCGAGGGGCTGAAGTCTGAGTCCTCTATAGGCCTGTGCGAGGGGCTGATGTCTGAGTCCTCTATAGCCCTGTGTGAGGGATTGACGTCTGAGTCCTCTATAGGCCTGTGTGAGGGGCTGACGTCCGAGTCCTCTATAGGCCTGTGTGAGGGGCTGACGTCCGAATCCTCTATAGGCCTGTGTGAGGGGCTGACGTCCGAGTCCTCCATAGGCCTGTGTGAGGGGCTGACGTTCGAGTCCTCTATAGGCCTGTGTGAGGGGCTGACGTCTGAGTCCTCTATAGGCCCGTGGGAGGGACGTCTGAGTTCTCTATAGGCCTGTGCGAGGGGCTGACGTCTGAGTCCTTTATAGGCCTGTGCGAGGGGCTGAAATCTGAGTCCTCTATAGGCCTGTTTGAGGGGCTGAAATCTGAGTCCTCTATAAGCTTGTGTGAGGGGCTGATGTCTGAGTCCTCTATAGGCCTGTTTGAGGGGCTGAAATCTGAGTCCTCTATAAGCTTGTGTGAGGGGCTGATGTCTGAGTCCTCTATAGGCCTGTGTGAGGGGTTGATGTCTGAGTCCTCTATAGGCCTGTGTGAGGGATTGACGTTTGAGTCCTCTATAGGCCTGTGTGAGGGATTGACGTCTGAGTCCTCTATAGACTTGTGTGAGGGGCTGACGTTCGAGTCCTCTATAGGCCTGTGTGAGGGGCTGAAGTCTGAGTCCTCTATAGGCCTGTGTGAGGGGCTGACATCTGAGTCCTCTATATGCCTGTGTGAGGGAATGACGTCTGAGTCCTCTATAGGCCTGTGTGAGGGGCTGGTGTCTGAGTCCTCTATAGGCCTGTGTGAGGGATTGACGTCTGAGTCCTCTATAGGCCTGTGTGTGGTATTGACGTCTGAGTCCTCTATAGGCCTGTGTGAGGTTCTGGTGTCTGAGTCCTCTATAGGCCTGTGCGAGGGATTGACGTCTGAGTCCTCTATAGGCCTGTGTGAAGGATTGACGTCTGAGTCCTCTATAGGCCTGTGTGAGGGGCTGGTGTCTGAGTCCTCTATAGGCCTGTGTGAGGGATTGACGTCTGAGTCCTCTATAGGCCAGTGTGAGGTATTGACGTCTGAGTCCTCTATAGGCCTGTGTGAGGGGCTGGTGTCTGAGTCCTCTATAGGCCTGTGTGAGGGATTGACGTCTGAGTCCTCTATAGGCCTGTGTGAAGGATTGACGTCAGAGTCCTCTTTAGGCCTGTGTGAGGGGCTGACGTCTGAGTCCTCTATAGGCCCGTGTGAGGTGCTGACGTCTGAGTCCTCTATAGGCCTGTGTATACGTCAAATATCATATATATCCATCCATCCATCCATCCATCCATTTTCCAAATCGCTTATCCTACTGGGTTGCGGGGGTCTGGAGCCTATCCCGGAAGCAATGGGCACGAGGCAGGGAAAAACCCAGGATGGGGGGCCAGTCCATCGCAGGGCACATTCACACATCATTCAAATATCATATATATAATTTATTAAATTTAGATTTAAGTTTGCAGTCAATTTAATTTCCACGTTTCTCAGTTTTCACATTGCCTTTTTAAACGCAATTATGTGAATCTTAAGTAAAAATGTAGAATAAAATTATATCGTGATAATTATCAATATCATTTCCTATGAAAAAAACTTTACTATTGTACAATATTGCCCAGCCATAGGGTGATTTCAAAATTGATTTACATACAATTCTTTTACATATTGTCTGTCTGTCATTATACCTTGCAAATTAATCAGGATAAAACATATAAAACGATAAACAATAAAAACTATAGGATTAGGAAGCAATCAGTCCCGTGTACATGATCAGCCAGAAAATACTTGCATTCATCTAAACTTTTACAAACTTTAAACTGCCTTTGCTTGCTGGCTTGTGGGCTGATGGACAAACTTGAAGGCCTTACAGGACAGGATAGGATGCACATTCTTTATTGTCCATTAAATCCCTCTATCAAGTGTCAATAGGCTCCAAACAACCAAATGTAATTAAAGAAAATTAAAAAAATGGAAAAACATACAGAAATAACCCAAAATAAATAAAGACTAACCAAAATAACTTAACTGTCCCCTCAGTTGATGGGATTTAGTCCATCACCCTGACTAAACTGCATAATGAGCAGTTGGGACTGTCAGTACATGGTTAGATCGTGTTTAATACAACAACTGGAATACGGCATACAAGGCACAAAAGGCACTGTGGGGAATAGAGCGTTATGGGAACAGTAGTCCTATTATTACTCCTCCTCCTTTTAGCTTAAGTCAAATGTGCTCTGTACCTTTTGACATTAATTTCTATTACTGCTATCAACAACCTCCTTCTCTCTTTCTCTCTCTCTTCTACTGAACTTCCCTCTTTGTTCACAAGTCCATTCTGTCAGGTGGTTTTCCAGTCAACTTGACCTAGTAACAGTCCCTGTAGGCCAAAGATGACCTTTATCAGTCTCTACCACATATGGTCTAGGAGTATCTGCAGGTCTGACGACTCCCAGCAGTCCCTTCTGTGCTAATCCAAACTGTCTGACCAGATGTCAGTTCTGCGAGAGGTCTGGAGCGGAGTCTGCGGTTGTAGTGTTTTGCCTGCTGACGCCTTCTCTCCTCATCCTGCTTGCGAAAAACTTGCAGATCTGGCCATTTAGGACCCAGCTGTCCACCATCTGGCTAATCTGTGCTGTGATACCGGGCCACCATACTGACAGTGTAGCTCTGGCTCGGCATTTTGTCATTCCCTGATAGCCTTCATGCAGACGCTGAAGAACATCCGCTCTCAAGGGTGGAGGTATCACAAGTCCTTCTCCCTTCATGAGAAGGTCGTGAACAAGGTGAAAATCCATTCTGTGCTGCCAGTATGGTTTAATGTCTGGATCTAACTTACATCTCTCTGGCCATTCTGTGAAACAGTGGTTTGTCACTTGTCTGCATACGTCGTCTTCTTTCTGCGCTGTCTTTATCTCCTCCAGCCTTTTGTCTCCACGTCTTTCTCTAGCTGAAGATGCCGTTCAATCAAAATTAATATTTTACTCACTTAACTTTTTGTCTTTTATGATTCCATGTGTACCACCTCCAAATTATTTTGAAGATTTGAATTTCATTGTATCCAAATTAATTTGGAACGGCAGACAACCCAGGAAATGCTTCTCAGTTTTACAGCGCACCAAATCAGACGGTGGCCTCGCCCTCCCTGATTTTAAGCTGTAGCATTGGGCATTTCAAATTAGGGCTATGCGCACTTGGACAGACGCAGGCAGTGTAGTGTCGTGGAGAGGTATTGAATCGGCTATAGTGCATCCCCACGGACTCCAGGACTTACCTTTCCCAGGGGTAGGTCTTCGTAAATCACGACACAAACTTGGTTGTATCTTTTCATCCACCTTAGCTGCATGGTACAACGCCGAAAAAGTAATAGGTCAACAATCTCCTTTATGGAACAATTTCCACTTTCTGTCAGACTATAAAGCTTTTGTTTGTCCCCCCTGATCATCCAAGGGGGTTTTCACATTTTATAATACGTTTGACATTCCAGGACATTCAAAAAGAATACAGTCTGCCTGGCTTCTCATTTTTCTTCTACCTCAGGCTACGATCCACAATGAAGGCCTATGCTGTGCCATGGAATTCTGTCTTAGATGATCACCCAATGTTTAGCTTTGTGACAACATTATTGTCCATAATGACAACAGAGGATAAAACTAGACAGGATACACAAAGCCCAGCAAACAAAATTTACTCAAAATAGTACCGACTCCTGAGAAACAAATGCTGCTGTTTTACTTTGCCTTTCCACTAATACACATTAAACACCAAAAAATAAAAATTAAAAGCGGTATTAAAAGGGAACCTTAAAACGGGAACAACTGCAAGTGGCTAGATTACCAAGCCCTCGCAAACTGCAGCGATGGAGATAACCACAACTTTGAAAAAGGAGATACTGGCACATGGAGAGTCGCGTCACTGGTTACAGGGTGGTCCAACAGACAACTACAACTGGATCTTATATACGTACGCTGGCCACAACAATTAATCAATCAATTTAACAAAATCACGATACCTGAAGAGATCGCACCCTCCAGCTCCATCTCACTACAATAGTTACTACTCTCGCCGCTGAAGGGTTATACAAACAAGATTAATTCAGTGAGGAACCTCCCTCAAAGGTACAACGGCAAACACCCGCCTGCTTCAGATCACAGGCCCAAGTTCTGAATCACTATTCTACCAACACACAGGTAGAAGATGAAGAACTCTCCTCAAAGTAGTGCTGTCAGTTGGACCTTGTAACATGAATAATCATAGTGGAGAGTTACAATTTTATTATTTTAATGGGAAGATGTGAGATTTTTATTGGGGGGGGGGGGGGTCCCACCTTCAGAAACAGCCAGTGAGACTCATTTACCTCAAACCTTCTGACCGTGTGAGTCTCATTAATGAAACCGTATCTTAAGCCCAGCCGGAGCCCACCTCCCCAAGGGTACACTCTACTTTCCCAGAAAATGTCAAGATGGATTCAAATTCAACTCCCAAACCTACTGCCAGTTTTTAGAAGACACTTTCTTCAAGCAGTGGTACAGGAAACAGTCAGCATCTTTCAGCAGGACCATGATTTTTATGCAGGACAATGCTCCATCGCATGCATCGAAGTACTCCACTGCATGGCTAGCCAGTAAAGGCCTTAAGGATGACAGAATAATGACATAATCACCTGACATAATCCCTATTGAGAACTTGTGGGCCCTGCTTATATGGGAGATTTACAGTGAAGGAAAGCAGTACAGCTCTCTGAACAGTGTCTGGCAGGCTGTGGTTGCTGCTGCACAAAAAGTTTATCGTCAACAGATCAAGAAAATACCAGATTCCATGAATGGAAGACTTATTGCTGTTCAGCAGCCGGACTGCTTGGGGGAAGAAGCTATTGCACAGTCGTGCAGACCTGCTCCTGATGCTGCAGAATCTTCTTCCGGATGGAAGAGGGGTAGTAGACAGTTCGTGGGTTGGATGGTACCGGTCAGTCACAATGCTGGTGCCCTTACGGATGCAGCGGGAAGTGCAAGTGTCCTGCAGGCTGGGGAGGGAGCTGCCGATGATGCACTCAGCGGTCTGCACAGTCTTCTGAAGGGTCCGGACCGCTGAGCGCGTCATCAGCAGCTCTCTCTCCAGCCTGCAGGACACTCACACTTCCTGCTGCGTCCGTAAGGAGGTGGCTATATTGCTCACTAATTGATATTTCATGTCAGAAATGTTTATTTGGAAATTATGTGATGTTTGATTATTATTCGCACTTTGAAAGATGATAATAAACAAGGAAGATGGGAAAATGTAGGTTTTCCATTTAGTTGCATAATAATTGTGCACACTAACAGTTGTGTAATAATTGTGCACACTAATAGTTGTGTAATAATTGTGCACACTAATAGTTGTGTAATAATTCTGCACACTAATAGTTGTGTAATAATTCTGCACAATAATAGTTGCGTAATAATTGTGCACACTAACAGTTCTGTAAAAATTGTGCACACTAATAGTTGTGTAATAATTGTGCACACTAATAGTTGTGTAATAATTGTGCACACTAACAGTTGTGTAATAATTGTGCACACTAACAGTTGTGTAATAATTCTGCACACTAATAGTTGTGTAATAATTGTGCACACTAATAGTTGTGTAATAATTGTGCACAATAATAGTTGTGTAATAATTGTGCACACTAATAGTTGCGTAATAATTGTGCACACTAACAGTTGTGTAATAATTCTGCACACTAATAGTTGTGTAATAATTCTGCACACTAACAGTTGTGTAATAATTCTGCACACTAATAGTAGTGTAATAATTCTGCACACTAATAGTTATGTAAAAATTGTGCACACTAATAGTTGTGTAATAATTCTGCACACTAATAGTTATGTAATAATTCTGCACACTAATAGTTGTGTAATAATTCTGCACACTAATAGTAGTGTAATAATTCTGCACACTAATAGTTGTGTAATAATTCTGCACACTAATAGTAGTGTAATAATTCTGCACACTAATAGTTATGTAATAATTCTGCACACTAATAGTAGTGTAATAATTCTGCACACTAATAGTTGTGTAATAATTCTGCACACTAATAGTAGTGTAATAATTCTGCACACTAATAGTAGTGTAATAATTCTGCACACACGTGTTTCCCCTGATAATGTTCACACTCACATTTCCTTTGCATAACATTCAGGCTTCAGGTTCATTAACATTTTGGACTGACTGATGACACTATATTTGTTTTTTATTGAAATTAATCCCAAAAATACAACTCGCCTAATAATTGTGAACACAGTGTATTGCATTGTGGGATCCAAATGTCCCCCACGATGAGATAAAAATCTTTTGCCATATAAGGACATTTTCACTCCCCACACTCCACAAACATAACCTTAATTTCATAAAAAAATCTGTGAATAGAATCACAAAACTGGAAATACCTTTTTTTCACTTTGTTTGCTTACTTATGGTTAAGGTTGGGGCTGGGTAGACTGTCATTGTTGGGATTAGAGTTTTCACGATCTAAACAAATGGAGAGTCCCCACAAAGATATAATTACAAACCTGTGTGTGTGTGCATGTGTGTCTGTGTGTGAGTGTGTGTACGTGTGTGTGTGTGTGCGCGTGTGTGTGTGCGTCTGTGTGTGTGTGCGTCTGTGTGTGTGTGCGTCTGTGTGTGTGCGTCTGTGTATATACCTGACTACAGAAGATGGATGGATGGACAGATGGAATTTGTAACCTTACTAAAGAGTAGCAGAAGCACTTCTGACACTTGAACCCTGATGATAAGTACAGTTATTTATGTAAAAGTGCATCAGTTTTGTACTTAGTGGCATTTGCCAAACATGCTTGTAAAGGTGAATTCTGCCAGAGGTCAGTGCTGTGGGTTGGCGTTTGGCTCAGTGGCTTATATCACTATGCTCCTGTGACTAAGGCCCTTAACCCCAAACACATCAGTGACTGCCTGCGTCTGCCTTCTCAAAGAAACAATTTTTAAATTGTTTGACTGTGGAATTTGAGCTTCGTGGGTCCAAACCTGCTTAGTCACACCGCCCTAAGTTTGCTGCTCAACTCGCCGCTTTCTCAATTGTAAGTCGCTTTGCAAAAAAATATCTCCAAAATAAAAGTAAATGCTCTTTTTTTGCAGGAGAAAAGATGATCAACATGTGTAGTAAACGGTACAAAAGTGGGTCTGACCTACATGCAATTTCAACAAAACGTGGGTGGGGACAAGGGACGTCGCGATATAATGTGATCATACGATTACCTTTGCAGCAAAATAAAAGGACAGCGATAATGGTTCCCAGCAGCACAAACCAAAGACAATTGGATGAAAGCAGAGTGGAATATGGGAGTATGGTAGACGATCCTTTCATAGCATCCAGATTTCTTAATGTTTGCGAGGCTGAGTTTGTTTATATGGTGAGGAGCCCAGCACCAAGTTACACAAGAAAATAAGCTGGAGGAAAGCGGCAGGCAAAAGCCTGAACCAGACGCAGCCCCGGTGCACGCCGGTTGGCGGTAGAGTTGTGACGTTCGCAAGCGAACCGATTCTTTTGAACGGCTCATAAACATGAACGATGGGAGCCGAGTCGCGGCTGGGAGGGAGCCGTTCTTTCTGTCGTTCTTTTTTTCCTATGCGTGTTTCACACAGATGCACAAAAATGAGCTCCTCGGCGAGACAGAACAGTTATAGAGGGAGGGGCGCACCCAGCGCAGGGGTGCTACTGCCTAACAGCATGATGTTAGTTGTGCACGCATCCTTCACGTGAGTACTCCAGTGGAAAAAAAACCCTGCGTGCCTCTGTCATTCGGTAGGAGCAGAGCCATGACTTGTGCACGCTGCTGTGATAACAATGTTCTTGTGTGGAAGTGTTTGTAGTAAAAGCTGTTTTGCACAGAAATTCATTGCAGCCGGCTTTGTTTTTGTTTGTTTGTGTTTATTTGTGAGTAGGTATTGTATGAATAACATAAGTCAACGTAGCTTTACACATACACACACTTTGTGCTAAAGGTAAATCCAAAATAGTGATGTCACTGTCTAAGCAGAGGGATGTTGTGCAGCCCTATGGAATATAGTCCACACATGACAAATGAGGTAATAATCAATATTTCAGAATAATTCATTCAATTCATTCAATATTGGTGTGTGATATCTGAGTTTTAATTATTTAACTACAAATCTCACCTCATCATTCCTCCCAGTGATTATTTCCAGGATAAACTGAGATGCCCTCAAGCTGGCTTCTTAAAACTGACTAAATATTTAAAAAGAGCCAAAAGAGCCGTTCTTTTGAATGGCTCTTTGAAAGGAACGGATCGCCAAGATCCGGATCCCCTCAAAGAGCCATAAATCCCATCACTAGTTGGCGGCTGGGGAAACTTGCCGCGCATCACTCCTACGGCGGCTGTTTCAGCTCACGGTAGGAAGCCGCCATCTAGTGGTGCGCTTTGGGAATTTCATATAGCGCCAAAGTTGTTGCACTTGGACTCGATCTTTGATACAATGTTTTATCGCTTTTAATCTTTCCAAGCACTTTGCATACTGTACAAGGTCAATCTGCTTCCTCATTTGTATGTCGTTTTGATAAAAGCTTCTGATAAATAAGTAAAATGTAAGTAAGTATAAATGTATATACAACAGTATCAATCGGGGCCATGTGGACAGCTGTCTGCCATCTCTAATTGGCCATTGAGTCCACGGACCCCAAAGGTTAAACTGGACACTGGCAGGCGTGTCTGATGCATCAGATTCCCGTCTGCTGGGTTGGGCAGCATCACATTGAGGAAGAACCTCATTGTGTTTTCAGCTACCTGGCATTAGGAGCTGATTACTTCAAGTCATTAGGACTTTTTTCATAGAGATTCTCTAGCTGAACAAGTAGAGTGTTGCATTTATGAATCATTGGTCATGGGTTCAAATCCCCCAAGAATATGCATAAAACATAACCCTTCCCACTGCTGTAAGTCACTTTGGGTAAACAAGTCTGGTAAATGCAAAAGTGTTTCTACAAGTGGTACAACAGCATGCCCTACTGGTCAGATTAAAATGCTGTTTGGATATATTCCATTTCACAATGTGGCTTCTGATTATAACATCAATGTGTAATAGGAATTTATTGGAAATGTATTTACTATTTCTTTACAAATGTATTTATCTGGATGAACTGGTCCAATTGGGCTCTCTGACCTTAGACCCCTGCGAGAAAAGCCTAATGTCCATGGGGTTAAATGTAAATGGATATTCTATGTGATGAGTAATATAAAGTGGGTTAAGGACGACTCAGATGCAGTAGCTCTGGGAAAGACACAGGCTTTATTAAGGGAATACAGCAAACAACACTTGGAAGAATGATGACGGAGCTGAGGAACCATGAGAGCAGGAACATTTATACACAGTAATCACCGACGGGAGAGAGGTGTAGGAGGCTAACAGATCAGGGTGGAGAACGTCAACGATGGGATACAGCTGGGGAGGGTTAGGAGAGTTACGGAGTGTCAGCAGTGAGCTCTGCTGGCCCAATCAGGAGGAGACGGGACAGATCGTCGCAAGTACTAAGATGTGATGCATCCATCTTACAAACACTTATCACAAGGGTATCCCAGAGCCAATTACAGGAAACACAGGGTACAAAGCTGGGGTCCACCATGGATAGAATGCCATTTAATCACAAGGCACACTCACAGTCATAGACTCTGGGCAATTTACAGATGCCTGTCAGAGTCACTGCAGGAAGAAACCCATGTGGGATAAAGAGAGCAAACAAACGCCACACAGACAGCATAGGAGAAGGATGGAAACATTCGACACTGCAGCTGCAAGGCAGCCCTGTTACCCACTGAGCCGCCCCTCACAGGATTCTCATGGTTAAAACAGGCTCAAAACATGATGCCCAGTACATTCAAAATGCACATGTGGAGGATTTCAGCCATATGGTTTTGAGTAACTTCTACACCCACGTACCATGTGTGAGATGGAGCCGGCCAGTTCCTCTTATGGTCCAATTCTGCTCATGCGTTACTAAGATTATGGTACTTAGGTCCTCCATCCATCAGATCCTCTTCTCACTGTGGTCATGCTCATCCACTCTGGACACTGTACGCTTGGTAAAAGACTCTCATCTCTGCATCCTTGGTAGTGAAACAAAAAGGGGGTTTGCTGAACTAGATGGGCTGAGACTGGAAACAAAGAGGATTGTGAGGGATCACAAATGGGAGGACTGGCAACCGGGAAGGTCACAGGCAGCAGGAAGGTTTAACATCAATGACCGGACTGGGGCTGACGAGACAAATAGATAATTAAATGCAAAGACTAACGAGGGGCAACAAGCAACAGGCATGAATCATGAGGG
The DNA here is from genome assembly GCF_023856365.1 of Brienomyrus brachyistius. NCBI lineage: Eukaryota > Metazoa > Chordata > Actinopteri > Osteoglossiformes > Mormyridae > Brienomyrus > Brienomyrus brachyistius. Next base: position 2,850,591 of record NW_026042315.1, read on the forward strand.
TCACGCTAGTGAGGAGACAGGAGGGTCAGGCAGGTGTGATGGGTAGGACATGACAGTGGTCATGTGACACGGGCTGTTACTGTCACCATGAGGAAGCGCAGGAATGTAAACAGCTTGGAAAAGGCAGCTGGTGTTTTTCTCCTTTATTTCTGTGTGAGCCTATAGTGGGTCCCGTGTTGGATGGGATCCTGTCTCTACTGCGTGTCAGTCGTAAGCGGATCACACTTCTTACCGTTAGGGTGATGCCTGTGGTTTACAGTGGCTTGCAAAAGTATTCGGCCCCCTTGAACTTTTCCACATTTTGTCACATTACAGCCACAAACATGAATCAATTTTATTGGAATTCCACCTTTTGCTGCAACTACAGCTGCCAGTCTTTTAGGGTTTGTCTTTACCAGCTTTGCACATCTAGAGACTGAAATCCTTGCCTATTCTTCTTTGCAAAACAGCTCCAGTACAGTCAGATTAGGTGGACAGCGTTTGTGAACAGCAGTTTTCAGATCTTGCCACAGATTCTCGATTGGATTTAGATCTGGACTTTGACTGGGCTATTCTAACACATGGATATATGTTTTGTTTTAAACCATTCCATGGTTGCCCTGGCTTTATGTTTAGGGTCGTTGTCCTGCTGGAAGGTGAACCTGCGCCCCAGTCTCAAGTCTTTTGCAGACACCAAGAGGTTTTCTTCCAAGATTGCCCTGTATCTGGCTCCATCCATCTCCCCATCAGCTCTGACCAGCTTCCCTGTCCCTGCTGAAGAGAAGCACCCCCAGAGCATGATGCTGCCACCCCCATATTTGACAGTGGGGATGGTGTGTTCAGAGTGATGTGCAGTGTTACTTTTCCGCCACACATCACTTTAGTTCACTGTCTTTCACACGTTGTTCTGTTGATCATGTCCCCAAGAGGGAAGCCAGACTTTCGCAGAATGGCAGCTGCTCACTGTAACATGCATTAAGAGACTGAAAAGTGCTGGTGAACATCCTGCCTGGACGCTGGCCACTGCGATGGTGTACATGAGTAGGGTGAATGGAATGATATATGTGGACTTTCATGGAATATAAACTGTGAATCGTCCATCTATCCAGCAAACCCCACTATAACAGTACCACCACCCAGTCCACCCGCCTGCATCCTGAAATATCACCTGAAATATCAGGCGAAACATCAACACAAGCAGATAGCTTCCATATTAATGCAATGGGAGCAGAAACAGCTGTGGGCTGGCCATACATATATATATAACTGCACACATAATATATATATATATATATATATATATATATATATATATATATATATATATATATATATATATATATATATATATATATATATATATTAGGCAGTCACATAAACTTTTAAAATGATCTCCATGTTGATTTAAACCTATGATATTATGTCTGTCAAACTGTTTGCCCTTAACCGTTTCAAAATCTCTCCTAAAGTCATCCCAGTATTGGCAGTATTTTCAATATACTCATGTATTTTTTGACATGACCACTAGATCACCTCATATAGCTAATCAGTACCTCAGTGACTTTATAAAACTAGTTTCATTAATTAATTAAGTGAGCTGGTCGTGGAATTTAACAAATACATGAAATGGCCGAGGTGAACCTGAGGAGAGGTTTAGGAACCATATTGGTGTTCATCTAGCCATCCAACAAGATATCAGTAACTTTTTGGAGAACATAAGAAATTCCTTTTAGTTTTTTTTTGTTTTACTCATAATTTGCACATGTTCTAATATTAAATTTTCTTTTTCATACTGAGAAAATATAAATTTGCTACCCAGATAAATAGCTTTAAACATTTCCTATGACTCCCTAAGACTTTTGCACAGTACTGTATATATCTCAGGATTCCTAATGAAACAGGATTTATGTGTTTTTTTTCTGGTAATTGGTAATCACCTACACTACTTCATTGATGATCAGGTGCCTTTCTGTTGTTGTTGTACTAACGTGACTTATTAAGATTTTATGTTATTTATGTTTACTTAGTTAATATATGATTAATTTGATTATATCATTATCTTTACTAAGTTACCTCAGGACCGCTGTAGGTTTTGAGTTAATAAACTGTCTGCCGTCTGCCGCCCCCTGCTGGCCAAAGCGTCGCCGCTGCGATATCAGGCTGCTGCGCTCAGTGAGCAGAGAGCGCGGATTAAGTCTGTTACTCAGTTACGTTCTGGGCAGCGCGGAACCAGGACATTAATGGGATAGAATAGGAAGCCTTTATTGTCAGTGTACAGGTAGCAAATACAATATATAGACCGAAATATAAAATATACATATAGAGGGGAGGGGAAAAGCTCCCCCCACTCATCAGGCTTAGATTTCATTACATTTTATTTTATTCAGAATCAGAATTCACTCCATTGGTACAACTGCATGTACTATGAATTAGTTTAGGCAGTTTTGGTGCATTTACAGACAACATAGAACATAAGTCAGAGAAAAACAGTCATTCTACATGTTTGTTCAGCTTACAGAACCCAATTATTAACATACGTCACACTTCAGACAGAGTAAAAAGGGTTATACTGGTTATAAAGCAGAGATTTTGCCTTTTTGCCACGGAGAAGCAGCGACATGTGAGACTCTGATAAGGTAAAAATGATTCCTCCAGCACACAGTGAGCTATCCCAGCATGCACAGCGACACGGGGGAGTTTCTATAAACCCCAAACCCTGGACTGAGGGGTTCAGTGAATGAGGAGGTGAATCTGTGCAGGGGGGTCAGTCCATCAGAGGAGACTCTGTAGAAGGACAGAGCACCAGCCCCCCAGTCCAGATACACTCCTACTCTGCGGGAGCCTGAGGGCTCTATGGGTATGTCAGTCTGTTTATTATTGTGCTGGACAGAGTAACTGTCAGGAGAGCAGCACAGCATCCATGACTTGTCATTGTATCCAAGGTCACAGTCACTCCCTCCTTTCCTCCCGATTCCTTTATAAGTCACTCCTATCCAGGCTCCATCAGCATCCCACTCAGCCTCCCAGTAACAGCGGCCAGTCAGACTCTCTCTGCACAGAACTTGGGGGCAGCGGTCAAATCTCTCTGGATGATTAGGATATGGCTGCTCTGCCCCCTCTGTCACCTTCCTGTTCCCCTCTGACAGAGACAGGAATCTGTTTGCTGTGTTGGGGTCCAGTGTCAGCTGGCAGGAGTCTGTAGGCAGGAGGAAGAGCCATTAATCCCATGACGAAGCCCAGCATCTCCATCATTATCACTGTCACACCTCACACACTCACTCACACAGAACTCGCTCCAATACACACATTTTATTCCCAATATACTCATGTAGCCGCCCGAGTCTGCGGCGCTCCGGCTGCCCCCTGCGCTGTGAGACACGCCACGCTGAGAGACCCGCTGGGGCCGAACTGCACTTTAGCCTGCGCTCTATTATTCTGTACGATACATAAAATATAAAAAGTCAAATATGTGAATTACCTCAGGAAATGTTGGTCGCCCGCGCGACGCCGGTGGGAAGACGCGCCGAAATGACGCGCGTGTTAAACTAATAGGCTTAATTACAGGTAAATAAAATTACAAACAGCATTCATCAAACATATTAACCATAAAATTACACAACAAAGATTACCACTAAAAGTGAGTTTGTCTTTAGGTCACAATATGAACGTCTTTTAATCCACTTTGGACACACACCTCTCTCCAGCAGCGCGACGACACGACGCTCCCAACGCGGACGCATCTAGGCTGGTTCTCCGCAAAGCGCAGCACTCGCGTATTACACCGCGTATGCGTACATGGAAACGTTCATATTTCTCTGGTCAAGCTGTGTACTTTGCACATGCGCACGTGTCCTATTTAAGTATTAGTAGTAATTCTGATATTCCCTGCACACGTACCACAGCCGCGAGGTCTGTGTATGTTTCCCTACGTTTTACAAATTCAGAGCGGCAGTTCACGGGGCTGCCAACTTTGATCAACTGGCTGGCGTGAGATTTTCAATTTGGGACAAGTTTGCACACATATGCATACGCATTTATATGTATGCAACAGTTCTATTACCTTGAAAATCCTCATCAAAATCATCTATGTTGGCGTTTAAAGACAAATTTGGAGTGCGGTAGGCATAATTAACATAATTAATAATTAACTGACTTACACTGGAACAGACCCAATACAGAAAAAAGTATTGCAATAATAACATCATGTAGCAAAATTTGTCAGAAGGTTTAGTAGTGACTTGGCTCGAATCGGAAGAGATGAAGAAAAGAAAATTATAAATGAGATTTACTGCTTTAACCTGCAAACCAGTCAGTCGTCTTACTGATACAGAAAAAATTGTAGGAGGTGCCTTACAGAATAAATTGTATGATTATATATAAACATAAGGCAGAAGGAGCCTTTGTTAGATTGTGGCAAAAATGGCTTGAACAAGGTGAGCAGAACTCAGCCTATTTCTTTAGGCTAGAAAGTCAGCAAGCCTATCATCAAGCTAATCATGACTATGTATAGTTATTGCAGTCACTGGGTGATTAAATAAAACCAGACAGCAGTAAAACTGCATATAGTTCACAGTACATGGTAAACAAAACAAGTGGGCTTGCAGCTCTAATCAAAGCGTGTTCTTCAGAGCGCCATCTTGACTCCCTCGTCCTTGTACAACATTTAATGCCACAACCTCATACTAACAAGTGAGACTGGAAACGAAGGAACCGACCAAGATGGTTTTCTCGCACTGCCCCCTGGTGGACATGACCCTCAATCCTCCAGATAGATGTAAACTACGCACGCAAGTGTAGTCGTGTCGTGTGAAGTCATGGCCCTAAAGCACAGACTTAGGAGATGTTCAGTGTCACAGCCAGTTTGGGGAAGACTGCAGGTGCCGTCTTAGGACAATATTAATGAATCTGAAAAAAAGTACACAGTCAGCGAATGCACAAAAAGGGCAAATGTGAGGGAAGGAAGGAAGCCCCCCCCCCCCCCCCCCCCCCCCCCCGGACCTCACTGCCCATAGATACCGTATCTCACACAAGATAAGGATGCAGATAAAAGGTTTTGATGAGCTGTTACTGAGTGATACCAAACGTTCCTGCTACCCAAACAAAGCGAGGGCAGTTTCCCAGCTTTCAGCATTACAGTGCATGATGACATCTAGGACAGGCTGGGCCCTTACCCCACCGCCCGCCGCTTACTTGGTTTGGATCCCCTGCTGTAGCTACAGCCCACACTAGGCAGTGAGGAGCAGCCCCAGTGTCAGCCATTCCTGCTCTGACTGACTTCAGGGGGAACAAAGTGCATCAAAGCCCACAGCTACTCTCTCTCATCTGACTCCAGTTGTGTGTCACCTACACACTGGGTCAGACAATGTGTTTAATACATTAAACTGATCTTTACTGAATATCAGGTCTGTGGCTGGAAAATCATTATTAATGACTGATTTTAATATCAAGACCTTGATTTTTATGCTTTAAACTGAAATGGGGTCAAATGAAAACTATGCAGCAGCCCTGATCAAACCAGCTACTCCTACCTGCCCTTTATCAGTGAGACTAGAGCACTAGAGCACAGGGAAGGAGGTGGAGCCGCCGCCTTATTTAATGGGTTTGAATTATTTTTACAAGTCATGCACTACTTTCTGTCAGAAGGGTAATTATGAATCTGAATGAACAGAAATTACATGTGGAGTTCTTCAAGGGTCCGTAATTGGCAGTGGGCAGTGGTGGCTTAATGGTTGTTGGATTGAATCCCCGACCAGCAAAGCACTGCTGAGGGACCCTAAGCAAAACACTGCTCTCTGGGCGCTGAATTAGCTGCCCCTTGCTATGTCACGATGTCACATATGGGTTAAAAGCAGAGGACACATTTCGGTGTTGTACACTGTGTGCTGTGGTGTGTCAACACTGATCACCAATTAGAATTATAATCCTCACTGAGCCTCTTTGTGCAACATCTACATGCTTCCATTTGCTCAGATTACGGAACACTATAAAATCTCTGGAACACTTAAGGCCATGTTGTTAGTAAAATTCACAACAAATAATAATCCATTGTTATGCATTATAATCATGGCTTTAAATATTTATCAAAAGGCATAACACATTATAGGCATGCTTATTATGCATAATGAATGATGTTTGAAGCTCTCTTCTTTAGTGCACTATAAATACCTTCATAATGCATTATAATGATCGGTATAAGCATTAAGGATGCTTTGTATTGCATTATGAAGGTATCTATAGTGCCTTATAGATGAGTGTGTCATAAAGCATTCATAAAGCGTTATAATGGTGGATATAATGTGTTATGCTTTTTTATAAATATTTATAGCTGTGTTTAGAATGCTTTATGAGTGCAGTATAATTAAGCAATAACATATAAGAAGATACTCCGGTATATCATGGCTGTGATTCAGTCAAAGGCACAAGGCTACAGGCCACCACAAAAAATAAAAAAAAAGTTCTCATAACATCAGTGCAAGTGGGAGGGGCCATCGTGTCCAAACCGTCCGCATAGCTGGATAATTCAGTCAATAACCAATATAGTTTTGTCTAATATTTCCGGTGGCAGCAGTAAAACAACTAGCCAGCTTATTATCAGAGTAACTTTGCATTGTAAATGAAAACCATGCCGCAGATTATGAGGCAGATTGCAAAGTTCAGTTATTGGCATCTTTAATAGCGTGATCATTAAAAGGACAGTTGGCAGCTTATAAAAACTTATTCTGGAACAGAAAAGAACAAATCCCACAAAACGGAATACATATGAACCTTTACTTTCACTGTCACTTATGTGAATTTTTTAAACTGGTGGAAACACAGGCAGGTTCTGAAAAGGCATCAAGTGACAACCAGCCCAGCACCGGCTCCATGTTGGTGGAAATGAGGCATCAGTACAGTGTTCCCAGGTCCAGCCCAAGGTCTGCTTAAGATCCACCCAACGGAAGCTGAAACCAGCCCAATAAGAGAGAGAGAGAAGGATTTCTCTCTAAACCAGATACGGAAAAGCTTGTTCATGTGTTTATTTCCAGCAGGCTAGACTATTGAAATGGTGTCTTTGCAGGTCTTGGTAATAAATCAGTCAGACAGCTGCAGCTCATCCAGGATGCTGCCACCAGAGTCCTCACTTACACCAAGGAAGTGGAGCATATCACACAGCTCCTTAATCACTGCACTGGCTTCCTGAGCATCACAGGATTGGTTTAAATATTATTACTTGTTACAAGGCACTAAATGGCACTAACTTCCTTGAACCTTGTGAAGCATCCAGACCCCTGAAACTTTACTCAGTGTCCCAGAATGAAGACCAAGCAGGCTGAAGCAGCTTTTAGTCTCTATGCTCCCTGTCTATGGAACAAGCTTCCTGAAGACCTGAGGTCTGCTACACTGTCAGTTCATTATAATCAGGGATTAAAACGTTTTTGTTGCTGCTTTGTTTCAATAAATTAAATTAGCAGGAGTTTAGTCATACGCTGCCTCTACAATCTCACTTCTTTTTAGTTAACTGTTTATTTGTGTTTTGGGCTTTTAGACTTTTTAAAATTGTTTTTTAAATTGACAATGAACGTGTTTGTAAGTCCCACACCAAAGTTCCAAAGTACCGAAAAAGTACCCCAGCTGCAATGATGCTTTTGGTACTGGAACTTCTGGTACTGGTACTTGACCGGAAGTTAATGGAAAAGGGAAAGAACCAAAAGTACCGAACCTGGTGCAGTGGAAAAGCACCCTGAATAAACTTGCCTTACTTAGCAACTGGATTTAAAGTCCACTGAGATAAAAAGCTCATGTAAATGTGAAAGACCAGGAGGCAGCGGGAGAGAGAAAGAGAAGCTCCACTGGCAGCAGAAAACGAAACACAATAAAACACACTCCACCTCATACAGGGAGAGAGAAGTGTGTGTGTGAACAGACTCACACTGTAAGAATTCTGCTCTGGTCCTGGGCACTAATACCGGTAGGACGGTGTCTTTGGTAACTAGAAGGAGACAGAGAGAAACAGGGATGTGAGTAAAAGGAATTTACTTGTGGGAGATGGACTTCACTCACTGTGGAGATAACAGCAGTGGGGTATTATCATTATGAGGGACAATAACAGGCATTTTAACAAACTGCAAATCATGGTAAGTTACACATAATACAGATTTTTGGTTTCTATAATGTAGAAGAAACATGTTTCATGTGATCTGGGTTTTGCAGCCAGTAGAATGTGAAGCTCTTTCACCAGTTATCACAAAGATTTAAACTTATTGTAAACAAACTGACTTGGTCACACAAATGTGAGGCTGACTGTACTGCATACTCTCTCTGCATGGAACACATCGGGGGGGCAATTCTACCCGCAAAGTCCAGTGTGTACGCAGGTCTTTGGGGTAACCTTTAGGTCAGCTGTTCAACCCCAGGTGTGAGACCCTTCAGCCAATCAGTCCTCTAATTAGTAATCCAGCAAAAGCAGCCCTTTCTGGGTAAGATTGGCCAGCCCTGGTCTATATTAACATGAACAGACTAGAAATGTATTAACCTGGTGATGGATCTCTGCCATTTTCATTCTGCAAAAATTCTCCAGTTGATCTTTCAGCTCAGAAACCGCCTTCCTCAAATTCCCAAAATCAGATCTGGGACTGACAGAGATTCTGGGTCCAAATCCAGCTTCAGGAGTGACAGGAAGAGCCTGGCGCCTCTACAGACACACAGTCTGATTAAACAGCTTCATCAATACAAATGTGTATTGCAATCTAATTAACAGAACCATTAACATCTGACCAATGACAGACTAGCTGAAATACAAATGACAATATGCATCCATTTGAATACTCTGGTTTTCTTATTGCCAAAGTAGCTGTTCTGTTACCTGGAGGAAATGGATGTGATCTTCTGTGTGTGAAAGCTGCTCCAGCTCAGAGTGTCTCCTCTTCAGTTCATCAATCTCCTGCTTCTGTCTGTCCATGTCTCCTTCAGCCTGACTCACTGCAGCCTTCTCCTGATCTCTGATCAGCTTTGTCACCTCAGAGCGTCTTCTCTCAATGGAGCTGATCATCTCAGTGAAGATCCTCTCGCTGTCCTCCACTGCTGACTGTGCTGAGCTCTGTTGGTGACACAGGGAGCAGAGGACAGTAAATTACAATTGGCCCCTTTTGAGACTCCAGAGAGCCTCATTGTACAATAGAGATGTGAGCTGACAGGAGGTATAAAAACAGCACAGGGCTGAGGTTTGGAGCATCACCATGCTGGACGCCTCAGGTACTGAAACCCAGCCAGCACTGATTGGAAATGATCGCTCATTAAGCTCATACACTGTCAGCTGCAGGGATTTGGCAGAGACTGGTGGCTGTATGGGGCAGGTTGGTTGTCACCATTAGGTCTCAGTTTAATAGGTGACTTTTTTAGTGGTTATTTGCATTACGCTGGGTTGTGAAAAGTTGCATTTTTCTCAAATAGGCATTTATGGTATTTTTTTAAATAAATAAGCTACTACTGCTGCAACACTTGGTTAAACTCTGTAATCTAGCAACTTTATCCCACTGACCCAGAATAACCCACAGCAGCATTAATTTGATTAATCCGCACAAGTCTGTAAATCTGCAATCTGTTGAATCTGAAAGAAGATACAATATGATCACAAGCCAGCTGTTATCTTCTCCTCAGGTTCATACTCACTGTGAATGAGGCCACAGCCTCTCTCAGCTCCTGCAGTTCCTTCTCTCTCATCTGAATTCTCTGCTGAAATTCCCTCTGTTTTTCACCCATTTGTTTCTACAGATAGGAAACAAGACGACAAAACAAGTTTGTTTCATTAGCTGAGATCACATTCATCAATCATCCTGCCCAGGGTGGACCCCATCCTTGGGCCCTATGTTGCCTGGGAAAGGCTCCAGGCACTCCCCCTGACCCTGACCTGGATTACCGGATAGGAGATGGATGGATGGATGGATGGATGATAGATGGATGGATGGATGGATGGATATATGGATGGATGTTCATTAATGATTTATTGACTGTAGGTAGGATTCAATGGACATAGACCCTTTGGTCCTGTTTCCACCTGGTATTAACATGCGTCCTGGGTGATCCAATCACAAGTGGACAGCGCTAATTACCCAGGACGCATTGAAGATACATTGAGATCCGATCACTCAAACCACATTGGGAGGTGGTCTGGGCTGCATATGGCCACATTCTTATAGCAATGTGAAGGCGAATGTGTCCTGGGCTGCACTGCAGGACCGGCTACTCAACTGACGTCCTATTAGATTGATGTCAGATCGCATGTCAGTTGATAATGGGCCACTGTGTAGAAACTGCACTGTGAACAACAATAATGTATCTTTTCTCCTGCAACCCTAAAAACTCTGAATCCGCTGGGAAGTTGGTTTAATATTGGACTGTTGTGACCCATTCATATGTAAACTGTGTCAAAGTCTGCATCACTGATGTTCCACGCAAATTCAGAAAGGAAAATGTGTAAAATGGGATTCATTAAAGATTCTTCAGAATTTGAACATATCATATATTTAATGTGCATGTTGGGGCGCAGCCTGGTGCAGGCAGGGAAACAAGGTGAGGATCCACTTAAAAGCTCCAAGACAAAGGGAATTAAGGAGACTGAACCAAACTGGAAAGACACGCAATAAAGGAACAATAAGGGGTCAAAACTCACCAGGGAAAAAGTAGCTAAGAAAATGACACGTAGACTAACAGAGGGAATGGGGCAGCTAGTGATGTTAAGCTTGATAATAAAAAAGCGATTCACTACATTCTGAAGCACAGCTTCAGTTTCCTTCGTTCCACCCTGAACACGTGACCATGGTCATCTGAAGCTTCATTCTGCACTCAACCATGTGACTGCTTTGGAAACTGAAAATGTGGCACAATCCTCATTACCGGTTTCAAACCTGTTGTACAGCACATATTTCGGCGTACACACACACTGCAGCGTAAGTTTTAATCATCATAATAATTTAATAATAATAATTATTATTATTATTAGTCATTATTGTGTCCAAGGTTCAGTTTAATTGTATGAATACATAATATCAGATTTTGGTGAGGGTATTACCCAATAATCTGTATAATTTTCCCAGTATAGAGACCAAGAAACAAATGATTGATGAGGCTTTGGTCAATATGCACAACCCTTCACCATAGTGGATAACGCAGGATTTAGGGAGGTTGTGGGGATCCTGGATCCAACCTACCTTCTCCCATCCAGGCAAACATGAAAGGGTTTAGTGACAGAAACATTTAAGATAGAAAAAGAGAAACAAAGGAAGAGGTGAGAAAGGCCAAAGCAGTAAGACTAACATCTGACAAGTGGACATTCATACATATGGAAGCTTATTTAGTAGTCAAATGCCATTTTATAAATGATAAGACTGAGCTGTCGACCTTATTATTGGGAGCAGGAAAATTCCCAAAGTCTCATTCTGCAGAAAACATGGCTGCAGTTGAGGCAGCCTGATGGAGGAGTGGCGAATACAGAATAAAGTCCGATGGCTCACACTGACGCTGCACAAAATGTGATTGTCTGTGTCAGACACACAACCTGCATTGCCGGTTTCTGTAGCCAATCTAATGCTCAGGCTGCTGTAGCGAACTAACAAAGACAGATGTGAGACAATTAACCAATAACAAAAGTGCAGGGAAAACAGGCAACAAGTGCAGTAACTTATATTAATGAACACAAGACTAGGAAAACTCCCACAAACACTGAAAGTAAGAAACACACACAAGGAATTCAATACTTAGAAAGTACAGAAACATGTGGAACATAATAAAACAAGGCACAAGCTTCACAAGCAGAACATAGAACTAACAAACACTGGGAAGAATAGAAAAGCAATAATTAAATGAAAGAGGTGAGGTTGGTTCCTGACCTGTCTCAAACCCATAACCAGCTGATCCCAGCCTCTGTGTCACACACTCATCCCATTGAGCCAAATGCAGCCATGTGGGGAAAAGGAAGAACACACTAGGGCCAAAGATGATGAGAGGACAAAGGGGATGTTTGTGTTCAGTAGCCTAGCAAATGGATGTGTGAATAAAAACATATAATAACAGTGTAATTGTTTATATCGTTTTATATTGGGCTGTCCGGGGGCTTGAATTCCTGGTTAGATATTCAGTCCCACTCCAGCCCTGACTACTTTTACTTCATTTGTTCCAAGTCAGACATAATTCAGCATATCAGACAAAACAATGAACCTCTTTGTTAATATTTTCATAAATTTTGAGCTTCACTGGTTATCACTGAAAGCCAAAATATTATCCTATGGCAACCAACACAATGCTTTAAAGGTTGAACCCTTTAACCTTGAATAGAAAAGTATTAATCTACGTACATCTTAGTACCGAAAGACCTTTTTTAACATGTACATTTGTACTGTGTTGATGTAGGTAAGGTAAGGTAAGGTACGGAGGTAAGGAGCACACACTGAGTACAGTGCCTTACCGCACCCACCACACGACGAACCACCTCAGGGATGAGAACCTGAGTGCAGCCGTGCAGTGGGTGACACCTCAGCACCACACCAGTCCCAGTGGAACAGTGTGAGTTTTATCCGGTGGCTGCAGTGCCAATCCTGCAAAACACCTCCTGATGCAGTATAGAAATGCATGGCGATAATGTGAAAAGTTAAACTTTATTGTGAAAATAATATTTTATAATAATAATTGTCTAATGAAAATCGCAACATTATTACGAAACAATAAATTGTCAAATTTAAAAATTATACATAGAAGACAAGTGTTATTATGAAATATAATTTTATGAAATTTATGAAATTTTATGAAATTATTTAAAAATAAAAGGATACATTATTGAAATATTTATCATTTTATTTATATTTTTTGATATACTTATTTATTTTATTTTGAGTGTCATGGCGTCCCGTACAAACATCTTCGGCGGGCACGGCCTTACTGTACTGTGGCTCTAGTGAATTCTTCTGTACTATGAAGGGTTACTGGCTTTTCGGGGTAACTTGTCGGATGTAAGGTACCACAGTTTAAATGGACTTCATATTCGTTTACTTACATTTTGCCCAGACTACCTTAAATCCGACAAGCTAGTAACCCCGCTAGTAAGACCGGACAAGTAGGTCATGACAACTTTACCGAACCAGACTTGATCTGAGTGTTTCGTAGCAATTACACGAACAAGTGTTAAGACAAAATCCATTTATTTAAAATTAACTTTTAGATAATAACAATAATTGATACTTTCACTGATCTCTTTGGGGAAATTGTTTTAGATAGAAAGGGGAAATTCTTTTAAATTAGCCTGACCTGTATCTCCGCCCTTCCTGTAGCAGCTGAGACTGTATCATGGCCTCTGTGTTCATCCATCGTACAGAGATAACAGATACACTGCTGGTGGGTACGGCAGTAGACCTCCAGCGGTTTGTCATGGTGGGAACAGACCTTGTCCTTCAGATGGCCGATGGCATCAATGAGCTTGTGCTGTTTTGCATGGTGGAGTTTGTTGTGAAGCTGCAGGTCAGTTTCACAGTAGGAGGCCAGACACACCAGGCAGGACTTCTTCTCCCAGTACAGACGTCACACTCCACATCTCCAGGTCCAGCATACTGGTCAGCAGGAGCAGCTGCTTGTAGTCCAGTCTTCTTCAGTTCCTCCACCACTTCAGCCAGCATGGTGTTTCTGCCCAGAACAGGTCTGGGTATGAAGGTCTGTCTGCACTGGGGGCAGCTGTAAACTCCAGCATGATCTTCCTGATCCCAGCAGCTCTTAATGCAGCTCATACAGTAACTATGTCCACAGGGAATAGTTACTGGATCCTTTAGTAGATCTAGACAGATTGCACAACTTAACTCAATTACATCCACTGCAACTCTGGCTTCTGCCATTTTACCACGAACACTGATAGGATTCAGTCTCGTTTTCTCTCACAGTCGTCTGTGTGACAGTGGGAGGAACTTCCTGCTTCTCAGACTGCAGCAGGTGCGGTTTTGGACTGAGACCAGACTGAGAAGAGCAGACTGGGCAAACAGTGGAGCTGCAGTTTATGAACAAAATAGTACATTATACAAACTGTACCCAAAGCGAACATTTATTTATCTTTTATGAGAATAACAGTTACTGACATTGTTTTTCTGTAAACAAACTATAATCCTACTCTTTGATTTTGTGCAGTAGATAGAAATTAGGTATAAAGGTATAAGAGAGCAGATCTACTGAGAATGAATTTCTGTGTCGGTTTAGAATCACGTTTGGGATCATGTGGTTTCAGGTGAAACATGCAGGGATGTGCAGTTATAGACAGACTGTGTCAGGATTAGACAGAACAAGCTTTGACAAGTGCTGTCAATGCACAGATTTGTTTTTTTTTACATTATTCTATATACAATATTCATGAAAATATATGTCATCTCTTCCTTTTCTTTCTGTGTGTTTGTGCAGGGAGTGTATTTATGTTAGGAAGGACAGTCAAGTTCAGAGTGATCATTTTAATCATCCAAAATAATTCCATACTCTAATAATGAAAATTGAATACTACTCTTATATTTAAGCCAAAAGTTAATGGACCAGCTTCAGCCATCCCCAGGAACAGAAAGATCATATATCAAAAAAGTATCCAACAAATTCCAATAATTGCAATACAGGGTTATGGGACACACACATCACAGGAAGCACAGGGCACAAGGCAGAGACACCCTGGATGGGATGCCAGTCCATCACAGGGCAAACACTCACTCACATGCTGAGGACAATCAAGAGACACTAATTCACCAAACTGCATGATCGTGAACAGCATGAGGAAACCTGAGGAAACCCACAGGAACACGGGGAGAACATGCAAGCTGTACATGCAGAACCAGGACTGGGAACCACACCCACAAGCCTGGAGGTGTGAAGTGAGAGCAGCTGGTCTGAAGTCCTGAAGGGAGCTGTAGCGCCATTTCTTTGGAACAGTGTGGAGCCGTCCTGCATTACTGCTTATCCTGTACGGGGGGGTGGGGAGCCTGGAGCCTGTCCCAGGTGGCACAGGGCGGGGGACACAATGGACAGGATACTAGTTTATAGCAGAGCACAAACTCACACATACAGACGCACACTAAGGGCAGCTTAGAGATTCCAATCGGCTGATCGCAGTTTCATGTTCTCCAAAGTAGGAGGAGAAAGCCCACATTGGAAGAACATGCAGACTTCACACGTACAGCAGTAGGGACAGGAAACAAGCCAAGAGACAGAGGTTACACCCCGAGACCCCACACCCCCCCACAATCACACATACTGTTAGGATTTATGTAAAATTTATATTTTAATGCTACAAAATTATGACTGACTATGAACTTCATATTCCAGAACTGTGTTGGAATCTATGCTGACTGTAAGAATGTTACCTTACAGGATTTACCCGTTTCTGTGCCCTGTACCTACAGTAAGGAGGTGTGATCTCTGCTCCTTCAAAGTAGACAGACTCACTCACATATGATTACAGTTCTAGTACATAGCAGATACTGTTGCTGAAAGTGGTGAACAAGTGAGGCAAATACAACAATGCAAACATGCCGCTGTCAAGGTGCTGCCTGGGCACTAGTGCAGCTAGGCTGGTATTTCTGGGCTCCACAGACATCACTGGTGGTTGGTGTCGTGGTCACCGGGGTGAAAGACTCGTGCAGCAGGTGTTTCTCAGACAACAAACAGGGACTTACTGGGATCAGGATGGGAGGCTATGGAACCGGCAACACATAAGGCACAACATCAGTGATCGAACTGGGGAACACAGGACCAGGAAGCACTTAAATGGAGGACTAATGATGGAAGAGACTGGAGACAGCTGGGAGTGTTTAACACGAGGGCTGGAACGAGACGTGAGACCAACAAGCAGCAAACATGGCCTGTTAGAGCCACGTCAGGGAGGAGGCGGGACATTTAATTACATTTTTATATAGTGCCTCACAGAGTCGTCCCAAGGCACTTTACATAGATGTGTAGTCATACATTACAACATCATTAAAGACAGTAATACACAACGGGAAAAAGGAAAGAAAGATATTAAATAAAGAAAGCCAGATGACAACGGAGGAGAGGAACCAAAAAACCCCAAGTAAGGAGAAAAAAAAGACCTCTGGGGGTCCATGGACAACTGGCTGCCCAACCCCCCCGGCAGACTAATATTACTGAGAACAGAAAAGAGTGGAGCTGCTTGCTAAAGGCCAGGTGTGAGGTGTGATTAAAGTCTGTCAATAAGCCTGTTCTCCACGCTGGCCTGTGTAGGGTGACACTCAAGGCTGCACCCAGGATGACACAGTTAGCAGGTCCAATTCGCAGTGTCACCCCTCCATGGGACAGAACCTGGACTCCAGCTGAGATGGTGCCCCCCCCGGGTAGCACCTGGAAATGTGGGGAGGCAGAGAGCATGGATGGTCAGAACATGCGTTGACACATAAATGGACAAGCATAGTGGATAAAAATGGCATTGCTTAATGTGACAGTACCCCCTCGCCCCAACCCACCAAAAGCATGCGCTCCGGCCATGAAGTCCAAAGGGGTTAGACAACAGGGATGGAACCAGACTGGACTCTGGACTAGACAGGGGACGACAGAACAGATGGTAGACAGGACAAGACCAGACAAGACTAGACAGAACACTAGACAGACAGCAACACCAGACATAAGAGCAGTTGCAGGACATCACTAAGGACATGGAGCGGATAAAGGAAAAGCTAGGAGCCACAGGTACAGCAGTCCTGTCAGACCCCAAAACAGGATGGATAGGTGGAGGGTCAACAAGAACAGGGGCACAGGATGCACAAGACAAGGAGAGATGGGGCATCCAGGGAAGACAGGCAAAGACTCGGGGCTGGGGACCCTCCTAGGGTCCTTTCCAGGTGAGGCTGAACTCCGCCGAATCACAGGACCAGAGGGTCTGGGAGGGCCAGCAGGGCTGGAGGACGTGAGGGGTTGGGAGGTGATGAGAGAACCGCAGAGCAGTAGGGCAGCAAGGAGACAACAGGACAGGAACAGGAAGATGACAAGGCACATACAGGGCAAGAGCAGAGACTGGCAAACCCTCTCTGGGAGACAGACATTCTGCCTGCCGCTTTCTTGGACTCCTGTTGATACTGGTGACCACCCAAGAAACTGGGACCAGAGTAACCGGAGTCTGGGATGAAGGAGGGACCACGTAGCAGGACCCAGGGCAGTCCAGCAGGACATCCTCTGGATCCATCTTCTCTGGGCTGGTGGCATGTGCCCATGGGACGTCAGGATAGAAAGTGGGCACCAGCAGGCCGTCAGGAGATGAGGTCGGCGCCGGCTGGACGTCTGGGGACATTGAGGTGGGTGCTGGCCAGGCATCAGGGGACAGAGAGGTGGACGCTGGCCTGACATTATGGAGCAGTGTGGCAGGTGTCGGCTGGTTACCAGGGAACCGTGTCAGATCTGCGGGGCGAGTTGTGGGGGTTGGGTGCAGTGTGGATGAGGTGGCAGTGTATGCAGGGGCCTAGGCGGACCGATCATCGGCTACCAGTTCTGGTTCTAGGAACATGGAATGTAACCTCTCTGGTGGGAAAGGAACCTGAGCTGGTTGGGGAGGTAGAGAGATACCGACTAAATATATGCACATGTTGGGCTTGAGAGGGGCTGGACTCCCCTCTATTCCACTCTTGACTTGCCCCTGGTGAGAGGCGCTGGACTCCCCTCTATTCCACTCTTGACTTGCCCCTGGTGAGAGGCGCTGGGCAGGTGTGGGTCTACTTATGTGCTGATTTCACACGGCCGCCATTTTGAATGGAAAGCGAGGCAGAGGAGGGAGTCACCCCAAGTGGAAGCCTGGAAGTACAGTCACATAACAACGGCTTGGACCGTAAACTTTGAGCTGGTGCCACATTTTACCATAAACGATGCTGAAAAATGGGCTGAGGATGGATGTTGAATATCAAGAGCAGTTCTGTTAAAAGGATACAGCAACTGAATAGAGGGTAACATTACTGATATTAAAGGTAAGTTAACGATTTTGACAGGCGTAGCCTAAGTGTTAATGTACTAGCTAATCAGCAAATATCAAAATATTGTTTGCAGCGTGAATGACTAACGTTAGTCATTAACAAGCTTGATTTATTTTCTGAATTTACAATTTTCTGAGACAACAAGCACAAGCACTATTATCCTGAGAGAGGCTGAAAACGCTGGATACATATTACTAAACATATATGGTACATTACAGAGTTAATCAAAGGGGTATGAATATATTTTAGGTCCAAGCAGAGTCAGGTACTTCACCTCCAATGGATCATGGGTTTTCACATAGAAAATAAAAATCTTCAGCCCCACTGTGAGGAATTATAGCAGGAGGCAGCTTGGTTATATGATACATCCTCACTACTGTAAATCCATGATTCTGCAAAAGTGTGTTTTCTAACTTTGAACTGAGCTTCTAAGTGTCCCGGTTACAAGGAAATCAAGGGAAAGACAAACCTTGATCACATTCTCGTCTTTGATAAGATGTACATCCTGGTTCACAACAATATGGCACACTAGCATCAACGAATTTTGTGGAATTAATCCCACCTCAGCCTTGTTTTCATTTTGAAAATGGTGACCTCTGTGAAATAAGCTAATAGCCCCCCCCCCCCCCAAATTCAGTGCTAGAACGTTGGAGTTTACCCCAGTGAGCGAGAGGGTTACCTCCCTTCTCCTTCGAGTTGGGGGACGGGGTCTGACTGTTTATGCGTATGCACCGAACACCAGCTCAGAGAACCTGGCCTGCTTGGAGACCTGAGAAGGGGGGCTGGGAGGTGCCCCCCGTGGGGACTGCATCGTCCTGCTGGGCGACATAAACGCTGATGTGCGTAGCGACAGTGAAACCTGGAAGGGTGTGATTGGGAGGAACGGCCTGGCCGATCTGAATCCCTGTGCTGCCCACAGTGTGTCCATAACAAACAGCATGGTGGAACATAAGTGCTCCTGTCACCGGAGCACCCTGGGCCGCAGGGCGATGGCAGTCTGATGGGACTGGCAGTTTGTCACTTCTAATATCTGTCCTTATATGTCATGTTCTTTTAATTTATTGTTTTATCCATCCATTTTCCAAACCACTTATCCTATCGGGTCGCCCGGAGCCTATCCCGGAAGCAATGGGCACGAGGCAGGGAACAACCCAGGATGGGGGGCCAGCCCATCGCAGGGCACACTCACACACCAGTTACTCACACACCAGTCACTCACACATGCACTAAATGTTTTATTTTCATATGTATTCCCACGATTTTACTTTGTGCATTATGCATTTTATTTTTAATCATCTTTTCTGGAAAGCACTTTGAATTACCTTCTTGTATGAAGATGTGCTATACAAATAAACTTGACTTAAACCAACATAAAATATTCATTCTCTACTCACTTCAGCTTCTCCAGTTTACAGCTGGGATGCTCCGGTACAGCAGAGAGCAGCTTCACTCCTGAGTCTCCTGGGTGATTGTAGCTCAGATCCAGCTCTCTGAGGTTTGACTTCAGAGCTGAAGTCAGGGAAGAACAGCCTCTGTGTGACTCTACAGCCTGACAGCTTATTGAAAGGAAACCACAAAATTTCAGACAAAATACAGGCAGCAGCGACCTGTCAAAACACCAGTGCTGACGTTGCCAATGACTGGCCTGGACCCACCAGAGCAAACAGCCCTTCAGCAGATTGCAGCAGATTTCTAAAATAATAGAGTATTTTATTTGATGTAATTCCAAGGAAATGTGATTTAGCTTCTTCTAAGGGACTGTGAATAGTCCAGCCCATGCATTTACTCTAGTGTACAGCAGAACAAGGTTTTCTCGGTCGCTTTGGTACATTTCTCAGATCAGAAATGAAATTCTCATAACTACTTGTACAACCTCCACATCATCGAGTCCCTTTTGCACATCATAAATGCAAAGTCTCATTCTTTTGGTCAAATTGCAAATGCTTTGGCTCAGTCATGCGAATAATTATGTACAATCCTACATTTTCAATTGTTCATGACATGTTGGTCAAAATATATTATACTGGTTCTCTGTTGAAAAGTCTGACATCTGGTGTTAGTTCATTATATAACTCATTACCTGCAAAATGGTTGTCATAATCGCTCAAGCATGTTCTCTATACATCTGTACAACTGTGCATGTATATATATCCAGTACTGTGCAAAAGTCTTAGGCAGTCCAAAGAAATGTTTGAAGCTGTTTATCTGGGTAGCAAGTGTACTTTGGCTTAGAAAAAAAGCACAATTTAACATTAGAACGGGTGCAAATTAAGAGTAACACAATAAAAACTAGTAATAATTTCTTAAGTTTTCTAAAAAGTTACTGATATCTAGTTGGATGGCTAGATGAACACCGCTTCAGTTCCCAAACTTCTCCTCAGGGGGACCTCAGCCATTCCATGATTTTGTTAAATTTCACAAATAGCTCAATTAAATATATAAATATATTGGTTTAAAAAGTCAGTGACAGATTGACTAGCTGTATGAGGTCTGCTAGTGGCCAAGCCAAAAAATACATGGCTGCACTGGACGGTCGCTGCAAATACTAGGATGATTTTAGCAGAGGTTCTGAAATGGCGAAGCTGACACACTTTGACAGGCATCATATCATAGTTTTACACCAACAGGAGGATAATCTAAACATCATTTTCTTTGTCTGCCTAAGACTTTTGCACAGTACTGTATATATATATTTCGGTCCTCAATCATGGCCTTACAATGGCTGAGGCTGGTCGGCCGAATGATGGGAGAACAACCATGTCCTCAACCATTCAAACATTTAATAGAGCCAACAGATATGTAATCCAACAATGTGCCCTGTACTGTAATATTGTCCTCTTACTGCAATGTTTCATATTACAGTATTCCATTTGCATTTTATATTACTCAGTGAGTTTTACTTTATACAGTTACATACTGGATGTATACTGTAGCACACATGTCGCGTCACTCATGGTCACACACACAGATTAACCTCCCCCCAAACCACAGGCAATATGCCAGGACAAGCAGTGTAGTACAATCTTTTATTAAACATGCAAGAGCAACCCCACTACTTAACAGACAGGGGGGGAAACAGAATATCTAACACGACGAAGGGGGGGACATGCCCTACATACACACCTTTCCCACTGAATACACCCCCATAGAATTAGCACTTCTGTCTCCGAAATTCCTGTGAAAATGTTACTGCGATTGAGCATGTACATGAGCGATTGACTACACACCAATACAATCCAAATCCAAAACACACATGGTAAATGTGCTTTTCTACTTTTATGAGAACTGAAAGCGCTTTACAATTCATGCCTCACATTCACCCATCCACACACCGGGGGCGGAGGCTGCCATGCAAGGCGCCAACCTGCACGCCGGGAGCAATTTGGGGTTCAGTGTCTTGCTCAAAGACACTTTCATGGGGTCAGTAGAAACTAGGGCTTGAACCTGCAACTCTCTGGTTGCTAAACGATAGCACTACCTCCTGCGCCACCATCTTCCCCAAATGTAAGGAGAAGGAGGTTCCTCGGCGCTCCGAGATGTGTTTGGCTGTAATAAATCTGGAATATAGCTATATGACATAGTTTTTGATAATACCAGCATTTATTTTTTAGGCAAAAATGGCAGGCAGATCAGAACTGGCCAGATTTGATGTTGCAGCTTTTAATGAAAGACAAAACAAAATTAAAAAGTGCTGAAGTTTGAATGATTGTGAGTTTATTTCAGTTGTTGATGTTGATAAGATTGGTTTCCTCATACAAATACAACACACATGATGTTTACTTGAAATGACTGAAAAGTGATACCAGGATCAGGGGGTCAATAAGCTTTTGAGTAATAATGTGGATTGTGCTTGGGATAGAAGCTGCACGTTGTGTTGAAGAAAAGTATAGATTTTCATTTTACAAAATATTCAAAGTAATTGTAATAATAATATTAGTGACGTTCATTTTTAGATGACATTAATTACATAACTAATAATACATTGAGAAGAAATGTTTTGTTATTGTGTAGATGGAAAGACATGAAAGTAATGTGGAAAATCGCCTCTTACCACTGAAACACATTGGTATGGGTGGTGCTAATAATAGTACTGCAGCCAGCCAGTAGGGGGCGCTTGACATGTTGCGTTTTCACCTTTTAGAGACATTTTGGTCTCCATGTTTTTTACAGTCAATGCTTTGATGACAGATTTGAAAGCAGTATGCATAATGCATCAGGACTCACACTGAAATTGCCTATATGTGGATATATTATGTAACATGGTTCTGTAGGAATGCTGGTACCTTGGAAACAATATACAAATATACCTTATATGTGAGTTTGGATATGGGTGTGGCTGCAACTGGAGAGGCTTGTAGTACATATTCTGCAAAATTTTCATAATGGTTGTTGCAAATATTATGTAGAAAATATGACAGAGACTTGAATGCAAACATGGGTTTTGTTGGGAAAATATCAGTTCATGGAATACATTACTGAGGAAACTTTTACTTCTATTTAATACTTTTAGGCACACATACATCACGAGGAAAATAAACTATTATTTATAATAATTTATATACCGTGCAATGATTAAACATAAAAAAACTATAGCATAGAAAAATCGAATGATACTATCAGACAAAATGGCCATGGAGATGTAACACAGAGCGGTGAGCTGGAGACCAGAGTCTTGACCCTGAGGAGTGAAATAAAATATTTAATTTCTCTGTTGTGTCACAAACCTGACAGATACACTACTTGTCAAAAAGAAAAGAACTTACTTCCTCACGCATTTCTAAAAGGATGCTTTTGTCAAATCCCTCCAACTCACTGAAAAACCACAGATCAAGATCACATATTATGGCCTAAATAAAAATATAATATAGATATATAATACAGACAGTTCATGGTGCATTTTGTAATACTCAAGACACACCAAGGCCATGCACAGTGCATACTGATAAAAGGGAGGGGGAAAACACTTCAATACATTCTCTGTATCACAAGTGTTAAGTCCAACAATTCAAGGTGGTCTCTCTTACAATTGTCACGCGCGCTCGTCCGATCCTCCCGAGTGCCACGCCCCCTCGTTAACCTCGTGTGGAATCTCCATGTCATTCGCTGTTTCCAGTTGTTTTCATTAGTTCTATGTATTTAACTCCGCGTCAAAATATATTTTCCCCGTCCAGTCATTTAAGTCCCTACTTCTATTGTCCTGTGTTCCTAGCTGGTTTCCAGATTCTCCATCTTCCTGCTCCTGCTTCCCCGATCCGTGACGTGACAACAATCAACAGGAACGCGCCACAGTCCACAGAACCAATCTGTTGAGGAACATCCGGCAAAATGCAATATAATACTAACGAAAACATTTCTTACAATTCTAATACAAATGTAACGCCAGAAAATGCTGAAATCTACTTTACCATGTTTTTCAAGCATTTTCCAGTGTCCTGGGCTTATTCGGTTTGTCAGTTTGCTGCAAAAAGAATTTTGGAATTGTCAGGGGCAACATAACTACAGCTTTTCATGAAACGGGATTAAAACTCTATGTGTGAATTAATGGACACAGAGAAGACCTTTTGTCACATTTGTAAATGTTTCACTGTTGTGCTACATCTGGTTGTGAGTGTTACCGAGAGCGTATGACAGTCTCTGGCCCAATTGTCGTCAGGAATGAACGAAGAAAATGATGATTAAAATATTAAAAAACAGCAAACGATACGACTTAAATATTATAGCATTTATTGTACAATATACTATACATATGATCAGGAGCGCACATAACTGCATGGTGCGCAAGTACGCATTCCTCGTACACGCGGGGCAACTCCTTGTTGTAGCAGCGCAAATGCGTATTTATTTTATGTGCATTCACGCTGTTATGACAAGAAATTACCGTGCATCTTAACATTTAGGCTAATTTGTAATTCTTTCGCGGCATGAAGGCTAAAATACACAATGATTTCTTGTCATAACAGCGCGTATGCACATAAAGTAAATACGCATTTGCGCTGCTACAAAACATTACCGCGCGTATCGCTTTAGACAGCGAATGAGTACTTTCATATCAGTTATGTGCCCCCTGCATATGATCATTTTTGCATATAAAATAAGGGGGGCGACTTACGCAGGGTTGCCAACTTGGGTCAGCTTGTTGGCATGAGATTTTCAATTCGGGACAAGCCTACACACGTATTCACATTTATATAACAGTTTCATTACCTTGTAAATAGTCTTTATGGTTTGCAAACTGCTGAAACGCTTCTGATGCAACCAGTTTTAGGTTTTAAATGGATTAATGGAGATTCTCCATAAGATTTATTGCTATGAGCGTTTGAGTCCGAAAGCCCGAGTCTCGCGCCACATACGTCAGAGTGGCAATCTGCTTACAGTCGAATCGGAGCCGAACGCGGCCGAAAGTCGCCGACGAGCTGCATAGGATCGCATTGTCTGTTATGGTACGAATGGGCGTCCGTGACAACAACTTGATTGCTTTTGAATCACATGTACTTATCTTCTCAAACTGCTTTCGAGCATCTTAACGACTGGTTGCATTTTGAAGTGTCTTGCCATCTAAAGAATGGAGAACAAAGAAATAAACATAGTTAAGATTAAAATTAAAATTACAATTAAAGTAAAAATAACAATGAATGAAGGCGTGATTAAGAAGAAGGATGACACGGACAAGCAGCCCCGATCGACACGGAGGGTGTCTGACATGCCGAAGGTAAAGCCCTGGCTTAAGAGACCTTATTAGAACACTTTAATTAGAGCATAAAATGTGTTATATCAATAATCTTTCCTTGTTTTAACAACCGGCTGTTCCAGACTGGAAGAGAAGAAAATCACCGTGGCCAGAGGGTTCGTCCGTGGAGCGGGAGGGACAGGCTACCCACGCTGGAGGAAGAAGGAGCGACGAGGAGGAGGCCCCAACTGAAGTACCTTCATCGAACCGACAGCAACGGCTCCTGCGATCTACAACCAGAGAGAGGCCAGGGGCAGCGTCAGCGACCGGCGGAACAGCAACTCCTGACAAGGATCCATGGACTTATGGGATATGGCCGGAGAAGGAGGACTGACTGCAGAGGCATTGTTCCTGATGGACTTGTGGGTTATGGGCGGGGACGGAGGGATAATAGAGATACTGTTTAAGTGTTAATGTACAAAAGAGATAGGATGAGATAAGATAAGATAGGATAAGTTAAAATAGGATAAGATAAGCTAAGTTAAAACATAATAAGATAGGTTAAGTTAACATATGATAAGATATGCTAAGTTAAAATATCATAAGATAGGCTAAGTTAAAATAGGATAAGAGCTTTACAATAAAACATATACTTACTTTTCAAACTGTGTCTTTGTCATTTCTTCATTGTTGTGTCTGTCTTTGATAATTTTGCACCGTTAATTTATATCTGACACTCTCCTAAATGTCAATAAGCAGAGACAGAGGAATGGGAGGAAGGTACGGTTAAGTTAAAGGAAATGATAAAGTATCAACATCACAGAGTTACCTTATTTTGACGCAGAAAGAGTCATTTCCGTGTTACTACCACCTATAAGTTAATGGCTGCAAATGTTTTATAGTTTTAGTCCGGTGCACTCTGTATCCATGCTAACTAGCTAGCTAACGTTAACATGACGCAGTACAGTCTTCCAGCTTGGGGATTCCCACCCCGGTCCGTGGCCAGTATTCCGCAGGGGGGTTTGCGGAGGGGTTGGTTGCAAATGCAAACGCATCCCTTCATGTTCGTGCGTTGTGTTCGGATGTGAAAATAAAAAAATCAAATTCAATGTTTATGTCATATTATACAAGATAAGACTGTAAAATAGTTTGCCCTGCATATGGATGCCATGCAGTCAGAGTATGATCAAGACAGGGTGTGAGTGTGGAAAAAAGACAAATGTAACAGTATTTGAGGGAAGAGTGAGAAGGAGGGAAATGCATGGAGAAGGAGGTTCCTCGAAGCTCCGAGATGTGTTTGGCTGTAATAAATCTGGAATATAGCTATATGACAGTTTTTGATAACACCAGCATTTGTTTTTAGGCAAAAATGGCAGGCAGATCAGAACTGGCCGGATTTGATGCTGCAGCTTTTATTGAAAAACAAAGTGCTGAAGTTTGAATGACTGTGTGTTTATTTCAGTTATTTTATACTGGACTCAAGGATTGGTTTCATAATACAAATACAGCACAGATAATGTTTACTTGAAATTACTGAAAAGTAAGTGATACCAGAATCAGAGGGTCAATAAGCTTTTAAGTAATAATGTGGATTGTGCTTGGGATAGAAGCTGCACGTTGTGTTGAAGAAAAGTATAGATTTTCATTTGACAAAATATGCTAATGAATTGTAAAAACAATATTAGTGACATTCATCTTTAGATGACATTAATTACATAACTAATAATACTTTGAGAAGAAATGTTTTGTCATTATTTTCTATTATCATTGCTTCTTACAGTAAATTATTCTTGATGCTCCCAGTCGGTGCCCATGTATGTAAAATATGTGGGTAGGATGCCGGTTAAACCCCCCGATTCACGTGCAGCATTTGATCACAGTTGACCCCATTCATGCTGGGCAGAGTCATCCCGTCTTAGCAGAGTCCTGCTGAAGCTGTGTGTGAGCTTATTCTCCAGGTCTCACTGGCTTTTGTGTGGCTCCCCACACTTCTGTCACAGTAGACAGTCCTGCCTGCTTCCAGCTTAATCAATGAAGCGGCTCTTTCCTTGCATATAATTAATGCAGCAGCTATTTACTTGCATCTATCACTCAGGCGGCTGCTTCCCTGCATGTGACCTACTACAGTGTTTTATAAGGTGTTTCCTTTGCTGTTCTCAGTCTCTGCCTCGATTCCCAAGTTTCTTTCGCAGTTTTTCCTCCTCCGCAGCCCTTCCTCCTTCTCTCTGTTGCTCCTATATTCCCTCCCCTCCAGTCATCTATGTTCTCCTTCCTCTGCGGTCTCTCCTCTTCTCCCATTCTTCAGTTATACTGTCTTCTCCGCTCTCCCTGTATCCCTCCTGTCTTCTGGTCCTGTCGTCTCTTCTCCAGTCATCCCCTGCTTCTCAGTCATCTCTGCATATTTTCTCTCATTTGTTTGCTTATTCTTTGATTGTTTGTGTTATTCGTTAACCCACCACCCCATGCTGGATGAGTCTTGATGTTTTTTGAAGTTTTTTTAAAGTTAGGCTTCTTCCTTTGTTTTTGTGCCATATCTTCTGCCCTCTTCTGGTTGCGGAAGTGCATGACACGGCTGGAAAAATAGGGTTTATTACAACACACACATCAAAACCAAAAGGATCAGGATGGATCCAAAATAAACTGCAAATGACCAGGAATGAACTAAATGATGGAATAAACACAACTAGAGAACTATATACATACATACATACATACAACATACAGCTATAATGAAGCATCAAAGAACAGAAGCAGAACAGGCACTTAAATACACAGCTAACAAGACACAGTGCAGGACAGTGAGAATCATAACCAATAACAAGGACTGAGGGCAACCCAGGAACAGGTGTTACAGTTAAACAGCACTGGTGAAATCAAAGTGACCTTTCAGCCACATGGTCAGCTCTGCATCGCCCTCTGCTGTTTGCATTAGAAGCTGCTTGAAATTCCCACTCTCCTTACCAACACCTCGAAAAGCCAGGCCTTGCCGTGCCAAGTACTTAGCTCCAGAAGATTTTTCCTCACTTGCTGCTGCTCTTTCCAGCTCATCTGAAGGTTGAATATTAACAGGATTGATCTTCTGAATCCATATCATCAGTGCTAATCTGTGGCACTGCCTGTCTTTATGTGCACTGAATTTCCCCAGTGCCTTTTCCAGTTTCACATGCCAGTCTTCACAAGAGCTGAATGTGTCTTTCATGCCAGTTTAGACATTTGTGTTACAAATTATTTTGCACAGTAGAAACAAAGAACCCCCCTTAAGACGAGGGGGGCTGTAAGGGAGCCAAGTGTGATCTTTAAACCATTTCTCCTGAAAGCAGGGTCTCCTGTTTGATAGACGTGACATTTACATTTGGCTGATTTGGTGAAGGTCCAAGCTCCTCCCCCCTCTTCCCTAATACACCTTCATCTTCATCTGCCTGTCTGCTCTCTCTCTCTCTCTCTCTCTCTCTCTCTCTGCCATTGACTCACACTCAGTCTCCCTGATTAAATGCTGTATCTGAAATACACACCACAGGCCAAACTAAGAAGCATATTAAACTAACATCAGGATCAGGCTGCTGTGACGTCATTATTCACTCTTAACCATCAATATTTGCTCCTTTTCTCACTCCCCTCCATGTCGCCTGCATTGTCTGCCGTCAGCAGCCTCTTGCTGTCTCTCCCTCTTCATCTTTACTCTCAGCACAGCAGAGTTTACATTAAAGCAGTTATCAGTAAACAAGTGGTGTTTCTTGGCATGATGCTCAGGAATGGATTTCTAAGGATTTGTTACCTGAATGGGATGATTAATATATGAAGAACCTTTGACTCACATACTGTATACGTCTATCATCTGACTGGCACTAATTATCTCACTGTCTCTACTTACTTTCCTGCTTTTCTGTGGTTGCCCAAAACCTCACGATTGTCACACTTCCTCTTCATGATGACAAGCTACTCACTGTGAATAAAAGCTGACTGTAATAAAACTACCTGCATTTAAATCACACATTAATAACACAAAATACCTTAAGTAAGCAAGTATAGCTTTCTACAGTAATGGAATATAAAATTAATTAAACCTATTACTGTCTACAAAATAACACATTCAGCACTATATCAGACTTTACATCAGCTTTCTGACCATTATAAATATACCTGAGTGAGCACCATTGTTAGTTTCTAGGAGAATGTGCAGTTAATAACATTTCCAGGTAATTTAACCAGCGTAACTGCACATGAGGCAATTATTATAATTATAAACGTAGTAGGGGTAGGGGCCGCTATAGAGCGAAAGGGTGACTACGCCACTCTGTAACTGTCACTAAGACAGTTTTTTTAAGTTTTTTATAAGATTTCATAATCACCTTTTGCTGGTTTGATTTAATATAGAATGTATACTGTGAAATGTATGCCAGTGCCCTCTGCTGACTATTTAATTGATCCGTGTTAACCCTTGAATACATGGTCATGTGACGGAATAGGGTAGGAGTAAATGCATGCTGGGAGATTCATGGAGTCAACTTGTGGTTTGTCGGCTTGTCACGGCAGGATCTGTAATAACTCCTAAGCATTTGGTCAGAAGGCGCACACGGTAATTTATATTTATTGTATTTACTTGTTGTCTTGTATTGAAAAGTGGAATTGCGGTGATGTATGAGCCGCTGTTTAGCGGTAATATCATGAATCTTTTAGAATGTTTTTCACGGTGTCTAGAAGAATAAAGACGGAATAAACTTCAACATCTGTCAGGCGTATGTTTTCTGTACCAGATGAAGAACTTTGGGAGCTGTTATATCTTCTATAGTAAAGGTAACCTTACAGTAAATGATGTCTGCTGTCATCTGACGCTATATAGAAAATGTAATTAAATAAGATTAAATTTACCTTCTGCGAGGGGCACCCTAATATAATGATATATATAATAATTATAATATAATATAATTATATAATTATAATAAATATAATATAATTATAATATAATAATACACTGCTGTCTGTCTGCCATAAAATAAATAAAAGGGGGAATTGGAATTGCATATGACTATGGAGATTTTTACTAATTCACATAAGGGACAGCATAAAGGGTTGTTTAATTCAGTATCAGAGGAATTCATATATTTGTGTGATTATGATAATCACACTATTATAACTTGATAGTACATCTCTTGAATTGAACTAATTACAGTGTCATGTATAACACTGCACTTTTTAATACATTGTCTGGCAGAACAGACTGCAAAACTGTAGTCTCAATGGAAAGCTGGATGAAATTCCTAGGGTGGCGTAGTCAGCTGTCCACTGAGTCTACAGTTTTGTAGTTCGGTCTGTCACAGTCTGGCGCAGTTGGCAGGATCATCGTCATGAGAGCAGAGACGCGTGTTCAATGTGAATGACTCTTCGGTTGTTTTTCTATTTTTAATTACCTTTTTATTCCTATCCATGTCTTTTTTTACTTTTGTATGCTCATTATTTAGCCAGTACAGCTGTTTTTATTGTAGTCGAAAACAACAGTGAGTGCCAGTCACTGGCAAATCCCTTGGTTCCCGGTTCCACTCCATCTGTCCTCTGGTGGTCCCCTTGAGCTGTGGACCCCTTTCCAGTGTTCTGCAGCCAGATCCTCCTGAGCCGCACGGAAGCGGAAGTTGGCAAAGTGAGATGCGGCAGTAGGCCTATGCATGCAATTGACTGGAGTATGGAGAGTAAAGCCTTTCGTTTTCTTTAATAAAAGTTGTCCTTGTATTTTCTCATATGCGAGAACATCACAACTGCCACAGCACTTGTTGATGTGTAAGTGTGCCCTATTCAAACAATAAAGAGAAACTACATGCAGCACTGAAAAACTATTCCACGGCCAAAAAAAATGTAAACATTCTTTCTATATCAGAAGCTAGTCTCTGACTGAAATTTCTATAAATCTTTATATAAACTGATAGCAATTAACCTAAGAGTGCATGCTTGGATTGTAGTATCTGCATGTACTGTGGAACTAAAAAGAATCATAATCAACATATATAATTACGTAAATGAAAAACAAATACGTTGCATTTTCCTTAATAGTTTTGCACGTTGCCATAATTTATATTTAATTTAAAGTATGAAGCACCCAAGCAAAGTTTATGTTGAAATAATACTCAAGATTCTTAAGTCTTAGCTCTGGCACAGTGGTGGATCTAGAAAATTTTACATGGGGTGGCAAGAGATTTTAACAGAGTGGCATGGAGGTTCAGTGAGAAACCGACTATCATTCAGAATCGTGGAGCTCAGGAGCATACTTACACTGAAAAAGTGACAATTTATCTAAGCATTTGGACTCTCATGGTTAAAACAATGCTGATTGTACTTTTCATTATCACTGACCAGTTGTTTTTCTTTGTTGTGCTGTGCAGCAGAACGTTTCACAAACATATCCAAATTAAGAGCCTTTGCACACTGATTCTCAATGCTCAGCAGAGTTTCCAGGTCCGTGGTGTTCATGCCTAATTGTGCTATTTTGAAAACATAGTTTCGGGTAACTATTAGGAGGTCATGGGTTGCGGATTTTTGGGCTGATTTCATAATGTTATACAGCAGCAGACTGCAAGGGGAAAAAGAAACTAATTATTATCAGTGCAAGTGGCTCCTAATCCTGAGTAATGCTGGATCTCTAGCCACCTAAAGTAAGAGACAGATGCACACGGAAAGCAGGGCTGCCGACTACCTTGCATCTAGCATGACTTTCACGCTCTCAGACACTCACGCAAGGAATCTTCCACTATATTATTCCACTATAAGCCTAAATGTAGCTACATCAGAAGCGTTGGTGTAGTTTGCAAACCCTACATACCATTTAGAACAGGGGTCACCAATATGGTGCCCACTGGCACCAGGATGCCCCCAAGGACCACATGAGTTGTCCACGGACCTGTTCTAAAAATACCACAACTTACCAGTGGGCAGCGACTAAAATTTCATTTTATCTTGTTGCTATTCTTTTTTAATCACATTTGTATTTATATAGATTTGAAAATGACAATATCCAAAAAAGCATTTAAAACGTGTTTATTCTACATGAAGTTTAGATAAGTTTAGGTAAAGTCTGTTCTAGTAGCCTTTGTATGGCTCAGTACCCGTGAAGTAGCTCTCAGTTTCAAAAAGGTTGCTGACCCTTGATATATAGTATACCCCAATCATGGGTGATATATCCTAATCAGTAAAATAACAGTCGGCTAAATTCCGCATAGTGATCTCATTAACTGCGTGTTGTTGCTGAAATACATCACACAGACATCGGGGGAATGTCGAATCATCAGAATATGTAAGATTTATACATTTGGTTAAGTTGAACGCATTTGCTGTTGAATGCAATTCCTATCACATTAACAATTACTGGTTGAAAAATGGATTGCTGTTAGTGTCTTAAATCATACTGCTGTAAAAGTAAAATTTACAACAGAAATCAATATGCTTAGAATATGGGTTAAGATGGAAAATAATTTTTCCATCCCAATCCCAATCATGTTGATGCAAATTTAGAGCAGTGTGGATTCTCAGAAAAAAAGGTACTCTGACATAAAGATCAGCAATACAGTGCAAATAACATTTAATTTCACATTTATACAAAAAAAGGACAGGGCATTTCGATGATAAAATCTGTAGTGAACAATAAGTCGCCTCAAAACAAAACCTGGTATTCAGTCATGCTACCTTAAGGTTAAACATTACTTTGTGAGACCACATTATAAAGGCAAAGAATGTCTGCAACAACAATTTTGGGCCCAAATGTTTGAGTGGGCGATCATAGTCAAATAGTCAGTTGTTTTGTGCAAAGTTCCTTGTTCTGAAATAAATACTTTCTGCAATAGCACATCCAAACATATTCACACAGTCTTTATCGTTCAATGTGTAGAAGAACTGATCATTCTTCTCGTAGGCGCAGGTAGAGGTCAATTGCCTTATAAGCATCCAGAGGAACATCAAGACCATTCTCTGCCATGACAGAGGTGCACAACGTGAAGACATCATCATCACAAGCAATGTCACGTCTGTGAATGCAGTCATTTTCACAGTGGTTGACTTCTTCCTCTGGAATCTGGCACAAATAGTCCTGTGTGTTCTATAATTCTGGCACCAAATACATGACATCGGGACGTCTGTGGGGGACATGGTGGTTTCCTGAGGGCCGAATAAGGTGACAACTATGATGCTGATGTGGCGCGGGGTGAAAATGAGTCTGACACCCCTGTTTTAAGAGATCTGTGTTTTTCTTGCTGCCAGCATCTCATAAAAAGGGTCAGCGCTCACAGCAGCAGTGATGCTCTGTATCCACTTGTCCTTCTCCTCAGGGGTTGGCGCCGAGATGCGGTACACCACATGATTTCCCTCTCCCAGGCGGCCGTCCGCCTCCGTTTTGCAGGCTTTCATCAGCTGTCTGCTGTTGTTAGGGATGTACAGTTCAAAGCAGTTAGGCTTCCTGAGATCCTTCACCTCACGGATGCTCAGATTCTCCAGCGGAATGATCACCCTGGGTTTCTTATCCGTAGTATGTTTAAAGTAGTAAAGGCAGTTATCCATCAGGATGAACCACCTCCTTTTCCATGTTTTCACCCGTCCTCCTCCCATTTTGAAGAGCCAACCCTCTCTGTCAGGGTTGAAGAAGGCATTGTTCCCATTGTCTTCAGGAATCTTGAATGGCTCATTCTTTATGCTCTTATAAAGATTTCGGAGGAGATCATCTGGCAGGTTGCCTCCATCATTGATTCCTCGATTCATGGAGATGAACCTGTCCACACTGGGCTTGTCTCTCACATTTGGATTATAAAGGCTAGTGTTTAGCATGATTATGGAAAATGAAAGTACATAGCAGGTGTCAATGTTCTGGAAGACTCCAGGATTACATTGACAGTACCTCTGCGCAAAGGCCTCCATCATCCTGTCAATCTTTTGTGCTTCTCCTGGCAGACGGAAACTCCAGAGGAACTGCCTGAGAGCCTGTACCAGGTTGAACCCTGCGAATTCATGAAGCCCAAGAAATGTTTGGAGGACTTGGATATTGAAGTCATCTCTCTCACCCAGGTAATCCCCAATGGCTGTTTTGTTCAGCCCCTCTCCCTTGTATAGGAGCTGGGCGATGTCCTCAGACGTGTGCCGGAGAAGATTGTTTTGTACCATGAACAGGATACCCTTCTTAGGGTCCATGTTGAATTTCTTTCTTCCCATGGCGACATGCCTATTCTTTTCTAAGATTTGGCTGCGTTTGGTGCTGGATTCAAGGACCTCCACTTCCATGAGGGCCTCTCTCAGCGCCTCCCACAGCCTCTGGATCTCCAGCAGAATGGCTCCTTTCCTCAGCCGGATGTCCTCAAGTTCAGAGTGCTTCTCTGGACTCAGGTCCATGGAGACTGCAGCAGACAGGAAAAGGAGATCGTCAGCGGGTGTGGAGCTCAGCAGGTTGGCCATCTCTGCCAGTTTGGTTGTTGGTTCAACTCCCATGGCAGAGTAATCGTAACATTGTTAAGCCCTTGAGCAAGTCCCTTAGACCCAAGTGCTCTGACCCCAAACTCTCATCACTTCGGACAAAAGCATATGCTGAATATATGTAATCCCAAAGGGCAGTTACAGAAGACCCCAGGACCGGAGTAACGTGGGAAGCAATTACTGATGCCTGGAAGCTTTGGGGCATGCAAATAAACTGCATCCAAAGGCAAATGGCTAATAAAGAATGCTCTGAATGCCAGGCATTCGTCTAGCAGTGAGATCGTAGAGATAATGAATAAAGATAGAAAGTGTGAATAAAGATAAAACATTTTGATTGTATTTGCGAAGCGATGCTGGATGCGCTGAGCTCGCCGGGAAGGTCATGTGGTCCGCATTCCCTCCCCATGCACACGTGATCAGCTCAATCACACCGAAATTGTCGGTTTGCTGCCCTTCAGGGAAACAATCTAAAGGGTGTTACGGGAAAAGTAATCGATGCAAGAGCCAATGATGATCTCCTGGTGCCTACCCTTGTTTATGTTATCGTTACTGACACAAACAATGATGAACGATAATAAGCATTTATAAGCCATGATGACCGCACCATTAACGTGGAGTTGCACTAACGTCTGTTTTTATAGCTAACCAACAAGTCAAGCTCTCACCCTGGTAATGCAACAGCGCCGGTTAAACAATACGTTTACACCGAGTGCTTGTGATCAGTGGCCTGTACTACGAATCAGGGTTACTGGCTTATCGGGGTAACTTGATGGATTTAAGGTACCACAGTTTAAATGAATTTCATATTTGTTCATCGGGATGTCTGAATCGGTGCTAATCAGTACTACGATGCCAGTTATGCAATGTAGTTTTGATGAAAACTTTTCTGTCATTTAACATAAGAGGAAAAAAATAATTATACTGTAGTCAAATTGGCTGATATAAAATGGTTTAAAACTGTGACACATTTTGCCTTTTTTTTACAGTGTATACTTCCAGTCACAAGGTAGCAGATACGGATTTCTGAAATAGCAAAGATAAAGGTCAATGATTAATATCCCTCATCTCTTTTAAAACGATAGGTAAGATGCTGTTTTGATATCCTGTCTAGGGTTGGAGTGTAACAGTATTCACGGGAACAGGGGCGCCGCTAGCAATTTTGGGCCCTATGACAAAATATGAGGTTGGGCCCCCCTACCACACCCATTCAGATCTCTGGGGGCCCCTAAAGGGCGTGGGCCCTTAGAATTGTCCCAACTTTCCCCCCCTTAGCGGCGCCCCTGCACGGGAAAGGGGAATGGGATAAAGGGACAAACGGGGTGAGGGCAAGAAGGGAACACCAGTGGACAAAGGGATATTTTTTGTATTTTCATTTTTTTTCATGTATAATACTGACACTGAACAAATAACCCTGTGCAAAAGACTTTGGGAGTGACCACAGCCAAAATAACAAACAAAATCCCCAACTATCAAGTGCGACCCACAGCTAATCTCACCTAAGTGCAAAAGAAAAGGAAACCAAAAGACAAACACTCCACCTCACTCCCTAACCAAATAAACAGAGTCCAACACACACTTGCAAAACAAAATAGCTAGGGGTGCAACGGATCGCGGTTGATCCGTGATCCGTACGGATTACAACCCACGGTTCGGAACGCACGTGATCCGCGGATTAACTCGTTTTTTAAACTTTTAGATAAATAAAAAAAAAATAACCGCAGATAAAACAGTGTTTTCTGCTGATATTGCTTAAATAATAAATAATTAATTACACAGAAGTCGTGTTTACGTCAGCGGAACATGTGACTCAGTCAACAACGATGGCTAGCGGCGGAACAGAGGAACTCGAAAAGCCTCCCGCATCATTCAAATCTTTTGTATGGGAGCATTTTGGCTTTCCTGTAAAATATAATGATGACGGAAGAAGGGTGGTGGACAAAACAGTTACAGTGTGTAGACACTGTGGCACGAGAAAGCCGTATGAAAGTGGCAATACATCGAGTATGGCCACGCATCTGAAGCGACATCACCCCGGTGTGCAGACAGGATGCAAACCGAAGCAACCACAGCAACAGCTGCTCACCGCTGCATTTAAGCAGCACTTTGCACCAGAATCAGAGCGGGCTAAAGCTATTACCAAATCTATCGGGATGTTTATCGCGGCAGACATGAGGCCATACTCTGTTGTTGAAAACAAGGGTTTTAAAAACCTCCTAAAAGTGCTTGAGCCACGGTACGAAATACCCTCGCGCACACATTTCAGCATGAAGGTCATGCCTGAACTTTACGAACAGGAAAAAAGCAAAATCGTCGCAGACTTATCAGATGCATCCTCTATTTCGATCACCACAGACGGGTGGACATCAAGGGCTACCGAAAGCTACGTGACTGTGACTGCCCATTATATAACAGCGGGATGGGAGATGCAAAGTCCGGTGCTACAGACACGTCCCCTCTATGAGACTCACACAAGCACAAATCTAGCGCAAATCCTGATAGAAGCAGTAGCTGAGTGGAAGTTAAAGAGACACAATGCATGTAGCAATATCCCAGTCACCACAGATAATGCCAGAAACCAAGTAAATGCAGTGACAGAAGGTGGACTAGGGCCACAGATATCTTGCTTTGCACATGTGATAAATTTAGCATGCCAAAGAGGAATCTCAGTTAACCAGATGGATCGCCTTCTTGGGAGGATTAGGAAGGTGGTTTCTTTTTTCCACAGAAGTACAACAGCAGCTCATGTCCTTAAAACAAAGCAAGAAATGCTACAGCTACCAGCCCACAAGCTCATACACGACGTCACTACAAGATGGAATTCCACATATGACATGTTGGAGCGCTATCTTGAGCAGCAGGCAGCAGTATACTCTGCACTGACAGAAAAGACACTGAAAAAAAATATCAGAGACATTGTCACCTTGTCTGATGATGATGTGAAAGTAGCAGAGGAGGTCCTTCAGCTCCTCAAACCTCTCAAAACAGTCACAACCCTATTGAGTACTGAAAATGCACCATCTGTGTCCATGATCCTGCCTCTGAAAACCAGAATTATACAATCCATGTGTGCAAATGAGGAAGACACCAGCATTACCAGAGATGTTAAGGCTGCCATAAGAGGGGACCTGATTTCCAGATACACCAACCCCCCTGAAATACAAGATTATCTTCACAGATCTACTGCACTTGATCCAAGGTTCAAGTCCCTGACTCACATAGAACCAGCCCTACGCGAGAAGACATACACTGATCTCACAACTGAGATTGTGGCTACTGAAGAGGTAAAAAATAATACAGTTATTCATATTATTTAATATTAATATAATTAAGTTATAAAATATTTTAACTATTATTTATGTGAATATTTGATCTTAATTTTGAAAATTACCAGCATATGTTATTGATTGCCTATGAAATATATAACAAGAAATATAGTTAAATAACTCAGTAATTTTTTCTGCAGGGTCAAGCCACAGAGCCAACACCCTCTGAAGAAGACACAGGGCCAAATGCATCTCCTCCACAAAAGAAGGCTGCCATAGAAGAGCTTTTTGGGG
This sequence comes from Brienomyrus brachyistius, assembly GCF_023856365.1. Lineage (NCBI taxonomy): Eukaryota > Metazoa > Chordata > Actinopteri > Osteoglossiformes > Mormyridae > Brienomyrus > Brienomyrus brachyistius. The sequence goes on from NW_026042315.1 coordinate 2,888,192, forward strand.
ATACATTTGTGAAAGAGTCAGACACAGAGAAAACTTTTTACAACACAATCAAAGAGGAGGTAGCATCATACAGGGCAGCAAGCAGTTTGCCAGTGGATGGTGGTAATCCGCTGGCGTGGTGGAAACACAATGAGTGTAAATACCCTCACATTGCAAAAATGGCAAGACACTACCTTGCTGTGCCTGGCACTTCAGTTCCTAGTGAGAGGGTATTCTCCACAGCAGGTGACATAGTGACAGCTAAGAGGTCTACTCTCTCCCCAGAGAATGTAGACATCCTCATCTTTTTGAAAAAAAAATTTGTCATTATAAGGTGTCACGACCGGTCGCGGAGGTAAGCGGCGATCGTGCGGTAGGGCGTGGAAGGAGCAGGCAGGCAAGCGGGATAACGGGAAAACGAGGGTTTAATGAGGTAACGGGGAGCAGGAGACATGTAACGCCACTAACATCAATGACAGACACGGGTTAGTACAAATCAGGAACTTAAATACATGAAACAAGGCAGCAGGAAACAAGACACGACTGGGCACGATCAGGAAATCACACGTGGGTAATTAGGGGGCGTGGCACACACGAGGAGCGGACGGAGCGGGCGTCACAATAAGGTTTGGCCTGTTTTCAGTTCTCAGGTTGTTTTTTTGCAATTGTTGCATTGAAGTATTCAAGTATTGAGAATTTTATTTAAAAATTGTATTTATTCAGCTTTTTCAGTTATTTCTTGGTTTTATTTTTGTAATTTATTTTAGTTATTTTTGATAAAACCAAAAGTTCCTTGCCATACTGTTCTTGTAATAAATGAGAAGCAAATTACATTTGACTCCTCCCCTTTTTGCTGATCCGAAAATTGATCCGATCCGTGACTCAAAATCTGTGATATGATCCGAACCGTTAGTTTTGTGATCCGTTGCACCACTAAAAATAGCAGTCACTCCCTATGCAGCAATACAATCACACATACATAACATACACACAAGTCAAAGCAACAAGGGGGCTAGTGAAGACGTAAACCAAAGAAAACCAAGCGGGGAGACAGCAAGCCAAACTGAGGTCGCGGGGGGGACCGGAGCCTGTCCTTGGAACAACAGGCGTAGGCAGGAACCAACCCTGGGCAGGAGTCAACACTCTGCAGGGCGCAAACACTCACAACTCAGATTTGCCAATTAACCTACCCTGCGCACTTTTGGACTGTGGGAGGAAACCGGAGCCCCTGCTGGAAGTCTTTCCCCATTCACCAGATTATATTGCCAGAAGACTGAAAATTAGATATCAAATACTAGAGTGACATAAAAACAAAAAACAAGTTTGCTTGTAATGAGACGCAAAACAGAAGATTATCTCTTTTTATATTTTGAGAAAACATTTTAACATTTATCCAACCGGTCAAATGGTTTAATACTTCATACAGCAGCATTTCTAAACTCATTCCTCAGCCCACCAGACAGCTCCACGTTTTTGCTCTGTCCCAGATCCCTGCATGCATGAACCAAACAGTCACCTTTTACTGCTGTGCTGAGAGCTTGGACAGAGCAAAACTGTGGATCTTTGCAGTGGGGTCCAAGGACTGGGTTGAGAAACCCTGGCATAGAGGAGATTGCAGTGAGAGCCAAGAAAAAAAGAGATTAGAGAGGAAGGTAAAATGCTTCCATTAGCATGGCAAATAAGCTGCAAGTACAGACCCTGTGCTTCCATTACAAACAAAAAGCCTGTATGACCCTCCTAAACACACGTCAGATTAACTTAATCAGGGGAAATAAGCATAAAACTTGGCAAAGACTAGACTATGAAAAAGGAAGGTGAACATCATACTTACACGAACTTCTGCTAAAGCAAATGGACAAACCCCTTTTAACTGAATGAAGTTACTTTAAAAAATCAATAATCCAAAAATAAATCAATAAAAATTAAGAAAAACACAATCATGCTTTGAACTAATACTGCAGTCAGTCCTAAATGTTCCCATGACATTCTTTTCGTCACGACGCACACTCGGTACATACTGGTTGAAAACCATTCATGTACCAGTCTATGATGGAGCACCCCAACCTGGGCCACCCATCCAACATGGCAGATTTCTGCCCCCTGGCCCCAGAGACTAGCAGACTAACCTCAGGAAACAGGGAACCAGGGGGACATGGGCCGCTGACTGGATGGGCGGCTCCAGAATGAGGTGAAGCAGAAGGTAGACTCCATAGCAGAGGACCGAGGAATGTAGACCAAAACCAGGGAACCTGAAGTGGCAAAAACACAAACCAGGACAGACATATAAAACCCAAGCAAAGGCATCAGTGGCACAGCCCACCAGCTTGTGAAAGATGGCTACCTGGCATCATGAATCCCTAAATCAAAAACCTTTGTGATGGCAACTTTACCACCCAGGACTGATCCCTCCTAAAGACCTCAAGTTTCAATGCAAGGTTTCCGAAAAGTTTTGAAACATTACTCCATGTGACTGCTGTGGTATTGTTCCAGGCAGGGAAAACAACTTAGGAGAACATTTCCGTGCATGTTGGGTGTTTGTGGTACTGTTGGGCTGAGGGGGTAATTGAGTGACTATTAACCTTTGAAATCCAATTATATTATTTAAACAGGTTAGTAGTTAGACAGTGTGATTTAGATGAGGATAAGGATGTTTTATTGTCATTACAAAATGTGTTCTACATGAAGGGAACAAAATGAGGCACTCAGATCCGGTGTATTAGCAATAATAAAATAAAAATAAAATCGAAAGAACAATACAATGAATAATATGGTAAAAAATTAAAGTAAAATAGAATAAAGACATTAAGATAGATTCCATTAGGAGAATTTAACCATGGATGTAAAGTGAGCAGGTGTGAGTGTAGCAGAGATTACTGAGGTCTGTGTGTAATAAAGTATATGTGACACTGGCTGAGGAAGCAGCAACGTGTGTGTGTGCAAAGTCACAGTAATAACCTGCAGCACTGAGGGATCTATTGCAGCGAAGCCCTGACATGTAACACTGGTGATGAATAGCAGTGTTAGATATAGGTATAGTGAGGTACTTATAATTATAGTAGGTGTAGGATCAAGGTCTGGATTAGATTTAGTTAGAAACATACAGGGCAAATCTAGATAACACATACACACACAGATTACATATAAATATAAATTTAGGGGCAGTGTGTAGCTCGGTGGGCTTTAAGGAAACACAGACTACACATGGAACAGCAATGACTGAGCTGGGGAACGCAGTGAGGGCAGGCATATTTATACACAGCACACTAATCAGCAACAAAACAGGGGTACAGGGTTAGGATGGAGAACTATAATGGGATACAGGAGAATTAGGAGGGTTACAAAGTGCCAGCAGCGCCCTCTGCTGGCATGAGTGGGAGGAGACATGAAAAAATAAGAGATTACAGATCATGACAGGAGCACCAAGCACAGCAACAGTGGGGTCATGCTCAATTATCACACCACATATATGAGAAAACATTATGAAAAACTGTTCCCAAAAATTGTTCAAACATCAGCATGACCGAAACATACGACTGGTTGTATCTAGGCTACACTGGCACTGACAGCAGAGTGTAACAAATTACCAGCTACGACATATATCTGATGATTCAGAAGAAAGACAAATTGAAGAAACAAAGTGGTTAATTGACTATTGTATAATAATCAAATAATTTCATAATCATGTAATACATAATATGTCACAATGGGAAGAGGGACAATCAAAGAGCAGCCTTGTGGGTTTTATTGCTGAACCAAAAGACATGAATAGAACCCAAGAGGAGGAGGAGAGCACAAATAGGAGGGAGGGAGGAAGGAATAAGCAGGAGGAGTTGGGGAGAATCTACTAACACGGGGAGCAGAGAGGGGTCCTCCTCCTTTTTGGGTGAAACTAATTGCTTGTGACATGGTAAGAGGCAACTTCTTTCTTGAGAGAATTTCTTTAAAGGGCAAGACAACCAAAGCTGTAAATCTAACAGGAAAAAATACCCTTTGTAGAATTCTATGTGAAGACCCTCTGGGCCAGGTGCCCTGCCGCTCTGCATTGTTTTCTTTGTATGTGCAACTTTGTACTCCATAATTTTAATATTTTATCACGAAGCCTGAAGAGCAATATGAACTATATCATGCTTTAAGTAAATTGTCTCATCCTTTATTAGATTTAAACACAAACACAATCCACAGCAAACTGTACTTACAGCCTTCATCCTGCTCTTCAGTCTCTGACGTGCTGCATCTAAATGGGGACTCGTCAAAAAGCCAAGTGGAGCTGTCATGAATGAAGGCCTTATTGAAGCTTCCCCTGCCTGACAGCAGGTTAGTCTCTCATTTGACTAAAGTATATTTAACTTCTACAGAACTTTGCAGGCTCATCTAGGATGGAGAATTTCTGCTGCTGAGCGCATTTTGACCTTGAGGAGCAACTGGCTCTCATCCAATGCAACAGTGAGTTAGAGGAGCAAGTTAATACGCCTTTTAGGGAGAAGGTGTGTACGCCACTAGCCGGGAGGGGGGAGAATGAAGAGCAGAGAGGTCGAGAGAGCTGGGTGACCGTAGGTTGTAGACGCAGGAAAGGGTGTACACACGTTGCAGAGGCGGCATCACCTGAGGTGACTGTGTCGAACAGGTTTCAGGTTCTTCCAGCTTTAGAGCCGGAACGGACTGGGGAGGCAGGTGGGCCCTTGGGCACTGAGGAGCCCCCTCCCCCCAGGAAGAGGGAGGTTTTGGTAGTGGGGGATTCCATTATTAGGGGAGTAGACAGTTATGTGTGCACGCGTGATAGAGGGTTCCGTACGGTGTCTTGCCTGCCTGGTGCCCAGGTAGGAGACCTTCCAGATCGTGTGGATAAGCTTTTGGCCCCAGCTGGGGTGGATCCAGTTGTCGTGGTGCATGTTGGCACCAACGACATAGGCAAGGGTAGAAGGGCTGTTCTGCAGGATAAATTTATAGAAGTCGCCAATAAGCTTAGAAGCAGAACGTCCACGGTGGTATTCTCCGAAATACTCCCCGTGCCACGTGCAAGTCAGGCTAAGTTAGCTGAGATAAGGAAATTAAATGCGTGGCTAAAAGGATGGTGTAGGAAAGAGGGGTTTAGGTTTATGGGGCATTGGAGGACCTTCTGGAACAGGTGGGACCTGTTCAAGCCGGATGGGTTGCACCTGAACCAGAGGGGAACCAGTGTATTGGGGAGGCGTATGTGTAGAGTAGTTGAGGAATGTTTAAACTAGGGACTGGGGGGGCAGGGAGGTTAGTTAACTATGTCAGTGGGGGGAAACGGAAAGCCCCAAATAATCATATTGTAAGTGGGCACCGTAATAGGCCTACCCTTTGTTGTCTGTATTTAAACGCCAGAAGTATTAGGAATAAAATTCATGATTTAGAGGCTTTTATCTCATCGGACTCTTATGATATTATAGGAGTAACTGAAACGTGGTTGAGTGAAAAGGATGGACAAGAATATAATATGGATGGTTACACGTTGTTCCGTAAGGATCGTATAGGAAAAAAGGGAGGTGGTGTTGCAGTATATGTAAAGGAAAACTTGCAGGCAAGGGAACTTACTGATATAAATAAAACTACGGAAGCAATATGGGTAAAATTAGATGCTAAAAACTCAAATAGCCTAATTGTCGGTGTTTGTTACAGAACACCTAATATAGCTGCTGAGGAAAGCAGATTGTTATACAGTGATATTAGGACTATGAGCAATAAAAATGATGTGGTAGTTATGGGTGATTTTAATCTACCAGGAATGCAGTGGGACATTGTCACTGGCTCTTCAGAAAATGAACTGGAGATGGTGGAATTAGTACAGGATTGTTTTTTTACTCAGTTTGTTAACACCCCTACCAGGGGAGATGCCATTCTTGATCTTGTTCTCTCTAATAACCAGGACAGGATTGGTAAATTAGTTTTAGAACCACTTGACAGTAGCGATCATAACATGGTCAAATTTGAGGTTAAGTTTAGTGTTCGAAGAGCTAAGTCCAAATCAAAAATATATAATGTTAGGAAGGCTGACTTTAAGTGTATGAGACTAAAACTAGAAACTGTGAACTGGATGGAGTTAAATAACAAAACTGTTGAAGAGGCCTGGGAATTTTTTAAAAGCACATTATTGCAAGTGCAAGAGGACTTCATACCTGTTTCCAGCAAGAATAAATCTAGGAAATTGAAACCTAGGTGGTTTACTAGGGAAATAAAGTATAAAGTAAGGAGGAAAAGGGCTTTGTTCCAGCAATGGAAAATAACTGATGATGACAGAATTAAGCAGGAATATCTAAGTCTACAGGCTGAGTTAAAAAATGATATTAGACGAGCTAAAAGAAATGTCGAAAGGATGGTTGCATTGGAAGCTAAGGATGACGTTAAAAGTTTCTTCCAGTATTTTAACTCTAAAAGAGCTCTAAAACCTGAAATTACTAATCTGCAGGATAGTAAGGGTCTTATAATAGTAAACGACATTGATATAGTAAATGAGTTCAATGATAGTTTTGCACGGGTATTCACTGTTGAGGACCTTAGTAATTTACCAGTTATTACCTATCCAGCATTGTCTATAGCTAATATATATATAACTGAAGCAGATGTTTTGCAAAGCCTAGCTAAGCTCAAAATAAATAAATCCCAATGTCCCATTCTCGCCAGTGTGGGGAAGCAATAAAAAAGGCCAATAGGATGTTGGGGTATATCTCCAGGTGTGTGGAGTTTAAGTCAAGGGAGGTAATGCTAAGATTATACAATTCCTTGGTGAGACCTCACCTAGAATATTGTGTGCAGGTTTGGTCACCATATCTTAAAAAGGACATTGTGGCCTTAGAAAAGGTGCAGCGTAGGGCCACAAAAATGATTCCTGGTCTTAGAGGAATGTCATACGAGGAACGGTTACTTGAGCTAAATCTGTTCAGTCTCAAGCAAAGGAGACTGAGGGGGGACATGATCCAGGTATATAAGATTCTAACAGGTTTGGATGCTGTTCAACCAAATAGTTACTTCAGCATTAGTTTAAATACACGAACTCGTGGCCATAGGTGGAAATTAGCGGGAGAACATTTCAAGCTGGATTTAAGGAAGCACTTCTTTACACAGCGTGTAGTCAGAGTATGGAATAGCCTTCCTGATAATGTAGTGCAAGCTGAATCCTTGGGTTCCTTTAAATCAGAGCTAGATAAGATTTTAACGACTCTAAGCTATTAGTTTAGTTCTCCCCAAGCGAGCTTGATGGGCCGAATGGCCTCCTCTCGTTTGTATAGTTCTTATGTTCTTATAAGAAGAAATTCTCAGAGGGAGATACGAGTCCTAGGTGCCTGCTGGGTACATATTGAAGACAGAGTTAGGACCGACTCCAATAATTCTGCACTGTCTCCCAGATTAGGGGAAAAATTGTATTTTACTGAATATTTCATTTATGGAATTTTACCTTAGACTTGGCCAGCAGCCATGTGGATAGATTTCAGAACTACAGACGGTCTGTGGGTTGGGGGGGACAGGCAGGTTGGCCGGTGGGGGCACGCGGAATGCTCCTGGGGGTGTGGTGGGTGTGCTTATATGATTTACAGGCGCCGAGGCTAACAAAGGCACTAAACTGCACAAACAGCCTCCTGTACGAAGTTTTACATGAAAAGGGGCCATGGGCTTGTTGGCGCCATGTTTCTTAGCAGACTGACTAATACAGCCAACTGGACCCGTCTACCTCTTCAAAAACATCCATGCAGAGTTTCCTGCCTGTTTCTGACAGCTTTCACTGTTATTCTTTTGCTCCAGTCCTTTGCACTTTTCCAGGTTTTAGTATCTTGACCTTTACAATCTGGAGGATTGCTACCCTCCAACTAGCTGTTTTGGGTCAAAATGGCCCCATCTGTGTTAATTTGCATCATTAATTACAGCATAAATCAATACATTCCAGATGAATTTTAAGGTAATTTCAACAAAAGCCTGTAATATCATTTTCGACCACCATGTGACGCCACAAGCCATTGGAAAACCACTAAGCTGTCAATAAGAGATTTGGCAGAACTGGAAATATGATGTTAAATGTATCACAGTGCAATAGTTTTAAAAATAAATCAATGACTTTGCACGACTATTTTATGTGTTTTGTCAAATAAAAAACCTGAAGTATTTGATCTTGAACTGATACTGAGCAAAATATTACCTCTTACTTATATGAAGGTTCGCATTATCTATGATACTGGTGCCAAACCTGAGGATGATCTGAGGTGCTGCTCTGTAAGAGACATGGAGCGATACACCTGAAGAAGCAGCAGATCTCGTATTGCAGGAATTGGAAAGCAGTAGTACAGAAAGGGACAGTACTGAAGTAGGTGTGAGACCTCTGTTGAGGTTTCGGAAGTGGAATTTGCAGAGGAAGAGACTGATATTACTAAAGATGTGCAGATGTGCTGGTAGTCAAAAGCACTGGACGGACATGGTCCAGGCAGGATTACAGCACAGTACTCAATGAAAACCTCTCTGCGGCCAACCAGGCTCTGCATTCGGCAAGCCAAAGATATCCTGTCCAACTTTTTATTCCAAGATCAATGGAAAAATCAACATTAGCAACCTGGAGGTAAGAAGGAAATTTGTCAAGGACTAGAAAGAAATAACAGCAAGGGAGTTTAGGGCATATATGGGGCTTTTAATATTGGCTGAGGTTTTCAAATCCAATTAAGAATCAATCAAAAGTTTATGAAGTGCGAAAATGAGACCGGTGATTTTTCTAGCTACGATGCCCAAACAAAGCTTTTGTGACGTGTTGCTGGTTATCTGCTCTGACGATCGTCAGTCCAGAGCACTCAGGAAATCCAGCGACAAGATGGCGGCGATCTGCAAAGTATGAGAGCTCTGGGCAAACATCATTCCGCTGATGCATATCACCATTGTCACACCGTGTTCTGTTCATGGGTAACTAATATCTTCTTTATTACTGCTTCACATCAATCTACATTGTCACAACAGTTTATAGTTTTTAATTACCAAAAAAAATCATATTTTTCCGAACATGTTGCCAATACGTATGTAGTGAGTATCAATTTCATGTTCGTGTTCAATGAATCATAATGAATCATTTATTTTAGTTACTATATTTACTCACGATTTGTACCTGAGTAGTGACTGTGTTATTAAGTCAGTAATGAATAATATTGTAAAGTGCTATGAAAAATGTCTAACGTTTATATCTGATTCCTGTACTTGGCATCGGATAAGTATTCTCTCCGTCTGCTGTTGCAGTCTGCTGCCCATTTTGACAGCATATGCTCCGAAAACTGGGCAGATATGGAATTAAATTTTGGGCAGCCTGCGACTCCAAATTGAATTACTCCAGGAGAATCGAAGTGTATATCGGGAAGTCTTCGGGGGGGGGGGGGGGGGGGACCCTCCTAGGCCCCTTTCCAGATGAGGCTGAACTCTGCCGAATCACAGGACTAGAGGGTCTGGGAGGGCCAGCAGGGCAGGAGGACATGAGGGGTTGGCGGGCGATGAGAGAACCGCAGAACAGTAGAGCAGCAAGGAGACAACAGGAGAGGAACATGAAGATGACAAGGGACATACAGGGCAAGAACAGAGACTGGCAAACCCTCTCTGGGAGACAGACATTCTGCCTGCCGCTTTCTTGGGCTCCTGTTGATACTGGTGACCAGAAAGTGGGACCAGAGTAACCAGAGTCTGGGATGAAGGAGGGACCCACGTATCAGGACCCAGGGCACTCTAGCAGGACATCCTCTGGATCCATCTTCTCTGGGCTGGTGGCAGCCTGCAGGCATGTGCCGGTGGGACATCAGGATAGAAAGTGGGCACCAGCAGGCCGTCAGGAGATGAGGTGGGCACCGGCTGGACGTCTGGGGACATTGACGTGGGTGCTGGCCAGGCATCAGGGGACAGAGAGGTGGACGCTGGCCGGACATTATGGAGCAGTGTGGCAGGTGTCGGCTGGTTACCAGGGAACCGTGTCAGATTCTATGAGAAGCCTAGAGGCAACCAAGGCCTCATCTGTGTTGGACACTGTGGGTGCGGCCTGAGCGGCCCTCTGGGCCGGGAGCCTTAAGTGCGGATGTAACGACTGCAATGGCTGGCTCTCCTGGGCCAGATACTGTAGATGCAGTGTCTTTCAATCACGAGTGCGCTTCCCTAACCATTACGTCACCACTGCTCACTACTATGTGTACTATTAAAAGAGGCAGTAGGGTCTTGTCCAGCCAGCTGACAAAACGTTTCCACATTTAATTGGAACGAAGGACAGTAGGAAACATCTGTATTGTGTGCAGACTTCCAATAAAACCAAAGCAAAGTCCGACCTCTACTGTGGTCCAGCACTCTGACAACCATAGAACTAGGAGTGAAGCCTGTTCTTCTGTGCTGGAGAGCTTTGGGGAGCATGTTTTGGTGAACAGGGGGATCACAGTAAATCCCAGAGAAGCATCATGTTGTCAGACTTCAAGTGACAATGAGGACGCAGGTTGCCCTACGGCAAACGACATGGAGACGGCGGGCTCCTTTTCTCCAGAGCACCCCACCTCTGCGGGGTTCAGCACACTCACTCCATTCCAGAGGGCCCTGAGGATCTCCGCTATAGCTGTCACACCCTCCACTTGGGAGTCCGGGGAGAGGGCGGCTATGCCATCCGTCAGAGATGGGCCATTCTCTCTGGGCAAAGATGTACTGCGGCCTGAACCAGCGACATTAGGTATGCTGGACACAAGCAGCAGTGATCGGCAGTAGGGACCTGGGGAACCTACTGGGGCTTGTCGAGTTCCGTCAGTCTGTTGGGTGCCAGGATGAACGACTCTGGGAGCAGGTGTTGTCAGACAATAAACTGGGATTTACTGGGATCAAGATGGGAGGCTAGGGAACAAGCAACATGGAGGGCACCACATCAATGGCGAACACAGGGCCAGGAAGCACTTATACAGGAATAACAAGGGAACAGACTGGAAGTAGCTGGGAGTGTTTAACATGAGGGATGGAACGAGACACGAGACCAATGAGCAGCAGGCATGGCTTATTAGAGCCACGTCAGGGAGGTGGCAGGACATGACGTTTGGGGCTATGGTTAGGTTTAGGATTAGGGTTAGGTTCAGAGTAAAGTGTTTGTGGCAGAGAGCGGTCAGTAGTACAAGGACACGACTACACCACCTGGGGAATTTCACCACAGGAAAAATTACTCTAAATTAAGAGCACACAAGTTCATTTACCGAATGGAGCTGGAGACGTGTTTGTACTATTAACAGGTTGTTGAAAATATAAAACAAAGAAACAAGACAAGCGCTTTAGCATCAACAACCTTAAAAAATAAACTAGCAACCAGCCTTTGGCCACCGGCTGACTAAACCCAAGCAAGAGACAGGTGTCCGGGGAAGTTGATCAAAAGGGGGAATAGAGTCCCCTAAACTAACACACACACACACAGACACACACACACAGACACACACACACACACACACACACGCACACACACACACGCACACACACACCTGTGCTCCACCACACTGATCCCCACACAAATATACTGCACAAGGTGAAAGTGTGAACACCACCACCCCAGACCAATCAAATCTTAGTCAGCCAGATCAATCGAGGCAGCCACTGCTCAGCCTCCCAGAAAATACCACAATCTAACCAAGAATCTGAGTGTTGAAAACTATGAAGAGTGCAAACAATGAGTAACAGAATACAGGCTGTCCCTCTGTATCAGTCCCAAACAGAAAGAAAGGGCGGCCTAAAGTCTGTTAAGTCGCAGAACTAGGGAGTGAAACAGCTCCAAATGCAGGAAAAGGTGCGACGATCCTTAGCGCGTTCCAAGGCTCCCAGCACATCGCCGATGTCCCACCGAGGATCAGGAGCTTCAAGCAGCAGTTGTTGGGCGACATCGGACCGGCTGAGGACAAGACAAGACAGACGGAAAAGAAAAACTGACGTAGGAAACACAGCAGCCACAGTGCAGGTTCAAACTATTATTGTCTGACAAACCTGCTGGAAGAGGCATAAACTGAAGCTGACGAGCAACTGAAACTGTAATCCTGGCAACAACCGTAACTACAATTAAAACACATCAAGTAAAGCAACTGACAAGTAGCTATAGGCCTAGTCACCAGAATAACTTGCAACCACTGGAGCTGCAACACAGACACCAGAGAAACACTGCAATATAAAATATTACCATTAGCCATTTAAATCAAGCAGAGGATTAACGCTAATTAAAACAGCCAAACCTCCCACCAAGACACAGAATAAGTGTGAACCTCAGCCAGCATGCCAGCGTACCACGGCAGACCACTGCGGTGCGGAAGGGGAGTTACCGGACCGGGAAACGCCAATGACGCCTCCACACACTAGGGGTCCCCACACACACTTACCGGAAATAATCAACAAGTCCTACCCGCAAAATTCTACACTACTACAGTTGGATGGCCCTGGGATTTTTATCCAGAACCCCAAGGCTCAATGGAAGTACCGCGAGATTCTTAAACCCTTACCTGAGGGAGGAGGCTTCCAGCATAAGGAGAGGTTCACCAGAATCCCCGGGCTGGATGGAGATCGTTCATCCTTTACCTGGGGAATGAGGCTCCCAACTCGTGGTGACTTACCCAAGCCCTGGTGCTGGATCATCATTCAATGCTTACATGGGGAAAGAGAGACCTTACCCTTGGCCTCCAAGCCTGGAAGTACCCTGAGCTCTAGACCCAAGCTTAACCCTAACCCATAAGCATAGGTTCGCAGCATGAACGGTTCTCACCTGATACCAGAAAACCATACATGTTCTTAATCTGAAAATCAGTTCATCGTTTTCCCAGAAGGTGGCAGCACATCAACACTGCAAGCTTGGCACATCCCTTTGGATACAATGAGCTATCCTTATATTTTGAAATTTTTTAAAACTTATTTAAATCAGTAAAATAAATTGCATCCAAAAAGGATAGAATCATGACTACCCAATACCCCTTAGCACCATGTTAGTGTGAATGGAGTTTTCACTCCAGCCCTGAGGGATTCAGAGCAGACACAAAAGATTGTGAACCCATGTGTAATTTACAGTGAAAGGTGACTGAACACAACGCACAGCCTGTTATGACTCCACTGTTCACCATGGTTCAGCACCATCTATATTTCTATTATTTTTAAGGTATTTTACTTGTGGTTTTACACTTAACATGGTATCGACAGGCTTGCTCCAAAGAGATCTCATTGTATTTACACAGTGACAGTAACGCTGCCTTATCTTGCGAGAGGAAGTAGCATATGGGTGCGCTGCTAACATTAGCATTAGCAAACCTAGCTGCCTAGCAGTGTTGGTAGTAACTCATCAGTGTAATTCCACTACTTTTGTTTGCACCATGTATTTCAACATCGACGCGATGTTACTGTGATCACTATGCAACCTTTAGCCCACTGTTATTTTCCTTGATTATGTAATTATACAGGGCAGGTCAGGCAGAGGGAGCAGACACTGATGCAGCACATTGATGACCAACCACACGTCCAAACTGCTGGCGATCCTGGCCGGCGACCCCCCAGGCAGACACACGGTCGAATCCCACCCTTATTATAATTACTTTTATATGCAGTAATTGGTAATTAGCAATTTTCAGTAGCTTGCACAAGGCTGCTGACTAGCAACGTTATTCGTTGGCTGAATCCGAAATAGCTGTAGTGCTACGATGCTGGATTGTTACAGGGACAGTGATAAATGCAGACCCCTTTATTCTGATTGCGTTAAAAATCAAATGTTTTTACTCAGATTTCATCCATTTGGTGGTGTGCTCTCTATAATGTGCCATGTTTTTCTAAAAGAAGATTTTTTAAAAAAAGAATGGCAAAATAGAGCAGCGCATTGAATTGTAATGCCTGTATCTTGAAACGTAGCGTGTTGTCAGACTCTCCGATACACAGCTCTATGGTCCATACAGAGGAGATGAGGAACATGCAGTCTGCTAAGTCACGTGGTTACCTTTCGTTAGGTGGCTACGTTTACAAGCCTTAACGCAATTAAGATGTTTTCATGTAAACAGATTAATCGGGGAGCTCATTTATAAAGGCTTCGTGTGACTGAAAAAGACGAGAAGCATTCATACATACATTTATAGGAAGATTTTGGGATTTACAAAGAAAAACGTTTTGTGAAAAAGACAAATCTTGTGAACGAGGTTGAGAGATGCTGTTTCGATAGAATCCTGTAGAGGGCACTGTGTATGCTAAATCGAAGGCTCCAGGAATGTATTCGGCATTTATAATCATAAACAATAATAATTGAAATATTTGTGGGCACATGGCAATTGGCTCTGAGATTAAAGTTATTTAAAATGAATTTGTTTAAATTTGTGGGCCGGCATGGTGGTGCAGCGGTTAGCACTGTTGCCTCACACCTCTGGGACCCAGGTTCGAGTCTCCGCCTGGGTTACGTGTGTGTGGAGTTTGCATGTTCTCCCCATGTCGTCGTGGGGTTTCCTCTGGGTACGCCGGTTTCCCCCCACAGTCCAAAAACATGCTGAGGCTAATTGGAGTTGCTAAAGAATTGTCTGTAGGTGTGAATGGTGTGTGAGTGTGCCCTGCGATGGGCTGGCCCCCCCATCCTGGGTTGTTCCCTGCCTTGTGCCCATTGCTTCCGGGATAGGCTCCGGACCCCCCGCGACCCAGTAGGATTAGCGGTTTGGAAAATGGATGGATGGATGTATGATAGAATGATTAAGCTGTAGCACATTTCAAATAATATTTCATTTGTAACACATTTGTTCTCCAAACTTCTGCATTTTTAACCTTTGGCCACAAGATCATCTTCTTCCTGCCAGTATCTTTTCTTTTCCTTTGATCCTCGGTTGTTGGAATCTGCTCTGCTGCTTGGAAGTTCCCTGGGGAGTTAGTGTTGGGGGGTTCTGGTGGAATGTGACCATCGGCAGCCATGGGCTGGATAGCGCTGTGGTGCTCAGCCTGGCTCTGTGCCCTTCTAGGGGCTCTGTGTCCTTTGTTAGCACAAACATTTTGCACACCTGACATTACCATGCATACAGTATTTCTCGTATTTTACAAAATACAAAAACACTGATCAAAGTCTGTAGAAAAAAACATTTTATTTCATGAACTAAGTCAAATATGAATGATAAAACACAATTAAAATACTTTTTTTGAATACATGCCTCAGAAATTGCACATCCCTGATTGTGCGTTACCTTCATGCTGCCTTGAAATTTTTGATTTCTTCACTGTAGCCCTATGTTATACATCCATCCATCCATCCATCCATTTTCCAAACCGCTTATCCTATTGGGTCGCGGGGGGTCCGGAGCCTATCCCGGAAGCAATGGGCACGAGGCAGGGAACAACCCAGGATGGGGGGCCAGCCCATCGCAGGGCACACTCACACACCAGTCACTCACACATGCACACCTATGGGCAATCCATCCATCCATCCATCCATTTTCCAAACCGCTTATCCTATTGGGTCGCGGGGGGTCCGGAGCCTATCCCGGAATCAATGGGCACGAGGCAGGGAACAACCCAGGATGGGGGGCCAGCCCATCGCAGGGCACACTCACACACCATTCACTCACACAGGCACACCTATGGGCAATTCAGCAACTCCAATTAGCCTCAGCATGTTTTTGGACTGTGGGGGGAAACCGGAGTACCCGGAGGAAACCCCACGACAACATGGGGAGAACATGCAAACTCCACACACACGTAACCCAGGCGGAGACTCGAACCTGGGTCCCAGAGGTGTGAGGCAACAGTGCTAACCACTGCACCACCATGCCGCCCCCCTATGTTATACAATCTAATCTTAACTTTATGTTAACTGATCCTATTTTTATTTCTTAAATATTCCCTCCACCACCCCCCCTCTAAGGAGGACTGCTTTATTTACAATTAATCTAATCCTATGTTATACAATCTTATCTTTACCTTATGTTAACTGATCCTATTTTTATTTCTTAAATATTCCCTCCACCACCCCCCCTCTAAGGAGGACTGCTTTATTTACAATTAATCTAATCCTATGTTATACAATCTTATCTTAACCTTATCTTAATTAATCCTATTTTTATTTCTTAAATATTCCCTCCACCACCCCCCCTCTAAGGAGGACTGCTTTATTTATAATTAATCTAATCCTATGTTATACAATCTTATCTTAACCTTCTGAATTAATCCTATTTTTATTTCTTAAATATTCCCTCCACCACCCCCCCTCTGAGGAGGACTGCTTTATTTACAATTAATCTAATCCTATGTTATACAATCTTATCTTAACCTTATGTTAATTAATCCTATTTTTATTTCTTAAATATTCCCTCCACCACCCCCCCTCTAAGGAGGACTGCTTTATTTACAATTAATCTAATCCTATGTTATACAATCTTATCTTAACCTTATCTTAATTAATCCTATTTTTATTTCTTAAATATTCCCTCCACCACCCCCCCTCTAAGGAGGACTGCTTTATTTATAATTAATCTAATCCTATGTTATACAATCTTAAGCTTACCGTAACCTATCCTATCTTAATTTTATTCTATGTTATCTTATCCTATCTTTCTTATCTTATGCTATGCAATCCTATCTTATTCTTATACTATGTTATCTCATATAATCTTATCCTAAACTTATGGTAATTTATCATGTCTTTGTAAAACATAAAATGGCATACAAGTTAAGACTATCTTAACTTGTCCTATCTTTATCTTATTCTATACAATCTTAACCTTATCCTATCTTAAGCTTATCCTATAGTACCTTATGCTATAGAACTACATGGTAACATATCCTAATTTTATCTTATCCTAAGTACGTATGACAAGTCTCGTGTAATTATGTGCTGAATCTACAGGGAAATGTAGCTATGTGCATCTGACTGATAGCCCATCTCCACACCCATCTCCTGAGCCCTGGGCATGGTACTTAGCTGCTCCAGTGCATCAATAGGAAAGATGAACTCATCTTCATCAATCCTACGCCTCTTGGTTGAATGAGTACCCTCATTATCCTCATTCTTCCCCTGTTTCGCTAAGTTAATTTCATTTAAATGTCTGTTCCAAAACTCCTGACACCAGTACTCAGTAAAGCACTTGGCGTCATAGGTCATTTTAGAGTACTTTGTTACATAATAGTTATACAACCAATAGAATTTTTCCAGGTGAGATGAGGCGGCTACAGCCTGTGCTGGAGCCTGAAGCAGAGGGGTCAGATGAACCATGCCTGGAGCTGAAAATGGATGTGGAGCTGGGCTTACAGGTGTGACTAAGTGTGGGGATAAAACAGAGGAGCCCATAAAAAGAAATGGGGATGAAACAAAAGGGGAGGGGACTGAAGACGGAAATAAAAATGAAGAGGAGGAGAAGGTTGGTGAGCTGGGCTTAGGCTCTAACCCCTTCTGTTGGTCATACCTCCTTCTTCGCCCTGACCGGCCTCCCGCCGTTTTTCTACGGCGGCCTGTGCCCTGCTGACCCCTGCTGGTTGCCACCGGGATGGCAGCAGATCCAGGAGAGGCAGACGTGGTCAGGGAGCTGGCTGCCGGCGGCCTGGTGCGGCACTTCTTCCGACGGCCAGCATCACTGGAACTGGTTTGTCCTTTGGGATTATAAAGACAGGGGACAGCATATTTAATTTAAATGAAACATTATGTCACTGTACAACAACACTACATCACAACCATCACAGATATCACACTTGGCAGTCGGTATTGCACACTAAGAAAAATTCCCCCGTCTTTATTGGATACAGGAAACACACGCTTGGGAAACTTATGCGCTGGTCTTGACTTGGGCCGTCTGCGTTTCAGCAGGGGAACCTGACCTATACAAACAAGCCAGTTTGTGCACAGATTCCCTGATACGCAGAACAACAGCGAAAAACAACACTGGAAAGGTTCATGTGCATCAAATATAGCAGCCCACTCAATCCAAATGCTGGCATCAACAACTGGCTATTAAGTCAAATCCTTTACATATCTTACACTTTCCATAAGTTGCATTATTTATTCACTCTCAAGGTACCAAACTAAGATTTATGCTTTTTCTGATTACTACCGCGTTTCCCCGCAAATAAGCCCTAACATGATTTTTCAAGAAGCTCGTAATATAAGCCCTAGTTATTGTCCCATGGATTGTACGGTAACTAGAATGAGATGCGGTTATACTACGAGAAGGCTACATGGACAAGAGGCGCTCATTTAAGGACAGAGTTATTGCTAAACATGAGAGATTGGGGACACTGGTTCTACAGGAAATTGAGTTGCGAGATATTCAGGACGGAATTTGGAACTTGGAGATTTACAATGATGTTCCAGAAGAACATGACATTACGACTATATTTGAATAAACATATGCAGTATACAGCAGAATTTTGTTCATGAATAAATTCACCGTCAAATTGTTTACATGGAAAGATACTGTTAGAAGATGACATAATGTCTGTGTTTGAATAAATGTGGATTTTTGTTCATGAATACCGGTAAATATACTGTAGCATGTTATACTATATGCGTCATTTGGAACAAAAATGAATATAAGACCCTGTCTTATTTTCGGGGAAACACCGTATATTAGGACATATTCAGCTGTTACTTTACCACTTCATGATGATTTTCTCTGATGTTTAAACACAGCACAGCCACAGATTTTACTGATTTCATTATATAATGCAGTAGACATGCAAAAAGACTCCCGTATATTAAAGCTAAAGGTGAACTACTTTATTATTTAGACATGTACTTCTAAAACAAGATAATAGAACAGAAGATTCAAGAAGACTAGTCAAGCATATTCTGACTTTAACTCTTTAAGTGCTGAGTTAGTCTGGGCATCATTTTGCCATCCTTACCTCGGCCAACTGGACCGGGGATGTATTCCGGGGCGATCCGCACACTGACTGCACCTTTCGGCAGCAGCCAGTCAATCCTCTGGAGATTCACGGTGGTTTTCACGATGGACATCTTTCGCGTCTTCTCTCTTGCTGATAAACTGCAAGTCTGAGCTGCTTTAAATGTTCAAATGAAAACTCTAAACGGAAAAGAATTGTTATGATTCGGTTGCTAAGCTACGGTGGCCGATTGGTGTCAGCGCGCTGCAAAGTCTTCAAACGCTTTAATCAAATGACAAAACATACGATCTACATTTACAAAAGCGCAGAAACGTAGAAGTACCACAAAATTTTAAGCGCTGAAAATCCGCTCACAACACAGTTGTGAAGTTTCTGGGTGACAAAGAAACAAGACGGACCAATTATGGTTTAATTGTATATCGAATGTTTACGAAATGTCGATATCTTATCAAAACAGGATATAGAATGAAACACTACATTATATCAATCAATCATTCGGTCGCCATTAAAGACATAGAATAATATTCCTTCCTTGTTATAAGTAACACGAGAGCTGCAGTCTTGAAGTTGCACAGACTCCCAGAATTCATAGCGATAATTACGCGACCCATTCAATTAGTGGGTTTTTTGATAATTGGGAATGAGGAGGAGCCATTGGGTGCGTTCGACTTGGCTTAGGTCTGACTGCAGCTGACGTGAGGGGGAGTGCCATCTGCCGGCGGCTGCAGGAGTGGAATATAAACTGACAGCAGCCAAACTAGACAGCTTCTACTCCTCCTAGTGCGAGACCTGACTGAGATGGCCGCACTTCCAAAAGGGTGTAGATACATCTATACAAATATCACCTGCATGCACATTACCTCTTCTACAATAACCAACTCCTGATCCAAAGTGCTAGCAGTGAAAAGATAGCTGCCAGGAAAAAGATCAAATACATTTATTTCAAGGATTCAAAGTTTTTATTGTCATGCACAGAATACAATGCAATTCTTACTTGAATGCCTTCTTCACAGACTAGACGATTAAACACATAAAGCAGCACAACATTACAGTAACTAACAATAAATAAACGATTAACTTATGTGTACTATTAGAGCATTTATTGAAACTTTACTTCTTTACAGGCTTTTCGGGAGAAATAGCAGATAATGCATCGGAACTTCCAGAGATACAAACGTCATGCGTGTGACTAAAATTGTTCAGCCAATAAGGGCAAAGTTGTGTCACGGAGGCAGGTCCAGTTTGTGCAGCCGGCTGAGAGTTTTTTTTTATTATTTTTGTTATTGAAGCTTTAAATTACAACAGAAGTAATAGCTGACCAGTGACCATTAAGATTAACAAAATAAACAAGAACATTTACGAGACATTTACAAAATAAGCCAGGGGCACATAGTAGCGACATTTACAGTTACGCCGGCTGAAAGGTGCTGCACGATCTTTCTTGCTCTCTGCACGTGCTGCACGATCTGTCACGATCGTCTTGTAGGTTTTTGTACCATGTGACTTGGTGACGTTAGGTGACGTTTTGCAGGGCCGGCTTTATGTCGGACAAAAGAAATCTAACCATGATGCAGTAATTCTAGAGGCAGCAAAGCAGACTAACCAAAGATCTCATAGTAAACAAAGAAATGTGATACTGCAGTTAAGTTTCGGAACAAAGCTTTTACAATGTTAAAAAGTACTCACAACTTTCAGAATTTGATTGAGTACAAAAAGTTGCAGGCTAACGTAAGGAGGGTAGTTAAATGAGCAAAGAGGGAGTTTTGGAGGTCCTTCTGTAATTCAGTAGGACGGGAAACTGACATTAGTAAAGTCTGGGGAATGATAAAAAAGATGCATGAGATTAAAAGGGAGTATGGATATTCAGTTCTAAATGATAATAACATAATAACAGTTACAGATGGGGAAAAAGGCAAAATGTTAGTTTTGTGGTTTTTCATTCCCTGCTAAATCAGAAGTCAGAAGCCGCTGGTGTAGATCCAAATTCAGTCTTTATTGCAACAATGAAGTTACAACCAAGTCCGGACACGTAAAGTGTCTCCAGTACTGTTTTACACCAATTTTTATACAAGGTCTTATCATTTAACAATATCTCGTCACTTAAGCATCATCATTCCTTCAATCATTCACAATCATTGTTTTTTACATCAATCCACACCACTAGGTGATAAGTTTGTCCATCATTTCTTTTACTGTTTGGTCCCTCAGCCGAACATAATGGTGGTGCGACCATCTCCACTTGGTTTTTTAAAAATGCTCAGCCGTGAACTTTTGAGGAACTCGGGCGAAAACCTTCCTTGAGTAGCAAACCTTGGTAGCTTCAACCTGTTGCACATTGTCTAATTAGAGGGTTGATAATATATTTGTCCTTCAACATAATGATAAGGCATAACACTAATAAAGGTGGATATTCATGCATTCAGGGCTAACATAAAGTAGCTAACAGAACATTTGAGGCTAATACAAGGTGCAAATACATACTCAATTGATTACATTGTGTTGATTACATTATAATGATTACATTGTAATGATTACATCATGGGTATTTGGCATGCTTTTTAATAATACCGTAATGATTATATTCTACATTGTATAGTGCTAAATAATATCCCATATATTTCCCCCCTTTGGGATTCTAAAGAGTCCCACACACAATTCTGTCCATCCAGCCTAGGAGGGAGGGCTAAAACCCTAAGATCTAGGGAAATTCCACTCCCAGCCCGCCACAGGCGCGGCCCCCCTTTGGGGTCCATGGCTGACATGGCTCACAAACTATCAACACTCAGAATCAACCAACAGCAATGAACTCCCCAGGATACATTGCATATATTATCAGGAATACATAATCTACCAGGAGTACATCACCTACCACAAGCTCATTACATAAACATATACGGCTAATGCAAAGATAACTGAAAGGTTAACTGATAACACTGTAGATTACTATAACAGGCACTCTGTCATGAGCAGGAAAGTCCCAGGTGTCGTGGGCGGCAGGCAGGCTGCAGCGTTTCCAACATGGAGTATTCACAGGCGGTACGGCCGAACTTCAGCTATGGGCAGGAGCGTATCCAAGGTGTCTATGTCGCCATCCGTTTCCGTGTTGGTCCAGGAGGTTGCCGCTCCAAACGGTCCTCCCACCACTCTAAACATTGCAGCTATAGTCGCCTGCTGAGACAGCGCTCTTCCCACTAGGGAGCGAACAAGAGGAACTACACAACAAAAGATTAGTAGCAAAGCAAGAATGAACACAGCACGCACACAGAGTGCTTTCATAAGGGCTTACTGCCAACTACCCCACATATTATAGCACCAGTCAAACAACTCGTCATGTTGCCCCGAATTTCTCGCCATCTCATCCTGTAACCCCTGCAACTTTCTCATACCCTCAGTAAATGAAACATCCAGGGCTGTATTATTGGGAATAAATGTACAGCACTGATCCCCGAACAGCACACACACTCCCCCTTTTTCAGCCAGGAGCCAATCCAGGGCCATCCTGTTCTGTCATGCCATCAGACTGGTGGCCTGAAGCTGCTCCCCCAGAGATGCGAGTGCCTCCTGAGTATAGTTGGTAAACCTCTGCTGATTATAGTACAAATAATTTATCCATTCCACATTTTTGTTAACAGTAGGCCAAATTAATATTGATTCAAACCCTGCAGCTATCTCACTTCTCACCTTATATTTCTCTGGAATGCCCCTCGGCTGGCATATGGCATCTATATACACACTGGGATCATCTTCGCAGCTCGTAACAAACCTGTGGGACCTAGAGGGCTGTTTGTCAGAGTAAATATCCACCTGGCTAGCTAACATCCCCCTAGTGCAGAGGCCTCCACAATTATTGGGGAGAGGAGGCCTCAATCCTCCCTCCTGACCACACAGCCACCACGTATCTGCCAGAGGTACGCTCTGGTTCTCTAATGCATCCAGCGGAATGCTCCATACTTCTCCATTCTGCATTTGGTCGCCTTTCACATCCCAAACAGTTCCACAGTTACCCCCGGAGATGCCTACCTCCTCTGTCCCATTATTCTTAAAACACTCACAAGGAAGTCCCTTGAAAAAACTCAATTTCTGCCCCATAATATATCGCTGTCCCCCTTCCCAAGGCCTAAACTGTCCACCCTATAAGCATATTTAATATTTCCCTGGTATATCAGGCACCAATATGGACAGTACTGCATGCGCACTTTCGGACTAGATTTAAGTTTGCATACTTTATCAGGGGAATCAAACCATCCTGACACAGACCCTTCCAGACTCTTCTAACTCTCTACATTCCCCAGTCTCCACACTGGTTATTAGTGTACGGGAACGGGACTCCCTGAGCTGGAGGCTCTGCACTCGCACACACCACACAATCCTCCTCCCTAATGAAGCAGCGGTGTATCAGCCCTTTTATACCACCAATTTCCACTCTTATGTTTTGGTAACCCATCCTGGTTTACGTCATCTTGGGTATATCCTACAGTTTGCTCACTCTTCTCACTTCCATAGCTCCCACCTACATCTCTCCGCTTTCGCTCATTGTCACCTGAGAGGTTATTCAGCATCAGTGGACCAGGTCGAGTCAGTGAAGTCAGTTGTCCTGAACTCTCCTGTCTTGTGGTCCTGCTGCACACCCAGACCTGAAGGGCCTGGTATATCATTGGTAGCGTAGTAGTAGATATCTTTATTGCCATTTGCACAGGAACAGGTCAGTAGAAGCACATTGGAATTCTTGTGCGTATCTCCCAGAGTCATTTTTAAAAAATAGAGAGACAGAGGAGAAGAGACAGTTTTTTAAAACATTAAATAACATAATATAAAAAATGTAAATAATAAAAGCAGCCAACACAGTAATTCCAGAATGTAATACAGTAAGTGGTTACACACTGTGTACAGATGCAGATACAGGATACAGAGTGCATGGCCTGGGTGTGTGAGTGAATTATTTCACAGAAATAATATCAAGACAGTATAATGTACAGAAAAGTGGAATATTGCACATGTTTGTTAGACTATTGCACTGAAAGAGTTATTTGACTACCTAAGAGAAAGAATGAAAGTGAGGCTGTAGTGCTCCGATGTGTCTGATTCCCTCTTTGGAGTGGTAACTGTCCAGGTAATGTCCACGGGGGAAGTGGGGCGGCTGTATTTCATACCCACTTTAATGTGCTTAGCCATCAGTCTAACTGTGGCTGGGATAAAGCTGTTGTAGAATCGTGTTTTGTAGGCGGTCATGCTCTCTGGCCTGCGGAGTCTTAGGTTGTATCCTAAAATCCTTCCTCCTAAACAGGCATAATGCTGGGTGATGTTGATCACTGAGTATGTCCTGAGTTTTCCTCCGACAGCATTGTGTATTTAATGTGTCCAAAGAGGGGAGGTCAGAGCCTATGATCCTTTATGCAGTTTTTACAACAACTCCTTGAAGAGATTTCCTCTCTCTGCCACTGGTAAGGATACTTTCAGTGATTCCTCTATAGGTCTGTGTGAGGGGCTGACGTCTGAGTCCTCTATAGGCTTGTGTGGGGGGCTGACGTCTGAGTCCTCTATAGGCCTGTGTGAGGGGCTGACGTCTGAGTCCTCTATAGGTCTGTGTGAGGGGCTGACGTCTGGGTCCTCTATAGACCTGTGTGAGGGGCTGACGTCTGAGTCCTCTATAGGCCCGTGTGAGGGGCTGACGTCTGAGTCCTCTATAGGCCCGTGTGAGGGGCTGACGTCAGAGTCCTCTATGGGCCCATGTGAGGGGCTGACGTCTGAGTCCTCTATAGGCCCGTGTGAGGGGCTGACGTCAGAGTCCTCTATAGGCCCGTGTGAGGGGCTGACGTCTGAGTCATCTATAGGCCCGTGTGAGGGGCTGACGTCCGAGTCCTCTATAGGCCTGTTTGAGGGGCTGACGTCCGAGTCCTCTATAGGCCTGTGTGAGGGGCTGACGTCCGAGTCCTCTATAGGCCTGTGTGAGGGGCTGACGTCCGAGTCCTCTATAGGCCTGTGTGAGGGGCTGATGTTCGAGTCCTCTATAGGCCTGTGTGAGGGGCTGATGTCTGAGTCCTCTATAGGCCTGTGTGAGGGGCTGACGTCCGAGTCCTCTATAGGCCTGTTTGAGGGGCTGACGTCCGAGTCCTCTATAGGCCTGTTTGAGGGGCTGATGTCCGAGTCCTCTATAGGCCTGTGTGAGGGTCTGACGTCCGAGTCCTCTATAGGCCTGTGTGAGGGGCTGACGTCCGAGTCCTCTATAGGCCTGTGTGAGGGGCTGATGTTCGAGTCCTGAATAGGCCCGTGTGAGGGGCTGACGTCTGAGTCCTCTATAGGCTTGTGTGGGGGGCTGACGTCTGAGTCCTCTATAGGCCTGTGTGAGGGGCTGATGTCTGAGTCCTCTATAGGCCTGTGTGAGGGATTGACGTCTGAGTCCTCTATAGGCCTGTGTGAGGGGTTTAAGTCTGAGTCCTCTATAGGCCTGTGTGAGGGATTGACGTCTGAGTCCTCTATAGGCCTGTGTGAGGGATTGACGTCTGAGTCCTCTATAGGCCTGTGTGAGGGATTGACGTCTGAGTCCTCTATAGGCCTGTGTGAGGGACTGACATCTGAGTCCTCTATAGGCCTGTGTGGGGGGCTGACGTCTGAGTCCTCTGTAGGCCTGTGCGAGGGGCTGACGTCTGAGTCCTTTATAGGCCTGTGTGAGGGGCTGAATTCTGAGTCCTCTATAGGCTTGTGCGAGGGGTTGATGTCTGAGTCCTCTATAGGCCTGTGTGAGGGATTGACGTTTGAGTCCTCTATAGGCCTGTGTGAGGGGTTGATGTCTGAGTCCTCTATAGGCCTGTGTGAGGGATTGACGTCTGAGTCCTCTATAGGCCTGTGTGAGGGATTGACGTCCGAGTCCTCTATAGGCCTGTGTGAGGGGCTGAAGTCTGAGTCCTCTATAGGCCTGTGTGAGGGGCTGATGTTCGAGTCCTCTATAGGCCTGTGCGAGGGGCTGACGTCTGAGTCCACTATAGGCCTGTGTGAAGGATTGACGTCTGAGTCCTCTATAGGCCTGTGTGAGGGGCTGGTGTCTGAGTCCTCTATAGGCCTGTGTGAGGGATTGACGTCTGAGTCCTCTATAGGCCTGTGTGAGGTTCTGGTGTCTGAGTCCTCTATAGGCCTGTGTGAGGGGATGATATTCGAGTCCTCTATAGGCCTTTGTGAGGGATTGATGTCCGAGTCCTCTATAGGCCTGTGTGAGGGGCTGACGTCTGAGTCCTCTATAGGCCTGTGTGAGGGGCTGACGTCTGAGTCCTTTATAGGCCTGTGCGAGGGGCTGAAGTCTGAGTCCTCTATAGGCCTGTGCGAGGGGCTGATGTCTGAGTCCTCTATAGGCCTGTGTGAGGGGCTGATGTTCGAGTCTTCTATAGGCCTGTGTGAGGGGCTGACGTTCGAGTCCTCTATAGGCCTGTGTGAAGGGCTGACGACTGAGTCCTCTATAGGCCTGTGGGAGGGACGTCTGAGTTCTCTATAGGCCTGTGCGAGTGGCTGACGTCTGAGTCCTTTATAGACCTGTGCGAGGGGCTGAAGTCTGAGTCCACTATAGGCCTGTGTGAAGGATTGACTTCTGAGTCCTCTATAGGCCTGTGTGAGGGGCTGGTGTCTGAGTCCTCTATAGGCCTGTGTGAGGGATTGACGTCTGAGTCCTCTATAGGCCTGTGTGAGGGATTGACGTCTGAGTCCTCTATAGGCCTGTGTGAGGGATTGACGTCTGAGTCCTCTATAGGCCTGTGTGAGGGGCTGACGTCTGAGTTCTCTATAGGCCTGTGTGGGGGGCTGATGTCTGAGTCCTCTATAGGCCCGTGGGAGGGACGTCTGAGTTCTCTATAGGCCTGTGCGAGGGGCTGACGTCTGAGTCCTTTATAGGCCTGTGCGAGGGGCTGATGTCTAAGTCCTCTATAGGCCTGTGTGAGGGGCTGAATTCTGAGTCCTCTATAGGCTTGTGCGAGGGGTAGATGTCTGAGTCCTCTATAGGCCTGTGTGAGGGATTGACGTCTGAGTCCTCTATAGGCCTGTGTGAGGGATTGACGTCTGAGTCCTCTATAGGCCTGTGTGAGGGATTGACGTCTGAGTCCTCTATAGGCCTGTGTGAGGGGCTGACGTCTGAGTTCTCTATAGGCCTGTGTGGGGGGCTGATGTCTGAGTCCTCTATAGGCCCGTGGGAGGGACGTCTGAGTTCTCTATAGGCCTGTGCGAGGGGCTGACGTCTGAGTCCTTTATAGGCCTGTGCGAGGGGCTGATGTCTAAGTCCTCTATAGGCCTGTGTGAGGGGCTGAATTCTGAGTCCTCTATAGGCTTGTGCGAGGGGTAGATGTCTGAGTCCTCTATAGGCCTGTGTGAGGGATTGACGTTTGAGTCCTCTATAGGCCTGTGTGAGGGGTTGATGTCTGAGTCCTCTATAGGCCTGTGTGAGGGATTGACGTCTGAGTCCTCTATAGGCCTGTGTGAGGGATTGACGTCCGAGTCCTCTATAGGCCTGTGTGAGGGGCTGAAGTCTGAGTCCTCTATAGGCCTGTGTGAGGGGCTGATGTTCGAGTCCTCTATAGGCCTGTGCGAGGGGCTGACGTCTGAGTCCACTATAGGCCTGTGTGAAGGATTGACGTCTGAGTCCTCTATAGGCCTGTGTGAGGGGCTGGTGTCTGAGTCCTCTATAGGCCTGTGTGAGGGATTGACGTCTGAGTCCTCTATAGGCCTGTGTGAGGGATTGACGTCTGAGTCCTCTATAGGCCTGTGTGAGGGATTGACGTCTGAGTCCTTTATAGGCCTGTGTGAGGGATTGACGTCTGAGTCCTCTATAGGCCTGTGTGAGGGGCTGATGTTCGAGTCCTCTATAGGCCTGTGTGAGGGGCTGACATCTGAGTCCTCTATAGGCCTGTGTGGGGGGCTGACGTCTGAGTCCTTTATAGGCCTGTGCGAGGGGCTGAATTCTGAGTCCTCTATAGGCTTGTGCGAGGGGCTGATGTCTGAGTCCTCTATAGGCCTGTGTGAGGGATTGGCGTCTGAGTCCTCTATAGGCCTGTGTGAGGGGCTGACGTCTGAGTCCTCTATAGGCCTGTGTGAGGGATTGGCGTCTGAGTCCTCTATAGCCCTGTGCGAGGGGCTGAAGTCTGAGTCCTCTATAGGCCCGTGGGAGGGACGTCTGAGTTCTCTATAGGCCTGTGCGAGGGGCTGACGTCTGAGTCCTTTATAGGCCTGTGCGAGGGGCTGAAGTCTGAGTCCTCTATAGGCCTGTGCGAGGGGCTGATGTCTGAGTCCTCTATAGCCCTGTGTGAGGGATTGACGTCTGAGTCCTCTACAGGCCTGTTTGAGGGGCTGACGTCCGAGTCCTCTATAGGCCTGTGTGAGGGGCTGACGTCCGAATCCTCTATAGGCCTGTGTGAGGGGCTGACGTCCGAGTCCTCTATAGGTCTGTGTGAGGGGCTGACGTTCGAGTTCTCTATAGGCCTGTGTGAGGGGCTGACGTTCGAGTCCTCTATAAGCCTGTGTGAGGGGCTGAAGTCTGAGTCCTCTATAGGCCTGTGTGAGGGATTGACGTCTGAGTCCTCTATAGGCCTGTGTGAGGGGCTGGTGTCTGAGTCCTCTATAGGCCTGTGTGAGGGATTGATGTCTGAGTCCTCTATAGGCCTGTGTGAGGGGTTGACGTCTGAGTCCTCTATAGGCCTGTGTGAGGGGCTGACATCTGAGTCCTCTATAGGCCTGTGTGGGGGGCTGACGTCTGAGTCCTCTATAGGCCTGTGCGAGGGGCTGACGTCTGAGTCCTTTATAGGCCTGTGCGAGGGGCTGATGTCTAAGTCCTCTATAGGCCTGTGTGAGGGGCTGAATTCTGAGTCCTCTATAGGCTTGTGCGAAGGGTTGATGTCTGAGTCCTCTATAGGCCTGTGTGAGGGATTGATGTTTGAGTCCTCTATAGGCCTATGTGAGGGGTTGATGTCTGAGTCCTCTATAGGCCTGTGTGAGGGATTGACGTCTGAGTCCTCTATAGGCCTGTGTGAGGGATTGACGTCCGAGTCCTCTATAGGCCTGTGTGAGGGGCTGAAGTCTGAGTCCTCTATAGGCCTGTGTGAGGGGCTGATGTTCGAGTCCTCTATAGGCCTGTGCGAGGGGCTGACGTCTGAGTCCACTATAGGCCTGTGTGAAGGATTGACGTCTGAGTCCTCTATAGGCCTGTGTGAGGGGCTGGTGTCTGAGTCCTCTATAGGCCTGTGTGAGGGATTGACGTCTGAGTCCTCTATAGGCCTGTGTGAGGGATTGACATCTGAGTCCTCTATAGGCCTGTGTGAGGGATTGACGTCTGAGTCCTTTATAGGCCTGTGTGAGGGATTGACGTCTGAGTCCTCTATAGGCCTGTGTGGGGGGCTGACGTCTGAGTCCTCTATAGGCCTGTGCGAGGGGCTGACGTCTGAGTCCTTTATAGACCTGTGCGAGGGGCTGATGTCTGAGTCCTCTATAGGCCTGTGTGAGGGGCTGAATTCTGAGTCCTCTATAGGCTTGTGCGAGGGGCTGATGTCTGAGTCCTCTATAGGCCTGTGTGAGGGATTGGCGTCTGAGTCCTCTATAGGCCTGTGTGAGGGGCTGACGTCTGAGTCCTCTATAGGCCTGTGTGAGGGATTGGCGTCTGAGTCCTCTATAGCCCTGTGCGAGGGGCTGAAGTCTGAGTCCTCTATAGGCCCGTGGGAGGGACGTCTGAGTTCTCTATAGGCCTGTGCGAGGGGCTGACGTCTGAGTCCTTTATAGGCCTGTGCGAGGGGCTGATGTCTGAGTCCTCTATAGCCCTGTGTGAGGGATTGACGTCTGAGTCCTCTACAGGCCTGTGTGAGGGGCTGACGTCCGAGTCCTCTATAGGCCTGTGTGAGGGGCTGACGTCCGAATCCTCTATAGGCCTGTGTGAGGGGCTGACGTCCGAGTCCTCTATAGGTCTGTGTGAGGGGCTGACGTTCGAGTTCTCTATAGGCCTGTGTGAGGGGCTGACGTTCGAGACCTCTATAGGCCTGTGTGAGGGGCTGAAGTCTGAGTCCTCTATAGGCCTGTGTGAGGGATTGACGTCTGAGTCCTCTATAGGCCTGTGTGAGGGGCTGGTGTCTGAGTCCTCTATAGGCCTGTGTGAGGGATTGATGTCTGAGTCCTCTATAGGCCTGTGTGAGGTATTGACGTCTGAGTCCTCTATAGGCCTGTGTGAGGGGCTTGTGTCTGAGTCCTCTATAGGCCTGTGTGAGGGATTGACGTCTGAGTCCTCTATAGGCCTGTGTGAAGGATTGACGTCTGAGTCCTCTATAGGTCTGTGTGAGGGGCTGGTGTCTGAGTCCTCTATAGGCCTGTGTGAGGGATTGACGTCTGAGTCCTCTATAGGCCTGTGTGAGGTATTGACGTCTGAGTCCTCTATAGGCCTGTGTGAGGGGCTGGTGTCTGAGTCCTCTATAGGCCTGTGTGAGGGATTGGCGTCTGAGTCCTCTATAGGCCTGTGTGAGGGGCTGACGTCTGAGTCCTCTATAGGCCTGTGTGAGGGATTGGCGTCTGAGTCCTCTATAGGCTTGTGCGAGGGGCTGATGTCTGAGTCCTCTATAGGCCTGTGTGAGGGATTGGCGTCTGAGTCCTCTATAGGCCTGTGTGAGGGGCTGACGTCTGAGTCCTCTATAGGCCTGTGTGAGGGATTGGCGTCTGAGTCCTCTATAGCCCTGTGCGAGGGGCTGAAGTCTGAGTCCTCTATAGGCCCGTGGGAGGGACGTCTGAGTTCTCTATAGGCCTGTGCGAGGGGCTGACGTCTGAGTCCTTTATAGGCCTGTGCGAGGGGCTGAAGTCTGAGTCCTCTATAGGCCTGTGCGAGGGGCTGATGTCTGAGTCCTCTATAGCCCTGTGTGAGGGATTGACGTCTGAGTCCTCTACAGGCCTGTGTGAGGGGCTGACGTCCGAGTCCTCTATAGGCCTGTGTGAGGGGCTGACGTCCGAATCTTCTATAGGCCTGTGTGAGGGGCTGACGTCCGAGTCCTCTATAGGTCTGTGTGAGGGGCTGACGTTCGAGTTCTCTATAGGCCTGTGTGAGGGGCTGACGTTCGAGTCCTCTATAGGCCTGTGTGAGGGGCTGAAGTCTGAGTCCTCTATAGGCCTGTGTGAGGGATTGACGTCTGAGTCCTCTATAGGCCTGTGTGAGGGGCTGGTATCTGAGTCCTCTATAGGCCTGTGTGAGGGATTGATGTCTGAGTCCTCTATAGGCCTGTGTGAGGGGTTGAAGTCTGAGTCCTCTATAGGCCTGTGTGAGGGATTGACGTCTGAGTCCTCTATAGGCCTGTGTGAGGGATTGACGTCTGAGTCCTCTATAGGCCTGTGTGAGGGATTGACGTCTGAGTCCTCTATAGGCCTGTGTGAGGGGCTGACATCTGAGTCCTCTATAGGCCTGTGTGGGGGGCTGACGTCTGAGTCCTCTATAGGCCTGTGCGAGGGGCTGACGTCTGAGTCCTTTATAGGCCTGTGCGAGGGGCTGATGTCTAAGTCCTCTATAGGCCTGTGTGAGGGGCTGAATTCTGAGTCCTCTATAGGCTTGTGCGAGGGGTTGATGTCTGAGTCCTCTATAGGCCTGTGTGAGGGATTGACGTTTGAGTCCTCTATAGGCCTATGTGAGGGGTTGATGTCTGAGTCCTCTATAGGCCTGTGTGAGGGATTGACGTCTGAGTCCTCTATAGGCCTGTGTGAGGGATTGACGTCCGAGTCCTCTATAGGCCTGTGTGAGGGGCTGAAGTCTGAGTCCTCTATAGGCCTGTGTGAGGGGCTGATGTTCGAGTCCTCTATAGGCCTGTGCGAGGGGCTGACGTCTGAGTCCACTATAGGCCTGTGTGAAGGATTGACGTCTGAGTCCTCTATAGGCCTGTGTGAGGGGCTGGTGTCTGAGTCCTCTATAGGCCTGTGTGAGGGATTGACGTCTGAGTCCTCTATAGGCCTGTGTGAGGGATTGACGTCTGAGTCCTCTATAGGCCTGTGTGAGGGATTGACGTCTGAGTCCTTTATAGGCCTGTGTGAGGGATTGACGTCTGAGTCCTCTATAGGCCTGTGTGAGGGGCTAACATCTGAGTCCTCTATAGGCCTGTGTGGGGGGCTGACGTCTGAGTCCTCTATAGGCCTGTGCGAGGGG
The DNA here is from genome assembly GCF_023856365.1 of Brienomyrus brachyistius. NCBI lineage: Eukaryota > Metazoa > Chordata > Actinopteri > Osteoglossiformes > Mormyridae > Brienomyrus > Brienomyrus brachyistius. The sequence continues at coordinate 2,920,107 of NW_026042315.1, forward strand.
CTGACGTCTGAGTCCTTTATAGGCCTGTGCGAGGGGCTGATGTCTGAGTCCTCTATAGGCCTGTGTGAGGGGCTGAATTCTGAGTCCTCTATAGGCTTGTGCGAGGGGCTGATGTCTGAGTCCTCTATAGGCCTGTGTGAGGGATTGGCGTCTGAGTCCTCTATAGGCCTGTGTGAGGGGCTGACGTCTGAGTCCTCTATAGGCCTGTGTGAGGGATTGGCGTCTGAGTCCTCTATAGCCCTGTGCGAGGGGCTGAAGTCTGAGTCCTCTATAGGCCCGTGGGAGGGACGTCTGAGTTCTCTATAGGCCTGTGCGAGGGGCTGACGTCTGAGTCCTTTATAGGCCTGTGCGAGGGGCTGAAGTCTGAGTCCTCTATAGGCCTGTGCGAGGGGCTGATGTCTGAGTCCTCTATAGCCCTGTGTGAGGGATTGACGTCTGAGTCCTCTACAGGCCTGTGTGAGGGGCTGACGTCCGAGTCCTCTATAGGCCTGTGTGAGGGGCTGACGTCCGAATCCTCTATAGGCCTGTGTGAGGGGCTGACGTCCGAGTCCTCTATAGGTCTGTGTGAGGGGCTGACGTTCGAGTTCTCTATAGGCCTGTGTGAGGGGCTGACGTTCGAGACCTCTATAGGCCTGTGTGAGGGGCTGAAGTCTGAGTCCTCTATAGGCCTGTGTGAGGGATTGACGTCTGAGTCCTCTATAGGCCTGTGTGAGGGGCTGGTGTCTGAGTCCTCTATAGGCCTGTGTGAGGGATTGATGTCTGAGTCCTCTATAGGCCTGTGTGAGGTATTGACGTCTGAGTCCTCTATAGGCCTGTGTGAGGGGCTTGTGTCTGAGTCCTCTATAGGCCTGTGTGAGGGATTGACGTCTGAGTCCTCTATAGGCCTGTGTGAAGGATTGACGTCTGAGTCCTCTATAGGTCTGTGTGAGGGGCTGGTGTCTGAGTCCTCTATAGGCCTGTGTGAGGGATTGACGTCTGAGTCCTCTATAGGCCTGTGTGAGGTATTGACGTCTGAGTCCTCTATAGGCCTGTGTGAGGGGCTGGTGTCTGAGTCCTCTATAGGCCTGTGTGAGGGATTGGCGTCTGAGTCCTCTATAGGCCTGTGTGAGGGGCTGACGTCTGAGTCCTCTATAGGCCTGTGTGAGGGATTGGCGTCTGAGTCCTCTATAGGCTTGTGCGAGGGGCTGATGTCTGAGTCCTCTATAGGCCTGTGTGAGGGATTGGCGTCTGAGTCCTCTATAGGCCTGTGTGAGGGGCTGACGTCTGAGTCCTCTATAGGCCTGTGTGAGGGATTGGCGTCTGAGTCCTCTATAGCCCTGTGCGAGGGGCTGAAGTCTGAGTCCTCTATAGGCCCGTGGGAGGGACGTCTGAGTTCTCTATAGGCCTGTGCGAGGGGCTGACGTCTGAGTCCTTTATAGGCCTGTGCGAGGGGCTGAAGTCTGAGTCCTCTATAGGCCTGTGCGAGGGGCTGATGTCTGAGTCCTCTATAGCCCTGTGTGAGGGATTGACGTCTGAGTCCTCTACAGGCCTGTGTGAGGGGCTGACGTCCGAGTCCTCTATAGGCCTGTGTGAGGGGCTGACGTCCGAATCCTCTATAGGCCTGTGTGAGGGGCTGACGTCCGAGTCCTCTATAGGTCTGTGTGAGGGGCTGACGTTCGAGTTCTCTATAGGCCTGTGTGAGGGGCTGACGTTCGAGTCCTCTATAGGCCTGTGTGAGGGGCTGAAGTCTGAGTCCTCTATAGGCCTGTGTGAGGGATTGACGTCTGAGTCCTCTATAGGCCTGTGTGAGGGGCTGGTATCTGAGTCCTCTATAGGCCTGTGTGAGGGATTGATGTCTGAGTCCTCTATAGGCCTGTGTGAGGGGTTGAAGTCTGAGTCCTCTATAGGCCTGTGTGAGGGATTGACGTCTGAGTCCTCTATAGGCCTGTGTGAGGGATTGACGTCTGAGTCCTCTATAGGCCTGTGTGAGGGATTGACGTCTGAGTCCTCTATAGGCCTGTGTGAGGGGCTGACATCTGAGTCCTCTATAGGCCTGTGTGGGGGGCTGACGTCTGAGTCCTCTATAGGCCTGTGCGAGGGGCTGACGTCTGAGTCCTTTATAGGCCTGTGCGAGGGGCTGATGTCTAAGTCCTCTATAGGCCTGTGTGAGGGGCTGAATTCTGAGTCCTCTATAGGCTTGTGCGAGGGGTTGATGTCTGAGTCCTCTATAGGCCTGTGTGAGGGATTGACGTTTGAGTCCTCTATAGGCCTATGTGAGGGGTTGATGTCTGAGTCCTCTATAGGCCTGTGTGAGGGATTGACGTCTGAGTCCTCTATAGGCCTGTGTGAGGGATTGACGTCCGAGTCCTCTATAGGCCTGTGTGAGGGGCTGAAGTCTGAGTCCTCTATAGGCCTGTGTGAGGGGCTGATGTTCGAGTCCTCTATAGGCCTGTGCGAGGGGCTGACGTCTGAGTCCACTATAGGCCTGTGTGAAGGATTGACGTCTGAGTCCTCTATAGGCCTGTGTGAGGGGCTGGTGTCTGAGTCCTCTATAGGCCTGTGTGAGGGATTGACGTCTGAGTCCTCTATAGGCCTGTGTGAGGGATTGACGTCTGAGTCCTCTATAGGCCTGTGTGAGGGATTGACGTCTGAGTCCTTTATAGGCCTGTGTGAGGGATTGACGTCTGAGTCCTCTATAGGCCTGTGTGAGGGGCTAACATCTGAGTCCTCTATAGGCCTGTGTGGGGGGCTGACGTCTGAGTCCTCTATAGGCCTGTGCGAGGGGCTGACGTCTGAGTCCTTTATAGGCCTGTGCGAGTGGCTGATGTCTGAGTCCTCTATAGGCCTGTGTGAGGGGCTGAATTCTGAGTCCTCTATAGGCTTGTGCGAGGGGCTGATGTCTGAGTCCTCTATAGGCCTGTGTGAGGGATTGGCGTCTGAGTCCTCTATAGGCCTGTGTGAGGGGCTGACGTCTGAGTCCTCTATAGGCCTGTGTGAGGGATTGGCGTCTGAGTCCTCTATAGCCCTGTGCGAGGGGCTGAAGTCTGAGTCCTCTATAGGCCCGTGGGAGGGACGTCTGAGTTCTCTATAGGCCTGTGCGAGGGGCTGACGTCTGAGTCCTTTATAGGCCTGTGCGAGGGGCTGAAGTCTGAGTCCTCTATAGGCCTGTGCGAGGGGCTGATGTCTGAGTCCTCTATAGCCCTGTGTGAGGGATTGACGTCTGAGTCCTCTACAGGCCTGTGTGAGGGGCTGACGTCCGAGTCCTCTATAGGCCTGTGTGAGGGGCTGACGTCCGAATCCTCTATAGGCCTGTGTGAGGGGCTGACGTCCGAGTCCTCTATAGGTCTGTGTGAGGGGCTGACGTTCGAGTTCTCTATAGGCCTGTGTGTGGGGCTGACGTTCGAGTCCTCTATAGGCCTGTGTGAGGGGCTGAAGTCTGAGTCCTCTATAGGCCTGTGTGAGGGATTGACGTCTGAGTCCTCTATAGGCCTGTGTAAGGGGCTGGTGTCTGAGTCCTCTATAGGCCTGTGTGAGGGATTGATGTCTGAGTCCTATATAGGCCTGTGTGAGGTATTGACGTCTGAGTCCTCTATATGCCTGTGTGAGGGGCTGGTGTCTGAGTCCTCTATAGGCCTGTGTGAGGGATTGACGTCTGAGTCCTCTATAGGCCTGTGTGAAGGATTGACGTCTGAGTCCTCTATAGGTCTGTGTGAGGGGCTGGTGTCTGAGTCCTCTATAGGCCTGTGTGAGGGATTGACGTCTGAGTCCTCTATAGGCCTGTGTGAGGTATTGACGTCTGAGTCCTCTATAGGCCTGTGTGAGGGGCTGGTGTCTGAGTCCTATATAGGCCTGTGTGAGGGATTGGCGTCTGAGTCCTCTATAGGCCTGTGTGAGGGGCTGACGTCTGAGTCCTCTATAGGCCTGTGTGAGGGATTGGCGTCTGAGTCCTCTATAGCCCTGTGCGAGGGGCTGAAGTCTGAGTCCTCTATAGGCCTGTGCGAGGGACGTCTGAGTTCTCTATAGGCCTGTGCGAGGGGCTGACGTCTGAGTCCTTTATAGGCCTGTGCGAGGGGCTGAAGTCTGAGTCCTCTATAGGCCTGTGCGAGGGGCTGATGTCTGAGTCCTCTATAGCCCTGTGTGAGGGATTGACGTCTGAGTCCTCTATAGGCCTGTGTGAGGGGCTGACGTCCGAGTCCTCTATAGGCCTGTGTGAGGGGCTGACGTCCGAATCCTCCATAGGCCTGTGTGAGGGGCTTACGTCCGAGTCCTCCATAGGCCTGTGTGAGGGGCTGACGTTCGAGTCCTCTATAGGCCTGTGTGAGGGGCTGACGTCTGAGTCCTCTATAGGCCCGTGGGAGGGACGTCTGAGTTCTCTATAGGCCTGTGCGAGGGGCTGACGTCTGAGTCCTTTATAGGCCTGTGCGAGGGGCTGAAATCTGAGTCCTCTATAGGCCTGTTTGAGGGGCTGAAATCTGAGTCCTCTCTAAGCCTGTGTGAGGGGCTGATGTCTGAGTCCTCTATAGGCCTGTGTGAGGGGTTGATGTCTGAGTCCTCTATAGGCCTGTGTGAGGGATTGACGTTTGAGTCCTCTATAGGCCTGTGTGAGGGGCTGACATCTGAGTCCTCTATAGGCCTGTGTGAGGGATTGACGTCTGAGTCCTCTATAGGCCTGTGTGAGGGGCTGGTGTCTGAGTCCTCTATAGGCCTGTGTGAGGGATTGACGTCTGAGTCCTCTATAGGCCTGTGTAAGGTATTGACCTCTGAGTCCTCTATAGGCCTGTGTGAGGTTCTGGTGTCTGAGTCCTCTATAGGCCTGTGTGAGGGATTGACGTCTGAGTCCTCTATAGGCCAGTGTGAGGTATTGACGTCTGAGTCCTCTATAGGCCTGTGTGAGGGGCTGGTGTCTGAGTCCTCTATAGGCCTGTGTGAGGGGCTGGTGTCTGAGTCCTCTATAGGCCTGTGTGAGGGGCTGTTGTCTGAGTCCTCTATAGGCCTGTGTGAGGGATTGACGTCTGAGTCCTCTATAGGCCAGTGTGAGGTATTGACGTCTGAGTCCTCTATAGGCCTGTGTGAGGGGCTGGTGTCTGAGTCCTCTATAGGCCTGTGTGAGGGATTGACGTCTGAGTCCTCTATAGGCCTGTGTGAAGGATTGACGTCAGAGTCCTCTATAGGCCTGTGTGAGGGGCTGACGTCTGAGTCCTCTATAGGCCCGTGTGAGGTGCTGACGTCTGAGTCCTCTATAGGCCTGTGTGAGGGGCTGACGTCTGAGTCCTCTATAGGCCTGTGTGAGGGATTGACGTCTGAGTCCTGTATAGGCCTGTGTGAGGGGCTGGTGTCTGAGTCCTCTATAGGCCTGTGTGAGGGATTGACGTCTGAGTCCTCTATAGGCCTGTGTGAAGGATTGACGTCTGAGTCCTCTATAGGCCTGTGTGAGGGGCTGGTGTCTGAGTCCTCTATAGGCCTGTGTGAGGGGCTGGTGTCTGAGTCCTCTATAGGCCTGTGTGAGGGGCTGATGTCTGAGTCCTCTATAGGCCTGTGTGAGGTGCTGACGTCTGAGTCCTCTATAGGCCTGTGTGAGGGGCTGACGTCTGAGTCCTCTATAGGCCTGTGTGAGGGATTGACGTCTGAGTCCTGTATAGGCCTGTGTGAGGGGCTGGTGTCTGAGTCCTCTATAGGCCTGTGTGAGGGATTGACGTCTGAGTCCTCTATTGGCCTGTGTGAAGGATTGACGTCTGAGTCCTCTATAGGCCTGTGTGAGGGGCTGGTGTCTGAGTCCTCTATAGGCCTGTGTGAGGGATTGACGTCTGAGTCCTCTATTGGCCTGTGTGAGGTATTGACATCTGAGTCCTCTATAGGCCTATGTGAGGGGCTGGTGTCTGAGTCCTCTATAGGCCCGTGTGAGGGGCTGGTGTCTGAGTCCTCTATAGGCCTGTGCGAGGGATTGACGTCTGAGTCCTTTATAGGCCTGTGTATATGTCAAATATCATATATATCCATCCATCCATCCATCCATCCATTTTCCAAATCGCTTATCCTACTGGGAGGCTCTGGAGCCTATCCCGGAAGCAATGGGCATGAGGCAGGGAAAAACCCAGGATGGGGGGCCAGCCCATCGCAGGGCACATTCACACATCATTCAAATATCATATATATAATTTATTAAATTTAGATTTAAGTTTGCAGTCAATTTAATTTCCACGTTTCTCAATTTTCACATTGCCTTTTTAAACGCAATTATGTGAATTTTAAGTAAAAATGTAGAATAAAATTATATCGTGATAATTATCAATATCATTTCCTATGAAAAAAACTTTACTATTGTACAATATTGCCCAGCCATAGGCTGATTTCAAAATTGATTTACATACAATTCTTTTACATATTGTCTGTCTGTCATTATACCTTGCAAATTAATCAGGATAAAACATATAAAACGATAAACAATAAAAACTATAGGATTAGGAAGCAATCAGTCCCGTGTACATGATCAGCCAGAAAATACTTGCATTCATCTAAACTTTTACAAACTTTAAACTGCCTTTGCTTGCTGGCTTGTGGGCTGATGGACAAACTTGAAGGCCTTACAGGACAGGATAGGATGCACATTCTTTATTGTCCATTAAATCCCTCTATCAAGTGTCAATAGGCTCCAAACAACCAAATGTAATTAAAGAAAATTAAAAAAATGGAAAAACATACAGAAATAACCCAAAATAAATAAAGACTAACCAAAGTAACTTAACTGTCCCCTCAGTTGATGGGATTTAGTCCATCACCCTGACTAAACTGTATAATGAGCAGTTGGGACTGTCAGTACATGGTTAGATCGTGTTTAATACAACAACTGGAATACGGCATACAAGGCACAAAAGGCACTGTGGGGAATAGAGCGTTATGGGAACAGTAGTCCTATTATTACACCTCCTCCTTTTAGCTTAAGTCAAATGTGCTCTGTACCTTTTGACATTAATTTCTATTACTGCTATCAACAACCTCCTTCTCTCTTTCTCTCTCTCTTCTACTGAACTTCCCTCTTTGTTCACAAGTCCATTCTGTCAGGTGGTTTTCCAGTCAACTTGACCTAGTAACAGTCCCTGTAGGCCAAAGATGACCTTTATCAGTCTCTACCACATATGGTCTAGGAGTATCTGCAGGTCTGACGACTCCCAGCAGTCCCTTCTGTGCTAATCCAAACTGTCTGACCAGATGTCAGTTCTGCGAGAGGTCTGGAGCGGAGTCTGCGGTTGTAGTGTTTTGCCTGCTGACGCCTTCTCTCCTCATCCTGCTTGCGAAAAACTTGCAGATCTGGCCATTTAGGACCCAGCTGTCCACCATCTGGCTAATCTGTGCTGTGATACCGGGCCACCATACTGACAGTGTAGCTCTGGCTCGGCATTTTGTCATTCCCTGATAGCCTTCATGCAGACGCTGAAGAACATCCGTTCTCAAGGGTGGAGGTATCACAAGTCCTTCTCCCTTCATGAGAAGGTCGTGAACAAGGTGAAAATCCATTCTGTGCTGCCAGTATGGTTTAATGTCTGGATCTAACTTACATCTCTCTGGCCATTCTGTGAAACAGTGGTTTGTCACTTGTCTGCATACGTCGTCTTCTTTCTGCGCTGTCTTTATCTCCTCCAGCCTTTTGTCTCCACGTCTTTCTCTAGCTGAAGATGCCGTTCAATCAAAATTAATATTTTACTCACTTAACTTTTTGTCTTTTATGATTCCATGTGTACCACCTCCAAATTATTTTGAAGATTTGAATTTCATTGTATCCAAATTAATTTGGAACGGCAGACAACCCAGGAAACGCTTCTCAGTTTTACAGCGCACCAAATCAGACGGTGGCCTCGCCCTCCCTGATTTTAAGCTGTAGCATTGGGCATTTCAAATTAGGGCTATGCGCACTTGGACAGACGCAGGTAGTGTAGTGTCGTGGAGAGGTATTGAATCGGCTATAGTGCATCCCCACGGACTCCAGGACTTACCTTTCCCAGGGGTAGGTCTTCGTAAATCACGACACAAACTTGGTTGTATCTCTTCATCCACCTTAGCTGCATGGTACAACGCCGAAAAAGTAATAGGTCAACAATCTCCTTTATGGAACAATTTCCACTTTCTGTCAGACTATAAAGCTTTTGTTTGTCCCCCCTGATCATCCAAGGGGGTTTTCACATTTTATAATACGTTTGACATTCCAGGACATTCAAAAAGAATACAGTCTGCCTGGCTTCTCATTTTTCTTCTACCTCAGGCTACGATCCACAATGAAGGCCTATGCTGTGCCATGGAATTCTGTCTTAGATGATCACCCAATGTTTAGCTTTGTGACAACATTATTGTCCATAATGACAACAGAGGATAAAACTAGACAGGATACACAAAGCCCAGCAAACAAAATTTACTCAAAATAGTACCGACTCCTGAGAAACAAATGCTGCTGTTTTACTTTGCCTTTCCACTAATACACATTAAACACCAAAAAATAAAAATTAAAAGCGGTATTAAAAGGGAACCTTAAAACGGGAACAACTGCAAGTGGCTAGATTACCAAGCCCTCGCAAACTGCAGCGATGGAGATAACCACAACTTTGAAAAAGGAGATACTGGCACATGGAGAGTCGCGTCACTGGTTACAGGGTGGTCCAACAGACAACTACAACTGGATCTTATATACGTACGCTGGCCACAACAATTAATCAATCAATTTAACAAAATCACGATACCTGAAGAGATCGCACCCTCCAGCTCCATCTCACTACAATAGTTACTACTCTCGCCGCTGAAGGGTTATACAAACAAGATTAATTCAGTGAGGAACCTCCCTCAAAGGTACAACGGCAAACACCCGCCTGCTTCAGATCACAGGCCCAAGTTCTGAATCACTATTCTACCAACACACAGGTAGAAGATGAAGAACTCTCCTCAAAGTAGTGCTGTCAGTTGGACCTTGTAACATGAATAATCATAGTGGAGAGTTACAATTTTATTATTTTAATGGGAAGATGTGAGATTTTTATTGGGGGGGGGGGGGTCCCACCTTCAGAAACAGCCAGTGAGACTCATTTACCTCAAACCTTCTGACCGTGTGAGTCTCATTAATGAAACCGTATCTTAAGCCCAGCCGGAGCCCACCTCCCCAAGGGTACACTCTACTTTCCCAGAAAATGTCAAGATGGATTCAAATTCAACTCCCAAACCTACTGCCAGTTTTTAGAAGACACTTTCTTCAAGCAGTGGTACAGGAAACAGTCAGCATCTTTCAGCAGGACCATGATTTTTATGCAGGACAATGCTCCATCGCATGCATCAAAGTACTCCACTGCATGGCTAGCCAGTAAAGGCCTTAAGGATGACAGAATAATGACATAATCACCTGACATAATCCCTATTGAGAACTTGTGGGCCCTGCTTATATGGGAGATTTACAGTGAAGGAAAGCAGTACAGCTCTCTGAACAGTGTCTGGCAGGCTGTGGTTGCTGCTGCACAAAAAGTTTATCGTCAACAGATCAAGAAAATACCAGATTCCATGAATGGAAGACTTATTGCTGTTCAGCAGCCGGACTGCTTGGGGGAAGAAGCTATTGCACAGTCGTGCAGACCTGCTCCTGATGCTGCAGAATCTTCTTCCGGATGGAAGAGGGGTAGTAGACAGTTCGTGGGTTGGATGGTACCGGTCAGTCACAATGCTGGTGCCCTTACGGATGCAGCGGGAAGTGTAAGTGTCCTGCAGGCTGGGGAGGGAGCTGCCGATGATGCACTCAGCGGTCTGCACAGTCTTCTGAAGGGTCCGGACCGCTGAGCGCGTCATCAGCAGCTCTCTCTCCAGCCTGCAGGACACTCACACTTCCTGCTGCGTCCGTAAGGAGGTGGCTATATTGCTCACTAATTGATATTTCATGTCAGAAATGTTTATTTGGAAATTATGTGATGTTTGATTATTATTCGCACTTTGAAAGATGATAATAAACAAGGAAGATGGGAAAATGTAGGTTTTCCATTTAGTTGCATAATAATTGTGCACACTAACAGTTGTGTAATAATTGTGCACACTAATAGTTGTGTAATAATTGTGCACACTAATAGTTGTGTAATAATTGTGCACACTAATAGTTGTGTAATAATTCTGCACACTAATAGTTGTCATGCCCGGCTCGTCCGCTCCTCCTGTGTGCCACGCCCCCGGATTACCCACGTGTGTTTCCCGAATTGTACCCAGCTGTTTCCGTTTGCTGTCAATCAGTCTTGTGTATTTAAGTCCTGGTCTCCCCGGTTTCCCTTGTCCGTCATTGATGTTTCCCGATGTCTGTTCTCGCCCTGTGCCCCTGCCTTCGTCCCTTGGAATAAAACCCCGTTTTCCCGTATCCCGCTTGCCTGCCTGCTCCTTCCGCACGATCGCCGCTCTGCTCGCGATCGCTGCCGCCGCTCCCGTGACAATAGTTGTGTAATAATTGTGCACAATAATAGTTGCGTAATAATTGTGCACACTAACAGTTGTGTAATAATTGTGCACACTAATAGTAGTGTAATAATTCTGCACACTAATAGTAGTGTAATAATTCTGCACACTAATAGTTGTGTAATAATTCTGCACACTAATAGTAGTGTAATAATTCTGCACACTAATAGTTGTGTAATAATTCTGCACAGTAATAGTAGTGTAATAATTCTGCACACTAATAGTTGTGTAATAATTCTGCACACTAATAGTAGTGTAATAATTCTGCACACTAATAGTTGTGTAATAATTCTGCACAGTAATAGTAGTGTAATAATTCTGCACACTAATAGTTGTGTAATAATTCTGCACACTAATAGTAGTGTAATAATTCTGCACACTAATAGTTGTGTAATAATTCTGCACACTAATAGTAGTGTAATAATTCTGCACACTAATAGTAGTGTAATAATTCTGCACACACGTGTTTCCCCTGATAATGTTCACACTCACATTTCCTTTGCATAACATTCAGGCTTCAGGTTCATTAACATTTTGGACTGACTGATGACACTATATTTGTTTTTTATTGAAATTAATCCCAAAAATACAACTCGCCTAATAATTGTGAACACAGTGTATTACATTGTGGGATCCAAATGTCCCCCACGATGAGATAAAAACCTTTTGCCATATAAGGACATTTTCACTCCCCACACTCCACAAACATAACCTTAATTTCATAAAAAAATCTGTGAATAGAATCACAAAACTGGAAATACCTTTTTTTCACTTTGTTTGCTTACTTATGGTTAAGGTTGGGGCTGGGTAGACTGTCATTGTTGGGATTAGAGTTTTCACGATCTAAACAAATGGAGAGTCCCCACAAAGATATAATTACAAACCTGTGTGTGTGTGCATGTGTGTCTGTGTGTGAGTGTGTGTACGTGTGTGTATATACCTGACTACAGAAGATGGATGGATGGACAGATGGAATTTGCAACCTTACTAAAGAGTAGCAGAAGCACTTCTGACACTTGAACCCTGATGATAAGTACAATTATTTATGTAAAAGTGCATCAGTTTTGTACTTAGTGGCATTTGCCAAACATGCTTGTAAAGGTGAATTCTGCCAGAGGTCAGTGCTGTGGGTTGGCGTTTGGCTCAGTGGCTTATATCACTATGCTCCTGTGACTAAGGCCCTTAACCCCAAACACATCAGTGACTGCCTGCGTCTGCCTTCTCAAAGAAACAATTTTTAAATTGTTTGACTGTGGAATTTGAGCTTCGTGGGTCCAAACCTGCTTAGTCACACCGCCCTAAGTTTGCTGCTCAACTCGCCGCTTTCTCAATTGTAAGTCGCTTTGCAAAAAAATATCTCCAAAATAAAAGTAAATGCTCTTTTTTTGCAGGAGAAAAGATGATCAACATGTGTAGTAAACGGTACAAAAGTGGGTCTGACCTACATGCAATTTCAACAAAACGTGGGTGGGGACAAGGGACGTCGCGATATAATGTGATCATACGATTACCTTTGCAGCAAAATAAAAGGACAGCGATAATGGTTCCCAGCAGCACAAACCAAAGACAATTGGATGAAAGCAGAGTGGAATATGGGAGTATGGTAGACGATCCTTTCATAGCATCCAGATTTCTTAATGTTTGCGAGGCTGAGTTTGTTTATATGGTGAGGAGCCCAGCACCAAGTTACACAAGAAAATAAGCTGGAGGAAAGCGGCAGGCAAAAGCCTGAACCAGACGCAGCCCCGGTGCACGCCGGTTGGCGGTAGAGTTGTGACGTTCGCAAGCGAACCGATTCTTTTGAACGGCTCATAAACATGAACGATGGGAGCCGAGTCGCGGCTGGGAGGGAGCCGTTCTTTCTGTCGTTCTTTTTTTCCTATGCGTGTTTCACACAGATGCACAAAAATGAGCTCCTCGGCGAGACAGAACAGTTATAGAGGGAGGGGCGCACCCAGCGCAGGGGTGCTACTGCCTAACAGCATGATGTTAGTTGTGCACGCATCCTTCACGTGAGTACTCCAGTGGAAAAAAACCCTGCGTGCCTCTGTCATTCGGTAGGAGCAGAGCCATGACTTGTGCACGCTGCTGTGATAACAATGTTCTTGTGTGGAAGTGTTTGTAGTAAAAGCTGTTTTGCACAGAAATTCATTGCAGCCGGCTTTGTTTTTGTTTGTTTGTGTTTATTTGTGAGTAGGTATTGTATGAATAACATAAGTCAACGTAGCTTTACACATACACACACTTTGTGCTAAAGGTAAATCCAAAATAGTGATGTCACTGTCTAAGCAGAGGGATGTTGTGCAGCCCTATGGAATATAGTCCACACATGACAAATGAGGTAATAATCAATATTTCAGAATAATTCATTCAATTCATTCAATATTGGTGTGTGATATCTGAGTTTTAATTATTTAACTACAAATCTCACCTCATCATTCCTCCCAGTGATTATTTCCAGGATAAACTGAGATGCCCTCAAGCTGGCTTCTTAAAACTGACTAAATATTTAAAAAGAGCCAAAAGAGCCGTTCTTTTGAATGGCTCTTTGAAAGGAACGGATCGCCAAGATCCGGATCCCCTCAAAGAGCCATAAATCCCATCACTAGTTGGCGGCTGGGGAAACTTGCCGCGCATCACTCCTACGGCGGCTGTTTCAGCTCACGGTAGGAAGCCGCCATCTAGTGGTGCGCTTTGGGAATTTCATATAGCGCCAAAGTTGTTGCACTTGGACTCGATCTTTGATACAATGTTTTATCGCTTTTAATCTTTCCAAGCACTTTGCATACTGTACAAGGTCAATCTGCTTCCTCATTTGTATGTCGTTTTGATAAAAGCTTCTGATAAATAAGTAAAATGTAAGTAAGTATAAATGTATATACAACAGTATCAATCGGGGCCATGTGGACAGCTGTCTGCCATCTCTAATTGGCCATTGAGTCCACGGACCCCAAAGGTTAAACTGGACACTGGCAGGCGTGTCTGATGCATCAGATTCCCGTCTGCTGGGTTGGGCAGCATCACATTGAGGAAGAACCTCATTGTGTTTTCAGCTACCTGGCATTAGGAGCTGATTACTTCAAGTCATTAGGACTTTTTTCATAGAGATTCTCTAGCTGAACAAGTAGAGTGTTGCATTTATGAATCATTGGTCATGGGTTCAAATCCCCCAAGAATATGCATAAAACATAACCCTTCCCACTGCTGTAAGTCACTTTGGGTAAACAAGTCTGGTAAATGCAAAAGTGTTTCTACAAGTGGTACAACAGCATGCCCTACTGGTCAGATTAAAATGCTGTTTGGATATATTCCATTTCACAATGTGGCTTCTGATTATAACATCAATGTGTAATAGGAATTTATTGGAAATGTATTTACTATTTCTTTACAAATGTATTTATCTGGATGAACTGGTCCAATTGGGCTCTCTGACCTTAGACCCCTGCGAGAAAAGCCTAATGTCCATGGGGTTAAATGTAAATGGATATTCTATGTGATGAGTAATATAAAGTGGGTTAAGGACGACTCAGATGCAGTAGCTCTGGGAAAGACACAGGCTTTATTAAGGGAATACAGCAAACAACACTTGGAAGAATGATGACGGAGCTGAGGAACCATGAGAGCAGGAACATTTATACACAGTAATCACCGACGGGAGAGAGGTGTAGGAGGCTAACAGATCAGGGTGGAGAACGTCAACGATGGGATACAGCTGGGGAGGGTTAGGAGAGTTACGGAGTGTCAGCAGTGAGCTCTGCTGGCCCAATCAGGAGGAGACGGGACAGATCGTCGCAAGTACTAAGATGTGATGCATCCATCTTACAAACACTTATCACAAGGGTATCCCAGAGCCAATTACAGGAAACACAGGGTACAAAGCTGGGGTCCACCATGGATAGAATGCCATTTAATCACAAGGCACACTCACAGTCATAGACTCTGGGCAATTTACAGATGCCTGTCAGAGTCACTGCAGGAAGAAACCCATGTGGGATAAAGAGAGCAAACAAACGCCACACAGACAGCATAGGAGAAGGATGGAAACATTCGACACTGCAGCTGCAAGGCAGCCCTGTTACCCACTGAGCCGCCCCTCACAGGATTCTCATGGTTAAAACAGGCTCAAAACATGATGCCCAGTACATTCAAAATGCACATGTGGAGGATTTCAGCCATATGGTTTTGAGTAACTTCTACACCCACGTACCATGTGTGAGATGGAGCCGGCCAGTTCCTCTTATGGTCCAATTCTGCTCATGCGTTACTAAGATTATGGTACTTAGGTCCTCCATCCATCAGATCCTCTTCTCACTGTGGTCATGCTCATCCACTCTGGACACTGTACGCTTGGTAAAAGACTCTCATCTCTGCATCCTTGGTAGTGAAACAAAAAGGGGGTTTGCTGAACTAGATGGGCTGAGACTGGAAACAAAGAGGATTGTGAGGGATCACAAATGGGAGGACTGGCAACCGGGAAGGTCACAGGCAGCAGGAAGGTTTAACATCAATGACCGGACTGGGGCTGACGAGACAAATAGATAATTAAATGCAAAGACTAACGAGGGGCAACAAGCAACAGGCATGAATCATGAGGGTCACGCTAGTGAGGAGACAGGAGGGTCAGGCAGGTGTGATGGGTAGGACATGACAGTGGTCATGTGACACGGGCTGTTACTGTCACCATGAGGAAGCGCAGGAATGTAAACAGCTTGGAAAAGGCAGCTGGTGTTTTTCTCCTTTATTTCTGTGTGAGCCTATAGTGGGTCCCGTGTTGGATGGGATCCTGTCTCTACTGCGTGTCAGTCGTAAGCGGATCACACTTCTTACCGTTAGGGTGATGCCTGTGGTTTACAGTGGCTTGCAAAAGTATTCGGCCCCCTTGAACTTTTCCACATTTTGTCACATTACAGCCACAAACATGAATCAATTTTATTGGAATTCCACCTTTTGCTGCAACTACAGCTGCCAGTCTTTTAGGGTTTGTCTTTACCAGCTTTGCACATCTAGAGACTGAAATCCTTGCCTATTCTTCTTTGCAAAACAGCTCCAGTACAGTCAGATTAGGTGGACAGCGTTTGTGAACAGCAGTTTTCAGATCTTGCCACAGATTCTCGATTGGATTTAGATCTGGACTTTGACTGGGCTATTCTAACACATGGATATATGTTTTGTTTTAAACCATTCCATGGTTGCCCTGGCTTTATGTTTAGGGTCGTTGTCCTGCTGGAAGGTGAACCTGCGCCCCAGTCTCAAGTCTTTTGCAGACACCAAGAGGTTTTCTTCCAAGATTGCCCTGTATCTGGCTCCATCCATCTCCCCATCAGCTCTGACCAGCTTCCCTGTCCCTGCTGAAGAGAAGCACCCCCAGAGCATGATGCTGCCACCCCCATATTTGACAGTGGGGATGGTGTGTTCAGAGTGATGTGCAGTGTTACTTTTCCGCCACACATCACTTTAGTTCACTGTCTTTCACACGTTGTTCTGTTGATCATGTCCCCAAGAGGGAAGCCAGACTTTCGCAGAATGGCAGCTGCTCACTGTAACATGCATTAAGAGACTGAAAAGTGCTGGTGAACATCCTGCCTGGACGCTGGCCACTGCGATGGTGTACATGAGTAGGGTGAATGGAATGATATATGTGGACTTTCATGGAATATAAACTGTGAATCGTCCATCTATCCAGCAAACCCCACTATAACAGTACCACCACCCAGTCCACCCGCCTGCATCCTGAAATATCACCTGAAATATCAGGCGAAACATCAACACAAGCAGATAGCTTCCATATTAATGCAATGGGAGCAGAAACAGCTGTGGGCTGGCCATACATATATATATAACTGCACACATAATATATATATATATATATATATATATATATATATATATATATATATATATATATATATATATATATATATATATATATTAGGCAGTCACATAAACTTTTAAAATGATCTCCATGTTGATTTAAACCTATGATATTATGTCTGTCAAACTGTTTGCCCTTAACCGTTTCAAAATCTCTCCTAAAGTCATCCCAGTATTGGCAGTATTTTCAATATACTCATGTATTTTTTGACATGACCACTAGATCACCTCATATAGCTAATCAGTACCTCAGTGACTTTATAAAACTAGTTTCATTAATTAATTAAGTGAGCTGGTCGTGGAATTTAACAAATACATGAAATGGCCGAGGTGAACCTGAGGAGAGGTTTAGGAACCATATTGGTGTTCATCTAGCCATCCAACAAGATATCAGTAACTTTTTGGAGAACATAAGAAATTCCTTTTAGTTTTTTTTGTTTTACTCATAATTTGCACATGTTCTAATATTAAATTTTCTTTTTCATACTGAGAAAATATAAATTTGCTACCCAGATAAATAGCTTTAAACATTTCCTATGACTCCCTAAGACTTTTGCACAGTACTGTATATATCTCAGGATTCCTAATGAAACAGGATTTATGTGTTTTTTTTCTGGTAATTGGTAATCACCTACACTACTTCATTGATGATCAGGTGCCTTTCTGTTGTTGTTGTACTAACGTGACTTATTAAGATTTTATGTTATTTATGTTTACTTAGTTAATATATGATTAATTTGATTATATCATTATCTTTACTAAGTTACCTCAGGACCGCTGTAGGTTTTGAGTTAATAAACTGTCTGCCGTCTGCCGCCCCCTGCTGGCCAAAGCGTCGCCGCTGCGATATCAGGCTGCTGCGCTCAGTGAGCAGAGAGCGCGGATTAAGTCTGTTACTCAGTTACGTTCTGGGCAGCGCGGAACCAGGACATTAATGGGATAGAATAGGAAGCCTTTATTGTCAGTGTACAGGTAGCAAATACAATATATAGACCGAAATATAAAATATACATATAGAGGGGAGGGGAAAAGCTCCCCCCACTCATCAGGCTTAGATTTCATTACATTTTATTTTATTCAGAATCAGAATTCACTCCATTGGTACAACTGCATGTACTATGAATTAGTTTAGGCAGTTTTGGTGCATTTACAGACAACATAGAACATAAGTCAGAGAAAAACAGTCATTCTACATGTTTGTTCAGCTTACAGAACCCAATTATTAACATACGTCACACTTCAGACAGAGTAAAAAGGGTTATACTGGTTATAAAGCAGAGATTTTGCCTTTTTGCCACGGAGAAGCAGCAACATGTGAGACTCTGATAAGGTAAAAATGATTCCTCCAGCACACAGTGAGCTATCCCAGCATGCACAGCGACACGGGGGAGTTTCTATGAACCCCAAACCCTGGACTGAGGGGTTCAGTGAATGAGGAGGTGAATCTGTGCAGGGGGGTCAGTCCATCAGAGGAGACTCTGTAGAAGGACAGAGCACCAGCCCCCCAGTCCAGATACACTCCTACTCTGCGGGAGCCTGAGGGCTCTATGGGTATGTCAGTCTGTTTATTATTGTGCTGGACAGAGTAACTGTCAGGAGAGCAGCACAGCATCCATGACTTGTCATTGTATCCAAGGTCACAGTCACTCCCTCCTTTCCTCCCGATTCCTTTATAAGTCACTCCTATCCAGGCTCCATCTCCATCCCACTCAGCCTCCCAGTAACAGCGGCCAGTCAGACTTTCTCTGCACAGAACTTGGGGGCAGCGGTCAAATCTCTCTGGATGATTAGGATATGGCTGCTCTGCCCCCTCTGTCACCTTCCTGTTCCCCCCTGACAGAGACAGGAATCTGTTTGCTGTGTTGGGGTCCAGTGTCAGCTGGCAGGAGTCTGTAAGCAGGAGGAAGAGCCATTAATCCCATGACGAAGCCCAGCATCTCCATCATTATCACTGTCACACCTCACACACTCACTCACACAGAACTCGCTCCAATACACACATTTTATTCCCAATATACTCATGTAGCCGCCCGAGTCTGCGGCGCTCCGGCTGCCCCCTGCGCTGTGAGACACGCCACGCTGAGAGACCCGCTGGGGCCGAACTGCACTTTAGCCTGCGCTCTATTATTCTGTACGATACATAAAATATAAAAAGTCAAATATGTGAATTACCTCAGGAAATGTTGGTCGCCCGCGCGACGCCGGTGGGAAGACGCGCCGAAATGACGCGCGTGTTAAACTAATAGGCTTAATTACAGGTAAATAAAATTACAAACAGCATTCATCAAACATATTAACCATAAAATTACACAACAAAGATTACCACTAAAAGTGAGTTTGTCTTTAGGTCACAATATGAACGTCTTTTAATCCACTTTGGACACACACCTCTCTCCAGCAGCGCGACGACACGACGCTCCCAACGCGGACGCATCTAGGCTGGTTCTCCGCAAAGCGCAGCACTCGCGTATTACACCGCGTATGCGTACATGGAAACGTTCATATTTCTCTGGTCAAGCTGTGTACTTTGCACATGCGCACGTGTCCTATTTAAGTATTAGTAGTAATTCTGATATTCCCTGCACACGTACCACAGCCGCGAGGTCTGTGTATGTTTCCCTACGTTTTACAAATTCAGAGCGGCAGTTCACGGGGCTGCTAACTTTGATCAACTGGCTGGCGTGAGATTTTCAATTTGGGACAAGTCTGCACACATATGCATACGCATTTATATGTATGCAACAGTTCTATTACCTTGAAAATCCTCATCAAAATCATCTATGTTGGCGTTTAAAGACAAATTTGGAGTGCGGTAGGCATAATTAACATAATTAATAATTAACTGACTTACACTGGAACAGACCCAATACAGAAAAAAGTATTGCAATAATAACATCATGTAGCAAAATTTGTCAGAAGGTTTAGTAGTGACTTGGCTCGAATCGGAAGAGATGAAGAAAAGAAAATTATAAATGAGATTTACTGCTTTAACCTGCAAACCAGTCAGTCGTCTTACTGATACAGAAAAAATTGTAGGAGGTGCCTTACAGAATAAATTGTATGATTATATATAAACATAAGGCAGAAGGAGCCTTTGTTAGATTGTGGCAAAAATGGCTTGAACAAGGTGAGCAGAACTCAGCCTATTTCTTTAGGCTAGAAAGTCAGCAAGCCTATCATCAAGCTAATCATGACTATGTATAGTTATTGCAGTCACTGGGTGATTAAATAAAACCAGACAGCAGTAAAACTGCATATAGTTCACAGTACATGGTAAACAAAACAAGTGGGCTTGCAGCTCTAATCAAAGCGTGTTCTTCAGAGCGCCATCTTGACTCCCTCGTCCTTGTACAACATTTAATGCCACAACCTCATACTAACAAGTGAGACTGGAAACGAAGGAACCGACCAAGATGGTTTTCTCGCACTGCCCCCTGGTGGACATGACCCTCAATCCTCCAGATAGATGTAAACTACGCACGCAAGTGTAGTCGTGTCGTGTGAAGTCATGGCCCTAAAGCACAGACTTAGGAGATGTTCAGTGTCACAGCCAGTTTGGGGAAGACTGCAGGTGCCGTCTTAGGACAATATTAATGAATCTGAAAAAAAGTACACAGTCAGCGAATGCACAAAAAGGGCAAATGTGAGGGAAGGAAGGAAGCCCCCCCCCGGACCTCACTGCCCATAGATACCGTAGCTCACACAAGATAAGGATGCAGATAAAAGGTTTTGATGAGCTGTTACTGAGTGATACCAAACGTTCCTGCTACCCAAACAAAGCGAGGGCAGTTTCCCAGCTTTCAGCATTACAGTGCATGATGACATCTAGGACAGGCTGGGCCCTTACCTCACCGCCCGCCGCTTACTTGGTTTGGATCCCCTGCTGTAGCTATAGCCCACACTAGGCAGTGAGGAGCAGCCCCAGTGTCAGCCATTCCTGCTCTGACTGACTTCAGGGGGAACAAAGTGCATCAAAGCCCACAGCTACTCTCTCTCATCTGACTCCAGTTGTGTGTCACCTACACACTGGGTCAGACAATGTGTTTAATACATTAAACTGATCTTTACTGAATATCAGGTCTGTGGCTGGAAAATCATTATTAATGACTGATTTTAATATCAAGACCTTGATTTTTATGCTTTAAACTGAAATGGGGTCAAATGAAAACTATGCAGCAGCCCTGATCAAACCAGCTACTCCTACCTGCCCTTTATCAGTGAGACTAGAGCACTAGAGCACAGGGAAGGAGGTGGAGCCGCCGCCTTATTTAATGGGTTTGAATTATTTTTACAAGTCATGCACTACTTTCTGTCAGAAGGGTAATTATGAATCTGAATGAACAGAAATTACATGTGGAGTTCCTCAAGGGTCCGTAATTGGCAGTGGGCAGTGGTGGCTTAATGGTTGTTGGATTGAATCCCCGACCAGCAAAGCACTGCTGAGGGACCCTAAGCAAACCACTGCTCTCTGGGCGCTGAATTAGCTGCCCCTTGCTATGTCACGATGTCACATATGGGTTAAAAGCAGAGGACACATTTCGGTGTTGTACACTGTGTGCTGTGGTGTGTCAACACTGATCACCAATTAGAATTATAATCTTCACTGAGCCTCTTTGTGCAACATCTACATGCTTCCATTTGCTCAGATTACGGAACACTATAAAATCTCTGGAACACTTAAGGCCATGTTGTTAGTAAAATTCACAACAAATAATAATCCATTGTTATGCATTATAATCATGGCTTTAAATATTTATCAAAAGGCATAACACATTATAGGCATGCTTATTATGCATAATGAATGATGTTTGAAGCTCTCTTCTTTAGTGCACTATAAATACCTTCATAATGCATTATAATGATCGGTATAAGCATTAAGGATGCTTTGTATTGCATTATGAAGGTATCTATAGTGCCTTATAGATGAGTGTGTCATAAAGCATTCATAAAGCGTTATAATGGTGGATATAATGTGTTATGCTTTTTTATAAATATTTATAGCTGTGTTTAGAATGCTTTATGAGTGCAGTATAATTAAGCAATAACATATAAGAAGATACTCCGGTATATCATGGCTGTGATTCAGTCAAAGGCACAAGGCTACAGGCCACCACACAAAATTAAAAAAAAGTTCTCATAACATCAGTGCAAGTGGGAGGGGCCATCGTGTCCAAACCGTCCGCATAGCTGGATAATTCAGTCAATAACCAATATAGTTTTGTCTAATATTTCCGGTGGCAGCAGTAAAACAACTAGCCAGCTTATTATCAGAGTAACTTTGCATTGTAAATGAAAACCATGCCGCAGATTATGAGGCAGATTGCAAAGTTCAGTTATTGGCATCTTTAATAGCGTGATCATTAAAAGGACAGTTGGCAGCTTATAAAAACTTATTCTGGAACAGAAAAGAACAAATCCCACAAAACGGAATACATATGAACCTTTACTTTCACTGTCACTTATGTGAATTTTTTAAACTGGTGGAAACACAGGCAGGTTCTGAAAAGGCATCAAGTGACAACCAGCCCAGCACCGGCTCCATGTTGGTGGAAATGAGGCATCAGTACAGTGTTCCCAGGTCCAGCCCAAGGTCTGCTTAAGATCCACCCAACGGAAGCTGAAACCAGCCCAATAAGAGAGAGAGAGAAGGATTTCTCTCTAAACCAGATACGGAAAAGCTTGTTCATGTGTTTATTTCCAGCAGGCTAGACTATTGAAATGGTGTCTTTGCAGGTCTTGGTAATAAATCAGTCAGACAGCTGCAGCTCATCCAGGATGCTGCCACCAGAGTCCTCACTTACACCAAGGAAGTGGAGCATATCACACAGCTCCTTAATCACTGCACTGGCTTCCTGAGCATCACAGGATTGGTTTAAATATTATTACTTGTTACAAGGCACTAAATGGCACTAACTTCCTTGAACCTTGTGAAGCATCCAGACCCCTGAAACTTTACTCAGTGTCCCAGAATGAAGACCAAGCAGGCTGAAGCAGCTTTTAGTCTCTATGCTCCCTGTCTATGGAACAAGCTTCCTGAAGACCTGAGGTCTGCTACACTGTCAGTTCATTATAATCAGGGATTAAAAGGTTTTTGTTGCTGCTTTGTTTCAATAAATTAAATTAGCAGGAGTTTAGTCATACGCTGCCTCTACAATCTCACTTCTTTTTAGTTAACTGTTTATTTGTGTTTTGGGCTTTTAGACTTTTTAAAATTGTTTTTTAAATTGACAATGAACGTGTTTGTAAGTCCCACACCAAAGTTCCAAAGTACCGAAAAAGTACCCCAGCTGCAATGATGCTTTTGGTACTGGAACTTCTGGTACTGGTACTCGACCGGAAGTTAATGGAAAAGGGAAAGAACCAAAAGTACCGAACCTGGTGCAGTGGAAAAGCACCCTGAATAAACTTGCCTTACTTAGCAATTGGATTTAAAGTCCACTGAGATAAAAAGCTCATGTAAATGTGAAAGACCAGGAGGCAGCGGGAGAGAGAAAGAGAAGCTCCACTGGCAGCAGAAAACGAAACACAATAAAACACACTCCACCTCATACAGGGAGAGAGAAGCGTGTGTGTGAACAGACTCACAGTGTAAGAATTCTGCTCTGGTCCTGGGCACTAATACCGGTAGGACGGTGTCTTTGGTAACTAGAAGGAGACAGAGAGAAACAGGGATGTGAGTAAAAGGAATTTACTTGTGGGAGATGGACTTCACTCACTGTGGAGATAACAGCAGTGGGGTATTATCATTATGAGGGACAATAACAGGCATTTTAACAAACTGCAAATCATGGTAAGTTACACATAATACAGATTTTTGGTTTCTATAATGTAGAAGAAACATATTTCATGTGATCTGGGTTTTGCAGCCAGTAGAATGTGAAGCTCTTTCACCAGTTATCACAAAGATTTAAACTTATTGTAAACAAACTGACTTGGTCATACAAATGTGAGGCTGACTGTACTGCATACTCTCTCTGCATGGAACACATCGGGGGGGCAATTCTACCCGCAAAGTCCAGTGTGTACGCAGGTCTTTGGGGTAACCTTTAGGTCAGCTGTTCAACCCCAGGTGTGAGACCCTTCAGCCAATCAGTCCTCTAATTAGTAATCCAGCAAAAGCAGCCCTTTCTGGGTAAGATTGGCCAGCCCTGGTCTATATTAACATGAACAGACTAGAAATGTATTAACCTGGTGATGGATCTCTGCCATTTTCATTCTGCAAAAATTCTCCAGTTGATCTTTCAGCTCAGAAACCGCCTTCCCCAAATTCCCAAAATCAGATCTGGGACTGACAGAGATTCTGGGTCCAAATCCAGCTTCAGGAGTGACAGGAAGAGCCTGGCGCCTCTACAGACACACAGTCTGATTAAACAGCTTCATCAATACAAATGTGTATTGCAATCTAATTAACAGAACCATTAACATCTGACCAATGACAGACTAGCTGAAATACAAATGACAATATGCATCCATTTGAATACTCTGGTTTTCTTATTGCCAAAGTAGCTGTTCTGTTACCTGGAGGAAATGGATGTGATCTTCTGTGTGTGAAAGCTGCTCCAGCTCAGAGTGTCTCCTCTTCAGTTCATCAATCTCCTGCTTCCGTCTGTCCATGTCTCCTTCAGCCTGACTCACTGCAGCCTTCTCCTGATCTCTGATCAGCTTTGTCACCTCAGAGCGTCTTCTCTCAATGGAGCTGATCATCTCAGTGAAGATCCTCTCGCTGTCCTCCACTGCTGACTGTGCTGAGCTCTGTTGGTGACACAGGGAGCAGAGGACAGTAAATTACAATTGGCCCCTTTTGAGACTCCAGAGAGCCTCATTGTACAATAGAGATGTGAGCTGACAGGAGGTATAAAAACAGCACAGGGCTGAGGTTTGGAGCATCACCATGCTGGACGCCTCAGGTACTGAAACCCAGCCAGCACTGATTGGAAATGATCGCTCATTAAGCTCATACACTGTCAGCTGCAGGGATTTGGCAGAGACTGGTGGCTGTATGGGGCAGGTTGGTTGTCACCATTAGGTCTCAGTTTAATAGGTGACTTTTTTAGTGGTTATTTGCATTACGCTGGGTTGTGAAAAGTTGCATTTTTCTCAAATAGGCATTTATGGTATTTTTTTAAATAAATAAGCTACTACTGCTGCAACACTTGGTTAAACTCTGTAATCTAGCAACTTTATCCCACTGACCCAGGATAACCCACAGCAGCATTAATTTGATTAATCCGCACAAGTCTGTAAATCTGCAATCTGTTGAATCTGAAAGAAGATACAATATGATCACAAGCCAGCTGTTATCTTCTCCTCAGGTTCATACTCACTGTGAATGAGGCCACAGCCTCTCTCAGCTCCTGCAGTTCCTTCTCTCTCATCTGAATTCTCTGCTGAAATTCCCTCTGTTTTTCACCCATTTGTTTCTACAGATAGGAAACAAGACGACAAAACAAGTTTGTTTCATTAGCTGAGATCACATTCATCAATCATCCTGCCCAGGGTGGACCCCATCCTTGGGCCCTATGCTGCCTGGGAAAGGCTCCAGGCACTCCCCCTGACCCTGACCTGGATTACCGGATAGGAGATGGATGGATGGATGGATGGATGGATGATAGATGGATGGATGGATGGATATATGGATGGATGTTCATTAATGATTTATTGACTGTAGGTAGGATTCAATGGACATAGACCCTTTGGTCCTGTTTCCACCTGGTATTAACATGCATCCTGGGTGATCCAATCACAAGTGGACAGCGCTAATTACCCAGGACGCATTGAAGATACATTGAGATCCGATCACTCAACCCACATTGGGAGGTGGTCTGGGCTGCATATGGCCACATTCTTATAGCAGTGTGAAGGCGAATGTGTCCTGGGCTGCACTGCAGGACCGGCTACTCAACTGGCGTCCTATTAGATTGATGTCAGATCGCATGTCAGTTGATAATGGGCCACTGTGTATAAACTGCACTGTGAACAACAATAATGCATCTTTTCTCCTGCGACCCTAAAAACTCTGAATCCGCTGGGAAGTTGGTTTAATATTGGACTGTTTGACCCATTCATATAGAAACTGTGTCAAAGTCTGCATCACTGATGTTCCACGCAAATTCAGAAAGGAAAATGTGTAAAATGGGATTCATTAAAGATTCTTCAGAATTTGAACATATCATATATTTAATGTGCATGTTGGGGCGCAGCCTGGTGCAGGCAGGGAAACAAGGTGAGGATCCACTTAAAAGCTCCAAGACAAAGGGAATTAAGGAGACTGAACCAAACTGGAAAGACACACAATAAAGGAACAATAAGGGGTCAAAACTCACCAGGGAAAAAGTAGCTAAGAAAATGACACGTAGACTAACAGAGGGAATGGGGCAGCTAGTGATGTTAAGCTTGACAATAAAAAAGCGATTCACTACATTCTGAAGCACAGCTTCAGTTTCTTTCGTTCCACCCTGAACACGTGACCATGGTCATCTGAAGCTTCATTCTGCACTCAACCATGTGACTGCTTTGGAAACTGAAAATGTGGAACAATCCTCATTACCGGTTTCAAACCTGTTGTACAGCACATATTTCGGCGTACACACACACTGCAGCGTAAGTTTTAATCATCATAATAATTTAATAATAATAATAATTATTATTATTATTAGTCATTATTGTGTCCAAGGTTCAGTTTAATTGTATGAATACATAATATCAGATTTTGGTGAGGGTATTACCCAATAATCTGTATAATTTTCCCAGTATAGAGACCAAGAAACAAATGATTGATGAGGCTTTGGTCAATATGCACAACCCTTCACCATAGTGGATAACGCAGGATTTAGGGAGGTTGTGGGGATCCTGGATCCAACCTACATTCTCCCATCCAGGCAAACATGAAAGGGTTTAGTGACAGAAACATTTAAGATAGAAAAAGAGAAACAAAGGAAGAGGTGAGAAAGGCCAAAGCAGTAAGACTAACATCTGACAAGTGGACATTCATACATATGGAAGCTTATTTAGTAGTCAAATGCCATTTTATAAATGATAAGACTGAGCTGTCGACCTTATTATTGGGAGCAGGAAAATTCCCAAAGTCTCATTCTGCAGAAAACATGGCTGCAGTTGAGGCAGCCTGATGGAGGAGTGGCGAATACAGAATAAAGTCCGATGGCTCACACTGACGCTGCACAAAATGTGATTGTCTGTGTCAGACACACAACCTGCATTGCCGGTTTCTGTAGCCAATCTAATGCTCAGGCTGCTGTAGCGAACTAACAAAGACAGATGTGAGACAATTAACCAATAACAAAAGTGCAGGGAAAACAGGCAACAAGTGCAGTAACTTATATTAATGAACACAAGACTAGGAAAACTCCCACAAACACTGAAAGTAAGAAACACACACAAGGAATTCAATACTTAGAAAGTACAGAAACATGTGGAACATAATAAAACAAGGCACAAGCTTCACAAGCAGAACATAGAACTAACAAACACTGGGAAGAATAGAAAAGCAATAATTAAATGAAAGAGGTGAGGTTGGTTCCTGACCTGTCTCAAACCCATAACCAGCTGGTCCCAGCCTCTGTGTCACACACTCATCCCATTGAGCCAAATGCAGCCATGTGGGGAAAAGGAAGAACACACTAGGGCCAAAGATGATGAGAGGACAAAGGGGATGTTTGTGTTCAGTAGCCTAGCAAATGGATGTGTGAATAAAAACATATAATAACAGTGTAATTGTTTATATCGTTTTATATTGGGCTGTCCGGGGGCTTGA
This sequence comes from Brienomyrus brachyistius, assembly GCF_023856365.1. Lineage (NCBI taxonomy): Eukaryota > Metazoa > Chordata > Actinopteri > Osteoglossiformes > Mormyridae > Brienomyrus > Brienomyrus brachyistius. The sequence continues at coordinate 2,947,189 of NW_026042315.1, forward strand.
ATTCCTGGTTAGATATTCAGTCCCACTCCAGCCCTGACTACTTTTACTTCATTTGTTCCAAGTCAGACATAATTCAGCATATCAGACAAAACAATGAACCTCTTTGTTAATATTTTCATAAATTTTGAGCTTCACTGGTTATCACTGAAAGCCAAAATATTATCCTATGGCAACCAACACAATGCTTTAAAGGTTGAACCCTTTAACCTTGAATAGAAAAGTATTAATCTACGTACATCTTAGTACCGAAAGACCTTTTTTAACATGTACATTTGTACTGTGTTGATGTAGGTAAGGTAAGGTAAGGTACGGAGGTAAGGAGCACACACTGAGTACAGTGCCTTACCGCACCCACCACACGACGAACCACCTCAGGGATGAGAACCTGAGTGCAGCCGTGCAGTGGGTGACACCTCAGCACCACACCAGTCCCAGTGGAACAGTGTGAGTTTTATCCGGTGGCTGCAGTGCCAATCCTGCAAAACACCTCCTGATGCAGTATAGAAATGCATGGCGATAATGTGAAAAGTTAAACTTTATTGTGAAAATAATATTTTATAATAATAATTGTCTAATGAAAATCGCAACATTATTACGAAACAATAAATTGTCAAATTTAAAAATTATACATAGAAGACAAGTGTTATTATGAAATATAATTTTATGAAATTTATGAAATTTTATGAAATTATTTAAAAATAAAAGGATACATTATTGAAATATTTATCATTTTATTTATATTTTTTGATATACTTATTTATTTTATTTTGAGTGTCATGGCGTCCCGTACAAACATCTTCGGCGGGCACGGCCTTACTGTACTGTGGCTCTAGTGAATTCTTCTGTACTATGAAGGGTTACTGGCTTTTCGGGGTAACTTGTCGGATGTAAGGTACCACAGTTTAAATGGACTTCATATTCGTTTACTTACATTTTGCCCAGACTACCTTAAATCCGACAAGCTAGTAACCCCGCTAGTAAGACCGGACAAGTAGGTCATGACAACTTTACCGAACCAGACTTGATCTGAGTGTTTCGTAGCAATTACACGAACAAGTGTTAAGACAAAATCCATTTATTTAAAATTAACTTTTAGATAATAACAATAATTGATACTTTCACTGATCCCTTTGGGGAAATTGTTTTAGATAGAAAGGGGAAATTCTTTTAAATTAGCCTGACCTGTATCTCCGCCCTTCCTGTAGCAGCTGAGACTGTATCATGGCCTCTGTGTTCATCCATCGTACAGAGATAACAGATACACTGCTGGTGGGTACGGCAGTAGACCTCCAGCGGTTTGTCATGGTGGGAACAGACCTTGTCCTTCAGATGGCCGATGGCATCAATGAGCTTGTGCTGTTTTGCATGGTGGAGTTTGTTGTGAAGCTGCAGGTCAGTTTCACAGTAGGAGGCCAGACACACCAGGCAGGACTTCTTCTCCCAGTACAGACGTCACACTCCACATCTCCAGGTCCAGCATACTGGTCAGCAGGAGCAGCTGCTTGTAGTCCAGTCTTCTTCAGTTCCTCCACCACTTCAGCCAGCATGGTGTTTCTGCCCAGAACAGGTCTGGGTATGAAGGTCTGTCTGCACTGGGGGCAGCTGTAAACTCCAGCATGATCTTCCTGATCCCAGCAGCTCTTAATGCAGCTCATACAGTAACTATGTCCACAGGGAATAGTTACTGGATCCTTTAGTAGATCTAGACAGATTGCACAACTTAACTCAATTACATCCACTGCAACTCTGGCTTCTGCCATTTTACCACGAACACTGATAGGATTCAGTCTCGTTTTCTCTCACAGTCGTCTGTGTGTGACAGTGGGAGGAACTTCCTGCTTCTCAGACTGCAGCAGGTGCGGTTTTGGACTGAGACCAGACTGAGAAGAGCAGACTGGGCAAACAGTGGAGCTGCAGTTTATGAACAAAATAGTACATTATACAAACTGTACCCAAAGCGAACATTTATTTATCTTTTATGAGAATAACAGTTACTGACATTGTTTTTCTGTAAACAAACTATAATCCTACTCTTTGATTTTGTGCAGTAGATAGAAATTAGGTATAAAGGTATAAGAGAGCAGATCTACTGAGAATGAATTTCTGTGTCGGTTTAGAATCACGTTTGGGATCATGTGGTTTCAGGTGAAACATGCAGGGATGTGCAGTTATAGACAGACTGTGTCAGGATTAGACAGAACAAGCTTTGACAAGTGCTGTCAATGCACAGATTTGTTTTTTTTTACATTATTCTATATACAATATTCATGAAAATATATGTCATCTCTTCCTTTTCTTTCTGTGTGTTTGTGCAGGGAGTGTATTTATGTTAGGAAGGACAGTCAAGTTCAGAGTGATCATTTTAATCATCCAAAATAATTCCATACTCTAATAATGAAAATTGAATACTACTCTTATATTTAAGCCAAAAGTTAATGGACCAGCTTCAGCCATCCCCAGGAACAGAAAGATCATATATCAAAAAAGTATCCAACAAATTCCAATAATTGCAATACAGGGTTATGGGACACACACATCACAGGAAGCACAGGGCACAAGGCAGAGACACCCTGGATGGGATGCCAGTCCATCACAGGGCAAACACTCACTCACATGCTGAGGACAATCAAGAGACACTAATTCACCAAACTGCATGATCGTGGACAGCATGAGGAAACCTGAGGAAACCCACAGGAACACGGGGAGAACATGCAAGCTGTACATGCAGAACCAGGACTGGGAACCACACCCACAAGCCTGGAGGTGTGAAGTGAGAGCAGCTGGTCTGAAGTCCTGAAGGGAGCTGTAGCGCCATTTCTTTGGAACAGTGTGGAGCCGTCCTGCATTACTGCTTATCCTGTACGGGGGGGTGGGGAGCCTGGAGCCTGTCCCAGGTGGCACAGGGCGGGGGACACAATGGACAGGATACTAGTTTATAGCAGAGCACAAACTCACACATACAGACGCACACTAAGGGCAGCTTAGAGATTCCAATCGGCTGATCGCAGTTTCATGTTCTCCAAAGTAGGAGGAGAAAGCCCACATTGGAAGAACATGCAGACTTCACACGTACAGCAGTAGGGACAGGAAACAAGCCAAGAGACAGAGGTTACACCCCGAGACCCCACACCCCCCCACAATCACACATACTGTTAGGATTTATGTAAAATTTATATTTTAATGCTACAAAATTATGACTGACTATGAACTTCATATTCCAGAACTGTGTTGGAATCTATGCTGACTGTAAGAATGTTACCTTACAGGATTTACCCGTTTCTGTGCCCTGTACCTACAGTAAGGAGGTGTGATCTCTGCTCCTTCAAAGCAGACAGACTCACTCACATATGATTACAGTTCTAGTACATAGCAGATACTGTTGCTGAAAGTGGTGAACAAGTGAGGCAAATACAACAATGCAAACATGCCGCTGTCAAGGTGCTGCCTGGGCACTAGTGCAGCTAGGCTGGTATTTCTGGGCTCCACAGACATCACTGGTGGTTGGTGTCGTGGTCACCGGGGTGAAAGACTCGTGCAGCAGGTGTTTCTCAGACAACAAACAGGGACTTACTGGGATCAGGATGGGAGGCTATGGAACCGGCAACACATAAGGCACAACATCAGTGATCGAACTGGGGAACACAGGACCAGGAAGCACTTAAATGGAGGACTAATGATGGAAGAGACTGGAGACAGCTGGGAGTGTTTAACACGAGGGCTGGAACGAGACGTGAGACCAACAAGCAGCAAACATGGCCTGTTAGAGCCACGTCAGGGAGGAGGCGGGACATTTAATTACATTTTTATATAGTGCCTCACAGAGTCGTCCCAAGGCACTTTACATAGATGTGTAGTCATACATTACAACATCATTAAAGACAGTAATACACAACGGGAAAAAGGAAAGAAAGATATTAAATAAAGAAAGCCAGATGACAACGGAGGAGAGGAACCAAAAAACCCCAAGTAAGGAGAAAAAAAAGACCTCTGGGGGTCCATGGACAACTGGCTGCCCAACCCCCCCGGCAGACTAATATTACTGAGAACAGAAAAGAGTGGAGCTGCTTGCTAAAGGCCAGGTGTGAGGTGTGATTAAAGTCTGTCAATAAGCCTGTTCTCCACGCTGGCCTGTGTAGGGTGACACTCAAGGCTGCACCCAGGATGACACAGTTAGCAGGTCCAATTCGCAGTGTCACCCCTCCATGGGACAGAACCTGGACTCCAGCTGAGATGGTGCCCCCCCCGGGTAGCACCTGGAAATGTGGGGAGGCAGAGAGCATGGATGGTCAGAACATGCGTTGACACATAAATGGACAAGCATAGTGGATAAAAATGGCATTGCTTAATGTGACAGTACCCCCTCGCCCCAACCCACCAAAAGCATGCGCTCCGGCCATGAAGTCCAAAGGGGTTAGACAACAGGGATGGAACCAGACTGGACTCTGGACTAGACAGGGGACGACAGAACAGATGGTAGACAGGACAAGACCAGACAAGACTAGACAGAACACTAGACAGACAGCAACACCAGACATAAGAGCAGTTGCAGGACATCACTAAGGACATGGAGCGGATAAAGGAAAAGCTAGGAGCCACAGGTACAGCAGTCCTGTCAGACCCCAAAACAGGATGGATAGGTGGAGGGTCAACAAGAACAGGGGCACAGGATGCACAAGACAAGGAGAGATGGGGCATCCAGGGAAGACAGGCAAAGACTCGGGGCTGGGGACCCTCCTAGGGTCCTTTCCAGGTGAGGCTGAACTCCGCCGAATCACAGGACCAGAGGGTCTGGGAGGGCCAGCAGGGCTGGAGGACGTGAGGGGTTGGGAGGTGATGAGAGAACCGCAGAGCAGTAGGGCAGCAAGGAGACAACAGGACAGGAACAGGAAGATGACAAGGCACATACAGGGCAAGAGCAGAGACTGGCAAACCCTCTCTGGGAGACAGACATTCTGCCTGCCGCTTTCTTGGACTCCTGTTGATACTGGTGACCACCCAAGAAACTGGGACCAGAGTAACCGGAGTCTGGGATGAAGGAGGGACCACGTAGCAGGACCCAGGGCAGTCCAGCAGGACATCCTCTGGATCCATCTTCTCTGGGCTGGTGGCATGTGCCCATGGGACGTCAGGATAGAAAGTGGGCACCAGCAGGCCGTCAGGAGATGAGGTCGGCGCCGGCTGGACGTCTGGGGACATTGAGGTGGGTGCTGGCCAGGCATCAGGGGACAGAGAGGTGGACGCTGGCCTGACATTATGGAGCAGTGTGGCAGGTGTCGGCTGGTTACCAGGGAACCGTGTCAGATCTGCGGGGCGAGTTGTGGGGGTTGGGTGCAGTGTGGATGAGGTGGCAGTGTATGCAGGGGCCTAGGCGGACCGATCATCGGCTACCAGTTCTGGTTCTAGGAACATGGAATGTAACCTCTCTGGTGGGAAAGGAACCTGAGCTGGTTGGGGAGGTAGAGAGATACCGACTAAATATATGCACATGTTGGGCTTGAGAGGGGCTGGACTCCCCTCTATTCCACTCTTGACTTGCCCCTGGTGAGAGGCGCTGGACTCCCCTCTATTCCACTCTTGACTTGCCCCTGGTGAGAGGCGCTGGGCAGGTGTGGGTCTACTTATGTGCTGATTTCACACGGCCGCCATTTTGAATGGAAAGCGAGGCAGAGGAGGGAGTCACCCCAAGTGGAAGCCTGGAAGTACAGTCACATAACAACGGCTTGGACCGTAAACTTTGAGCTGGTGCCACATTTTACCATAAACGATGCTGAAAAATGGGCTGAGGATGGATGTTGAATATCAAGAGCAGTTCTGTTAAAAGGATACAGCAACTGAATAGAGGGTAACATTACTGATATTAAAGGTAAGTTAACGATTTTGACAGGCGTAGCCTAAGTGTTAATGTACTAGCTAATCAGCAAATATCAAAATATTGTTTGCAGCGTGAATGACTAACGTTAGTCATTAACAAGCTTGATTTATTTTCTGAATTTACAATTTTCTGAGACAACAAGCACAAGCACTATTATCCTGAGAGAGGCTGAAAACGCTGGATACATATTACTAAACATATATGGTACATTACAGAGTTAATCAAAGGGGTATGAATATATTTTAGGTCCAAGCAGAGTCAGGTACTTCACCTCCAATGGATCATGGGTTTTCACATAGAAAATAAAAATCTTCAGCCCCACTGTGAGGAATTATAGCAGGAGGCAGCTTGGTTATATGATACATCCTCACTACTGTAAATCCATGATTCTGCAAAAGTGTGTTTTCTAACTTTGAACTGAGCTTCTAAGTGTCCCGGTTACAAGGAAATCAAGGGAAAGACAAACCTTGATCACATTCTCGTCTTTGATAAGATGTACATCCTGGTTCACAACAATATGGCACACTAGCATCAACGAATTTTGTGGAATTAATCCCACCTCAGCCTTGTTTTCATTTTGAAAATGGTGACCTCTGTGAAATAAGCTAATAGCCCCCCCCCCCCAAATTCAGTGCTAGAACGTTGGAGTTTACCCCAGTGAGCGAGAGGGTTACCTCCCTTCTCCTTCGAGTTGGGGGACGGGGTCTGACTGTTTATGCGTATGCACCGAACACCAGCTCAGAGAACCTGGCCTGCTTGGAGACCTGAGAAGGGGGGCTGGGAGGTGCCCCCCGTGGGGACTGCATCGTCCTGCTGGGCGACATAAACGCTGATGTGCGTAGCGACAGTGAAACCTGGAAGGGTGTGATTGGGAGGAACGGCCTGGCCGATCTGAATCCCTGTGCTGCCCACAGTGTGTCCATAACGAACAGCATGGTGGAACATAAGTGCTCCTGTCACCGGAGCACCCTGGGCCGCAGGGCGATGGCAGTCTGATGGGACTGGCAGTTTGTCACTTCTAATATCTGTCCTTATATGTCATGTTCTTTTAATTTATTGTTTTATCCATCCATTTTCCAAACCACTTATCCTATCGGGTCGCCCGGAGCCTATCCCGGAAGCAATGGGCACGAGGCAGGGAACAACCCAGGATGGGGGGCCAGCCCATCGCAGGGCACACTCACACACCAGTTACTCACACACCAGTCACTCTCACACACACACCTACGGGCAATTTAGCAAGTCCAATTAGCCTCAGCGTGTTTTTGGACTGTGGGGGGAAACCAGAGTACCTGGAGGAAACCCCACAACGACATGGGGAAAACATGCAAACTCCACACACGTGACCCAGGTAGAGACTCAAACCCGGGTCCCAGAGGTGTGAGGCAACAGTGCTAACCACTGCACCATCATGCTGCCCCCCATAGATTCATTTTTCCATTTTTATTTTCAATAATATTGATGTTAACTCAGCATCTTATTTTCAATGTTGAAAAAGTCGCTTTATATCAAGGTTTCGCCACCATTAATTTTTCAATATTGAAAATCTGACCAAAAATCAATTCAGTTTCAATGCTGATAATTTAACACTGACCATAATTCAATGCATTTAACTATACTTCAACGCTGAAACAATAACATGATGCTATCTGGGCTATGAATAATTATTTCAATTGATATACAGATTCCAAGCCCATATAGGTGACACACAGGTACATAATGGGCGTCTTATGTCTGAGGTAGCCAGCTACTGTGTTTGATAACCCACCATCATAATAATAGTTTCCTCGCACCAGTATAAAAGTAAACCAATTGATCCCTCTTGCAATCACCTGTGGTATGAAACTGAATAAAATGTATCGTACCAGTCTTGGGGAAAACCAGTGAGAATCCACAGCACTGCGCAAATTCTCATGTGTTCCTAATGACAAGGGCAAGACTGGTAATCAAATTAGCCTCTCAGCAGGAGTGTTACTGTAAAAGCAGGGCTTACTGACACAGATAATAAAGCTTGTTAGAATGCGTAACATAATTATTTAGCTGGGCCCAGAAGAGGTGAGAGCTCCCCTAGTGGCTACAGGAGTGCATTTTCCCCAAAGCAGATATAATGGATGGGATACAAGAACAAATCAAATTATTTTCCTCATTTAATATTCAGATTTTAATTGGGCTTAAATTTTAGAGCACAGTGTGTTCTAGGATGGTACGTTATGGATATTAGTCTCTACCACATTCTAATGCTATAAATCCGGACCTTTTCCTATGTTTGATTTGGTGGCTGCCAGGCGTTCTGAGTAGTATAGTGACTATGGTAGGCGTGTGATTCCCTATGGAATTTTTTGTTCTGTTCTGTGTGGCAAATACATATAATGCTGACATTTTTCCTGGAAGATTTGGGATTTTTCATCCCGTGCCTTAAGGTATTTCTCTCCAGCTCTAGGGAGTCTCCCCCGAAAACACCAGTCACTCACTAGCCTTACACTTATGCTTGCTGACTTATTCAACACCATGAATGGATTAACAGAAAAACAGAAACCTATTAAAAGGCTGCACTATATCATGATATGCAAATAAACATCCAGCATCATTGTTTCACAGGGAAGTACATTATTTATTGATAAGCAGCGCGTGAGCATGTGAACTGGTTGAAATGCAAGTGTCTCACATTCAATGCATAAGACTTGAGAGCCCTGACTTTACTTATATAGCCCACAACATGTTTATGATTCATAAATAAATCTGGCCAGCAAATCGGTCTTTCATTTTCCACAGAATAAAAAAAACGATAATGTTATCCCGCTGATAATTGCAGGCGCGTTTCACCCCCGGCACTGGCTGGAGACACAGGCAAAAGGCATACAATCTTATTGAGGTACAAAAATTATTCCATCTACTCTGCACTTCTGCATAACTTCCATCATAGTGCCAGTTTTTGCGGTCAGCAAGTTTATTACTGTAAGCGCCTCCATAGTAGTGCCTCTGAGGAACTGAACCAGACTTCCGATGGTGTCTCTCACACACACATCATACATATATACATATACACTCACTCTCTCCGGGTCTTTCACATGATATGTGGTCAGCCACCATATGGGAGGCATATTCAGGCATAAATGAGGGGCATATTTGCAAGTCGCACTAATGTGTCTAGTTATAAACTTAGTTGTATTGTCTCCAAAAATGGTTGCAAAATGCGACTAAATGGTCGCATCCTGGAACCCTGTGGAGCCACACTTTTGATTTCTTAGGCATATTTTACACAATGCGATAAAAACATCAACACACACATGAACGAGGTCACTAGTTTGTCTCTGGGCTTTTTCCTTCGGCCTATATGGCATGTTTGTGAAATGTTACGTCACATAGCTAATCACCAATGATCTTAGATCTATACCCAAGTATGCTCCCAGACAGCAGCTGACTCCGATCCGGATCCGCCTCTAAGCCGGCAAATCCGCGTTACAGTCACATCCGTTTTACAGCTGGGATACGGACAAGGCCCGGACCCAGGCTTCAGTGGCGGGAACGCAATAATGTCAGCAGAATCAAAGCAGCTACGGGCCGGATCCGGGGAACGAGCGCGCAAATTTTCATTTTCTGGAATCTGACAGGATCACCGCAGCGTGGGTCGAGGCGCAGGAAAAGTTTGAGGAAACAGTTTTATTCCGGTACATACAAGACACACAATGCGGTTAAACTGTGTTTGAAGTAAATTAATACTTTTTGATTATGGTGGGTCGTTAATTGTTAAGTTAATCTTAAAATGTTTGACTTTTGTCACTAGTTTGTTAGCCGGCAACTGATCGCTCTGTGTTAGCTATAGCTCTTACTAAAATAAGCGTGGGTCGGTTAATAAAAGGTAACTGAGTTTTCCATCCATCCATTCATCCATTTTCCAAACCGCTTATCCTACTGGGTCGCGCGGGGGTCCGGAGCCCATCTCGGAAGTAATGGGCACGAGGCAGGGAACAACCCAGGATGGGGGGCCAGCCCATCGCAGGGCACACTCACACACCATGCACACCTATGGGCAATTCAGCAACTCCAATTAGCCTCAGCATGTCTTTGGACTGTGGGGGGAAACCGGAGTACCCGGAGGAAACCCCACGACGACATGGGGAGAACATGCAAACTCTGCACACATGTGACCCAGGCGGAGACTCGAACCCGGGTATCAAAGGTGTGAGGCAACAGTGCTAACCACTGCACCACCATGCCGCCCCCGTGCAGAAAATCAATAAAATGAAAATTAGACACAAACTAATTCAACTCAATAAAGAAAATATTATTAAGCTAAGAGAAGTAGAGTTTTTAGGTTTACCATTCATGTAGTACTGGAGACTCACTCAGACCATAGAATCATACAGATTAGCATTAAAGACACAATTTAGTAATTTAAGCATCCAAAATGAGTAAAAGAGGGGCAGGGCGACTGCTCATTTGTACTACTCCCTGTATACTTTCTCATAATGCTACACCATGGGGTTCCTACAACAGGCCTTGAAGAAACCTCTGTCCGGGACAGGTTACTTGTCACACAGGTGGACCACAGTCATCAATGATGAGATAAATACCTATTTCATTAAATGATTTTAAAAATAACACTTGAATATTCTAATGGAACGGTAATTCAACGTGTACCGGCAAGAAACCTTCAGCATACAACACAATGTTTTAAGCAGCAGACATGCTTTAATCACAGGACTTGTTCACCATGTCACATTAGGCCTGACAAACTGCAACTACTGTACAAGAGACGTATCCAAGAAATGGTCATATATAACATCCCTTCAGAAATTCATGACACACTGTCTGATATTACAATACAGTTCATAAAAATGCCCGGGGCGAACCTAAAACAAAAGGAAGATGACACTTCACGATTCTAATACACATATCACTTAATTTCAGAGTACCGCAATTCACATAACTTCTACTACAAGAATCCCACACCGACATGCCAGTTAAAATCTGGCTCAGACGACGCTTCTAGCTGCAGAAGAAAAATACATTTGTGACCAACTAAAATTCGGCCTCAACGTCTGCCTCTTAAAACGGGACACTTCATTCATATTACTGCATGTCACAAGAGGGTGCTGTAAGGCTGTTTGATTCGACTTCAATTCCTATTCCAAGAGTCAAGAATGGATAGTGGATCCCAGGCAGCAGTTTTCCAGATTATCAATTTCAAAAACTTAAATATATGAGAGAAAAAAAAGTCATTGTAAAATTAAGAAGTATATAATACTATTAATGACAAGGGGTCTTAATACTTTTCGTTTAATTTTATTAACTCAATCTTTTGCTGGCAAGTATACCTTTTAAATTATATACATAACAGTACAACTGCATTATTTGTGTTTTGTATGCACACTCCATACAAAGTAAAAGGTTAGGGCGGCTACTTCATTAATAGTGTTTCTTATTGATACTTTACAATTCCGTTCTATTGCCCAATTCCCAGAGGACCATGCAGTTTTATTACAACATAGTAGTCTACGGAAATGTCAATACTAATCATACATTTGAGTGACATAACTAAATAGACATATGTTGACACACAGACACAGATAAAAACAATTAAACTCCCTCTATGTGAAAATAACATGAGACACACGTCCTCAATGTTAAAATCTATGATTGTAAAAAATGACCATCGTTGCCAATGTTATATCTCTCAGATTACTTCGTTAAGTGTCAATTTAACTGAAAAAAAAAATCACAGAAAAAGGCAAGCTTATTTGCCGACATTTAGTAACCTACAAGCTGATTAAGGAGGACTAAACCTGTACCTGACTTTCCTGTCAGCTCCTTGGGGATGGCTAATCTTCAAATTTTATTACAAATACTACAACTTTATTTTGTGCCTTGCTTAAAGTAAAATATCTTCAGACTACTGAACACCGCGTTGATGGTGACATTTTTAAACTGATTCGCTTCTTTCGCCTCACTCTTCTCTGTGTGACGGGTGGGCGTGGTTGATCTAGCCGGCTCCCGATTGGCGGGTATTCGGTAGCTCCTGTGTCATGTGACGGGTAGTAGCGAAGGGAGCACCACCATAGATTTGAAAGCCTGGATGCCTCGTTGGGTGATACGCCCTATTGGCACGGTAATTGTGAAATAGAGGATTCATAGAGATGACTTAGTGAACCGACTATTTTCAAAACTGCAACAACATGAGGAATGTTAAAACTAGAAAACAGGGAACCACATTTCACAGGTAAAAAATTTGCAGTACGGTCAAATAAGATACATAACATGTTTACTAGCCTGTGACACTGACGGGATACTAGCATGATTAGTTTTTGTTGAGAATACTGTGAGCAGTACTACATAAATTGGGGGGGCAGTAGTGGTGGGCTTGTTTATTTGTTCTACATAATTGTAAGATATAAATGCGTTAATTAGTAAAGAAGTTATGGCTAAAAGATCTTTCCATCTACACCCTGACATGTTGCTTGTTTATGTCTAATTATTGCTCCAAGATGGTGGCGCTGCTGACACGTTGTGGAAAAGCGAGATGAGGAATCTAGGCTTTCAAATTCACGAGCACCACGATGTACTTCGTTTAAATGGGAGGTTCACAAAAAAACTATTAAAAGATATTTTAGAGGGGGCTTAATGCTATCTATTCATCAAAGTTCTGCTGGGAGTTGTTCAGGTTTGGAAATATCAGCCGTAGAAATGTCGGGCTTCTATCGAAGTACACTACTCGTATCTCTGCGCATTAGACACAAGCACGAGCTGCCTGGCGATATCTGCTGCGCAGTGATATTATTGGTGTTTGGAGTCGGGTATTAGGAAATAGTTCGTATATTAAACTGCTCGCGACGAAGTCTGTGGATTTTCTTAACCTGTTCCTGATTTCTGGTAAGAGATATTGCTGTTGAATTTTTCAAATACGATGTTCTGGCGCTTTAAGTAGTGAAAGCAAAATTGAATCTTATTATATTGCTTATTCATTAATAAGTAGCTATAACATGTATACTGCCCAATGTTTTGATTTAATAAATATAAAAATTTCATAAAGATTTCAAAAATACTTCATAATTCAATACTTCAAATAGTTCATGATTTTCAGGAGCAGTACAGTGGTTAGCACTGTTGCCTCACACCTCTGGGTTCCAGGTTCGAGTCTCCGCATGGGTCACATGTGTGCGGAGTTTGCATGTTCTCCCCATGTCGTCGTGGGGTTTCCTCTGGGTACTTCGGTTTCCCCCCACATTCCAAAGACATGCTGAGGCTAATTGGAGTCGCTAAATTGCCCGTAGGAGAGCATGTGTGAGTGAATGGTGTGTGAGTGTGCTCTGCGATGGGCTGGGCCCCCATCCTGGGTTGATTGATGGATGATTTTCAGGTCACACTGCCCCCTCAGAGCCCACCAATCAGTGACTGTCTCAGAGTGTGATGTAATACACAAAGTCCGCACCACCCACTTTTCAATGAGCAGTAAAAACACACCAGCTTGTCTCAGCGGACAGCGGCTCTTATCAGATAAGGGGAAAAGGACAAGATATCAAAAGTAAAAATAAATATATCACATTTGGTTAACATCAAATGAAAATAGCCCTGCAATAATATATTGGATTCTAGGATATCACCTATTAAAAGGGTGAATCTATTCTAGCAGAAGATAAAAATCCAATTATGAACAGTGAAAATGGGCATAATAGGTCCCTATAAACGAAAGGTTTCTGTCCATGGTGCTGAAAACCAGGATTGGCAGATTTCACATTACAGCGATTTCCCCCACTATATCGCGGATTTTCCTCCGATGCCTCACAATTCTCTGTGTGTCCCGTACATTGTTTGTGGTCCGTTTGTTTTCGTTTTGTTCTGAGCCCTACGATGGAAGACGTTGACCATTCAGGAGAAGGTAAAACTTCTGGATGTGCTTCGGGAAGAAAAGCGTTATGCGGACGGTGTTCGCCCTTATGGCTTGAATGAATCAACAGTACGCTGCATGAAGAAGGATGAAAAGAATGTGTAAGAGCCATATATGTTTTTATTTTTATATATTCCATTACATATCTAGAGAGAAAGTTGTGTGTGTGTGTATATATATATTACATATTATTATTTGATTTTTATTATTATTATTATTATTATTATTATTATTATGTTACTCATATCCTTAGCCCGACAAACAGATATATGTGTTGTTTCAATAAGTTTACATGTGTTTAAAGCATGTGGGAGGGGTATTTTAAGGCTTAAACTTAAAAAATAATTTATATGGTCTTTCTGTATCGTGGATTTTCACCTATCGCTGATGGGTCTGGAACGTATCTTCCGCGATAGGCGGAGGATCAAATTTACATTTTTAACCTGATTTGACTTCAACCCTCTTATTTTGTTAACAGAGTGTGCGGGGGGAATACAAAGGATTACAGTGGGTAATGGGTGATTTATATTGACCTTAATTGCCACCCAAGTGACTCTGGACAATAAGTTCAATAATGCTTCCCAAAAGCTTCTCTCTTTTTCACTAGTTACACTTCATTACACCGAAATCAAGGAAGAATCAAATGTACAAGCCCATTATACAAAATATAAGATGCAAACACATAAAAAATATTTTGTAAAAACAGATTAATATATATTGTGCAATTTGAAACTTTACATTTAGACCTCACTTAGAAAACGCAGGTGATGACCAGCCCAACCAGCAGTTCCGTCTGGTTGTACAGAATACCTACTCAATTAAATTTTGAGGTCATGACTAAACTAAATTTCAGCTCTGCCTTTAACATCAGCAGTTAGATGAAACTGATCATTCCAGAGGGAAATACAGTGAAGCCATGAAACATACTAGATGTAAATATATTAATTTTCACATACACTTGAGCTCAGTGAATTCAAGCGCGTCATACACTGTAAAAAAAAAGAATCCACCAAAAAACGGTTTTAAGTTAATGGACTCTTCCTTCAATTTACAAATATTGTAAATTCAGTTTTCCACAGTTTCTTAAATGATAGTTTATTTTCATTTTTAATTCTTCATTCTGCCAATGCAGATTTGTTTGTTTAATAAATGGTGTTGTTCTTAAAAGTACAACAAGTAATTTGAGAATATAGTAATTCACTACATTGATTATTTTTCATAACTCAATGGCCCATAAACATACAGTTATCCATCTGAAGCTGGATTTAAACCAGCAAATTTTGGATTACAAGCCCAAATACTTGAGCTACTGAGCCACACACTTACACTGACTCAGCTTAAGTTGCAGAGACACAGTGGACTTTCTGTTGGATGTCAGACAGAACGGCAAAGGACCCCTCACTAACAGGAACCTAAAACACACAAACACTTGGGAACACTTCAAATGCGTGATCTGACTCTGCAAGGGGAGAACATGTTCACGTGGAGTCTTGGCTTTTCACAATGTTTCATTCCTGCTTATAGCTAAGGTTTTTTTTAGCCGTCGTCACTCTAAGGTTGCCCATTAATGGTTTGGAATTGGGAATGTAAAGCTGTTTTGTTAGCATGTCTGCCTTACAATTCCTTTACTGTAAGTCGAGGCCTGCTGGAGCTCAATTCTGCTTCATGGCACTTGTATTTACTCTTTATTTTGCATTACATTATGTGTGAGACTAACCCCTTTCTCTACCTGTCCATTCCTCCTGTCGAGCTCCATACAGAACTGGTGGAGAAAAGGGGTGCTTGGAGGGGGGGACGATATCTCTGGATGCCCACTTAAGAAATATCTGCGTTACCTTCCAATACACCTTCCAAACTTAAGTGGATTGAACATGGGTGCTGTTGAATTAATAAAAAAATGCTCTGTATTAAAAATTATTTTGTTTATATAACATAAAATTGAACTATAAACATGAAATTTAAATCTGTTGAGTTTATATATTGACAAAATAATAATTCTGAATTTTGAACCCTCATTGAACAAAATTAAACTTAATATGGACAAATGGAAAGCATTGAAATTATCCTTATGGGGGGAAAGTTAATGTTACTAAAATGGTTGTGGTGCCTCAAGTTAATTATCTCTCTATGATGCTTCCATTTAATATTCCGCAAAGGATATTTAAGCAGTACGAGAGTATAGTAAAAGATTTTTGTTGGGAAAGAAAAAACCTAGGATTAAAATTACTTTGCCCAGAGACAAGGGAGGTCTAGGATTGCCAGATGTTAGATTATATAGCATGTCATTTGAAATAGCCAAACTCTACTATCACTGGAAGAATGTGAATTCTGATGTGGACTGGATAGCTATCGAGAGCGATTTGGCTTCACTATTTCAACCTCTGCACATTCTGTGACAATGGGGGAAAATATAAGAAACACAAACCCGATAATATCTTTTTTGAGGAATGTATGGATCAAAATACATAAGAAGCTTAAAGTATCACATTACATGCAGCCATATTCCTCAATTTGGCACAATCCTGAAATACAAATAGGAAAAAGTATGGAAACAATGGCAACCCAAAGGGGTGAAAACTCTTTGGGATTTATTTGTAAATGGGATGTTTATGTCATAATCAGATGTAAAGAGTAAGTATGATGTAGAAGGAGGAGGGAGTTTTTGGAAGTTTTTGCAACTGAGGCATTGAGTCACGAGTGTTAAAATAGAGAAGATGAATGGTCAAGAATACTTTCTAGAGAGGGGAAATATAGGGAAGTAAAAGGTAAATTTATTCAGTATAAAATTATACACAGATAGTACTGGACACTAGTTAGACTAAATAGAACTGGACTAATTAATACTGATCAGTGTTGGAATTTTAGAAGGCTTATTTACACATGCTGTGGCAGTGCTCTCAGGTATATCCATTTTGGGGTAGAGTTCTTGGTCTCCTGGACAAATGGCTAGGCTTTACTTTACCCCGCAAACCCGACTCTGTCTGCTAGGAGATAGAGTGGAATTGCCAAAGGTGAATAATAAACAGTTTAAGGCTGTGATGGTGGGACTCATAACTGCCATGAGGGTAATATTAGGGCATTTAAAATCCTGAATAATCCCTAATATATAGAAATGGACCGATGAGATGATTAAGGCAGCTTCATATGAAAAAATGTTGGACAGACTAAATGGGAAAAAAGATATGATGAAAATGTGGGAACGTTTCTAGGGCCATGTTTTTGAAGGATAAATGGCTGGGAGGTTGAACTAGTGATTGGTCATATTGTTTTATAAATGTGAATGGCTGAAGTGCTGTAACTTTTTGGTTTGAAAAACAAGAAAAATTTGAATTACAAAATAAAATATTTTTGGATAGTAATTTCATGTAACCATTTCTCTTAAAATTAATTACATCCAACTGTACATTTTTTAGTGTAGGTAGGTAGATGGATCGATAAAATTAAATAATGATTACAAATCACAAATAACTATTACAGTCATGGCCAAAAATATTGGCACCCCTGCATTTATGTCAAAAAACACACCCCTTCTTCCAGAAAATTGTTGCAATTACAGATGCTTTGGCATTGTCATTAATTTCTCTTGTTGGCACTTGAAGAAAACAAAAAGAGGAAGAAGGAAAAACACAAATCGGAGAAATTCCACGCCAAAGGGCACCTGCCCTTCTCATATTGTCTCAAAAACCCAAAGCCCCAGAGAGCAAGTCAGAGTGCTAAGAATTATAGCGCCAACAAGCCCATGGCCCCTTTTCATGTAAAACTTCGTATATGAGGATGTTTGTGCAGTTTAGTGCCTCTCTTAGCCTCGGCTCCTGTAAATCATATAAGCACACCCACCACACCCCCAGGAGCATTCCGCGTGCCCCCACCTGCCAACCTGCCTGTCCCCCCCAGCCCACAGGCCGTCTTTTGTTCTGAAATTTATCCACATGACTCCTGACCAAGTCTAAGGTAAATCAGATTCCATCTATTAGAAATGAAATTTTCAGTAAAATACAAATTTTTCCCCCAATCTGTGAGACAGTGCAGAATTTTTGGAGTCGGTCCTAACTCTGTCTTGAATATGTACCCAGCAGGCACCTAGGACTCGTATCTCCCTCTGAGAATCTTTCTAAGGCGCTCAGCAGCAGAAATTCTCCATCCTAGATGAGCCTGCAAAGTTCTGTAGAAGTTAAATATACTTTAGTCAAATGAGAGACTAACCTGTTGTCAGGCAGGGGAAGCTTGAACAAGGCCTTCATTCATGACATCTTCACTTGGCTTTTTGACGAATCCCCATTTAGATGCAGCACGTCAGAGACTGAAGAGCAGGATGAAGGCTGTAAGTACAGTTTGCTGTGGATTATGACAGTGTTTAAATCTAATAATGGATGAGACAATTTACTTAAAGCATGATATAGTTCATATTGCTCTTCAGGCTTCGTGATAAAATATTAAAATTATGGAGTACAAAGTTGTACATACAAAGAAAACAATGCAGAGCGGCAGGGCACCTGGCCCAGAGGGTCTTCACATAGAATTCTACAAAGGGTATTTTTTCCTGTTAGATTTACAGCTTTGGTTGTCTTGCCCTTTAAAGAAATTCTCTCAAGAAAGAAGTTGCCTCTTACCATGTCACAAGCAATTAGTTTCACCCAAAAAGGAGGAGGACCCCTCTCTGCTCCCCGTGTTAGTAGGTTCTCCCCAACTCCTCCTGCTTATTCCTTCCTCCCTCCCTCCTATTTGTGCTCTCCTCCTCCTCTTGGGTTCTATTCATGTCTTTTGGTTCAGCAATAAAACCCACAAGGCTGCTCTTGGATTGTCCCTCTTCCCATTGTGACATATTATGTATTACATGATTATGAAATTATTTGATTATTATACAATAGTCAATTAACCACTTTGTTTCTTCAATTTGTCTTTCTTCTGAATCATCAGATATATGTCGTAGCTGGTAATTTGTTACACTCTGCTGTCAGTGCCAGTGTAGCCTAGATACAACCAGTCGTATGTTTCGGTCATGCTGATGTTTGAACAATTTTTGGGAACAGTTTTTCATAATGTTTTCTCATATATGTGGTGTGATAATTGAGCATGACCCCACTGTTGCTGTGCTTGGTGCTCCTGTCATGATCTGTAATCTCTTATTTTTTCATGTCTCCTCCCACTCATGCCAGCAGAGGGCGCTGCTGGCACTTTGTAACCCTCCTAATTCTCCTGTATCCCATTATAGTTCTCCATCCTAACCCTGTACCCCTGTTTTGTTGCTGATTAGTGTGCTGTGTATAAATATGCCTGCCCTCACTGCGTTCCCCAGCTCAGTCATTGCTGTTCCATGTGTAGTCTGTGTTTCCTTAAAGCCCACCGAGCTACACACTGCCCCTAAATTTAAATTTATATGTAATCTGTGTGTGTATGTGTTATCTAGATTTGCCCTGTATGTTTCTAACTAAATCTAATCCAGACCTTGATCCTACACCTACTATAATTATAAGTACCTCACTATACCTATATCTAACACTGCTATTCATCACCAGTGTTACATGTCAGGGCTTCGCTGCAATAGATCCCTCAGTGCTGCAGGTTATTACTGTGACTTTGCACACACACACGTTGCTGCTTCCTCAGCCAGTGTCACATATACTTTATTACACACAGACCTCAGTAATCTCTGCTACACTCACACCTGCTCACTTTACATCCATGGTTAAATTCTCCTAATGGAATCTATCTTAATGTCTTTATTCTATTTTACTTTAATTTTTTACCATATTATTCATTGTATTGTTCTTTCGATTTTATTTTTATTTTATTATTGCTAATACACCGGATCTGAGTGCCTCATTTTGTTCCCTTCATGTAGAACACATTTTGTAATGACAATAAAACATCCTTATCCTCATCTAAATCACACTGTCTAACTACTAACCTGTTTAAATAATATAATTGGATTTCAAAGGTTAATAGTCACTCAATTACCCCCTCAGCCCAACAGTACCACAAACACCCAACATGCACGGAAATGTTCTCCTAAGTTGTTTTCCCTGCCTGGAACAATACCACAGCAGTCACATGGAGTAATGTTTCAAAACTTTTCGGAAACCTTGCATTGAAACTTGAGGTCTTTAGGAGGGATCAGTCCTGGGTGGTAAAGTTGCCATCACAAAGGTTTTTGATTTAGGGATTCATGATGCCAGGTAGCCATCTTTCACAAGCTGGTGGGCTGTGCCACTGATGCCTTTGCTTGGGTTTTATATGTCTGTCCTGGTTTGTGTTCTTGCCACTTCAGGTTCCCTGGTTTTGGTCTACATTCCTCGGTCCTCTGCTATGGAGTCTACCTTCTGCTTCACCTCATTCTGGAGCCGCCCATCCAGTCAGCGGCCCATGTCCCCCTGGTTCCCTGTTTCCTGAGGTTAGTCTGCTAGTCTCTGGGGCCAGGGGGCAGAAATCTGCCATGTTGGATGGGTGGCCCAGGTTGGGGTGCTCCATCATAGACTGGTACATGAAGGATTATAAATGGTTTTCAACCAGTATGTACCGAGTGTGCGTCGTGACGAAAAGAATGTCATGGGAATATTTAGGACTGACTGCAGTATTAGTTCAAAGCATGATTGTGTTTTTCTTAATTTTTATTGATTTATTTTTGGATTATTGATTTTTTAAAGTAACTTCATTCAGTTAAAAGGGGTTTGTCCATTTGCTTTAGCAGAAGTTCGTGTAAGTATGATGTTCACCTTCCTTTTTCATAGTCTAGTCTTTGCCAAGTTTTATGCTTATTTCCCCTGATTAAGTTAAGCTGACGTGTGTTTAGGAGGGTCATACAGGCTTTTTGTTTGTAATGGAAGCACAGGGTCTGTACTTGCAGCTTATTTGCCATGCTAATGGAAGCATTTTACCTTCCTCTCTAATCTCTTTTTTTCTTGGCTCTCACTGCAGTCTCCTCTATGCCAGGGTTTCTCAACCCAGTCCTTGGACCCCACTGCAAAGATCCACAGTTTTGCTCTGTCCAAGCTCTCAGCACAGCAGTAAAAGGTGACTGTTTGGTTCATGCATGCAGGGATCTGGGACAGAGCAAAAACGTGGAGCTGTCTGGTGGGCTGAGGAATGAGTTTAGAAATGCTGCTGTATGAAGTATTAAACCATTTGACCGGTTGGATAAATGTTAAAATGTTTTCTCAAAATATAAAAAGAGATAATCTTCTGTTTTGCGTCTCATTACAAGCAAACTTGTTTTTTGTTTTTATGTCACTCTAGTATTTGATATCTAATTTTCAGTCTTCTGGCAATATAATCTGGTGAATGGGGAAAGACTTCCAGCAGGGGCTCCGGTTTCCTCCCACAGTCCAAAAGTGCGCAGGGTAGGTTAATTGGCAAATCTGAGTTGTGAGTGTTTGCGCCCTGCAGAGTGTTGACTCCTGCCCAGGGTTGGTTCCTGCCTACGCCTGTTGTTCCAAGGACAGGCTCCGGTCCCCCCCGCGACCTCAGTTTGGCTTGCTGTCTCCCCGCTTGGTTTTCTTTGGTTTACGTCTTCACTAGCCCCCTTGTTGCTTTGACTTGTGTGTATGTTATGTATGTGTGATTGTATTGCTGCATAGGGAGTGACTGCTATTTTTAGTGGTGCAACGGATCACAAAACTAACGGTTCGGATCATATCACAGATTTTGAGTCACGGATCGGATCAATTTTCGGATCAGCAAAAAGGGGAGGAGTCAAATGTAATTTGCTTCTCATTTATTACAAGAACAGTATGGCAAGGAACTTTTGGTTTTATCAAAAATAACTAAAATAAATTACAAAAATAAAACCAAGAAATAACTGAAAAAGCTGAATAAATACAATTTTTAAATAAAATTCTCAATACTTGAATACTTCAATGCAACAATTGAAAAACAACCTGAGAACTGAAAACAGGCCAAACCTTATTGTGACGCCCGCTCCGTCCGCTCCTCGTGTGTGCCACGCCCCCTAATTACCCACGTGTGATTTCCTGATCGTGCCCAGTCGTGTCTTGTTTCCTGCTGCCTTGTTTCATGTATTTAAGTTCCTGATTTGTACTAACCCGTGTCTGTCATTGATGTTAGTGGCGTTACATGTCTCCTGCTCCCCGTTACCTCATTAAACCCTCGTTTTCCCGTTATCCCGCTTGCCTGCCTGCTCCTTCCACGCCCTACCGCACGATCGCCGCTTACCTCCGCGACCGGTCGTGACAGAATGACAGACCAACAGAAGAAGAGTAAGCGGAGGAAGAAGAGGATCCCAGAGGAGACAATCCGTCTGGGAGCCTGCTCGCTCTCCCCTACATGGCTCCCTCCAGAGAACGAGGAAAAGGTACCCGAACTGGCTACCGCCCTGGAGCCGGTCCGAAGGAAGGAGTGCCCCGTAGCGATGTTATGGCCATCGAACGAGGACGAAGAGGAGGAGCTCTTCCTCTTCCCGGACCCGGAGCCACACACTGGAGAGCAGCGACCGCCTTTAGAGCGGTACCTCTTTCGGCCCGAGCGGCTGGCTAACCGAGGTGTCAGAGCGATGAGGGACGTTATTCCCCGGGTACCCCGCGCTCTGATAAGGGCTACTTCTGCCCTACCCGCGCCGGACGTCCCAGTTCCACCTCCCGCGGCAGCCACCCCGGAGGCGTATCCCTCGCCTCTCCCAGGGAAGACGGCAGCCCTCGCCAATCAATTCTTCGCCCTCCAGGGGCTGTTCTGGAGGGCGTTAGCGGAGGTGGCACCTCCAGTGAGCGACGAGGTGGAAGCGCTCACTGTCCGTCTGAGAAGGGGCTTCGACGCGTTTACTCCCGCCTCCGAGCGGGAGGACCTCGACCGGCTGGCAGGGGACCTCAAACAGCTTCTCCAGCTACAGAGGGCCTCTGTTGCCCCGTCGGAGCAGCCGACTCTGACGGCGGAACCCGAGCCGGAGCAGCCGTCCCTACCGGCGGACCCCGCTCCGGGACAGTCGCCGTTGCCCGCAACACCGGCGTCCATCCAGCCGTCGTCGCCGCTGATTGCACAGCAGTCGCTGCCACCGTCTGTGCAGCCGCCGCCTTTACCCGCGCAGCTGCTGCCTCTGCCTGCGCAACAACCTCCGCAGTCAACTCTACAATCGGCTCCAGCGCCCGATCCGCCGCCCTTGCCTGCGGCTCCGACGCCTGAGCAGCCGCCTTCGCTCCCTGACGCGCCCGGAGACGCGCGCCTTGGAGAGGCGGCTCCCACAGGGGAACGACCACCTCTGCCGGTGAACCCCGCGCCGGAGCAACCGCTCCCGCCTGCCCATCCGCCTGCGCAGCCGCCTTCGCTGCCTGCGCAGCCGCTGCCGCCTGCTGTTTCAGCTCCAGCGCCCCCTGACCGCGCTGCAGCAGTTCCCGAGGCGCCCCCTGACCGCGCTGCAGCAGTTCCCGAGGCGCCCCCTGACCGCGCTGCAGCAGCCCCAGAGGCGCCCCCTGACCGCGCTGCAGCAGCCCCAGAGGCGCCCCCTGACCGCGCTGCAGCAGCCCCAGAGGCGCTCCCTCCGCCTGCTGCAGCTCCTGTCCCTGACTGCGTTCCAGTTCCTGACCGCGTTCCAGTTCCTGCAGAGGCGCCCCCTCTGCAGCCGCCTGCTGCAGCTCCCGGGCAGGCGCCCCCACTGCAGCTACCTGCAGCTCCCGGGCAGGCGCCCCCACTGCAGCCAGCTCCTGTTCCTGACCGCGCTCCTGTTCCTGACCGCGCTCCTGTTCCTGACCGCGCTCCTGTTCCTGACCGCGCTCCAGTTCCTGACCGCGTTCCTGTCCCGGCGCCCCCGCAGCCTGACCGCGTTCCTGTCCCGGCGCCCCCGCAGCCTGACCGCGTTCCTGTCCCGGCGCCCCCGCAGCCTGACCGCGTTCCTGTCCCGGCGCCCCCGCAGCCTGACCGCGTTCCTGTCCCGGCGCCCGCTCTCCCTGCAGCAGCTCCAGAGGCGCCCCCTCCGCCTGCAGCAGCTCCAGTCCCTGTCCTAGTCCCCGAGGTGGTCCCAGACAACTCCATCTTGGCTCCTCCCTCTTCGGAGGTGGAGGAGCTGGAATGGGACCCCTCGGGGACCGAACTTGTAACCCCTTGTCCCTCGCCCCGGCGACATCAACCCCGACCTAGGGTCGGCCTGTCTGTGTCCCGCAGGGGAAGGGGACACAGACGCAGGGCTGGGGTCCCGCCCGCCCTGCCCCCTGGCTCGCCCTCCCTCGCCTGCGCTGGGGCTCGGTTGGTGCCCGTGGGTCCTGGCCCTCCGGGTCGGACGTCGCCTGCGGGTCCCCCTCCGAGGCCTCGTCGCCCCGCCTCGCTCCCCTCTCCAGAGCCTGGTCGGTCGCCTGCGGGCTCCCCGACGGCGGCTCCTCGGTTGCCTGCGGGGCCCCTACCTCCGGCCCTCCGCCGGACGTCGCCGCCTGCTGCGGCTCCCCCCTCCTCCGGGCCTTCGCCGTGGGCCCCTCCTGCTCCCTCGTCCCCTTCCCCGGTGCTCCCTCCTGCTCCCTCCCTGGCCCCTCCGCGGGTCCCTCGCCCTGCCTCCTCGGCCCCTCCGAGGTCCCCTCCGGCTCCGGCCTCCCGGCCGCCTGCGGCCCCTCCGGCTGCCTCCCGTCGCCCGCTGGGGCTCCCTCGGGCTCCCCTTCCTTCCTCCTCCTTCTCTCCCTTCTTTCCCATCTCTGTCCCGCCTGTCTTTTCTCCTCCTTCCGCCTTTGTCCCTCGTCCCTTCGCTCCTTGTGTTCCTGGTTTCCCGTCGTTCCCTCCCGTCACTCCCGCTCCTTTTGTTCCGCCTGTTCCCTCTGTTTCTCCCTTCCTGGTCTGTCTGTCCGCTTTTCCTGTCCTGTGTAGTGTCCTGTCTTGGCTTCTGCCTCTGTGTCAGTTTTGCCTGTCTGTCTTGTTCCCTGTTCCCCATTGATTTTTTTTGCTCTTGTCTTTCAGGTCCTGTTCTGCCTCGTCCCGTCCGTCGCCCCCTTCCTTGGCGCGCCCGGTGTAGCGCGCCTTTGGGGGGGGGGTTCTGTGACGCCCGCTCCGTCCGCTCCTCGTGTGTGCCACGCCCCCTAATTACCCACGTGTGATTTCCTGATCGTGCCCAGTCGTGTCTTGTTTCCTGCTGCCTTGTTTCATGTATTTAAGTTCCTGATTTGTACTAACCCGTGTCTGTCATTGATGTTAGTGGCGTTACATGTCTCCTGCTCCCCGTTACCTCATTAAACCCTCGTTTTCCCGTTATCCCGCTTGCCTGCCTGCTCCTTCCACGCCCTACCGCACGATCGCCGCTTACCTCCGCGACCGGTCGTGACACCTTATAATGACAAATTTTTTTTCAAAAAGATGAGGATGTCTACATTCTCTGGGGAGAGAGTAGACCTCTTAGCTGTCACTATGTCACCTGCTGTGGAGAATACCCTCTCACTAGGAACTGAAGTGCCAGGCACAGCAAGGTAGTGTCTTGCCATTTTTGCAATGTGAGGGTATTTACACTCATTGTGTTTCCACCACGCCAGCGGATTACCACCATCCACTGGCAAACTGCTTGCTGCCCTGTATGATGCTACCTCCTCTTTGATTGTGTTGTAAAAAGTTTTCTCTGTGTCTGACTCTTTCACAAATGTATCCCCAAAAAGCTCTTCTATGGCAGCCTTCTTTTGTGGAGGAGATGCATTTGGCCCTGTGTCTTCTTCAGAGGGTGTTGGCTCTGTGGCTTGACCCTGCAGAAAAAATTACTGAGTTATTTAACTATATTTCTTGTTATATATTTCATAGGCAATCAATAACATATGCTGGTAATTTTCAAAATTAAGATCAAATATTCACATAAATAATAGTTAAAATATTTTATAACTTAATTATATTAATATTAAATAATATGAATAACTGTATTATTTTTTACCTCTTCAGTAGCCACAATCTCAGTTGTGAGATCAGTGTATGTCTTCTCGCGTAGGGCTGGTTCTATGTGAGTCAGGGACTTGAACCTTGGATCAAGTGCAGTAGATCTGTGAAGATAATCTTGTATTTCAGGGGGGTTGGTGTATCTGGAAATCAGGTCCCCTCTTATGGCAGCCTTAACATCTCTGGTAATGCTGGTGTCTTCCTCATTTGCACACATGGATTGTATAATTCTGGTTTTCAGAGGTAGGATCATGGACACAGATGGTGCATTTTCAGTACTCAATAGGGTTGTGACTGTTTTGAGAGGTTTGAGGAGCTGAAGGACCTCCTCTGCTACTTTCACATCATTATCAGACAAGGTGACAATGTCTCTGATATTTTTTTTCAGTGTCTTTTCTGTCAGTGCAGAGTATACTGCTGCCTGCTGCTCAAGATAGCGCTCCAACATGTCATATGTGGAATTCCATCTTGTAGTGACGTCGTGTATGAGCTTGTGGGCTGGTAGCTGTAGCATTTCTTGCTTTGTTTTAAGGACATGAGCTGCTGTTGTACTTCTGTGGAAAAAAGAAACCACCTTCCTAATCCTCCCAAGAAGGCGATCCATCTGGTTAACTGAGATTCCTCTTTGGTATGCTAAATTTATCACATGTGCAAAGCAAGATATCTGTGGCCCTAGTCCACCTTCTGTCACTGCATTTACTTGGTTTCTGGCATTATCTGTGGTGACTGGGATATTGCTACATGCATTGTGTCTCTTTAACTTCCACTCAGCTACTGCTTCTATCAGGATTTGCGCTAGATTTGTGCTTGTGTGAGTCTCATAGAGGGGACGTGTCTGTAGCACCGGACTTTGCATCTCCCATCCCGCTGTTATATAATGGGCAGTCACAGTCACGTAGCTTTCGGTAGCCCTTGATGTCCACCCGTCTGTGGTGATCGAAATAGAGGATGCATCTGATAAGTCTGCGACGATTTCGCTTTTTTCCTGTTCGTAAAGTTCAGGCATGACCTTCATGCTGAAATGTGTGCGCGAGGGTATTTCGTACCGTGGCTCAAGCACTTTTAGGAGGTTTTTAAAACCCTTGTTTTCAACAACAGAGTATGGCCTCATGTCTGCCGCGATAAACATCCCGATAGATTTGGTAATAGCTTTAGCCCGCTCTGATTCTGGTGCAAAGTGCTGCTTAAATGCAGCGGTGAGCAGCTGTTGCTGTGGTTGCTTCGGTTTGCATCCTGTCTGCACACCGGGGTGATGTCGCTTCAGATGCGTGGCCATACTCGATGTATTGCCACTTTCATACGGCTTTCTCGTGCCACAGTGTCTACACACTGTAACTGTTTTGTCCACCACCCTTCTTCCGTCATCATTATATTTTACAGGAAAGCCAAAATGCTCCCATACAAAAGATTTGGATGATGCGGGAGGCTTTTCGAGTTCCTCTGTTCCGCCGCTAGCCATCGTTGTTGACTGAGACACATGTTACGCTGACGTAAACACGACTTCTGTGTAATTAATTATTTATTATTTAAGCAATATCAGCAGAAAACACTGTTTTATCTGCGGTTATTTTTTTTTTATTTATCTAAAAGTTTAAAAAACGAGTTAATCCGCGGATCACGTGCGTTCCGAACCGTGGGTTGTAATCCGTACGGATCACGGATCAACCGCGATCTGTTGCACCCCTAGCTATTTTGTTTTGCAAGTGTGTGTTGGACTCTGTTTATTTGGTTAGGGAGTGAGGTGGAGTGTTTGTCTTTTGGTTTCCTTTTCTTTTGCACTTAGGTGAGATTAGCTGTGGGTCGCACTTGATAGTTGGGGATTTTGTTTGTTATTTTGGCTGTGGTCACTCCCAAAGTCTTTTGCACAGGGTTATTTGTTCAGTGTCAGTATTATACATGAAAAAAAATGAAAATACAAAAAATATCCCTTTGTCCACTGGTGTTCCCTTCTTGCCCTCACCCCGTTTGTCCCTTTATCCCATTCCCCTTTCCCGTGCAGGGGCGCCGCTAAGGGGGGGAAAGTTGGGACAATTCTAAGGGCCCACGCCCTTTAGGGGCCCCCAGAGATCTGAATGGGTGTGGTAGGGGGGCCCAACCTCATATTTTGTCATAGGGCCCAAAATTGCTAGCGGCGCCCCTGTTCCCGTGAATACTGTTACACTCCAACCCTAGACAGGATATCAAAACAGCATCTTACCTATAGTTTTAAAAGAGATGAGGGATATTAATCATTGACCTTTATCTTTGCTATTTCAGAAATCCGTATCTGCTACCTTGTGACTGGAAGTATACACTGTAAATAAAGGCTAAATTTGTCACAGTTTTAAACGATTTTATATCAGCCAATTTGACTACAGTATAATTATATTTTTTTCCTCTTATGTTAAATGACAGAAAAGTTTTATCAAAACTACATTGCATAACTGGCATCGTAGTACTGATTAGCACCGATTCAGACATCCCGATGAACAAATATGAAGTTCATTTAAACTGTGGTACCTTAAATCCGTCAAGTTACCTCGATAAGCCAGTAACCCTGATTCGTAGTATAGGCCAATGATCACAAGCACTCTGTGTAAACGTATTGTTTAACCGGCGCTGTTGCATTACCAGGGTGAGAGGTTGACTTGCTGGTTAGCTATAAAAACAGACGTTAGTGCAACTCCACGTTAATGGTGCGGTCATCATGGCTTATAAATGCTTATTATCGTTCATCATTGTTTGTGTCAGTAACGATAACATAAACAAGGGTAGGCACCAGGAGAACATCATTGGCTCTTGCATCGATTACTTTTCCCGTAACACCCTTTAGATTGTTTGCCTGAAGGGCAGCAAACCGACAATTTCGGTGTGATTGAGCTGATCACGTGTGCATGGGGAGGGAATGCGGACCACATGACCTTCCCGGCGAGCTCAGCACATCCAGCATCGCTTCGCAAATACAATCAAAATGTTTTATCTTTATTCACACTTTCTATCTTTATTCATTATCTCTACGATCTCACTGCTGGACGAATGCCTGGCATTCAGAGCATTCTTTATTAGCCATTTGCCTTTGGATGCAGTTTATTTCCATGCCCCAAAGCTTCCAGGCATCAGTAATTGCTTCCCATGTTACTCCGGTCCTGGGGTCTTCTGTAACTGCCCTTTGGGATTACATATATTCAGCATATGCTTTTGTCCGAAGTGAGGAGAGTTTGGGGTCAGAGCACTTGGGTCTAAGGGACTTGCTCAAGGGCTTAACAATGTTACGATTACTCTGCCATGGGAGTTGAACCAACAACCAAACTGGCAGAGATGGCCAACCTGCTGAGCTCCACACCCGCTGACGATCTCCTTTTCCTGTCTGCTGCAGTCTCCATGGACCTGAGTCCAGAGAAGCACTCTGATCTTGAGGACATCCGGCTGAGGAAAGGAGCCCTTCTGCTGGAGATCCAGAGGCTGCGGGAGGCGCTGAGAGAGGCCCTCATGGAAGTGGAGGTCCTTGAATCCAGCACCAAACGCAGCCAAATCTTAGAAAAGAATAGGCATGTCGCCATGGGAAGAAAGAAATTCAACATGGACCCTAAGAAGGGTATCCTGTTCATGGTACAAAACAATCTTCTCCGGCACACGTCTGAGGACATCGCCCAGCTCCTATACAAGGGAGAGGGGCTGAACAAAACAGCCATTGGGGATTACCTGGGTGAGAGAGACGACTTCAATATCCAAGTCCTCCAAACATTTCTTGGGCTTCATGAATTCGCAGGGTTCAACCTGGTACAGGCTCTCAGGCAGTTCCTCTGGAGTTTCCGTCTGCCAGGAGAAGCACAAAAGATTGACAGGATGATGGAGGCCTTTGCGCAGAGGTACTGTCAATGTAATCCTGGAGTCTTCCAGAACATTGACACCTGCTATGTACTTTCATTTTCCATAATCATGCTAAACACTAGCCTTTATAATC
Organism: Brienomyrus brachyistius; assembly: GCF_023856365.1. Taxonomy (NCBI): domain Eukaryota; kingdom Metazoa; phylum Chordata; class Actinopteri; order Osteoglossiformes; family Mormyridae; genus Brienomyrus; species Brienomyrus brachyistius. The sequence goes on from NW_026042315.1 coordinate 2,976,724, forward strand.
CAAATGTGAGAGACAAGCCCAGTGTGGACAGGTTCATCTCCATGAATCGAGGAATCAATGATGGAGGCAACCTGCCAGATGATCTCCTCCGAAATCTTTATAAGAGCATAAAGAATGAGCCATTCAAGATTCCTGAAGACAATGGGAACAATGCCTTCTTCAACCCTGACAGAGAGGGTTGGCTCTTCAAACTGGGAGGAGGACGGGTGAAAACATGGAAAAGGCGGTGGTTCATCCTGATGGACAACTGCCTTTACTACTTTAAACATACTACGGATAAGAAACCCAGGGTGATCATTCCGCTGGAGAATCTGAGCATCCGTGAGGTGAAGGATCTCAGGAAGCCTAACTGCTTTGAACTGTACATCCCTAACAACAGCAGACAGCTGATGAAAGCCTGCAGAACGGAGGCGGACGGCCGCCTGGTAGAGGGCAATCATGTGGTGTACCGCATCTCGGCGCCAACCCCTGAGGAGAAGGACAAGTGGATACAGAGCATCACTGCTGCTGTGAGCGCTGACCCTTTTTATGAGATGCTGGCAGCAAGAAAAACACAGATCTCTTAAAACAGGGGTGTCAGACTCATTTTCACCCCGCGCCACATCAGCATCATAGTTGTCACCTTATTCGGCCCTCAGGAAACCACCATGTCCCCCACAGACGTCCCGATGTCATGTATTTGGTGCCAGAATTATAGAACACACAGGACTATTTGTGCCAGATTCCAGAGGAAGAAGTCAACCACTGTGAAAATGACTGCATTCACAGACGTGACATTGCTTGTGATGATGATGTCTTCACGTTGTGCACCTCTGTCATGGCAGAGAATGGTCTTGATGTTCCTCTGGATGCTTATAAGGCAATTGACCTCTACCTGCGCCTACGAGAAGAATGATCAGTTCTTCTACACATTGAACGATAAAGACTGTGTGAATATGTTTGGATGTGCTATTGCAGAAAGTATTTATTTCAGAACAAGGAACTTTGCACAAAACAACTGACTATTTGACTATGATCGCCCACTCAAACATTTGGGCCCAAAATTGTTGTTGCAGACATTCTTTGCCTTTATAATGTGGTCTCACAAAGTAATGTTTAACCTTAAGGTAGCATGACTGAATACCAGGTTTTGTTTTGAGGCGACTTATTGTTCACTACAGATTTTATCATCGAAATGCCCTGTCCTTTTTTTGTATAAATGTGAAATTAAATGTTATTTGCACTGTATTGCTGATCTTTATGTCAGAGTACCTTTTTTTCTGAGAATCCACACTGCTCTAAATTTGCATCAACATGATTGGGATTGGGATGGAAAAATTATTTTCCATCTTAACCCATATTCTAAGCATATTGATTTCTGTTGTAAATTTTACTTTTACAGCAGTATGATTTAAGACACTAACAGCAATCCATTTTTCAACCAGTAATTGTTAATGTGATAGGAATTGCATTCAACAGCAAATGCGTTCAACTTAACCAAATGTATAAATCTTACATATTCTGATGATTCGACATTCCCCCGATGTCTGTGTGATGTATTTCAGCAACAACACGCAGTTAATGAGATCACTATGCGGAATTTAGCCGACTGTTATTTTACTGATTAGGATATATCACCCATGATTGGGGTATACTATATATCAAGGGTCAGCAACCTTTTTGAAACTGAGAGCTACTTCACGGGTACTGAGCCATACAAAGGCTACCAGAACAGACTTTACCTAAACTTATCTAAACTTCATGTAGAATAAACACGTTTTAAATGCTTTTTTGGATATTGTCATTTTCAAATCTATATAAATACAAATGTGATTAAAAAAGAATAGCAACAAGATAAAATGAAATTTTAGTCGCTGCCCACTGGTGAGTTGTGGTATTTTTAGAACAGGTCCGTGGACAACTCATGTGGTCCTTGGGGGCATCCTGGTGCCAGTGGGCACCATATTGGTGACCCCTGTTCTAAATGGTATGTAGGGTTTGCAAACTACACCAACGCTTCTGATGTAGCTACATTTAGGCTTATAGTGGAATAATATAGTGGAAGATTCCTTGCGTGAGTGTCTGAGAGCGTGAAAGTCATGCTAGATGCAAGGTAGTCGGCAGCCCTGCTTTCCGTGTGCATCTGTCTCTTACTTTAGGTGGCTAGAGATCCAGCATTACTCAGGATTAGGAGCCACTTGCACTGATAATAATTAGTTTCTTTTTCCCCTTGCAGTCTGCTGCTGTATAACATTATGAAATCAGCCCAAAAATCCGCAACCCATGACCTCCTAATATTTACCCGAAACTATGTTTTCAAAATAGCACAATTGGGCATGAACACCGCGGACCTGGAAACTCTGCTGAGCATTGAGAATCAGTGTGCAAAGGCTCTTAATTTGGATATGTTTGTGAAACGTTCTGCTGCACAGCACAACAAAGAAAAACAACTGGTCAGTGATAATGAAAAGTACAATCAGCATTGTTTTAACCATGAGAGTCCAAATGCTTAGATAAATTGTCACTTTTTCAGTGTAAGTATGCTCCTGAGCTCCACGATTCTGAATGATAGTCGGTTTCTCACTGAACCTCCATGCCACTCTGTTAAAATCTCTTGCCACCCCATGTAAAATTTTCTAGATCCACCACTGTGCCAGAGCTAAGACTTAAGAATCTTGAGTATTATTTCAACATAAACTTTGCTTGGGTGCTTCATACTTTAAATTAAATATAAATTATGGCAACGTGCAAAACTATTAAGGAAAATGCAACGTATTTGTTTTTCATTTACGTAATTATATATGTTGATTATGATTCTTTTTAGTTCCACAGTACATGCAGATACTACAATCCAAGCATGCACTCTTAGGTTAATTGCTATCAGTTTATATAAAGATTTATAGAAATTTCAGTCAGAGACTAGCTTCTGATATAGAAAGAATGTTTACATTTTTTTTGGCCGTGGAATAGTTTTTCAGTGCTGCATGTAGTTTCTCTTTATTGTTTGAATAGGGCACACTTACACATCAACAAGTGCTGTGGCAGTTGTGATGTTCTCGCATATGAGAAAATACAAGGACAACTTTTATTAAAGAAAACGAAAGGCTTTACTCTCCATATTCCAGTCAATTGCATGCATAGGCCTACTGCCGCATCTCACTTTGCCAACTTCCGCTTCCGTGCGGCTCAGGAGGATCTGGCTGCAGAACACTGGAAAGGGGTCCACAGCTCAAGGGGACCACCAGAGGACAGATGGAGTGGAACCGGGAACCAAGGGATTTGCCAGTGACTGGCACTCACTGTTGTTTTCGACTACAATAAAAACAGCTGTACTGGCTAAATAATGAGCATACAAAAGTAAAAAAAGACATGGATAGGAATAAAAAGGTAATTAAAAATAGAAAAACAACCGAAGAGTCATTCACATTGAACACGCGTCTCTGCTCTCAGGACGATGATCCTGCCAACTGCGCCAGACTGTGACAGACCGAACTACAAAACTGTAGACTCAGTGGACAGCTGACTACGCCACCCTAGGAATTTCATCCAGCTTTCCATTGAGACTACAGTTTTGCAGTCTGTTCTGCCAGACAATGTATTAAAAAGTGCAGTGTTATACATGACACTGTAATTAGTTCAATTCAAGAGATGTACTATCAAGTTATAATAGTGTGATTATCATAATCACACAAATATATGAATTCCTCTGATACTGAATTAAACAACCCTTTATGCTGTCCCTTATGTGAATTAGTAAAAATCTCCATAGTCATATGCAATTCCAATTCCCCCTTTTATTTATTTTATGGCAGACAGACAGCAGTGTATTATTATATTATAATTATATTATATTTATTATAATTATATAATTATATTATATTATAATTATTATATATATCATTATATTAGGGTGCCCCTCGCAGAAGGTAAATTTAATCTTATTTAATTACATTTTCTATATAGCGTCAGATGACAGCAGACGTAATTTACTGTAAGGTTACCTTTACTATAGAAGATATAACAGCTCCCAAAGTTCTTCATCTGGTACAGAAAACATACGCCTGACAGATGTTGAAGTTTATTCCGTCTTTATTCTTTTAGACACCGTGAAAAACATTCTAAAAGATCCATGATATTACCGCTAAACAGCGGCTCATACATCACCGCAATTCCACTTTTTAATACAAGACAACAAGTAAATACAATAAATATAAATTACCGTTTGCGCCTTCTGACCAAATGCTTAGGAGTTATTACAGATCCTGCCGTGACAAGCCGACAAACCACAAGTTGACTCCATGAATCTCCCAGCATGCATTTACTCCTACCCTATTCCGTCACATGACCATGTATTCAAGGGTTAACACGGATCAATTAAATAGTCAGCAGAGGGCACTGGCATACATTTCACAGTATACATTCTATATTAAATCAAACCAGCAAAAGGTGATTATGAAATCTTATAAAAAACTTAAAAAAACTGTCTTAGTGACAGTTACAGAGTGGCGTAGTCACCCTTTCGCTCTATAGCGGCCCCTACCCCTACTACGTTTATAATTATAATAATTGCCTCATGTGCAGTTACGCTGGTTAAATTACCTGGAAATGTTATTAACTGCACATTCTCCTAGAAACTAACAATGGTGCTCACTCAGGTATATTTATAATGGTCAGAAAGCTGATGTAAAGTCTGATATAGTGCTGAATGTGTTATTTTGTAGACAGTAATAGGTTTAATAAATTTTATATTCCATTACTGTAGAAAGCTATACTTGCTTACTTAAGGTATTTTGCGTTATTAATGTGTGATTTAAATGCAGGTAGTTTTATTACAGTCAGCTTTTATTCACAGTGAGTAGCTTGTCATCATGAAGAGGAAGTGTGACAATCGTGAGGTTTTGGGCAACCACAGAAAAGCAGGAAAGTAAGTAGAGACAGTGAGATAATTAGTGCCAGTCAGATGATAGACGTATACAGTATGTGAGTCAAAGGTTCTTCATATATTAATCATCCCATTCAGGTAACAAATCCTTAGAAATCCATTCCTGAGCATCATGCCAAGAAACACCACTTGTTTACTGATAACTGCTTTAATGTAAACTCTGCTGTGCTGAGAGTAAAGATGAAGAGGGAGAGACAGCAAGAGGCTGCTGACGGCAGACAATGCAGGCGACATGGAGGGGAGTGAGAAAAGGAGCAAATATTGATGGTTAAGAGTGAATAATGACGTCACAGCAGCCTGATCCTGATGTTAGTTTAATATGCTTCTTAGTTTGGCCTGTGGTGTGTATTTCAGATACAGCATTTAATCAGGGAGACTGAGTGTGAGTCAATGGCAGAGAGAGAGAGAGAGAGAGAGAGAGAGCAGACAGGCAGATGAAGATGAAGGTGTATTAGGGAAGAGGGGGGAGGAGCTTGGACCTTCACCAAATCAGCCAAATGTAAATGTCACGTCTATCAAACAGGAGACCCTGCTTTCAGGAGAAATGGTTTAAAGATCACACTTGGCTCCCTTACAGCCCCCCTCGTCTTAAGGGGGGTTCTTTGTTTCTACTGTGCAAAATAATTTGTAACACAAATGTCTAAACTGGCATGAAAGACACATTCAGCTCTTGTGAAGACTGGCATGTGAAACTGGAAAAGGCACTGGGGAAATTCAGTGCACATAAAGACAGGCAGTGCCACAGATTAGCACTGATGATATGGATTCAGAAGATCAATCCTGTTAATATTCAACCTTCAGATGAGCTGGAAAGAGCAGCAGCAAGTGAGGAAAAATCTTCTGGAGCTAAGTACTTGGCACGGCAAGGCCTGGCTTTTCGAGGTGTTGGTAAGGAGAGTGGGAATTTCAAGCAGCTTCTAATGCAAACAGCAGAGGGCAATGCAGAGCTGACCATGTGGCTGAAAGGTCACTTTGATTTCACCAGTGCTGTTTAACTGTAACACCTGTTCCTGGGTTGCCCTCAGTCCTTGTTATTGGTTATGATTCTCACTGTCCTGCACTGTGTCTTGTTAGCTGTGTATTTAAGTGCCTGTTCTGCTTCTGTTCTTTGATGCTTCATTATAGCTGTATGTTGTATGTATGTATGTATGTATATAGTTCTCTAGTTGTGTTTATTCCATCATTTAGTTCATTCCTGGTCATTTGCTGTTTATTTTGGATCCATCCTGATCCTTTTGGTTTTGATGTGTGTGTTGTAAAAAACCCTATTTTTCCAGCCGTGTCATGCACTGCCACAACCAGAAGAGGGCAGAAGATATGGCACAAAAAACAGGAAGAAGCCTAACTTTAAAAAGAACAAAAAACATCAAGACTCATCCAGCATTGGGTGGTGGGTTAACGAATAACACAAACAATCAAAGAATAAGCAAACAAATGAGAGAAAAGATGCAGAGATGACTGAGAAGCAGGGGATGACTGGAGAAGAGATGACAGGAGCAGAAGACAGGAGGGATACAGGAAGAGCGGAGAAGACAGTATAACTGAAGAATGGGAGAAGAGGAGAGACCACAGAGGAAGGAGAACATAGATGACTGGAGGGGAGGGAATATAGGAGCAACAGAGAGAAGGAGGAAGGGCTGCGGAGGAGAAGACAGGATAAGAGGGCAAAATGTGAGCAGAGAAGGACAAACACCCCCACTGCCCAGCAAAGTGCACTTGTAAGTAAACCACAATTTTAGCCTTGGGCTCAATATCTGGACTTGTCTCTGTGTAGCAATGCATAGAATCCTTGACACTGGCTATGACTGTACTGTATTAGTCCTAAACTTGCCATTATAGTGTAAGGAGAAAAGATTTTTTTTAAAATAAATCATTTAAAAAAAAAGGTAGAGCGATGTAGCCGCCGGAGAAGTCCCCCCCCCCCCCCCCCCCCCAAAAGCCCTTTTTGTTCCCTTCTAGCTACCAGATGAAACTCACAATGCACCCCAACGCCACCTAACTTCTCTTCCACATGATGCACCTTATTTACCCTCTGAATCCTGTCTATTATTGAGCGTTTTTCTATCCATTTGATTATAAACTTATTACACTGTATGTACATTAGTCAGCCACATATGCTGTACGGCTTTGTTTTCCGGACAGTCTGGGCTACTCAGATGTGTCATAATTCGATTTGTAAATGCTGACAGTCTTGATATTATCCTTCTTATCAGGAAAAACTACTTCTGCATATAGATATTTCTCAATTTTTAGTCTCATCTAATATAAAAATTGGCAGGTAGTACAAATATAATCTTATAAATGCTGAGATTAGAGTATCTGCGATGCAGGAATGCAGGGGTTTCATTGGGGCCCTTTCTATGGCTTAGTACTGTGAAGGAGTACATGGTTAGTGCCAGGCGCAAATGAATATCTTTGATTTTGCATCCATGTGGTAACTTGTTGAAGTTGTCTGATAGTCAGTAATACATGGTTTAATTATTATGATTGTTTATTTATTACTTTATAACATCTAAAAGAAACTGAAATAGGAAAGCTTATTTTAATTTATGTTCCACTGGATAAACACAGACATTACAGACGGTTTTAGAGTCTAATGCTGAATGTTTTTTGCGATCATTTTTCTGCTTGCGTATGCTGTGATTGGTGCAGTGAAATTTGAGAATGTGTTTGTGGTCAGTATCATAGCCTCAGACAACAAACCAACGCTGTAGCGTGTCACTGTGTTTACATGTGAGAGGGGTTCCAGTTACATAATGAACTCGTTCTAATTGTTTTGACGGAGATCGACAAACCTAAAAAATAAATGCTGGTGTTATCAAAAACTATGTCATATAGCTATATTCCAGATTTATTACAGCCAATCACATCTCAGAGCTCCTAGGAACCTCCTTCTCCCTACATTTCCCTCCTTCACACTCTTCCCTCAAATACTGTTACATTTGTCTTTTTTCCACACTCACACCCTGTCTTGATCATACTCTGACTGCATGGCATCCATATGCAGGGCAAACTATTTTACAGTCTTATCTAGTATAATAGGACATAAACATTGAATTTGATAGTTATCTTTTATTTACACATTAGAACACAACACATGAACATGAAGGGATCGTTTGCATTTGCAACCAACACCTCCGCAAACCCCCTGTGGAATACTGGCCGCGGACAGGGGTGGGAATCCCCAAGCTGGAAGACTGTACTGCGTCATGTTAACATTAGCTAGCTAGTTAGCATGGATACAGAGTGCACCGGACTAAAACTATAAAGGACGTAAGGTGTGTGATATAGTAAAACACTTACTAACTGGTAATGCACGTTAGCATTACGTTAAATGACAACTTTACCTATTACTTACCAGAATAGCCTCCTACACGTGCGACGAATGACAGTAGGCAGAAGGCTGTGCGTTTTTCAGAAACACACCGGAGTTAAACTTACGCCGCATTATTTACCGGCACTTCTAACACCAACATTTACAGCCATTAACTCATATGTGGTAGTAACACTGAAATTACTTTCTCTGCGTCAAAATAAGGCAACACTGTGATTTTGATACTTTATCATTTATACTTAACTGTACCTTCCTCCCATTCCTCCGTCTCTGCTTATTGACATTTAGGAGAGTCTCAGATATAAATTAACAATTCAAAATTATCAAAGACAGACACAACACTGAAGAGATGACAAAGACAAAGTTTGAAAAGTAAATATGTTTTATTGCAAATCTCTTATCTTAACATAGCCTACCTTATCATATGTTAACTTACCACATCTTATATTTTAACTTAGCCTATCATCATATTTTAACTTAGCCTATCTTATGATATTTTAACTTAGCCTATCTTATGATATTTTAACTTAGCCTATCTTATCATATGTTAACTTAGCCTATCATATTTTATCTTAACCTATCTTGTCATATCTTAACTTAACCTATCTTATTATATTTTAACTTAGCCTATCTTATCATACAACTTAACCTATCTTATCTTATTATATTTCAACTTAGCTTATATTAATATATTTCGTCTTAGCCTATCTTATATTTTAATTTAGCATATCTTATCCTGTCGTATCTTATAGCTACATTAACACTTAAACAGTATCTCTTTCCGTTGGGTCCCGCGGGATCCCAGTCCCAATGCAGGGCTCTAACACGGGTATTCTAAGAAAAAGAAAATAAACACTTTACTTAACTTTACTTAAAGCAGTCATATAACTAATAAATAAATAAATACCCAATTAATGCCTTATGAATCATTTATAAAAGTATTAAAAACACGGCTGTAAATACTTATACAAAGGCATAACACATTATAGCTATCTTGATAATGCATTATGAATGCTCTGATCTATATATACACAATAAATATCTTCATAATACATTATATCGGCCATTAATCCATAATAAACATGGCTATAATGTGTTATGCTTTTTTTTCTTCAATATTTATACCCATGTCTATAATATATTTATGGATGCATTACAGTGCATTGTGAAGGTGTCAATAATGCAGTTATATTACTGCTTTAAGTCATTTGTAAACCTGAATTCACAACCTTATAATTACTGCCTCTTGCTACTTCTTCTGAAGGGCAGGGGACAGCAGAAGAAGCACCACTTCATCTTCTTCTTCTTCTTCTTGTGGCTCTTCTCAGTATCATCTTCAGAATGATCTTCGGCATTCACATGGAATGATACTTCTTCTTCACTGTAGATCTTCTCGGCAGCATCAGCATCTTCTTTTGTTTTATCTGTCTTCATCACTTCAGTCTCGTCCTCTTCCTCAGGTCCTTCTTCTGGTATAGTCAGTAGCTGTGATCTGTCTTCAGATGCCACCATACACTGAAACCTGACCAGTGTGGTAGCATCAGCATCTTCTGCCTGCTGGAATACCACATCAGCTTCTTCATTTTCCTCAGGTCCATCTTCCTGTAAAGTCTGCAGCCATATTCTGGCTACATATGCTGCCATGCACTGCCAACTGTCCACTGTGGCAGCATCAGTGTCTTCTGCTTCCTGAAGCTCCTCATCTGTTTCTTCATCTTCCTCAAGGTCTTCCTCCTGGATGGGTTCTAGCCAAGTTCTGCCTACTTGTGACACCACATATTCCACAGCATTCCCTGTACTTCTCCCTCCTCCTCCCTTAACCTCCTCCACATTCACTCCCACCTCACATCCATTCTCCTCACCTCCATTTAGCATATCCATCATACTAATACCAGCCTCTGTCCCCTCCATCACAACCCTGGAGGCCTTCCCCTCAAATGTTCCCCACTCTGGTACCTCCACATATTCCTCACTACTCTGCCCCCTTACCTCACCCTCCCCCCGGCTTTTCCGGTCCTTCCTGACTTTCTTTTTTTTGTTAAGGTAGCAAGTTTTATAAATTTCCCAGTCTTCAGATGAAAGGCCGTAATTACTCTGAAGACTTTGAGATGAAATACTAGTGCTGGCTAGCAGTCCATCCTTTCCCACACTCTCCCCTCCCTTACCCAAATCAGTAGACCCCCCCAATCCCCCCTTAACCCCCCCAGCCTGGACAGTGGGGAGTGTCACTGGTGAGAACTCCTCCACACCTTCTCCCCAGTTGATCACTTCATCCCACAGGTTCCAGGCTTCCCAGTGTTGGGTGTTGGTCCATCGATCAGCTCTCTCAATTCGCTCTCTGGGGAATAAACGAGAGATTAACCAGCACTTAAGAGAGATAATAAAATAAATAAAGAGCTGGAAATTCTTCAACCATACAGAAAATACAATTGTTATAATTATTATAATAAATAATTACAGGGGTCACATAGAATAAAAGAAACAGCGAGCAAGATTGCAAAAAAAATCGACTGTAAAATGCACGATACTGTAAGTGCAATGGCATATTAAACAGTAATGTCACCAAATTATAACTAGAATCAAATACGAAACAACTGTGCTCCACATCAAATGAATACCCAGATGAATACTACCAAGAACTGAGTTAACACTAACCAAGCTAAGAATATTTGAAAGTGTTAATCCTGTGTAACAATGTAAATAGATGTAATGATAAACTTAGAAGCATCTAGCCTACTCCGAAAGTAATGGCCCAAATTTTTTTTAACAATTTACCTACCACCCTGTACAGTAGGGGGTCCCAACTTCCGGTCGGTGTTCCGGTACCGTCCGCGCAGAGTATTGCACCGGGCGGCAGACAACCGGGGGTAGAGGAGCCAGCCGTCCCGTTTATTAGGGGATCGCGCCGTTTTGGAAAGAAAGCTGCCCGTATTGATGTACGGAAATACGCCATTAGCCCCGCATGTCCGTATACACCGTCAATCTCCCGCCGCTCGGCGTGGGAACCCCCAAATTATACCGCCGTCTTACCCATCCGTGACACTTTTCTACGACGGAAACCGATCCGCGGACATCGAAAGGTTGGGAAGCCCTACTAAACTAGCATGTTTGAGATGAATTTACTAACCAAATAGTCTGTCATTATTTAAATATTAGCAACCACAGTAGCAATAAAAACCACTGCACTTTAAATGACGTTAAAAAATATGTAATATTAAAAAAATATGTAATGTTTTTTATTGTATTATAGACATTTACTATTTCATTATAGTATAAAAGGCTAAATAATCGAAGTAGCACAACATCAGTTGAAGAATTCAAAGACATTTTGGAGAGCTAACAAGCTACTCACCTCTGCGCCATTTTCACTCAGAGTTTGTTGTGCTTCAAACGGTAAAGTTTGTTTACGTTGTTTCTATGGAAACTGCTCTGACTCTCCGCTTGACCGTAATATAAAGGCATGTATGCAGTAATTTTCTGATTGCAGATTTGATCCCTATGCAGTAATTGACCACTGACCTCTTGGACCCTCTGGGCTGCCTTCACCTGCATTGAGGCAGCTGTTACGTTTGCTGTCATTACATTCAGCCCAAAATATCAAAGTACAGGATTTAAGATTTGAATTAGTAACAGGACCGTGGGAAACAAAACATATATGTTATTGATCCCACGAAGAAAGTTTTCAATTTTCTCCTTCTTTCAGTTCTTAAATAACGTGTCAGTTCTTGCTCTGGTTGGTTGGGATTTACCATTTTAACATTGTAGCTGTTCCTAGGCAATACACAGACAAATTCTTTTTTTTAGGATGGAATTGTTATGTTGTAAACGATTACCTTCACGTTTCAACAAAGGTACTTGCTTTTGATATATAATTTTTTGTACATGTGTACTCTGGTCATACCCCTTGGACATTTGGATGGCATGGAAGGACAGTCACTGCTGTCACCTATACTGTCCCTGTCTGCTTTTCTCATTTAAGTGTTGATACGGCAAAAGAAGATGGACCTTTTGTAGAAATTTCCAGCCAGAGACTTGGTTCCTATATGAAGAGAATATTTTATTTTAATTCAGGCTAAGAAACTACAGAAAACCAGCTCTGCATGTGATCTCCCCTTTACTGCACAAGGAGGGCACACACATCAACAATTAGCAATGCAGCAAAATACAGATGAACAATTTCTCACAGTTTCAGAATAAATCAGATTTCTCTGTAATTCAGAGATTGTCTAAGACTAGATCATTTTCTGCACTTGAACCTAATTTCAAGATAAATGACACCTGGGTCTATTAAAAGAAGGTGATGCTGCCTGACCCACCAACCAAGGCTGGGAGGAAAGGGAGGAATACTAGTCAAAGGAAGGAAGAAAAGCAGCCCACCCTATCTCATGGTCATGGATACAAAAGTCAGGGAGTGTTACGAAGAAGACACCACACTTAAGACCATTGGTTTTATGCACTGAATTACACCAGGTAGAGTTTTTGCATTCTACCTGTGTTACGTAACATTCCTCAGCCTTCATTTGTTTCCACAGAATGCAGGACATAATTTAGGGTGCCAAACAAGACAGCGGAACTGCAGTATAGCCAATTATTTGTTTCAGTAGTTTTATAACAACTCGAACATAAAATGTTTGTTTTTCTTAGATAAAAGTCCAGTTGAAACAGACTTTATTTTTAAATGTTAGATTGGATTTAAGAGATGGAACATGTTGCTTGTGTTAATACTGCTTTGATTTTGAGGATGAAGTCTGAAGTGTAGGTGACGTGTAACAGGTTGTTATTTTACTTTTAACTTATAATTATACAAGATTCTGTTTTCCTTCTTCTGTCTAACCTGATGGGTACAATATCCTTTAAACTTTCCCATGATGCTTTTGTCCTGCATCGCCCCTCCCTCTGTCTTTTCCCCTTTATAAGGGTCCCGACCTCATTTCCTCTTCCCTTTGGTGTATTGCACACGTGGGAAGAGGTGAGGATCTAGTGGCAGGGTCCCCCGAGTTAGTAAATCAATTGTATAATTATGACCCATATATATTATATTTGATTTATTATTCATCATAAGCAGGGGATAGAAAACACGTCTATGCATAAGTATATACATTGTTTTACTTTGTGCAGAGAGAGCGAGAGGGCCAGAGCATATGAAGTTTACCCCTTTCCTTATTGTTCCCAACAGTTTCAATAAAATCCAGGAACGACAACGGCGTCTGTAATATCCCTTCCTCCTGCACCCCACACACACCTGATAACACCCCAAAACACAATGCAGAGTATAGGCAGGGAATGACCGGTTACATAGGTACACTAGTGCGGCTTGTAAATATGCCCTTAATTTATGCCTGAATATCCCTCCCATATAGTGGCTGACCACATATCACGTGAAAGACCCAGAGAGAGTGAGTGTATATATATATATATATATATGTATGATGTACATGTGAGAGACACCATCGAAAGTCCGGTTCAGTTCCTCAGAGGCACTACTATGGAGGCGCTTACAGTAATAAACTTGCTGACCGCAAAAACTGGCACTATGATGGAAGTTATGCAGAAGTGCAGAGTAGATGGAATAATTTTTGTACCTCAATAAGATTGTATGCCTTTTGCCTGTGTCTCCAGCCAGTGCCGGGGGTGAAACGCGCCTGCAATTATCAGCGGGATAACATTATCGTTTTTTTTATTCTGTGGAAAATGAAAGACCGATTTGCTGGCCAGATTTATTTATGAATCATAAACATGTTGTGGGCTATATAAGTAAAGTCAGGGCTCTCAAGTCTTATGCATTGACTGTGAGACACTTGCATTTCAACCAGTTCACATGTTCACACACCGCACCTTATGTTTGTCAAGCTGAGAAGTAAGGGTTAGGGTTATAATTATCAATAAATAATGTACTTCCCTGTGAAACAATGATGCTGGATGTTTATTTGCATATCATGATATGGTGCAGCCTTTTAATAGGTTTCTGTTTTTCTGTTAATCCTTCATGGTGTTGAATAAGTCAGCAAGCATAAGTCTAAGGCTAGTGAGTGACTGGTGTTTTCGGGGGAGACTCCCTAGAGCTGGAGAGAAATACCTTAAGGCACGGGATGAAAAATCCCAAATCTTCCAGGAAAAATGTCAGCATTATATGTATTTGCCACACAGAACAGAACAAAAAATTCCTTAGGGAATCACACGCCTACCATAGTCACTATACTACTCAGAACGCCTGGCAGCCACCAAATCAAACATAGGAAAAGGTCCGGATTTATAGCGTTAGAATGTGGTAGAGACTAATATCCATAACGTACCATCCTAGAACACACTGTGCTCTAAAATTTAAGCCCAATTAAAATCTGAATATTAAATGAGGAAAATAATTAGATTTGTTCTTCTATCCCAAGTTGTGGTCTAAAAGCAATAAGACCACCATCCATTATACCTGCTTTGGGGAAAATGCACTCCTGTAGCCACTAGGGGAGCTCTCACCTCTTCTGGGCCCAGCTAAATAATTATGTTACGCATTCTAACAAGCTTTATTATCTGTGTCAATAAGCCCTGCTTTTACACTAACACTCCTGCTGAGAGGCTAATTTGATTACCAGTCTTGCCCTTGTCATTAGGAACACATGAGAATTTGCGCAGTGCTGTTTCACAGTGGATTCTCACTGGTTTTCCCCAAGACTGGTACGATACATTTTATTCAGTTTCATACCACAGGTTATTGCAAGAGGGATCAATTGGTTTATACTAGTGCAAGGAAACTATTATTATGATGGTGGGTTATCAAACA
Organism: Brienomyrus brachyistius; assembly: GCF_023856365.1. Classification (NCBI taxonomy): domain Eukaryota; kingdom Metazoa; phylum Chordata; class Actinopteri; order Osteoglossiformes; family Mormyridae; genus Brienomyrus; species Brienomyrus brachyistius. The sequence goes on from NW_026042315.1 coordinate 2,991,754, forward strand.
CAGTAGCTGGCTACCTCAGACATAAGACGCCCATTACGTACCTGTGTATCACCTATATGGGCTTGGAATCTGTATATAAATTGAAATAATTATTCATAGCCCAGATAGCATCATATTATTGTTTCAGCGTTGAAGTATAGTTAAATGCATTGAATTATGGTCAGTGTTAAATTATCAGCATTGAAACTGAATTGATTTTTGGTCATTTTTTCAATATTGAAAAAATAATGGTGGCGAAACCTTGATATAAAGTGACTTTTTCAACATTGAAAATAAGATGCTGAGTTAACATCAATATTATTGAAAATAAAAATGGAAAAATGAATTTATGGGGGGGCGGCATGGTGGTGCAGTGGTTAGCACTGTTGCCTCACACCTCTGGGACCCAGGTTCGAGTCTCCGCCTGGGTCACATGTGTGTGGAGTTTGCATGTTCTCCCCATGTCGTCGTGGGGTTTCCTCCGGGTACTCCGGTTTCCCCCCACAGTCCAAAAACATGCTGAGGCTAATTGGAGTTGCTAAATTGCCCATAGGTGTGCTTGTGTGAGTGAATGGTGTATGAGTGTGCCCTGCGATGGGCTGGCCCCCCATCCTGGGTTGTTCCCTGCCTCGTGCCCATTGCTTCCGGGATGGGCTCCGGACCCCCTGCGACCCAGTAGGATAAACGGTTTGGAAAATGGATGGATGGATGTTACAGGTAAGGCGTGTGTCATGCCCGGCTCGTCCGCTCCTCGTGTGTGCCACGCCCCCTGATTACCCACATGTATTTCCCTGATCGTCTCCAGCTTTGTCTAGTTACTTTGATTAGTCCTGTGTATTAAGTCCTGGTCTCCCCGGTTTCCCTTGTCCGTCATTGATGTTTGTAGGTGTGCTGTGTTTTCCAGTCCTCGTTTGCCCATTAAATCCCTGGTTTTGCCCCGACTTCACCTGTCTGCCTGCTATTTCCACGCCTGCCCGCACGATCGCCGCTTCGCCCGACCGCGATCGTGACAGCGTGACTTTTATAGAAGACAGTGCTGCTGCAGGAAGAAGAATACATAAGTAAAGGGGGGATGTTGCGTTCAGTTAGTAATTGTTCTGTTTTCCATATTACTGTATGTCACAAGAGGGTGCTGTAAGGCTGTTTGATTCGACTTCAATTCCTATTCCAAGAGTCAAGAATGGATAGTTGATCCCAGGCAGCAGTTTTCCAGATTATCAACTTCAAAAACTAAAAAATATGATAGGAAAAAAGTCTTTGTAAAATTAAGAAGTATATAATACTATGAATGACAAGGGGTCTTAATACTTTTCATTTAATTTTATTAACTCAATCTTTTGCTGGCAAGTATACCTTTTAAATTATATACATAACAGTACAACTGCATTATTTGTGTTTTGTATGCACACTTCATACAAAGCAAAAGGTTACGGCGGCTACTTCATTAATAGTATTTCTTATTGATACTTTACAATTCCGTTCTATTGCCCAACTCCCAAAGGATCATACATTTTTATTAAAACATAGTAGTCTATGGAAATGTCAATACTAATCATACATTTCAGTGACATAACTAAATAGACATATGTTGACACACAGACACAGATAAAAACAATTAAACTCCCTCTATGTGAAAATGACATGTGACACACGTCCTCAATGTTAAAATCCATGAGTGTAAAAAATGACCATCGTTGCTAATGTTATATCTCAGGTCTCAGATTACTTCTTTAAGTGTCAATTAAACTGAAAAAAAATCACAGAAAAAGGCAAGCTTATTTGCCGACATTTAGTAACCGACAAGCTGATTAAGGAGGACTAAACCTGTACCTGGCTTTCCTGTCAGCTCCTTGGGGATGGCTAATCTTCAAATTTTATTACAAATACTACAACTTTATTTTGTGCCTTGCTTAAAGTAAAATATCTCCAGACTACTAAATACCGCGTTAATGGTGACATTTTTAAACTGATTCGCTTCTTTCGCCTCACTCTCCTCTATGTGACGGGTGGGCGTGGTTGATCTAGCCGGCTCCCGATTGGCGGGTATTCGGTAGCTCCTGTGTCATGTGACTGGTAGTAGCGTAGGCAGCACCGCCATAGATTTGAAACCCTGTGTGCCTCCTTGGGCGATACGCGATGTTGGCATGGTAATTGTGAAATAGAGGATTCATAGATATGACTTAGTGAACCGACTATTTTCGAAACTGCAACAACATGAGGAATGTTAAAACTAGAAAACAGGGAACCACATTTCACAGGTAAAAAAATCTGCGGTACGGTCAAATAAGATACATAACATGTTTACTTGCCTGTGACACTGACGGGATACTAGCATTAGTTTTTGTTGAGAATACTATGAGCAATACTACATAAATTTGGGGGGGGGGGGCAGTAGTGGTGGGCTTGTTTATTTATTCTACATAATTGTAAGATATAAATGCGTTAATTAGTAAAGAAGTTATGGCTAAAAGATCTTTCCATCTACACCCTGACATGTTGCTTGTTTATGTCTAATTATCGCTCCAAGATGGTGGCGCTGCTGACTCGTTGTGGAAAAGCGAGGTGAGGCATCTAGGCTTTCAAATTCATGAGCACCACCATGTACTTCGTTTAAATGGGAGGTTCACCCCAAAACTATAAAAAGATATTTTAGAGGGGCCTTAATGCTATCTATTCATCAAAGTTCTGCTGGGAGTTGTTCAGGTTTGGAAATATCAGCCGTAGAAATGTCGGGCTTCTATCGAAGTACACTACTCGTATCACTGCGCATTAGACACAAGCGCGAGCTCCCTGGCAATATCTGCTGCGCAGTGATATTATTGGTGTGTGGAGTTGGGTAGAAGGAAATAGTTCGTATATTAAACTGCTCGCGACGAAGTCTGTGGATTTTCTTAACCTGTTCCTGATTTCTGGTAAGGGATATTGCTGTTGAATTTTTCAAATACGATGTTCTGGCGCTTTAAGTAGTGAAAGCAAAATTGAATCTTATTATATTGCTTATTCATTAATAAGTAGCTATAACATGTATACTGCCCAATGTTTTGATTTAATAAATATAAAAATTTCATAAAGATTTCAAAAATACTTCATAATTCAATACTTCAAATAGTTCATGATTTTCAGGAGCAGTACAGTGGTTAGCACTGTTGCCTCACACCTCTGGGTTCCAGGTTCGAGTCTCCGCATGGGTCACATGTGTGCGGAGTTTGCATGTTCTCCCCATGTCGTCGTGGGGTTTCCTCTGGGTACTTCGGTTTCCCCCCACATTCCAAAGACATGCTGAGGCTAATTGGACTTGCTAAATTGCCCGTAGGAGAGCATGTGTGAGTGAATGGTGTGTGAGTGTGCCCTGCGATGGGCTGGCCCCCCATCCTGGGTTGATTGATGGATGATTTTCAGGTCACACTGCCCCCTCAGAGCCCACCAATCAGTGACTGTCTCATAGTGTGATGTAATACACAATGTCCGCACCACCCACTTTTCAGTGAGCAGTAAAAACACACCAGCTTGTCTCAGCGGACAGCGGCTCTTATCAGATAAGGGGAAAAGGACGAGATATCAAAAGTAAAAATAAATATATCACATTTGGTTAACATCAAATGAAAACAGCCCTGCAATAATATATTGGATTCTAGGATATCACCTATCAAAAGGGTGAATCTATTCTAGCAGACCATAAAAATCCAATTATGAACAGTGAAAATGGGCATAATAGGTCCCTATAAACGACAGGTTTCTGTCCATGGTGCTGAAAACCAGGATTGGCAGAATTCACATTACAGCGATTCCCCACTATATCGCGGATTTTCCTCCGACGCCTCACAATTCTCTGCGTATCCCGTACATTGTTTGTGGTCCGATTGTTTTCGTTTTGTTCTAAGCCCTACGATGGAAGACGTTGACCATTCAGGAGAAGGTAAAACTTCTGGATGTGCTTCGGGAAGGAAAGCGTTATGCGGACGGCGTTCGCCATTATGGTTTGAATGAATCAACAGTATGCTACATGAAGAAGGATGAAAAGAATGTGTAAGAGCCATATATGTTTTAATTTTTATATATTCCATTACATATATAGAGAGAAAGTTGTGTGTGTGTATACATATTAAAAATTATTATTTTATTATTATTATTATTATTATTATGTTACTCATATCCTTAGCCCGACATTTAACATAGCCCGATATATGTGTTTTAATGAGTTTACATATGTTTAAAGCATGTGGGAGGGGTATTTTAAGGCTTAAACTTAAAAAAAAAATTATATGATCCTTCTGTATCGTGGATTTTCACCTATCGCTGATGGGTCTGGAACGCATCTACTGCGATAGGCGGAGGATCAAATTTACCTTCATGTGGAGTCTTGGCTTTTCACAATGTTTCATTCCTGCTTATAGCTAAGGTTTTTTTTAGCCGTCGTCACTCTAAGGTTGCCCATTAATGGTTTGGAATTGGGAATGTAAAGCTGTTTTGTTAGCATGTCTGCCTTACAATTCCTTTACTGTAAGTCAAGGCCTGCTGGAACTCAATACTGCTTCATGGCGCTTGTATTTACTCTTTATTTTTTATTACATTATGTTTGAGACTAACCTCTTTATCTACCTCTCCATTCCTCCTGTTGAGCTCCATACAGAACTAGTGGAGAAAAGGGGTGCTTGGAGGGGAGACGATATCTCTGGATGCCCACTTAAGAAATATCTATGTTACCTTCCAATACACCTTCCAAACTTAAGTGGATTGAACATGGGTGCTGTTGAATTAATAAAAAAAATGCACTGTATTAAAATTATTTTGTTTATATAACATAAAATTGAACTATAAACATGAAATTTAAACCTGTTTATATATTGACAAAATAATAATTCAGAATTTTGAACCCTCATTGAACAAAATTAAACCTAATATGGACAAATGGAAAGCATTGAAATTATCCTTATGGGGGGAAGGTTAATGTTACTAAAATGGTTGTGGTGCCTCAAGTTAATTATCTCTCTATGATGCTTCCATTTAATATTCCGGAAAGGATATTTGAACAGTACGAGAGTATAGTAAAAGATTTTTGTTGGGAAAGAATAAACCTAGGATTAAAATTACTTCGCCCAGAGACAAGGGAGGTCTAGGATTGCCAGATGTTAGATTATATAGCATGTCATTTGAAATAGCCAAACTCTACTATCACTGGAAGAATGTGAATTCTGATGTGGACTGGATAGCTATCGAGAGCAATTTGGCTTCACTATTTCAACCTCTGCACATTCTGTCACAATGGGGGGACAATATAAGAAACACAAACCCGATAATATCTTTTTCGAGAAATATATGGATCAAAATACATAAGAAGCTTAAAGTATCACATGACATGCAGCCATATTCCTCAATTTGGCACAATCCTCAAATACAAATAGTAAAAAGTATGGAAACAATGGCAACCCAAAGGGGTGAAAACTCTCTGGGATTTATTCGTAAATGGGATGTTTATGTCATAATCAGACTTAAAGAGTAAGTATGATGTAGGAGGAGGAGGGAGTTTTTGGAAGTTTTTGCAACTGAGGCATTGAGTCACGAGTGTTAAAATGCAGAAGATGAATGGTCAAGAATACTTTCTAGAGTGGGGAAATATTTTAGGGAAGTAAAAGGTAAATTTATTCAGTATAAAATTATACACAGATAGTACTGGACACTAGTTAGACTAAATAGAACTGGACTAATTAATACTGATCAGTGTTGGAATTTTAGAAGGCAGATGGGGGTTTATTTACACATGCTGTGGCAGTGCTCTCAGGTATATCCATTTTGGGGTAGAGTTCTTGGTCTCCTGGACAAATGGCTAGGCTTTACTTTACCCCGCAAACCCGACTCTCTCTGCTAGGAGATAGAGTGGAATTGCCAAAGGTGAATAATAAACAGTTTAAGGCTGTGATGGTGGGACTCAACTGCCATGAGGGTAATATTAAGGCATTTGAAATCCTCAACAATCCCCAATATAAAGGAATGGACCAATGAGATGATTAAGGCAGCTTCATATGAAAAAATGTTGGACAGACTAAATGGGAAACGAGGTATAATGAAAATGTGGGAATGTTTCTAGGGCCATGTTTTTGAAGGATAAATGGCTGGGAGGTTGAACTAGTGATTGGTCATATTGTTTTATAAATGTGAATGGCTGAAGTGTATTATATGAGAGTGCTGTAACTTTTTGGTTTGAAAAATAAGAAAAATTTGAATTACAAAATAAAATGTTCTTAGAAAGTAATTTCATGTAAGAGAGAGATGCAATACCGCTTTCGTCAAAATGACAGGTCGGGTCAAAGGTCACGTTCAAAAGTTCAGTGGGCGGAGCTTATGTTGTAGTGGGTTGAGCTTGGTTGTGTAACTGACGCAATAGCATGTGGATTTAATTATTTATTTAAATATTTTTTTTTGTCTTCTTCCCCGGGGGTTGGTTGTGTAACTGCTGCAATGGTATTTGTATTTAATTATTTATTTATTATTTTAAATGATTGTGGCTTAGGGGGCATGGGTTGGTTGTGTTAGTGATGCAATGGTATTTGGATTTAATTATTTATTATTTTAAATGCTTATTTTAAATGTTTATTATTTTAAAATGATATTGAGGAGAGTGCTTATGAGTGTGTATTATTTTAAAAATGATATTGATGAGAGTGCTTATGAGCGTGTGTTATTTGAATAAGTTATTATTATTATTATTTTGTGGGGCGCGGGCGGGAGTGAGCGTGGCTGGGTTACCTGATGGAGCGCGAGCGTACGGTGTGCGGTAGCGTGGTAAGGTCCCCGGGCTTCGGAGAATCAGCAAAGGACTTATTCACATACTGGTGCGGTAGCGCGGAAAGGTCCGCACGGCTTTGGATAATCCTCGGAGAGAGCGATGCGGGAGAGCTGAGAGGCGTGCTGCTGCGCGAGTCTGAGAGAAACTGTGAGAGACTGTGGGATAAAATGGTAAAGTTGGAGCAAAGAATGAGAGGAGGAGGTGCAGGGTCTATCGTCCAATAAAAACGCTCGGCGCTAGTTTTGACCGTGTGTTTTTTCCTCACGCGAGCGTTTGTATCACATCGGCGTATGGCGCCAATTTGTAAAGGTCATAAGTCGAGACATACATCGAGTCTGTCAATTTGTCCGCCAGTAAATTCTGCAGGGCCGTGCCACCTGGCCATCGAGGCGCCCCCCTACCCGGCCACGCGGGCCATACATCGAGTCTGACACTTTTGCCCTCCAGTAAATTCTATTTAAAGTTTTGTTTTCACATACGTCCCAAATTACAGATAATTTTCTTACACAGGCACGAGTAGCATCATCAAGGCCGTACCACCTGGTCATACATCAAGTCTGACAATTTGCCCGCCAGTAAATTCTGTTTATAGTTTTGTTTGTCATACATGACCGTGCAGATATGGGGTGACAGAGACAATTAAATTGTATTACGTCGAGCGGGGGGCCTTTTCCTCCTCCTAGAGGCATCATCTTCATCCGTACCACGCCCCCACGAGCAGGCCGTGTAGAATATAGGGAGCTTCGCGCTGCAGGGCCAACTCTATCTTTTCAAAAAATACAGACATGTCTGGGACTTCCGAAATGAAAGATTCAACCTCACCTTCTAAGACTCAACAGGAGCAGGAGGCCATTATGCAGCCTCCGGGGGCTCCCAGGAAGATTCATACGGCACGTAGACGGGTACCTATGATGCGACCGTCGGAAGACCCGAGGGCTATCTGGGAGCTGCCCAACGGGAATAAACTGGTCTGCCTCTTTGACAACGTTGCGGAGGAACTGCGCGTCTTTCAGGTCACCGGAGACGGCCCAGACCCCCCGAAAGACGACCCGTATCTGGTGACTTTTTCCGAAACGGAATGGGGAAACTTGAAGACTGTCGTTACCCCGATGATGGAGGAGAGCACCGACCCCGACCTTGAGGTCGAGACTGGAAGAATGGAGATGCACTATAGAGATGCTCGTAAACAGCGTACCACCATTATGAAGTGGGACGTGACCGGGGAGCTGGACAAGAGAATGGTGAATATATGGCAGTGGCCTAAATGCGACTGTTTTGGCCTGAGAATACCGTTTCTGATTTGGATGCAGATGATTCAAGAAAAGTCTGGTTACTACCAAGCGATGTTTAAGGAGAGTCGGGGGCGTAAGCAGATGCAAGAGATGACAAAACCTACGCCGTAAGGACCCCCCTCACCCCCTCACCCACCGTCGCTATATAAAGTGGACTCTGTTACAACCCCTTTTCACAAACATCATGGCAGC